>NC_142066.1:130909998-131520748 GCF_059756535.1 Pantherophis guttatus
TGCCTTTTGTCTACATGTCCTTTTCTTTTCCACTTACCCCAATTTGGCACCTATCCAGTTATCTTGGACTTTTATTTCATTATCATTTTACACAGATGATGTATTTAATCAATGTTTGCAGAATCTAGGTAACAAAGGCAAAATGCTGCTAACTTTAACTTTTACCCCAATATCACTGAAGGATATTTCTACCTTTGAATCCATTTATTTCAGCATAAACCAAATTAGGTTTATGCCTTTTTACGCAGCTCAACATTTTTTAAAAAAATCAGTTCTAATTCTTATTTAAAGCTAACCATTAACTCAGAGATAAGTCAAAGTTAAGGGGAAAAGGAAAACTGAAATGCTTTGGGGGGGATTCTAAATCTCTGTGAACTCCTTATTCAGGTTTTCTGATTTTATATTGTTATTGTGCCATAATAAAAGGAGCTCCTAAGTATCTTTATGGGATGAGGAACATATTGCAGAATTACATAAAGAATGAGCACTCCATTGCATTTGCATCATCTCTGATATTCTTGTAATAGCCTTTCTCTTATATATAAGAATATTAGGTATTTGCCTTCCTCAAAATATTAATTTAATAATCATGTTTTATTTTTTAAATCATCAAGTAATTTTTATCTTTCCTACTAATTCATATAAATCAGGTTTCTCTGTAAGATTTTTTAAAATTAAAAAAATCTGCTTTTCCATTCAGATGAGATATATGCATCAACTACTTCCTCTAGGATTATTCCTACTTAATATAGAAGTTATCAAAACCAATGAGGGAGAAAAAGATAAAACCAGCTTCTCTTCAATATTTTATCGCCATACCCTACTCTTATATGTCTGATGCCCGCTCAATCAAGCTTAACCTTCTTTAATGTTCTTGACACATCTCTTCAGCCTTTTTAGCACATCAAAAAAGCAAATGAAATATGGAAGCAAAGGTCTCCCCATTGTCAGCCAAATCTCCCTCTCCCTCCCCCCCCTCTCTCTCACACACACACACATAAGCAGGCAACAGAAAAGGAGATAGCATGCACATTATTTTGTTTCCTGAACATTCCTCTCTGGCTCAATAACTTTGCATATGGAAACAGCACTCAATTTGCAATACAGAGTAATGAGGCCACAACCATATAATGTCCAGGAAAATTTATTTTGAGCAACTCAGAACTTTCTGGACTTGTTTGGTAACAATTCCCATCCTGTTAAGGCAACACAATGGCTGTGTATGATAGGCGTTTTCAACGAACACAATGCTATTCAATGCATTAGTAGGAAATACTGTAACTTATGCAACTAATACCAGAGCTACAAAAATACTGGAAAAGAGGGTTATTATTTATTACTTATATATCTTGCATTTCCTTTAAGCAGTTACTGAGGATGTGATACATGGCGCTTTCCATATTTTACTTTACTGCTATTATGAGGAAGTAATTTGGTGAGAATTGGGAGACATCCCCTTTGCAATGGGGTTTGGGGCTGAATTGTTACATTCATTGTTTAAATGTCAGACTAGGGATGTGCAACATTTCACCCTACTGATGTGCTGCACTACAACTCTCGCCATCCCTTCCTGTTGGACACACTGACTTAGCGTTGATGGGTATGGCAAATTCTGGAAGTGTAGATGTGTGAGTATATGATATGGGAATATTAAGGGAACAGTTATTATTTTGCTGCTGACTTTTTAAAAATAATGTTACTACATCCTTTAACATAAACAAGCAATTATACTAATATTAGCAATCAAGAACAAAGCTAACAAACTTCATTTCATGTAAAACTATCATAGAAGAGTCGATACATCTACACATTTTAACTAAACTATACAGGAAAAAGAAGGAGGAAGAAGAAAAAGAGAAAGAAGAGATATGTTTGCAATATTGAATTGGGTTCAGAACCAGAAAAAACCAACAAAAATAACATTAAAAGTATTGAATTTGCTCAAATGAAAGCTACATTTCCCCCCATTCAAACATACTTGCCTTTAAATTAGAAGAGTCATCTTCCATAATAATGAGGTAATAGAAGCACTAGAGGGCAGAAGGAAAACTGATTGATTGATTGATTGATGTAATCTTCCATTATGGAGGATCATCTTAAATTCAGGGTCACCTCTTCTATGGGTGAATCTAATTCAAAGAGGAAGACTCTTATCTTCTTTCAACTCAGACTCCTGCTCATGATCTTGACAGTTGATGTTGCCCTTGGCTCTCACCCTTTTTCTGCTGAGCCTTCTGCTCTGCTCAATTATAGAAGTGAACCCCAAGGAAGATTAATAAAGAACCATGCATTTACAAAATTAAGCTTCTGTGAAAGCAAACAGCACAAACATACCACTGAACACATGGATTATTATAAAAATCACAGTTGAGCATGGTCCATTTGCTGCTGTGTTATTTGTCACTGATATATGTAATTATCATCTCTGGATGCCATCCTAAATCTCAGGTCTTCATGCTTTCCCTTGTTTTCTCCATGCAGAAGATTTTCTTCTGTCTCAACCAGCTATTTAGGTTGTCTGAAATCTGAACTGTGAATGTATTTGTGGTGAACGAAGAATACTAGCCTCTTTTGGAAGAAGTTTGAAGTAATTGGATTCCCAGAAAGAAGGGGCTACTTTCCATAGGACAAAGATGCAGCAAAGCTTGGAAAGTCTGGTTCACAAGAAGAGGGTTAAAACAGTTTCACCCTAGCTATTTTCAGAAGATATCTGCAGTTACCCAAATGTATTTTTTTTTTAGTGTGCCAGGATTTTGTATATAGGTGAAGTATAATAAAATAAATTATTCTGCATGTCTTTCTTGATTCTTGGAGCCAGAAAATCTCTTCAAGAACAAAAAGGGAAGGATCAATAAGAAAACAAATTCAAGTATTGCTAAAGCTTGATTCATAAATCATTTGCAATTAATAATTTGCTGGCTTGGACAATAAAATGAGAAGGATTAAATAAGTCCTCCTTAAATTTATACCAGAAGAGGAGAAAGGAAACAATGCAATCTCAAATTTTGGTAAATCAGATTGGCCTCTGGATATGCAGGTTGAGAAAGGCTAACTTATCATGCTATATTAAGCATTTCATTGAGCCTGTCTTACTTTTCTTATCCAGTATCCCAAAATATTTAGGAAAAATCCTCAGAGAGTAGACAAATATGATAATTATATACCATGTAACTTCCCTTTTGACCTTTCTCTTCATAATAAACCTGCCAAAATATTGTTACCAGAGGAAATTATTCACCTCATTTCTTTTTTGTTAAATGTTAAATGTAATTCAAATTTTTTTTTGGATTGTGACACATGGCTGGCTATTTTTGTCTCTCTCTCTCCATGAATCATTCCAACTGGAAAATTCTATGCAGTAATACTTTGGAATCAAGAAATGTACTCACATAAATTTCTCAGAAACATCCAGTCCTGGTCTTCTAGTCCAATTTATGGAGCCTGCTGTGGGGATCTTCCCCTTTTAGAAACTTCAAAGTTCTCAATGCAAGTAGCAATTATTCAAGACTTTTGAAAAGCAAAAAGAAATAATCCACTCTCACAAGAAGCCACCATTTAGGTCACTACAAATCATCTTAACATGGTTTTGTTTTTTTCTCACCGCTCCAGTAGCTTGCAAAAAGGTAAAAGATTAGCTGTGCTGGTTTGCCAGAAGCAGAGGAAGTGTCTGAAGAACTGTCTTCAAGGTTTTGTCTATCTCTCACCTTTCCCATAAAGCTGGCTTAATATGCCACCATACCTATCTTGGGGAAAAGAGAAGTATCTCCTCTTTTTCATAGAGAAGAGATGGTGCAAAGGCAGCATTCCCGATAGCCCTTATTTCAATACACCTTAGCCTCATGAAACAATGCATTCATAAAGCAAGATAATCATTAGTGGCTGGAAAAGGGGACTTCTTGCAACCTCATGATGCTATCTTATTCCACAGAGGAAGGAATTCTTATAGCAGATAATTGACTGAAAACTGGTAAAAGACACTGGTTGAATCCACACATTGTACTAAGCCATTATGTGATTTATATTAATCATACTGTGAAACCAGTCAGTGTAACTTGCATACCATAGTTTATGGCTTAATATGTTGTATGGAAATATAAAAATTACAGCATTCAGGAGCCCTGGTGGCGCAGTGATTAGAATGCAGTACAGGTAATCTCTGACTTACAACAGTTCATTTAGTGACCATTCAAGTTAGAAAGCACTTACAACCACTGCAGCATCCCCATAGTCAGGTGATCAAAATTTGGATGCTTGGCAACTGACTCATATTTATGACAGTTGCAGTGTCCTTGGGTCACTTTTTCTATCTTCTGACAAGCAAAGTCAATGGAGAAGTCAGATTCACTTAATAACCATTTTGCTAACTTAACAATTGCAGTGATTCACTTAAGAACTGTGGCAAGAAAGGTCATAAAATGGGGCAAAATTCACTTAACAAATGTTTCACTTAGCAACAGAAATTTTGGGTTCAATTGTGGTTGTAAGTTGAGGACTACCTACATTGCTGGCAAATTCTGCCCACACTCTGAAGTTTGATCCTGATGCTGACAGGCTCAAGGTTGACTCAGCCTTCCATCCTTCCAAAGAATGAGGACCCAGCCTGTCCCACTACCGGGTTGTGGCCTAATTGCCACCGAACCACATGAGTGACTGGCCAGTGCACGCACATCCACATCGCACAAACATTCTGAGCAGTCACGGCCCCACTCGCACAAGCCTCATTGCAGGCACTTCTTGTTGTGGTCCACCAGCAGCCTGCAGAGCTGGCAGCACAGTTGAACAGTGAGGAGGCTGGGGAGGAACATGGGCCAGTCCTGGAGTTTGGAAAGGCCCAGACAAGGCCTCTGAATCAGAGGAGAGAAGAGGTTGCAGAAAAAGTGCTTTTAAAAGCCTCTGGCGACTCCAGCTGAGCTGCGCAATCATCAGAGGCTTTTTTTTTTACTTTTAAAAGCATTTAAAAATGCTTTTAAAAGTTAAAAAAAAAAGCCTCTGATGATCGCGCGGCTCAGCTGAGCATGGGAGGGGTGTGTGTGCAGGGATTTTTGCTACCAATTGTCCGAACCATCCACTGCCATCACTACTGGATCAGGCGATCCGGTCTGAACCGGGAGCATTTCATCCCTGGGCCAGAGCCATTTGGGAGTTATGTGCGGACTCTGAAGCCCCCAGAGTCAGACAGCAGAGAGGCAGAGGAACAGGATGAGCCTGTTCCTAGTGCGCACATGCACAGAGCTGCCAGAAGGCAAGAATAGTTAAAACAAAAGGGACAACTCGGAAGTAAGACCTAGAGATGATAGACCCCTCCCATAAGGCTTAAAAGCGGAGCAAAGGCACCTGTGGCCTTTGCAGGAAAGGCACGTGGGGCCTTTGCAGGAAAGCAACGTTGTTAATTCTGTTCCCAGTCAGCATCTCGGTTTGATTCTGGACTCCATGTGGCTTTGCCAATTAAGTCTTTGGCAGCATGTCAAGGGAGACAAGGTTGGTGATTATCCCGAAGGACTTCTCCCAAAGGACTTTTTGCAACTAATTGGGACTCCGCTATGAATGACAGTAATTCACTCGTGTGTTTTAATGACTCAGTAAGCCTAGGTCACAACATCTGTGGTCCTACTCATGCAAGCCTTGTCACAGGCGATTGCAGCCCCACTCGCATAAGCCTCATTGTAGTCACTTGCGGCCCCATTCGTGCAAGCATCGCCATGAATGTCACAGGCACTCTCATCCCCGTACATGTACCTGCCCATCCTACAAAATCATTCCCCCTTTTCCCCCTCCTCTTGCTCCGGGCCACCAACCCGGAAAGGTTGGGGAACTCTGTTATAAACCACCTAGAGAGTGCTGTGGGATAGTATATAAGTAAGAGCTATTGCTCTTGCTACATTACTAAGCATTTTGATCCAAAGACTGTATGTTGTCCATGTTTTACCAGGTGTTATCAAAGTGACAGCTGGCATTTATAGTTCAAACATATCTACATAATTCTATACACACAGTACACACAGTAGCAAGGCTCTTTCAGTTAATTAAAACTTTTTACTCTAAGAAAAATAGATAAAATTATCAATTTCATTTTTCCACTCAGTTTTTAATTCTTAATCTTACATTAATTTCTCTCATATTATATTAGTGTGCAACTGCTTTAAGGGCATAAAAGATTTCACATGCATTTTGGTGGGTATATTTTTTTCAACCTGTTTTGCTTAATATGTTTGTTGTTATGTTATTTACAGTAACACATAAAATATTTATTGGATGGCTACACACAATTCTAAAAGGTGCAAATACAAAATTAATGTTCTATTCAGTTCAGCTATTGGTGAGAAATTATGAACGAAATACACGTACCCCTCAACGAATGACCACAGTTGGGACTGAAACTTCCACTGCTAAGCCATGCAATTGTTAAGTGAGTCGTACTCAATGTTACAACTTTTGCCATGATCGTTAAGTGAATCATAAAGTTGTTAAATGAATGCAGCCTCCCACCCCCACACTTGTCAGAAGCCAACTAGGAAAGTTCCATATCACATGATCCCAAGACACGGCAACTATTGTAAATACATGCTGGCTGCCAAGCTTCCAATTTTTGATTATATGACTGTTGGGATGCTGCAATGATCAGTAGTGAGAGGAACATAACTCACTTTTTTCAGTGTATCTTGAAAGGATCACTAAACAAGTACCATGTTTCCCTGAAAATAAGACCCTGTCTTATATTTTTTTGAATCCTGAAATAAGCGCTTGACCTTATTGCCATGTGCTCAAAAGCCCGATTGGGCTTATTATCAGGGGATGTCTTATTTTGGGGGAAACAGGGTAGTTATAAGTCAATGACTATCTGTAATTAATGTTGCCAGACACACATATTTTTAGAGCTAAATCAGAAAACGCTTATCTGAAATAGGCGTTTTATTTGTAGAAAGGAAACCTTGGATTTAACCACAAACGAAAACAAATAAATAAAAATGGCAGTAACTACTTTATATCTATGTGAAATATATATGCTCACAAAGTACCATGTACAGTGGTAATTCAATATGATCAGACAGGTGATATAAAGTTAAAATCCACCTGCAATTAATTTAAAAAATGACTCTTGTTCCTCTTTTCCAGTAAAAATCTGTAGAAATTCTCAGTCATCCATGTCATGGTTGTCCCAAAGGTGCTTTTTCTGGAGGCAACTGGACTTTGTTGGTTTTTCTTTGAAGACGTTTCACTTCTCATCCAAGAAGCTTCTTCAGCTCTGACAGGATAGTGGAGAATAAGTCCACCCATTCCCCACTATCCTGTCAGAGCTGAAGAAGCTTCTTGGATGAGAAGCGAAATGTCTTCAAAGAAAAAAACAATAAAGTCCAGTTGCCTCCAGAAAAAGCACCTTTGGGACTTTTTCCCAATATTTATGTTAAAATATGATGCCTGAAAAGTTTTTGCCCAAAACAGAGGTAATCAATTAGTACAATATCCTTGTGATTACAGTATAATGTAGGTACATAAACCCACAGAAGTAATTATCAACCTTTAATCTATCATCTTAACCCTAATTCATTTAGTGGGGGTGGGGGAGTGTGAGATAACTCAAATACTATATCTGAATATAATTAATTGTTGCAGGAAACCCACTGATAGGCAAAAGATTTGGCAAGCAAAAAAAAGAACAATGACCAAATAAATAATTAAAATTAATGATAATAGCAATTGAATTTCTTGATGATAAAGACCGCATACTAATAAGCAAGGAAATGAGTAATTCTGAAGAACAAAAGCTCTGGTGATTGCAAGACAATTGAATTGCTTTCAATTGAGCGCAACATTTCTGTTGCTAAGCGAGACATTTGTTAAGTGAGTTTTGCCCCATTTTGTACCTTTCTTGCCACATTTATTAAGTGAATCATTGCAATTGTTAAGTTAGTAATATTATTGAGTCTGACTTCCCCATTGACTTTACTTGTTAGAAGATTGCAAAAGGTGATGACATGACTCAATCTTTGCATGAAACGTTCCCTTCATATTTCCAATTTTCTTGAAGATATCTTTGGTCCTCCCTATTCTATTGTTTTTTTCTATTTCTTTGAACTGTTCATTTAAGAAGGCATTCTTATCTCTTCTAGCTATTCTCTGGAATTCTGCATTTAATTGGGTGTATCTTTTTCTTTCTCCCTTGCCTTTTGCTTCCCTTCTTTCCTCAGCTATTTGCAAAGTTTCCTCAAACAACCATTTTGCTTTCTTGCATTTCTTTTTCTTTGGGATGGTTTCAGTTGCTACCTCTTCTACAATGTTGCAACCTCCGTCCATAGTTCTTCAGGTACTCTGTCTATCAGATCTAATTCCTTAAATCTATTTGTCACCTCTACTATATATTCATCAGGGATATGATTTAGTTCATACTTGAATGGCCTTGTGCTTTCCCCTACTTTCTTCAATTTAAGCCTAAATTTTGTCACAAGAAGCTCATGATCTGAGCCACAGTCAGCTCCTGGTTTTGTTTTTACTGAGTGTATAGAGCTTCTCCATCTTTGGCTGCAGAGCACATAGTCAATCTGATTTCTGTGTTGACCGTCTGGTGATGTCCATTTGTAGAGACGTCTCTTGGGTTATTGGAAAACAGTGTTTGCTATGATCATTGTATTCTCTTGACAAATTCTACCAGTCTGTGCCCTGCTTCATTTTGTACTCCAAGACCAAACTTGCCTGTTATTCAAGTTATCTTTTGACTTCCTCTTTTAGCATTCCAATCCCCTATGATGATAAAGACATCATTTTTTGGTGTTAATTCTAGAGGGTGTTGTAGGTCTTCATAGAACCAGTCAACTTCAGCCTCTTCAGCACCAGTGGTTGAGGAATAGACTTGGACTTCTGTGATGTTGAGTGGTTTGCCTTGGATTTGAACTGAGCTCATTCTGTTATTTTGGGGATTGTATCCCAGTACTGCTTTTCCTATTCTTTACAGCATCGGACTTTCCTTTCACCACCAGATACATCCACAGCTGAGTGTCCTTTAGGCTTTGACCCAGTCGCTTCACTCTTTCTGCGCTACTAGTACTAGCCCTCTGCTCTTCCCTCAGTAGCATATTGGACACCTTCCGACTTGAGGGGCTCATCTTCCAGCATCATATCTTTTTGCCTTTTGGTACTGTCCATGGGGTTTTCATGGCAAAGATACTGGAGTGGATTGCCATTTCCTTCTCCAGTGGATCACGTTTTGTCAGAACCCCCTGCTATGACCTGTCTGTCTTGGGTGGCCTTGTATGGCATAGCTCATAGTTTCATTGAGCTATGGAAGCTCCTTCGCCACAACAAGGCAGTAATCCATGAAGGGGACAGAACTATCATACTGAGTTCAAATGTGGTAAACTATGAAACCAATGAAAAGCAATTTAGCTTCTTTCTCTTCATACAATTTAGTATATGATACAGTACTATACTATATGTATCATATACTATTTACACATTTACTAGGAAAACAGTTTAGTTTGACCTTAAATCTATGCATTGATTCCCACTTTACACATAAACAAAAATGAGTACTAAAGTTTACCTGTTTTTCTAAGTAACATTGTCCACTGCAGCCTATAATTGTCACATTTTTTGCTGACATAATACCTTGCAAACAAAAACATGACACCTGTGGTTAATGGATGATAATTGAAAGAGACTGGCCAAAGGTCTACAGCAGACTACTAAAATGATGAGAAAAGTGAGGGAATTTTTGTTCTGAATTCTACTACCTGCATTCATGTGACTTGCAGAATTGATTGTAAATGCTGTTCCATATGGTTGGACAATTTTTATAGGCTGGGGCCTTGAATGAGCAATCAGTGTTTTGCTTCACACAATACAATTATATTGAACTGTCCTTCCTTACAGTCAGAAGTGACCTTAGCAACTTAATAGGTAACAAGTACACCATTTGACGATTAAGAGGAAGCTTACAGAGTCCCTGCATCATCCTTAACAATTCCTCCAAACATCACCAAAGGCCATGTTTGATGCAGTTGTCCTTTCCGGCTGCCTTGTTCAAAAGTTATAGCTAAAGTCCTGGGAAGTATAAAACTTGAGTTTTATACTTCTATACCACAGACAGCAAACAAATTGAAAGATACACAATCCAAAAATGTGGAACAAAAGTATAGACATTCCTTTCACACAAATACTTCCTATTCCAGAGAATACAAAACTGTAGAGAGAAATACCCATAAAATACACACATCTATATAAAGTCTCCCAAAACATATGCTAAAAACTATTAAGACTCCCCCTCCTTTTTTTTAAATAGGTGCATCACATTTCAAGTCTAGCCTGAACACAAAGCAGTCAATCTAGAGGAAAGAAAATTAGAAGAGCAATTTAGAACTCAACTGCAAAGATTAAATCGGCGTATTTCTTTATGACAGTAATATATACCACAGAAGCTTATTTATGCATTGATGCAGCGATAGGCTTTTAAACAATCAGTTGAAAATATACAGAAAAGCAATACAGTATATCATACCAAATCTAAGTTGCTGTGGTAGAAATTTCAGGAGCTCTAAAAATGCCTCAGTATAAATTTTTTAGTTTTTGTTTTACACCAAAACAATAATGTATGTTTATCCTACACATGTAATTGTTCAAGAATTAAAGTTTGCTTTGTGGGTTATGATAAATAAATCAATGTAACTGTAAAATTGTATATTCCACAGAGAATAATCATCAAACTGTAAGCCACAAACAGCATGTGGCCCACAAACATATTTCTTGTAATATCCAAGATCCCCTGGACAAAGCTGCTGATATTTAATGATAAACTCATAAATCTGTGAAACATTTTTTTCATCAACGTTACTGCCATAGTACTTTAGAGTCTCAAGTTTGGAATACTGCAGATTTAAAATATAAGGATTCTTTACTAACCTCCCAAAAGCCAGGAAACTCCCAGAAAAGCATAGACCAACCTATTTATATAATGAGATTTCCACACATGGTATTCTTCAGAATCAGAATACATATACCTGAAACAGAGTAACTGATCACACCAAAAATTTAGTGCAACATAATACTATATGGCTCATATTGATTTTCATTCACAACAGTTACAGGGGAGTTTAAAGACAATCTATAGTAGTCCATAGTAATTGTCTATCAGGCCAAGAGAAGCAGATGTGGATCTGAGGAGATATAGATGCAACCATTTGACTTTGTGTTACATTTAGCCTTCTCCCCATGTTTCTTCTTCCCTCCTTGCCTTTTTTTAAGTCTTCTCATTCAACATACTGAACACTACATCTTTTTATAAGAAAATCCCATAAGATCATCAAAAGTCAGAGGGTCACATCCAATTAGTACTTGGATGTGAAGGATTCTGTTGGCAATTCTGTCATGAGGCTAATAGCTTTTTCCAGGTTGCTTTCACACAGGTAGTTCACAGATTACAATCACAACTGGGACTGGAATTTCCATCTCTAAGAAATGCAGCCATAAAGTGAGAAGCGCCCAATTTTATTACCTTTACTGCTGCGATAAAGCAAATCACTGCAAATCTGGCTGACCCCCTTGACTTTGCTTGTTTTAAGGCCCCTGGGAAATGGAAATGGTGATCCTGTGACCCTGGGATGCTGCAACTGTCATAAATACATACTCGTTGCCAAATAATAGCAATAGCAATAACAAATTTAGTGCACAAATTTCAGTCATGTGATCATAGGGATGCTGTGATACTCCTAAGGGCCAGTCATAAGTCACATTTTTCAGCATGTCGTAACTTCAGACAATCTTTAAAAAATGGCATTAAGTAAGAACTATTTGTACCATAGAATGTATCCCTCTCAAGTTTTGTCATTCCATATTTGGGAAATCTGCAAATACTCTTTTGCCAAGGTTCTATTTCTCAAATCTAATATTTATTTTACTGCAAAGTATGATAGAGTTAATAGCTTAGAATTTTACTTTTTAAACTTTATTAGTCACTGGAGTAGCAAGGCAGGCTATACATCAAATATATTTTTAAAATCCAATTGTGGGTTAATACAGCAACCATAAGTAAACAAAGCATAGTTGAGAATGACATACATACATACATAATAAGGCACTTCCAAACACACAGAGCGATAATGACAATAAGAAAGTCAGTTGTCTTCAACCTTATCTTCCCTTACAGCATTCTTAATCAATCTATTACAGATGATTCTTGATTTATGACTATTCATTTGACAGCGTTTAAAATTATGACAGCACTGAAAAGAGGGATTTATGATGGGTCATCACACTTAAGACTGTTATAGCATCTCTGCAGTTATGTGATCACAATTTGGGCACTTGGCAACTGGCATGCATTTACAATGGTTGCAGCATTCTAGGTCCATGTGATAGTCATCTGCAGGTTTTTTTAGCAATCATATCACAGCAATGGCAGTTTCAACTACCCATATAATACTTCATCAATACTTGTCAAATCTTATGCAGGGAGCTTATAAACATGGGTTTAGTGTTATTTGAAAAAACAGTAAGGGCTTGTTTTTAAAGAGCACTTGTCCTGTGCTGCCTAGATGGTCAGTTTAAATAGGGAAAGACAGCCAGATTCTGCCATCTTATTTATTTATTCAAATTTATTAGCCACTCAACTCCAATGGTTGTGTCCTTCTGCTGGCAATGTGTCACGTAATTATATTTTATTATTTTGATTACTTGAAGAATGGGGCAATATATATATTGCTTCCTCTATTTCTGCTTTGATGGCATTAGGTACCATGGGAACCAGAAACAATTCCACATTTTCCACTGCAATTCACATCTGCCTCTGGGTTTTTCTCACCATAAGGTCAGAATTGAAATTGTTGGTCACTCATTGACACCCCAGCACCAGTCAATGATGGAGGCAGGTGTATTGATTGATGGTACATTAGCCAGGAGATTACAATGTTAAAACTGAGTAGTTGTTTGACTGCCTAAGACTGCTAGTCGATTTGGTTCACGTTCACACACTATCTAGATGTACACCAGAGGGAGTGAACTAGCTCCACACTCAGAATGGGTAAAGGCATTCTACAGCATCAGCTGAGGTTTTTTCCTCCATAGATGCCACCCCACATATCGCATTTGGGCAAGTCTGGCACCAGTTGGATTCATACCTCCACAAAAAGCATTGTTATTTTCCCCACTAAAGTGGTACCTATTTATCTACTTTCATGTTGCATGCTTTCATAATCTAGTGCTAGGACTCAAACCACTGGAGCACAGACCTTCTCCAGCATTTTTACGCCACTGAGCCACTGATAGAAGCAGAGTTTGCTTATTCCTGTTTCCTCCCATCTTTTTTGCATGATCTGTTGACTCAGCTATTTTCAGACATAGATTTGGTGATTTTGTAGAAGAGCAATAGACTCGTGTTCACAAATAGCCTGACTCATAAGTTACAGAGGTGAGAGAAACTTTGTGCCAAGCACCAATAGTCCCATCTACCTCATCCCGTGCATCAGTGCACCAATGATGTTAGCTAGGAGACCACATCTGCTGTTGAAGGATTAACTACAACAGCTGCATCTGCCCAACCTTATCCCAGCCCGCATTAGGAAATAGATAAAGTCATTTTCCCACAAGTAGGTTGAAGAGGAAATTAAGTTTTTCCATAGCTTGGCATGCAAGAGCTATATAAAGAAAACCCCTTTTACCAGCCTCATTAGTATTGCAAAGTAGAAATCAGCAAAGTGGCAGCACAATTTATGCCAACATATTTTTTTTGCTGGCTCAAGAAATTGATGCTCTTGTTTGAAATTGTCCATAATCTCATTACAAAAGCTGTCATTCAAGAAAAGGTCTTCTGCTCAAAAGCCAGAGATAAACAAACCAACAAACAAAAACTTTAGAGTTGTCACAGTGACACTCTAAAGATGACAGGACCATCCTACTGGATATGGATGCCAGCTTTTTTTATATTTTATTTTATTTTATATCCAATTTACATACCGCCTTTCTCCCTGAGGACTCAGGGCGATGTACAGCCGAATAAAAACATAAATTACAAACATTAAAATAGTCTTAAAATAGTTTTTAAAACAGTTTATGGCTTTTTCTGAAATCTTAGACTCCAATATGACTGGAAATCAGGAGAAGTGATGGAAGATTCATTCCTGAAGTCTGTTTTCAATGTCAGCTTCTTCAGATTACTGTTACCGGGCTGCAGATATAGGAGAACTAGTATTTTGCTTCTTCTGTCCTCCACATTGAAATTGGTCAAGCCAATTCAGGCTCTTTGAAAACTTATGAAGAGGGAGATGACTTTTAGATGGAAAGTTAGTTCCAGCCTATTCTCAGAACTCCCCTTTCAGAGCTAGTAGTAGTGGGAAAAATGCCAATAGAACATTAATTTTTGCAGAGCTGTTCAGGATGTAGACAGGGCGCTAGATAAAAGGACAGAAAGCTAAAAGGAATGGTACAGTACAGGTAACCCTCACCTTTCAATAGTTTGTTCAGCAACCATTTGAAATTATGAATGTGCTAACTAATGACTCCTGTCCAAAGTTATAGCTACTGCAGTGCGAGTACACAGTCCCCACAGTCACGTGAACAACATTTGGGCATGTGGAAATCTGTCCACTCTTATGACAGACCACAGGGATGTTATGGTGGCTCTTCCACTTATCTTCCCCTCCCATTCCACCCCATTGGGTCCACACAAGCTTTGGGCCTACTTCCCACCCTGCGGTGTCCCATGCCCACCTCCCCAACCCCATTACCACTCAGTCACTTACCTTTTCCGTAAATCTCCTTTGGGAAGCAGCTGCTCTGCAGTGTGGCCTTCCTTCGCCACTTCCCAAAATACCACCCACTTCCAAGACAGTGCTACACAGCCTCCTTGTAGGAAGGAAGAGAAGTAGACCATAAGATGCCTCACCAAGTAGAGAAGGCCCTGGGAGGCCTGGGGCCAGCCACATACATCTGAGAAGCTGCTGTAGTGTGAGTCTGAGCCGGTGCTAGGCCTCTCAGGGCATCCCCTATTCTTGAGGTACTCTGTGATCCACTTAACAACTGCATCGTTTCTTAATGACTGTAACAGGGAGGGTGATCACATGGATGCCTTGCTTAATGACTATCACGGCTTGCAGCCGTAATGGCAGGCTCCATTACAGTCATAAATCAAAGATTACCTGTATTCACTTATGAAAAAGCCCATCCCATTGTTTAGACGGACTACTTACACCACTAATTTTATTGCCCTGTTTCAAGCTGCTATCTAGATTTCACTGTCATGTTTTCGTGAAAATAAATATATCTTTTAATAGAAAAGCAACAGATGAATTTTTAAGGAAACAAAATTCAACTCCATCACAACTGTCAGCAAGGCCAGTACAATTTCCAATCACCACTCTTTGAAATATTTATGCTAGAATAGTTTCTTTTAAAAACAAAACTGCAAAATATTTATGTTAGTCACTGATATATTAATAAATATAAGGGCTTTTAAAATTCCAAGCAAGAATAATTTTGGGACATGACCGTTTCCCTATTACTAACAAAATAAACCTTTTTTTCCTAATTGTTTTAATTGCTATTTTTCCCCAAGGAAACTTTATTCTCAGAGGACAAACCCTAACAGAATTTTCAGTATCTTCAATTAATTAAAATTCCCAGTAATAGTGTGAAAAATCCAAGGTACTTACTTTCATCATGGAAGAAACTACATTTAGATTTCAGAGCTAGTAACCATTAGCTTTTAAAGCAAGATACCTCTAATTGTAGGCCTCTTAAATAGTTTTAGCCACAGCTTTCCCTTTCTACAATGCTTACACACACATTTCCATTTTAGTAACAATGATAATAAAATGCAATGCAAAGGTTAAAATGTCAGGTTAGGACCAGGGATCCATAATTCACATCTTCAATAAATTCAGGATTCCAGAAGCAATTTTGGGCAAGTAACTTACAATCTCTCTTACCTCATAAGGGCATTGTTAATTAAAGAGAAATTCACATATATGAATCTTTGAGCAACTAAAGAAAAAGCAGTACAAATGAAATAAACGAGAAAAATAATACTGTTCAATCCCTCAGAGTGGTTGCATGGTCTATCACCACTCAAATATTTCATTTATGAATATATCTACGTTCACAAAAGGATAATTTGCTGTCTTAATCTCAGAAACTATTTGTGATCACCAAAAATATATCTTTGAGAACCTGATAGTCACCATATGAGCCGTGATAGCAGAGTGGTAAGAATGCAGTATTGCGGGGTACTTCTGCTGATTGCCGATAGCCACCAGTTTGGCAGTTCGAATCTCATTGGCTCAAGGTTGATTCAGCCCTCCATCCTTCCAAGGTCGGTAAAGTGAGGACCCAGATTGTTGGGGGCAATATGCTGACTCTGTAAACTGCTTAGAGAGGGCTGTAAAGCACTGTGAATGTGTATATAAATCTAAGTGCTATTGTTATTGCTATTGCTATATGGGATGGACGAGGGCATTATTGGAGAAAAAAAGAAAAATGAATGTTTTCTTTAAAAGTGCAAGCTAGTGTATGCAAAAAGATTTAAACATTTAAAAAGAATGCATGTCCACAGAAAGTACTGTATTTGTGTAAATACATCCAGAGCTGACCAAGCACCTGATTAGCATTAGATTGGGTTTTTCACTGGCATCTTCAGTCTAAAGAGAGTCAGTCTCTGTGCTTTGCACATTTCATAATAAAAAGACAATTTTGCACTATAAAGTATTTATGATTGTAGAACTATCCAACTGTGATGAAGAAATGTAAAATCCTCTATAATGTAATGTAATAGCTGTAACTTATTAAAGACCAAAAAAGCACACACCAAACAGTACAAAGGGAATGGAATTTTCCTTGTATCTTTAAATTGTTTCCCATAAATAAATAAACTTTGACCTACCATGCACTCAATCATTATTATGGTTGAGTTAATTAAAACAGCACTAATCTCAAGAATATGCAAATTACCTTTCCTTCCAAAAAAAGGATGCCAAGAACCAAAGGTGATCTCTCCATCACTCAAACAATGATTCCTGTGCATCGGTAAGAAGCAAGTCCAGAAGACTATTTGCCTTTGCAAATTGCAGCTGGAACTCCTTCTGCAGAACTCAGCATCTATCCATGGGGTAAAAGACAGCAGTATTTTGTGCCCTGTATTCACAGCTGGAAATAACAAGCAATGAAGTTTGCCCAGCAGAAACAAGTTGGGTCAATAATGGTACCATTACAAAAGAGCACTCACTACTAAAATCCAGAAGTTGATTTTTAAAGGGGAACAGAATTTGACTATACAAATCCAAAGGTCTAGATTATTTGAACTCTGCTCAAAGCAAAACACTGCAGTCTTAGGAAAAAGACACCTGTCCTAAAGCCAGAGAAAAATCCCAAGGTCACCAGCTCTCAAATCAGACTCCCCTTGCAGATTGCTGAGAGACTATAAAGGTGAGCAGAGATCGAGAAAGAAGATAAATGATAGGAAATGAAGTGCTGTCAATCCTGGGATAAGTTACAGCCTTCAAAATCAGTCTGCTTCAGCTTGGTGACCTCCAGATGCACTAGCCAATACCCCTAACTGCAGAACCTATAATGGCTGAGAACTATGGGAAGTGAATCTTTGGGAGAACACCCAGGTTAGAAAGGCTGCATGACAGATTCTCAAGTTTCAGAAATGGGCAACACTGAATCTTTCAAATGAGAGATGCAAAGACCAAAGTCTTACAATCCAATTGATCTGTTGGTGACATTGGCACATATTTAAATCAGAAGGAATCTGGTAGGATCATTTATTTTCTTGTGATTTGCAGTTTTACAAAGCTTATGCTCTTTAGTAATATTTGTTAGCTGGAAAAGATTCCTTCTTATTTTGGTTACCATAGTCTAACATACCTTCTTCAATGACACATACTTGCTTCTCCAAACTTTGGGATCCAACCTCTCCAAAAAGCTGACCCTTTATTTTTCCATGCCTCTTTCACTGATTCTCTGCATTTTCAGAGTCAGTGTCAAAATGAATAAATACTTTCCTTGGAACTGAAAAAAACAGAACAATTGTCTGCAAAACCCATTCCCACTAATGTTCATTCCTTTCACTTCAGCATGCTGGCTGGGGAATTCTGGGAGTTTAAGTCCAGACATCTTAAAGTTGCCAAGGTTGAGAAATACTGCTTTAAACACACAAGATACCTGAATGCAGTAAAGGGGGTCCTCTCAGTTCCTCTACATGCCCAGCAAACCCATGAATCAGCGTGGACCACAACAGGGCAAAGGCAGCCAGCCTATCAGTTGTCTGCTCAGGATTTAAAGTAAATCGGACTATTTAAGTGAAATTTACCGGTACTTCCATTTGTGCCTATAAACCTGCAGCCTCAATTTCCCTGCTCTACTGGAGAAAATTCTTGTCCTCTATTGTATCCCCTTCCACACCCACCAGTGACATTAATAGCACTTCAGCCCCCTCCCTAAACACTATCTTCCACAATTCTGCAGTGCGTGCACATAAACAGACGCACACACATACAGACGCAAACGAACTCGTCTTGCTTTCATAGTAGAAAAAAGCAAAATGAAAGATTCAAAACCTCAGAACCCCAAACCAGATTTTCCTTGATCGGCGATTCCTGAGCCGACAAGTTCCACACTTGGAACCAGAAAGCTTATCGGCGCTGGGCTCATTCGAATTCCCATCAAAAATATAAACAGGAGGGAAAGAGTGCATCTGGCCATGAGCATAGTACTCCCCTTGATTCAGCACAATCGCCGAGGAAAAAAAGATAATTAAAATCCAGCGACAAGGTCTTTACAAAGAAATTACACTACCCGCTTATCCATTTCTGACCGTTCCCTTTCTCCCTCGCCTCCCGCACTTCCTCCGACTCCGAAAGAGCCGGGCCTACGTTGAACTTTCCGGGTTACTTACTTGCGCGCTTAAGGCTCCCAGTCCTTCCTACCCCGTCGAGGTCTCTGGCTAGCGAGAAACCCCTTGGTGCAGACATGCCCGGCCGGCTGAGTGCCTCCCTCTCACCGGACCGATGGACAGCTCCTTGCAGCTGGGACAGCACAGTCTCGCCTCGCAGCAACACCACGAACGCTACTGCCCCGGTGACTGTGCAGGAGCGCGCGGACGGAGGGGCTACACACCCGTCGCTTGTCCCGGCAGCGGCAGTTGTCAGAGCTATGCTGCAGGAGAAGGAAAAGCGGCTGTGTCCTTCCCGCCCCGCCAACGACTTTCAATTCACCTGCAGGCAGCGCGCGAGCGGGAGCAGCGGTGCAGAGCTCTGCCGAGCAGCAAAGACGGTGCAGCCCACGGCTCGGCCGGCAGGGGCGGGGTCTCGCGCGGGGAGCCTGCGTTCGCTTTTCCAGTGCGCCCTTCGCTCAACCCTCCCGCTGCCGCTGCCGCTGCCGCTCCGCCGCCGCGCTCTTCTCCTCTCCGCGGGATTGCAGGCATTGCGTCACCTTAGTCGCCAGCCTCCGGAGGCTAGTGCGACCCAATGCCGACCCGTGGTTACCGGGGAGTAAATCCCTCGGGTGCCTTAGTGGTTTTTAGCAGAGGCAAGGGGACTCCGGGCATTTGGAAGGATTTCTCAAGTTAAAAAGGACGAGGAGAAGCCGGCTGGAGGAACCCACCATCTCGTTCGCTCCAGTTCCCGGTTAGAGAGGTCCTCCTGCAAGCCGACAAGCGGGAAGGCGGAGTATGAGTAAAAATCCACATTTTTCCGACAAGTATTTCCAAGAATCTCCCCGGGAATACATCTAAGCCCTGGAATAACTTTCTGCGCGTAACCCATCACCCGGCGTTAACTATATCACGGTTTACTCACTTGATCTAAGTGCCAGGTTCTGATCCAAAAGCTAACCACCTAGGCCGAGTTACACAATGTCTCAACTAGCTGCCTCCTGGCGAAGCGACAACCGAAGCGGCTGAATGGCTGATCCAGCATCTCCTCTTGCCTGAGGACATTCTAGTGCCTCGTAGCTGAATACTGTAACCCTCTGGGTGGCTTAAACTCAGGTGTGCAGTATCGGATGTGTATGTCGGTGTTGATTGATGGACTGAAGCCTAAATTAAAGAACAATTGTAGCAAGAGTGCTGTCTTCGATCTGTCCTGAGGTATACTCCGATTTGTTTTCCAATTCGACATAACCTATTCCTCTAGTCTCCTTGTGACCTCCGGCTCCGGCTCAAAAATGAAGCAGAATCTAGCCTGCTTAGTACTTCGATAGGAGGTTACTGGGTAGGAGCATCCACAGGATAGGGCCAGAAAAGTCAAGATGGTGGCCCCAACAGTGCAATTGAAAGTTCAGTTATAGCTTTCATCTTGACTTTTTTTTTTAATCCTCTTCTGAGAACACCTCTTTCATCCGGAAATCTCAGCACTGTAGTCTAGATGGAGAAAATCAAAATTATCCCAAAAGACAGCAATAAGCCATTTCTATATTGCTCCTAAGAAAACTGCAAGGACAAAGTCAATAAAGTTGCTACAAATCATGTACAACCCAAAAGTGACTTTCAGCTGGGTGATGCCATTCAGAAGGACTCTCCTTGTATATGCTTGCCAGAAGATTACAGTCAAGTGGTATTTATTTATCTCAGAGTTGGATTATTCATCACATTAAAATTTCTGAATAAAAGTCCATTGATTGATCTCAGGGCAGAATATTGCCTTGTTTTCTATTCTCGAGTATAATCCCCAGAGAACCTTGAAAATCCACATCCACAACAGGAAGGTTTTTTGGTATTATTAGATTCTGATCCTAAATCAACAACTCCAAGCACTGCTGCCATGTCCCAGTAGACTTCGTTTCATCTTCTGCTAACTACATAATTATTTACTCACCACCACAGTATCAGGTGCTGTGTAAAATAGAAAAGTGACATTGCTAGGACTTAATGTTCTATCTCTAAAGGTATGTAGAAGGAATAGATAGAAACAAATCTAATGACAATACTTCTGATGAGAAAGAAATTATAATGGAAAACTGGGGAATTGTAGCCAGAATATTTTCAAATTATTTGGACTCATGTTTGTTCTAAATTAAAGCTAAATGCAAGATAATGACAATGTTATCCATTTAATCTTGTCTCATTCCTGGCAATACTATGGGCCATGTCTCTCTATATCTTCTGATCTTGCATTACTTCGAGTTGTTCTATGCTCCGGCTGGTATCAGCATTGGTGTTGCTGAACGCATAGATCATATTAAATCATTGTTTAATGTTATTTCTCAAACTGCAATAGAACATTCACAACACTAACATAATGTGCTTTAGTACATCATGCATATGTACCCTGAGATTTTTGGCTGTTCTTTCAAACTTATCCCTGCTTAACCATGGTTTGCCCAATTGATCCCATTTTCTGTATTTGCATGAGATGCACAACCATAAATAAACCACACAAGCTGACTTTGCACAATAATTAGGCTAACATGGCTATTTTGTGGTTCATCTTGTCATAAGATCTAGTAAGCGCCTGTAGAAGTGTAGTAATACTCTGCAATCTAAGCATGTTTAGTCAGAAGTAACATTCACTGACTTTGGTGAAGCTAAAGTTAATTAATGCTGCCTAATTGTGCTTAGGCTTGCAACCTTGGCATTTAAGAAGAGTGGAAAGAGACTGCACTCAGCATAAAGTTTTCATGATTCTAAATTCTTGCCAGAAAGCTAAGAATGACGTTCTGTGAGGTTTTGCTAATCTACTATTTTGAAGTAATTTACCTCTTAATGGAGTTGGATTTATAGTAGTGGTTGCACCAATTTGAAAGCAAGAAATAAGACTCTGAATAATCAGTGATCTCTGTCTTCCTTCAAAACAATACCATCATTCAGGGGAAGTAAGCATGCTTGTAGTTCACAGCAAGCAATTTATCCAATGATAGTTAAACGACATTTCTGCTTTTTTTATCTTCTGGTACCTTTGAGTCAGTGATGATTCCTGGCAACCATCTGAACTTATCTCTGCAGTTTGTATGTCCAAAATGTTCACTGTCTTTTTCCTAGGTTTAAGAGAAAGTGAGTGGCCCAAGATCACTCGTCTTTTTTTTAAAAAAAGAAAATTATCCCACCTTTATAAGTAACTCAGGATAACAAGCATAATACTCCTTCCTCCTATTTTCCCCACAAAAACGACCCTTGAGGTGAGCTGAGAGAAGAGTAATTGACTGAAAGTCACCAGGCAGTTTTTTCCTTGTCATTGTACTCAATTGTTTCTAATTCTGTCCTCTGGGCAAAAAGAATGCATGTCTTCCAAGTGACAGCCTTTCAGATATTTGGAAATATTTGAATACACTCATTATCTTTTCTATATATCTAGATCTGTTCCTCATTCAGGTTGTCCTTGACTTACGACTTGTCATTTAACAACAGTTTGAAGTTACAATAGGCTAAAAAAAAGCTACTTATCGCCCATCCTCACAGTTATGACTGCTGCCCGTTCCCATGATCAAGTGATCACATTTCAGGCACTTGGCAACCCACTTGCATTTACGATCCATGGTTAGAGCATCTTATGGTCACATGATCATGATTTGTAATGTTTTCTGCCAGGTTTTTTTTGCAAAAATAGCTCATTATGAAGAATGGGTTCATCTAATGACCACATGATTCACTTAACAATCACCACAAAAATGTCATGAAATTGTATCCAATCATGTGGGTACCTTGACATAAGACCTCAACAACCCAAAATCCACCCCAATTGCAGTCACAGGTCGAGGAATACCTGTATGGTCAACAAGATCACTCAAACCTCATTCACATGTATTATTAATAAACCAGATTTTCCCCTCCTATATTTGTGCTTTATATTTTTCCTATGAAGATGCAGGATTTTACCATTTATTTTATATATTTTTTTATATTGAAAAGTTTTTATTTTTTTATAAACAAACATACATACAATATATAATCAATCAATCAGTGTATCATCTGAATACATCTTTTTCCCTCTTATTCCTCCAATATTTATCTTATTTTAATATTATCATTTCGTTTGTTGTAACATTTTCCCCACATTTACTTTTATATTTGTACCTTTATCTATTCAACAATTTTATCCCAACCCAACCCTCTCCACATCCCCACCCCCCACCCCGACTTCCCAGAGCAAAAACAAGGTATAACATTTAACAAGCAAAAGCTAAAATATACTAACCTACTACAAGGTTTAAAACTCCCCCACACACTTTAACTCCTCTTTTACAAATTCATCAACCTCCCTTTTGTAAATTCTCAAAATCAATTGGGTTAAAAATTCTTTCTTCCTGAATATAAAAGCCTTTTTCTTGGTATATAATCCAGTAACTTTACCAATAATACAAGCATTAACAAACGCTGATAAGTTTCATTTTCATCCCTCAAACACCTTTCTTTTTCAACATTGCTCCCTAATAAGATTCTAAATTAAACATTTATCCTCTTTATTCCTTCATAAACCAATTATCAATTTCTAACTATTCAGCATTAAAAATTCTAAATTAAACATTTTAAAACTTTAAACATTTTATCACGTATACCTTTTAAAATAATATAATCTTATATTAAACATTTTAAAAACCTCTTAATGCATCAATAAGACCTTCTTAATTCATTTCTCAAAATATAAATTCCAAAACCTTCAGGAAACTATCCTTTAAATTTTTAATTAACCATTTCTATATTTTTCCTAGTCCTTCTTCCTCAATCAGCATTACTCCCTAATAAAGTTCTAAATTGGACATTTATCCTCTTTAATCCTTCATAAAATTAAACATTTTAAAACTTTAAACATTTTATTTATTTATTTATTTATTTTATCTTATTTCTATACTGCCCTTCTCCTTATCTCATATACCTTCTTAAAATACTATAATCTTATATTAAACATTTTAAAAATCTCTTAATACATCAATAAGACATTAAGTCATTTCTCAAAATATAAATTTCAAGCCCTTCAGAAAAATATCCCTCAAATTTTTAATTAGCCATTTTAATACCTCGATACCTCTTAAAAAGCTATCATTTTTACCTCGATAACTCTTAAAAAGCTATCATTTTTATATCCAAAATCAATTGTAATAACACATTATATTATTATCTTAGAGTAAACTTTAAAAATACAAATTTAATTAAGCTTCTCAACCTATAACCAAAATCCTCCCCCCCCAAAAAATTAATCTTCAATTCTTCCCTTCTTTCTGTATTTTTTCCAGTCCTTTTTCTTTGTTAATTCTTTCTGAAGAAGAAAGAATTAACAAAGAAAAAGGACTGGAAAAAATACAGAAAGAAGGAAAGAATTGAAGATTAATTTTTGCTCCTCCTCCTGCTTTTATTTTCGAAAATTTTAAAATTTGGATTTGAGGTTGATGCGTCTTTGAAAGTTTTTGTAAAGTTATTTTCAATAATACTTTCTCCTTCAGCATTGCTCCTCCCCCTGTTTTTATTTTCAAAAATTTTTGGATGTAGATTTGAGACTGATACATCTTTGAAGATCGCTCTCTCCTAAAAGTTATCTCCTTCATTTTGAAACCTCCATTTCGACTCTTCCTGTTTATATAATCAGTCACTTCCTCTCTTAAAAGTTGATTCTGTCTGTAAAACCAAGAATTGTCATGATAAAGTTTATCAGTCTGCAGGAAAGAGTCTATTTGCTGCTTTTCAATTAATGGCTTGATCCCGTCCTCTCAGTTTTAATTGATTCGGTTTTAATTTGGGTTGTTTTAAATTATTTGGGCCAAAATTATTTAATTGTTTTTAAATTGTTTTTTAAATTTTGTATACAATGTTTTATTTTGGCTGTGCACCTGCGGAAGAAGGGTGGTATAGAAATAAAAATAAATAAATAAATAAATAAAACTGCGTAGAAGCCTCTGCCAAAACTTCTGTTTTCAATATGGTAACTTCCATTGTGTCTCTGACAGATTCTTTTCCCGGCTCCAAAGACAAGTTAATTTGATTTCCTTCCTCTTTTCCAGCCAGCAAATCATTTTTGTTCTCCAGATTATAATTTTGAAAAGTCTTTTCAATTGATTCCAGTATAGCAGAAGTATAGAAATTTAAAAGTTTTTGTAAAACCTCTACAGTCACAACTTGTGAATTTGCTGGCTCATATAGTAATGATCCTCCATCCTTGATGTCAGCCATATTTCAATTCCCAGTTTAAGTTTATTCAGCTATCAGGTCAATAAATCCAATAATTTTCCACTCAATTTAGAGTTATAAAGTAGTTAAGGTCAATACCATAGTCTTTTTCAATTCACTAGCACTTTAAATCTTTTTCTTGCTGCGTAATCCGGTAGCTTTTACAATGTTGCAGCTTTAACGATCACTTTCACTTGTAAGTTTCGTTTTAAACGCCCTTAAGCACCATCTTTTTTCCTTTTTCTTTTAAATGGAGTTAAAGTTTAATACTTGCATTTTTTGTTCTCCTGATTTGCTCTGCCAGTATCCAGGTTCGAATTTTCTCATAGTCCTTAAAATTGTGCTGCTGGTGTGGTCGCGACCCCTTGTTCTGCTTAAAGCAGAATCATCCCGGATCTGGAGCACTGAAGAGCTTTCAGGAAGCTCTCACCCTGCAAACCCCAGGTTTTAAAAAAAAGCCTGGGGGGTCTAGGGAAGCTCTACCCAGACCCTTCTGCTCTTGTCTCCTTCTTTTCCCCTGGGGGAGAGCCGCTAGAACAGCTGATTTTCGCTGTTCTAGCAGCAAACGGAATAGCGGGGCTGGAGCTCCTAAGGGAGCATCCATTCGGGGAACGCAGAGCCACCGGAAGTCCATTTATTTTATGTTAAAATCTGTTTTATTCATGTCAGACTACTATTCAAGTTTATATGAATCTAAATTTTCTATTATCTAAAGGCTTAGCTTCCTTGCCCAGTTTTATGTTATCTGCAAGTTAAAATCCCCCAGCCAAGTCTAATAAAGATCTTGAATAGCATAGGGACCAGGTCAGAGCCCTATAGCATTCCACCCTAAATTGAAGTGGAGTCATGAGTAAACATTCATGTAAATTCATGAATATCTATGTGACAATGGTGTTGAACAAAAAGCATCATGATATAATACCCACCCTAATGTATTGCAACATTGCATGCATGCCAAAAAAGGATGGAAAAAAGTCCTACATACATTACTGTAATTGTATCCCTATTCTATCATGTTATTAAGGAGAGTATCATGAACCACTCTTGAAGAGTTTGATGAGGTCCTGATACACTTGTCTAAAGCATTCTTTTGATCTATTAAACTAACTCTGATAAAGTTGTCAAACAAAGAGATAGATTTAGTCTGAACCAATTTATTTGTAACAAACCCATTCCACTCTTATTAATTGCAGTATGCATATCAAAGCACTCACAAATGTGCTGCTTGATAATTATTCAAAGCTGCTCCAACATAGATGTCAACGGTCTGTTGTTTCCCAGATTCTCTTCTTTAAGACTGAGATAACATTTGCTCTCCTCCAATCTTCTGAAACTAGTTCTCCTGATGCTCTCAAAGAGTATCAAAAATGGTTCTGTGATTATGTTCACTAGTTTCTTCAGCACCTTCCTTCATCTAACCCTGGAGACTTTGTGTGAATACAACCTTCACTGGATCTCTGATAATTCTGAAACAAAGTTGCCAACCCCACCTTAGATATGTTTGCATGACATATGTATTTATTTATTTAGTTCAATTTATATGCCACCTTTCTCCGGAGACTCAGGGCGGCTTACAATGCATTTAAAAAACCATTTAAAAATTAAAACATTAAAACCCATTCACACCATTCATGGCTGGATCTCACAAGATTGCAACAGCGAGATCAACGGCCCCAGGCCTCCCGGAAAAGCCAGGTCTTCACTGCTTTTTGGAAGGCCAACAGGGTAGGGGTGGTCCGGACCTCAGGAGGCAACTGGTTCCAGAGAGCTCGGGCAGCCACAGAGAAGTCCCTCGCCCACGGGCCCACCAGCCGGCATTGTTTAGCTGATGAGACCCGGAGGAGACCAACTCTGTGGGATCTTACGGTCGCTGGGAGCTATGTGGTAGACGGCGGTCTCGAAGTTAACCTGGCCCTGAGCCATATAGGGCTTTAAAGGTAATAACCAACACCTTGAATTGTGCTGGAGACCAATAGGGAGCCAGTGCAGCTCGCGGAGAATTGGTGTAATGTGGGTGTATCTAGGTGCACGCACGATAGCTCGCGCAGCTGCATTCTGCACCAACTGTAGTCTCCGAACACTTTTCAAGGATAGCCCCATGTAGAGCGTGTTGTAATAATATAACCATGAGGTGACAAGGGCATGAGTGACTGTGAGGAGAGCCTCCCGATCCAAGTAGGGTCGCAATTGGTGCACCAGGTGAACCTGCGCAAAGGTCCCCCTAGCCACAGCCATCAGATGTTGCTCTAATCTTAGCTGTGAGTCTAGGAGGACACCCAAATTGTGAGCCCGTTCTGAGGGGGACAATTTCTGATGTAACCCAATCAATGATGGCCACAGTAAGGCTGTAGATCTAGATATTATTGATTATTTATTTATTTAGTGTATGATGAGAACATGATAGAAGAGAAGAGACAGAAGAGAAGGGTCACAATTGGTACACCAGGTGAACCTGCGCAAAGGTCCCCCTAGCCACAGCTGTCAGATGTTGCTCTAATCTTAGCTGTGAGTCTAGGAGGACACCCAAATTGTGAGCCCGTTCTGAGGGGGACAATTTCTGATGTAACCCAATCAATGATGGCCACAGTAAGGCTGTAGATCTAGATATTATTGATTATTTATTTATTTAGTGTATGATGAGAACATGACAGAAGAGAAGAGACAGAAGAGAAGTAAACATATAAATACAATCCACATAATTATATATAAAACTTTTATGAAGGTATGGCAATGGCCTCATAACTGGATGTCTAATTCAGTTTTCCAGGTGATCGCTGCTGAATGTCAGGGTTCCAAGTAACACCACCAATGAAAGGCCCAATGCAAAAGGTGGCTTCCAGGCCTGACACTGATGTTGCTTCGTGTAGATCTTCTAGGGAACCAGAGAACATACATCATAGGCAATGTTGCACAATATATTTAATAGTTTGCATATCAACACCACAATCATAACAAAGTAAATTTTACCATCCCCAGGGCAGAGACAGTTCTTTCAGTATCACATGCAATTCTGTTCAATTTCAGAATTACATCCAGACAGAGCAAGGCAAGATTAAAACAAGGTGGTTTGTTAGAGGGATCTCTAATGGTCAAGCCACAAGAAGGTACCTTGGATCATCCTCTCTCCAGGCATTCTTGAGGTTAAACTAGGTAGATGTTAAGTGAAAAGCGGTTTTCCATGCTGGCCTAAGGATTTTCAGCCTTGTGATGGATTATGCATTGTCTTGGTGAATAGGAAGGGCCTTGTTCAGCATCCTTGATCATAGCTAAATGAGAGCTTGTTGTCTTCTAATGTTGAATGTATGATATTGCTAAGTACTGGTAATCAATGCATAAGAGTGGGATGCAATGTGCCAGAGATGATACACATTGTCTGGTGGTGTTGGTCATCAAGCATTTGGGCCTGAACACTGTTAAGCCACACACTGGCACAATATTTAGCTGTGGAATAAAGCAAATCCAAGGCTATTGTTTGTAGGGTGTTAGCATTAGCACCTTAGGATGTTCAAAACAGTCTCTTCAATAAATTGTGCAGCTTTTCAATTTTACAACTGTTTTTTCCAGGTGTTGTGTGAAGGTTAGTGATCTGTCCAGTATTACCTATGGGTAGTTTGAGAGGTATTAAATTATAAAATGCAGTTTCAGAACTTTACTGGAGGCTGATAATTTGCGAACCTATTGCTGAGGTATAATGTGGCTACTTCTGTTTTTGTTAGGCTTGGTTGGGGGTGCCATTTTTTGAAGTAGTTATCCAGCTTCTGGAGATTTTGAGAAAGGATGTTCTCTGCATCATTGAAGTTGTGAGATTGATATCATCAGCATAAATAGATTTCTGAGAAACAGTTTAAGGCAGATCATGAGTGAACAAGTTAAAAACAGGAGGGGATTGCACTGATCTTTGTGGTAGTCCATTACTCAACTTTTGATATCTGCTTCTATTGAATTCTTCAAAAACCTTGAAATAACATGTTACTCAACATATTGGCAATCAAGGCAAAATCATCTATCTGCCCTGGAGACTTTGTAGGAATACAACCTTCATGGGATCTCTGATAATTTTGAAACAAAAGTGGCATGACATATCTAAACCAATCAGTGGTGGCAATATTGTGGATTTAAAACCCTAGATATTGCTAGATTAGGATAAAAGTTTTCCTTTGCATCCCATACCTCAGGGGTCCCCAGTCCTGGGGCTGTGGCCCACTACCAGGCCATGGCCTGTTCAAAACCAGCACCATGGCCTGTTCAAAACTGCGGGATAGATGGACGAAGCGCCACTCACGCAAGCGGAGGGTCCTTATGCTCCTGTGCGGAGTTCCCTTCACATGAATGGAGCTTCATGCGTGAGTGGCCTTCATGCGTGAGTGCAAGTATCTGCTGCTTGAACAAGTAGAGCTTTGCATAGGAATGCAAGCACTCTCCATTCATGCAGAAAGCTCCATTTGCACAAGTAGAAGGTGCGCGTGCCCCTTGCACAAATGGAGCTGTGCATGCACACGTATGCCTGCCCCTCACACACCCCTCTGCACCAGGCCGGGCAACCAAATTGGAAAAGTTGGCGGCCATTGCCATAGCTTATGCTGAGCTCTGTTCTGATGTCTAGGTGGAAGCAGGAAGCTACTAATTTATAAAAATATAGTTGTTCCAGCTGTAAATTTCTGCCCTTCATGTTATGTAAGAGATCTGGGTAAGCAGTTCAAAGTTTGATCCAACAACCAAAGTCAAATAAATTATATCAGCAAGCTGTGCTCATCTATGGTCTAAAAGTACCCGCTGAAACCATACAATCCTATAAACTACTTTTCAAAGCTAGTTTAAAATAAAAGCAGGTAGGAGATTTTTCTGAAGATTGCACTCCAAAGACAGAACAAAACAGTTGTGCCATTGAGAATAACACAATCTAGCAGCAGCATCACCACCACCACCACTTCCTCTTAAAGTTTTCTGACTTAAAAGTTAACTCTTGCTTTAACACTGGCAAAGGGCAATATCCACTACCACATCTGAGGTAGCCAGGTCATTTCAGGTATAAGCTAGTTGTATGGAATGGACAGCCTTACCTACTGTAAGAAGAATCCTGGTGAATCATGCCAAAGAGTCACCAGAGGCAACTATCTTGTTGATAGATCTATTATCTGCCGTAGGTTTAGGCAATGTCATGATGTAGTGGTTAATACACAAATGTACTATTCTCAGAAAGCAATAACAAAGATGATCGATCAATCTAGGCAATTTTTTTGATTGCCTAGTATGTTTTAAGTTTGTAAACCAACTTGTTTTGATTCAAAGAAATGCTTACTTCAGTAAACAGTACACTTTTTTATACAGCAGGTGGTGATGCTTAGGTGTTAACATCTGACAAAGCTTTTTTAAGCTTTAAATGTATGTAATAAATGAACTTAGAACAGCAATTTTGCTGCATTTGAGATAATGGGAGCTTTGTATTTGATGTCATGGATACCTTACAGACACACAACAAAGGGAAAACTTGTGGACACTAATTCCAGTAGAATTTGATTTTGTTTTTGTTTTTGTACATCACAAAGAGCTGCTTTATTCCAAGATGGAAATTTGTCAACAACTAAGATCTGCACAACATCCCCTTAATACAGTGGGACATGGCATGGAGACTGATGTTCTGAGTGGCTACTCTTAGCGACTTCCATAGAGGAGACATCAAAACAGCAAGATGCTCTTTTCACAATCAAAACACTGCCCAGTCTTATTTAAATCTGTTTCTATCTTTTCTCTTCTAGCAGGCAAGAAGCGATTCTGTTTATATATTGAGATAAGCACTGAATGTGTCTTTGCTTTAATCCGGGGTGAAATCCAAAAATTTTCCCTACTGGTTCGGTGGGCGTGGCAGGGGAAGGCTATTGCAAAATCCCCATTCCCACCCCACTCCTAGGGGAAGGATATTGCACAAAATCTCCATTCCCACCCCATTCCGGGGCCAGCCAGAGGTGGTAGTTGCCAATTCTCCAAACTACTCAAAATTTCCGCTACTGGTTCTCCAGAACCTTTTAGAACCTGCTGAATTTCACCCCTACTTTAATCAGAGAAAATATGAAATGTCAATTATATCTTTCAATTACTAGAAGAGAAATTGTTTTCTGCAATTATTTACAAAGCCTTCTTTGTATGAACATATGGGCAGATTTAACTAACGCCTTTTTCTTAGTTCTAAAACATCATTAAATAATCCCGTTTTTTCTATAAAGCATTTGAAAATCTGTCTCTCTCCTCCCTCTTTCTTTTTCTCTCTCTTAGACATGATTCAGTGGCTAAAGAAATAAGCAGTTGTGCATGAACCCCCTACAGCACATATAAACCAGCTGCTACCAGCAGGCTCTGACTCAGATTGACTAACACAAGGAAGGATAGCACTGATTGTGAAAGACTCCCTTACAAGGAAACAGTACCGTCCAACTACTGCCTAATAACTTGTCTCCCCACAATATGGAAAATCCTATCAGGACCATGGCCACCAAGCTACAATAACATGAGTATGGCTCAGAAAAGCATTGGGAACAACACCAAAGGTTCAAAACACCAATTGTTCATAGATAGAACAGTCAGCCAAGTCTCAAGATCTAAATTGAGCACAGCCTGGATTACATGGATTGTAAATGCCTGGCAATGTACATATCCAACAGGACATTAAGGACCTTCTTCAGGAAATTCTGAATTCTCCCCACCCCCCTTGCACTTGGCTGGTAGCAAAATTATTTTTAATTTAAAAGATCCCCACCCCAGCCCACCCCAGTCTTCTTCAGAGTTAAATCTGGAAACCCTGTGCCACCTAGGCATTAATGCCTCATTAATGTTCTTGCTATTTCTGGCATCAGAAGGCAAGCAAATGGCAAGCATTCTTAAGGATAGCTTTACTCTTTGAAACATATTTTCATGTGTTCATGAAGCCTCGCCCTTCCTTGCATTCTGCAAGTTAGTGAAATTAATATTAATATCAGATTTTGGTGATAATTGGCTGTAGGTAACCATCATAGGAATTTTAAACTGTTTTTCTTATTGTTTTCCAAGCATAAAAATAAATAACCATTGTGCCTTTCTCCATACCACACTTGTCATAGGATATTTTTGTGTGATGTAGGCAATTATCTAAAGTTAATGAAGTCTTTGAGTGCAGTTCCTGGTGACAGCATGAACATAGCATACAATTTTCTTTGCATTGTATACAATTGAAATCCCTTTACTATTTTCGTATGTGTGTGAGAGAGGAGGGGGGGCAAACTGAAACTTCCCAGTTTAATCCATCCAAGTACTGACCAAGCCTGATCCAGCTTAACTTCTCAGCACAATGCCAATGCCATCAGCTGTGCAAGTGTAATTGTTTTCACACAGTTAAGTTCAACCCATTTCATTATTTCTTTAAACACAAGCTGAAAAGACTTCTTTTTAAGGATGGTAATGACTCTACATTTTTAATTGATGTATTTCTACAGGCAACGGCACACTAACACAAATAATATTCAACTTACTGATATCTAGTGTACGTTTGGATGCCTCTGAATTTTGGGGCATTTATTTTGATTGGCTTGTGCTACAGATGTTAAGGAAGACCAGAGATGTTTAAGGAAGTTTCTTGCATAGTTTGCAAAATAATTCAGGTATTGAGAATTGTTGACTGGCCAAGCCTTAGAACTTCAGTTATCTTTATTTTTATTTATTTTATTTTATTTTGAATATATATACCGCACCTTCTCCCGAGGGACTCAGGGCGGTGTACAGCCAGCTAAAAACATACAATACAAACATTAAAAACAATTAAAAGGATATATATTAATTTGGCCCCAATTTAAAATGACAAACCAGTTAAAAATGTTTTTAAAAAGTGTTATGTTAAGCCAGCCCGGCTTGCTGGAAAAAGAAAGTTTTAAGGGCATGGCGGAAGGCACCGAGGTATTGGATTCTCCTTATCTCTGGGGGCAGCTGATTCCAGAGGGTAGATGCCCCCACAGAGAAGGCCCTCCCCCTGGGGGTCACCAGCCTACATTGTTTGGCTGATGGCACCCTGAGGAGGCCCTCTCTGTGGAAGCGCACAGGTTGGTGGGAGGTCATCGGTAGCAGCAGACGGTCTCGAAGATAACTAGGTCCTATGCCATGGAACGCTTTAAAGGTGGTGACCAACATCTTGAAGTGCACCTGGAAGACCACTGGGAGCCAGTGCAGCTCACGCAGGAGCGGTGTTATGTGGGAGCGCCAGGCAGCTCCCGTAATTACCCACGCGGCTGCATTCTGGACCAATTGGAGCCTCCGGGTGCTCCTCAAGGGGAGCCCCATGTAGAGAGCATTGCAGTAGTCCAGGCATGAGGTGACGAGGGCATGAGTGACTGTGCACATGGAATCCCGATCAAGAAAGGGCCGCAACTGGCAGATCAGGCGAACCCCCTGGCTACCGCCGTCAGATGTTCCTCTAAAGACATCTGCGTATCCAGGAGGACACCCGGATTGCGCGCCCTCTCCGCAGGGGCCAAAGACTCGCCCCCGATAGTCAGTGATGGAGTCAACTGACTATATCGGGATGCAGAGAACCACAGCCACTCAGTCTTGGAAGGGTTGAGCTTGAGCCTGTTCCTCCCCATCCAGATCCGCACAGCCTCCAGGCACTGGGACATCACTTCAAGGGCATCATTGGGGTGGCCTGGGGTGGAGATGTACAGCTGGGTGTCGTCAGCGTACGGATGGTACTTCACCCCAAGCCACAGATGATCTCACCCAGCGGCTTCACATAAATGTTGAACAGAAGGGGTGAGAGGACCGACCCCTGAGGCACTCCACAAATGAGAGGCCTCGAGGTCGACCTCTGCCCCCCTGCCAACACGAACTGCGACCGGTCTGAGAGAAAGGAGGAGAACCACCGTAACACGGTGCCCCCCATCCCCAACTCCTCCAACCGGTGCAGCATGATACCATGGTCAATGGTATCAAAAGCTGCTGAGAGATCTAACAGGGCTAGAACAGAGGAGCAACCTCTGTCCCGCGCCCTCCAGAGATCATCTACCAATGCAACCAATGCCGTTTCCGTGCTGTGCCCAGGCCTGAAACCCGACTGGAACGGAACTAGATAAGACGTTTCCTCCAGGAATTGTGGAAACTGTCGCGCAACCACACTCTCAACAACCTTCGCCACGAAATGAAGGTTGGAGACAGGACGGTAGTTGGCTAATACTGCCGGGTCCAGGAAAGGCTTCTTGAGGAGAGGCCTCACCACCGCCTCTTTCAAGGCAGCGGGGAAGTAACCCTCACTCAGCGAAGCGTTGATAATTCCCTGGAGCCAGCCTCATGTAACCTCCTGGGAAGCCAGTACTAACCAGGAGGGACACGGGTCCAGTAAACATGTGGCCGCACTAAGTCTCCCCAGAATCCTGTCCACCTCATCTCTTTAAAAAGAGAACAGAAAGGCCTTGCTTTCACATAAAGAATACAAATACAACATATGTTAATCAGAACTCCCCACAACTGAATACAAATTTTATTCTTGGAGAATGTAACAATTGATTCTGTTTGATAGAAACAATTGATTCTATCAAAATTTCTGGACAAGCTCTTAATTGCAAGCTAACAAGTTCCTTCCCTCACCTCTTTTTCAAAGTTTTATGTTCAAATGGAACTAATACCATTTATCTGCTGCCCATGATATACATGGTGCTTCCTCTCTCAAAGTTCACAGATTTAACCTGTCTTCATAGACATTCATTATTAACCACAATTATGCAAAAATGATGCAAGTTCCACCCTTCTGTTTTTGTATCATGATATGGCACACAACTTCGAAAGGGGTAGAGTTCATGTCATAACATTGTGATACATATTTTGTCACTTGACCTTTCTTGACCTTCTTCTGTGGATGCTCAGGATTATTATTTTCTTGGTGTTAGGAGAGGAAGCAATTCATTTTTAGTGCCCAAGCATTCCAAGACAGCAGGTTGTATATCATGCTGTGTGAACAAGGCCACAACTACACAGGAGAGATCAACCCAATTCTGGACAAGGACTGACTACAGTTAAGCATTACAGCCGGCAAGCATATTAGCATATATTGAGAATTCAATTAGCCATATAAACAGCTTGGTCTTACTGTGGCTGACTAATCTATTGAAAATTAAAACAGTATGTCATCTTTAGAGCACAGATCAGACAGCTTTGCTAATAATTGAAATGCCAGGAATGCTGGAGAAGGTGCAAAAAGGGCAAACTAAATTCTTAGAGACTAAACAGTATCCGTATAATGAAAGCCCCAGCAACAAGAGAGATTGCATAATAAGAGGAGACATCATAGAAGTATACTAAATCCTACAGGGTAGGAATTGTGGGTTTTATCAGAGAAGGGAGAAAATGGGAATAAACTCAGCAAGTAGAAGGGAAGTAGAAGAGAAGGATTTGAATGGGGGGTGGGGAGAGAGATTATATCGCTGGACTGATAAAGTTAAGAGATGGTTTTATAAACAGAAACTTACAGTTCCTTCAGTGTCAGAGAAAAGATTGCTTGCTTTACTGGTTCATAGAAAGAGTTGAAAAATAATAGCAGACAAGCATAACACCTTAGACCAATAATTGTACGATAATACCATTTAAAAAGTCTGGATAGTGGTCATGGCAATGCCTGGAGACAGAATAGAAGAGAAAGAACTGGAGAAGATCACAAAATACGAAGATCTGCAAATAGAAGGACTGTAAAAGAAAGCAAGGATAGTACCAATAATGTTATGCACTTTGGGTGTAATCCCAAAACATCTGGAGTACTATCAGTATTGACAAAATCCCTAGCAGTCAATTGCAAAAGGTAGCTTTACATGGAATAGTTTATATTCTGTGATGATAATTTAACAATGCATCTACCTACCAGAGTTCCTTGAGAAGGACTTGATAGGTAGATAAACAAGTCAAATCCATTCTAAACATCTGGCTGACTGTGCAATGGACCATAATAATAATAATAAACTGTAGAAGAACTTTATTCAATAGTGTCTTAGGGAATATTAATGGTATGCTTGAAATTTATCTTGTTGCTGGAATTCCAGTAACTTCATTTCTTCCTTTATAATAAAGAATATACTGGAATAGATGAATACTTGATCTGATTTATCAGAGCATTTCTTATATTCTTATAATATTATGCTAACCCATAACATGGTTTGCCTTGCTTTTTTTTTTAATAGATTGCTTTCAGACCTTGTGGTTCATTCAATAAACCATAACCATAGAAGCCAGAGCTTAGTGCAATATATGAAGCAGTGCATGAATGGACTGTCCCCAAATTTCAAACTTTAAAGTATTAATGGAGAAGTCAATGGGGGAAGTATACAGCAAAAATATATTCATCTGATCATTCAGCATGGATAGAAAGTAGGAAAATGAAGAAACTGGACAGCACATATATAAAATATTTATTGGTTGAGGCAGCATTAAATTGTATACTGTTCTTTAAAATGAAATAACTAAGAATGCTGTTTTGTTGGGTTCATTTGATGATTCTAAGGTCTTGCTTGGGATTCAAATCATATATCAGTCAAAACTATGCTCATTTAGCAGCCAATTGTATAGAAATGAATTTGGAAGCCAATCTAGAAAATGAACAGCAGAAGAAGAAAGAAGCAATGATGTCAAATTATTTGTTCTGTGATTCGATGTCTTATATTTTTGGAGTTGTTATTTGCCTTCAGAAGACATTTCTACATAATCCAGCAAAAAAAACCCACATTTGTTTGCAAATATTAAAACAAAGTATAGCAATTAAATGCATTTTTAACATATATACTCTGTCTTAGATAAGAGAAATAGCTCTAACTATATTGGACAATTAGGCTACAATCTATTATGCTTATAACGAGGGGTAAATACCCCCCAAAATCAATGCTTCAATGGGTATAACTGAGATTAAAACATAAACTTTATATTGACTGAGGCTCCTTTCTTCTTTCAATTTGAAAATAAAATGACAGCATGCAAATAATAATTTGTAAATTGGGACTTGAATAGAGTTACAAGATTGGAGCTGCAAAAATCTGGACAACCTAGATGGCAGTAATTTTGATGATATATTTGACATCCAATGGATGCCCAAGGCAAGAAGTTAGGATTGCTCTGGAGGCTAGCATAACAAACATAACAGACAATGACCTCTGTGCCAAGCCATGACATTTTTGGTCAAAAGAATTATGCAATTGCTTCATGTCATCCGGTACAAATACATAATGCATTGTTTGCCTCTGAAGATGTCCAGAATAGGAAGTAAGAAGTACTATATATGCAGTATGAAGTTGGGGATGCTTTCTCCTACCACCTACTAGGTTTTTTTAAGAAATTGTTTGCCATTGCCTCCCTCCTAGGTCTGAGAGAAATCTCTGGCTCAAAGTCACCCAGCTGGGCAGGTTTCTAGACTTGTGGCTTAACCACTATACTAGACTGTCTGTTTACATATACAGTATAACAAATTATAATACACTGCAGAAATGTTCCCAGAATGTGAGTTTAAAAAATGAAGGCAGCTATCTATCTACCTACCTATCTACCTACCTACCTATCTATCTAATTTGTATGTCACCTTTGACAAGATGCTTTGATCAAACTTTTCCTTTTATATATATGACAGTTTAAATGTACCTTTGAATTCAGTATCTGAAGCTTATTTATATCCTGTGAACACTGTCCCCAATCTTTTATAGACAATAAGATGTCACTGCCCAAGAAACGATTGTGTATAACTTTCAGTACAATCCACTTTAGGTTCTATTTCCAAAAAGTTTTTGACAAGTACCAACCTTGTTAATATTTTTGGGCTGCAAATCTGCTTACACTATTCTACAATGTTAATACTGCAATTTAAAACCTTTTTATGTTTGCAAAACATTCTTAAAAGACAAGGTAGAAAGTTACTAACAAAAAATGGAATAATATTTATTCATCAGACGAATGAGACACAGTGAAAACGTAAAAGTTTTGGACAGCTGTCTCATCGCTCTTTAATCTTTCCAGAACAAAGGAAGTTCTATGAAATGCTGCAATTATCCTACTGATTTGTAAATAACAATCAGGCAGAAATAGGATTGTGGTTGTTTTTTTCACCCTCATCAGCCAAGGTATTGTACAATATTTTATTTGTGACTATATTGTGGACATTGGTATTGCTGTGCAGCAGAATAAATCAGCAAAGACATGATTCCCAGGAAACATTAAAGCAGGAATTCTGGAAGTTGAAGTTCAAAAATCTTCAAGTTGCCAAAGTTGAGAAACACTGCATTAGGACAACGAAGCAAGACAGAACCAGTATGACCCATGCCAAGTAATCTAGCTGGAAAAGCAGTGGTGCAGTAGCCCTCAACATAGACTCTGTACTTAATGCCAATGTGCTCCCCTTCCTTACTTTTAACTTGGCAGAGTTTATTTACTTTTCTTTGGTTTTGATTCAGTGTAGTGTAGTATATTGTAGCAGTTAAGGCAAAGATACTCAACATATGGATCATATGCCAGAGATAGTCCTGAGCAATTTTGAGAGGGATCACAATCTTTTCCTTTAATCCAATGAAGCTTGTGTAGGCAATACTTGAATGTTGTCAAAACTCACTTTTGGTTTTGCTCCCAACTTTGCCTATGCAAGCCCACTAAAATTTATAAATACTATACAATCTAGATTAAAATGTAATCATTAAAAAATTATAATTATGTTTTGCCTAACCGAACCAACTTAAAATATTAGATACAGGGAGGCAGGCGGTGGACTTTATGCAGATTCCTTGCGCAACGGTTGCAATAGCACAGTGTTTAAGGACTCTTTGTTAAGGCATTAGACTTGGACCAAGGAGATTCAAATCTAGGGCTACCTGATCCAGATGGCAAAAATCCAGATGGCAAGACAGAACATGGCAAGACAGAACATTTTAGTTTCATCTGATAGACAGTCACATTTCTACAGTCTTCTTCAAAACCCAGCTTCAAAACAGAACACTTTCCTCCAGACTACTTAACATAAATGTTCTAACAATGTCTGTCAGGAAGAATGTTTTATTTATTTTTATTGTACTCTTATTATTTTTTATAAATAACTTCAAGTAGAGAATATACCTAATACTCCTTATGTTTGAGAGAAACATTTAGCTTTGCAGTAATTAGCTTTCCCATATGTCTTAGTAATTTTTTTTTAAAAAAGTCATCTTGATGTCCCATTTTGGGGGCTCAAAATTTAGGATCAGTAGATAAAATTCTTCTCTTCAACCTTTCCTTGGGTTGACCATTTCCCTGAACCCTGTGGTGTCACATTCATGCATATAAATATTTTTCTCTCTAAACTAATGTTTAACAAAAATCAGAATCTTTATGTCAGAACCTGGATCTTAATAGCATATGAAGGGAAAGTACATTGAAATAGCTCATTCACAAAAACACAAAATAATTTTTTAAATTCCTGTGAGAAAGAAAAGACAAGCATTACAACAGCAGTCAGAAAATAGGGAAGAATGTTCTGATCAACTTGTAATTTTATGTAAATCATTAAGAAGAGGTTACTTCAAGGATGCTGATTGGGGATTCTGGGATATGAATCTGATTCAACCACAGTGTAAAGGACTTGTAAAGGTTAATTTACACTTACAAAACTACATGGTGTAATATCACTATATTAATGGAAATTCCACTAGGATGATGCAGTTTGATGCTGATAAATATTAAATAATCTTATCTTCTTTCTTTTGTGATAGTTCAAAGAATAAGGTTGCAGAACTTGCTAATGACTAAGTAATAACTATAATTTAAATGTATAGATACTTAAAATTATCAGCACAATAACTAAAGCAAATCCTGGTATTAACAAATTTTAATTGCAATCTATTCTAAATGAGGAATGATTATTTTGTTTGGGGCAAAAGTTCACATATACAGAAAAAGCACAAAGAATATTTATGCAGGAATGATTTTGAATTGAATTTTTAAATAGTGAAATGACTTTCTAATGAAACACAAAGGAGAAGCAGCATAAAGATCAACATGCTGTGATTCTGTTCAGGATGGCTACTTATTTGTTATATCTTCAATCAACCCATTAACCAGAATTCCTTAAATGGATTACATAAAAGGAACAAAATCATATTAGTGAAACTTGCTCACAGGTTAAAAAAAATCACTGTTCTACCAGCCAAACATTAATTTAAAGCCCCATAGTGCTTCAAAAGAAGAAAAGGGCACTGAAGCAGAGTGAACAGTACCAAGACAGAGGAGGAGGAAAGGGGGGGAGGGATGGGAAAAATTGTTGTAATACTTGTTAAAACTTTTTAATAAAAAAAAAGAAAGGATGGAAGGCTGAGTCAACCTTGAGCCTGGTGAGATTTGAACTTACAGTAATTGCAGACAGCTGGTGTTAATCACAATGCTTTTAGTCTGCTGAGCCACCAGGCCCGTCTTTAAAAGTAAGTAAGACTGAATCAGGTTAGAACTTAAATAGGAGACTACAAAGAAATCCCAACATTCCAGGAATTTGGAAAACCTCACATAAGTCATTGGCAAATCATGTCTGCATCATGGAAACTGTGTAGAGGTGTCTATGAAATTATCAAAGGTTACTTGAACAAGACTAATTACCTGTTCAAAGGAGCTATCCACCTACTTAAAAGATACAAAAACAAATACTCATCTACTCATGTACATTCATGCTAATTATACAGCTCAGACCACCTCTCGCCTCTCCTAAGGACTCCAACTTACATCCTGTGAAACATTTGTGGTCATTCAACTCATTTTTTTTTTGTTGCTGCTGTTTCTTGTAGGAATAGAAGATGCTGTCCAGCAACTGATGGCACTGAGGGCTGCATAGATGTGCAGATTATGCACTCAGAAGTACTCCAGAAATAGGAGGGTTTGTATGGGGTACCCTTCAGTTCATGTTCAATCAACCTCATGGGTCTCCTGGCTAATGGCAGTGCGTGTTGGGTTAAACTGTGCAGTGAGTGTCCTGAGGCTTCTCAGGCTGAGCTGTGCCCCTTGTAGGCATCCCCATCTTTCTACCCTTTGCCTAGTAGAAAATTCCTTATGGTGGGAGAGCCAGACTTGGAACTTCTCATTCTTTTGACACTTGTTTCTTTTCTCCCTTGGCACCCTTCCCAGCCACTCATCTGTGGTCAAGATCATCTCCCAATTGACCCTGCCTAAGAATCTGTCACTATCTTAGAAGATGGGTACATCTTGAATGGACTGAAAGAACAAATAAGGCCTCTCCCCAAAATGTGAAAATCCTCTTTCGCTCTACTCCGTTCTTTTAAATAATTTCTCTTACGTGATACCAAAAACTTGAAAATAATGGAATAATATGTGTGATAATTTCTTTGCAAAGTCCACACATCATCTGAAGCAGCTTTTTGAACAATCCTTAGCAGTTTAGTTCATTTCTGTTGCTGTCATAAATCAGAGGTTATAAACCACAATGACTGAATTTATGTTGCACTTAGAATCAAAACCAAATCAATCAATTCAGGGCAGTGTGACTATAACAAGCAATATTTCAGTGTCATCATAATGACAAATGGTTGCTGAAAACATGATCCTTAAGCAAGGGCTATGTGTACAGTTCCTAAATTCTACTTCACAATATTCAGAATTGAAGGTTTCTTCACAAACAGGATTCACAAGAACATCACACAAGCCAAGACACTGTTGCCAACAAAAGGGAACATAGGCCAGGGCTACCGCTTATACAGTATCAGGCTGCAGCCAGCTGTTACTAATCAAAAGATTTAGTCATTTACTTGGCAAAGAGCCTAACAGAATATCTTTGCTCTGGTCTCTGCTCTACTCGCCACAAGTTACATCATCCTCATTTGACTGCTTCAGATTCCAGGTGATGCCTGTTTCTAATCAGCCCCGTGTTAGTGTGGGATTGGTGTCTCCAGAAGTTGACATTCACAAGTTCAGCTGTAGCAACTTCTTCAGATTGGGATTCAAAATGTAAGTCCTGAAACCTGGGTCCTGACACTTAGCATTAAATGTTTACTGTTGTTCTTTGAATAGTTTGAAAATCACATCTACTATAATTTATCTCTTAAGATCAGGCAGTTCTGCATTTTTGTGGATGTTAATTATTAATAATGCCAATCATATTGTTCTCTGCTTTGCACAGTTGCCTATAAATAATAAACTTCTATTCCATGGTATGCTTAGAGCATTCCTCTTTTTCCTATCCTATAATAGAGCATAACAAGACTTTGTGTGTCACTTCACAATTAAGAGTTGGTATTTTTGCAGATGTATATTTTTATCTTAAAGGATAAGACAGCCAAATAGATGATTAGGCATCAAAACATATCAGATGAGGGTGTTTTTATCTTTTTTCAGATCATGCTGGTTTATTTTATCAGAGTGGAACTAAAATACATTGGAAGTTAATAGCTATATTAGACATTTGTTGGAATGTTTGCCTAATACAAAGGTGAACATAACCTCTAATTTTTCCTTTATGTTGGATTGTAATTTTCCAGTTAAAAGTAATACATCCAGATTAAATATGTTTTGTTTCTAAAACAAATAAAGTAGAATGTTTGTATTAGCATAACTGTAATTATGTGGGAAGATGAAAAAAATCTGTTTAATATTTGAAATAAGCTCTGTGCCATTTATTTAATTAAAAATGACCTCTCACATCAGAAACCTCCAATTTAATTTTTACGAGAGTAAAATTCACCATATTTTGTTTTGTTTTGTTTTTAAATAAAGGTCAATAGTTTGCATAATGCCCAATTGCATGATGTATACCAATGAAGGAAACATTCATTTTAGACGACTATTGAATCAGATAATGTATTTATATACTGCTAAAGTTCTTGTATCTTCACTCTTTAACTGAATGAAATGATGTATCATGAAGCAAAACCTTTTGAACTAAGATAGATGGACTAACTTGCAGAATGTATTCAAAATGACACCTATAGAATTGAAAGCTGGTAAATTATATCAATATTTTATGACATAAAAATTATATTATACAAAATGTCATAAAACATTTTCAGTGGTGAACTCCTATGTGTGGTTGTGTTATACAGTTCAACATGGACTACTTTCACGCCAGATACATCTCTCCCTGAATTTTTAAAAACTTTTCATCAGAAGCTTTATCATTGTTGAATGTATTGAGGAATCTGGTAAGGAAATTTCACCAAAATGATGACCCAAGGGATCGCAGGTTGAAATATACTAATATTAATCTTTATCTTTTTTTCATTGGGCAAAATCTTAGATTGTAGGGAAACACTTTTTGAACCAAGGTACCTTAAATGGGCCAACTATACCTGTAGGAATGAAATTTAGGAATGTTGTAGCTGCTTCAGTACAGGTAGTCCTTGACTTACAACCATTCATTTAGTGACCATTCAAAGTTACAACAGCACTGAAAAAAGTGACTTATGACCAGGAGTGGGTTCTATTTACCTTTACTACCGGTTCGCAACGGCAAGCTTCTGTGCAAGCACAGATCGCCTATGACAACATCCGAGGTGGTGGGCGGAGCCTCCCACCGGTTTTACTACCAGTTCTTACGAACCGGTCCAAACCGGGGGCAACCTACCACTGCTTATGACCATTTTTCACCATTATGACTATTGCACCATCCCCACGATTAAGTGATGAAAATTCAGGCACTTGGCAACTGACTCATATTTATGATGGTTGCAGTGTCCTGGCGTCATATTTTCACCTTCTGCAATCATCTGGCAAGTAAAATCAACGGGGAAGCCAGATTTACTTAATAACCATATTACTAAATTAACAGCTGCAATGATTCACTTAACAGCTGTACCAAGAAAAGTTGTAAAATGGGGTAAAACTCATTTAACAAATGTTTCACTTTGCAATAGAAATTTTGGACTCAATTGTGGTTGTAAGTCAAGGAATATCTATGCTGCAGCGCTGTTACTGCTTCAGCGCTGTCTTGCTGCTGGGGTTAACCATGGTCACATGACCATCATTTCCAACATTCCCTGACAGTTCCCACAAGTCAGTGGGGAAGTCAGCAGAAAGTATAAACTTGATCATGATTGCTGATATTCCCTGTCAACTTCCCACAAGCAAGGAGCAATGGCAATGGAGATGCTAGCAGGGAAGATTGGGAGTTACTCAGGTAAGTCTCCCCCATTCACACAACTGTCTCAGCTCCTCTGCATTTTTAACATCCCCACATACCTCTCTCAATTTGTGCCACACCCCAGTGCATCCTCCACAATTCACACTGCACCTTTTCTGCACTTTCATGTACTCTTTCAATTCATGCTGCATTTCTCATGATTCTGTGCACCCATACAGACCTGTACCACACCCTGTGCACCCTCCACAATCCTCACAGCACTTATCACACAGCCTTGCACATATTCCATAACTCACACCATACTTTTCATGGACCTTTGCACACCTCCCCAATCCACATGGTACGTCTTACACTCCCTTACCAACTCGGACCATACTTCATGCACTCTCCCTGATCCACACTTCACCCCAAGGTACACTCCCCAACCTATGCTGCACCTCTCACAAACTTCATACTTCCCACACTTCCTGACCCATACTGCACCCTGTGCATCGTTTCTGACTCAGAGGGTTGCACACAGGATGTATGCAAGGTGCCATGAAGGTTAGGAAGGTTGCACTGGAATAAGATGCAGGTTGAGAAGTGTGCATAGGGGTGCGTGGGAGTGCATGAGTGTTTGAGGAAAGTGCAGGGAGAGTTGGGAAGGGTGCACAAGGATTCACATTTGTTAGGTAAATAACTAATAGGTTATAGATTGTCAAGTAAAACCTCTACTCTGAAAAGGTAAATGTTACATTGTAGGTTGCCAGTTTGATCAAAACTTTTGATGTAGATTAAGAGATATAGAAAAGGTCTATATGTTAAAATATTAGGAAGTAATTGAAATATTAGGAAAAGAGAAAAATAATTATTGAAATGGAAATAAGAGGTGGAAAGTTAATTAAGTTGAAAGATTTTAAGGTAAAAATGAAACAAGTTGAAATATAATGTTAAGAATTTTAAAATATTTTGAGGAATATATGCAATAAAGGGAGAGAAAAACGGGGATGCCTGGACACCATAGGGAAAAAAGCACTGAATTGAAAATGAATACAGCAATAGAGAGAGACAGAAGAAGGAGTAGGGAGATTGAAAGAAGGGAGAAGGAGAGAGAGGAACAGAAGAAAGGGAAGAGAAGAGGAAGAAAGGAAAGGGGAATAAGAGTAGGAGGGAAGGTTAGATGGGGGGAGGAAAGGAGGAGGGGGAGAAAGGAAGGGGAAGTAGAGAAGGAATAGGAGAGGAAGGAAGAAAAAGGTAGGAAGGACAAAAGAAGGGAGGGAGAGGAAGAGAAAGAGAAGAAAGACTGCTGTAAAACAAAAAAGATGAAATGGAAGAAAGGCATCCCCGAACACATTTAAATATATTAAGATAAAGATTGAATTAATAAAAAATAAAATTAAGGAGAATGTATATGATTAAGAATAGAAAAAATAGAATTCGTGGGTGAAAGAAGATACTGTTTAGAAAAATAAGAATAGAAAAATTAAGATTTGATTAACAAATATGGAAAAAGAATACTTTGGCAGAAACTAAGTAAAATATATTTGGATATAATGAATTATATATGATATGATATGGTCAATACTCTATTTCAAAAAATATGTGAGTGTGTATGGGGGGGAACCAATAAAACTTGTCAAAAAAAGAAGAAGGTAACAATCAACGTATTAAGTTGCAATCATAAATAGTGATAGGTAGCTCATATAGTCTGGTCCTCTTTGTGAAATCATGTTCTAAATCAGTATTTCTCAAACTTGGCAATTTTAAGATGTGTAGACTTCAACTCCCAGAACTCCCTAGCCTCCCCCATTCTTGGGGAATTGAAGTGCATGCATTGCTAAGTTTGAGAAACCTAACCTAGACAACTGGGTTTCCTCTGATCCAGATCCTAACCAGGATTTTTGAGATCAACCAAGATCAGTTAGGTGCTGCCAAGTAAGTTGCATATGAAAGGGTTTATAAAATGAGGTAAACTTCAAAGGAACTCCCTCACCAACAAAATAAATGAAATGGTAATATTGTCTAGATGCAGATTGTCTGTTAGGAAAAAAAAGGAGAAGACAGCCTTTTGAGGGTTGCAAACAGCCCCTGCATCTGCATCTTTTCCCAGGATCCTAGGAGACCTCCACAGCTTCTAGAAAACCTAGGAAAAGCTGCAGCTGCTATGTTGGCACCTTCTTCCCTCATTCTTTGAAGCACCCTTTTGAAATTTAATCTGAAACACTGTCCAACTCTGATTGGTATTGTTTAATGTGCAAATTGTGTTTTCTATAACTTTACTTAGTTATTCCATTTAAAAATGGCAATACTGTATTGTTTTCTTTTAAAAAGCCAAACTGTCTTCTTGTTCTTTCTTCCAAACTAACTTTCCTGCCTTGTTCCAGGGTAGGTAACACTTCAAAACAGGGCTTTTAAGGTATACTCAGGAACTCTTCTTTGCTGAGCAATAATCAATTCTTGATTAATGGTAATTAAATTGGTACTTTGTCTAATGTTCACAAAAGCAGCAACCAAGCTTCTGCTAGCTGACTATCTTGGCATTTAATCTCCTCCTCTTTGGAAATGCAAATTATATGTATTCCTTGTTAAAATCCCAGGTAGCTCTGGATAATTTGGATTATGTAAACATTCACAGACTTTTTAGCAAATGGTCCCCTTCTCTAATCACTTAAGATATCCATGAATAGATATATGTTCTTTCCTTGTGGTGAGTCACTTTAATCCTGTCTTTGGGAATTACACAAAAGCCTTAGAGCATCAAGATGGCTCATGACTTTGCATATAGTCTGATTAGTAATAAGCTATATATTTAAATTCTTTCAAAGTAGAAAATCTATAGAGAAAGAAGACTATTGCCTTCTAGCCTTGTAACTATTTTAAAAATTATCCCAAGTATTAACAATACAGCCAACCAATTGTATTTTTTTTTAAAAAAATGATAGTAATAAAATAAAATAAAATGCATTATGGAAGTTTATTTTTAAGCATTCATATTCAGCATTCATGCCCAGAAGAACATTTGTTGAGAAAAAGATATTTTATAGGGATATACTTGATTTATATAATAAATAAATGGGGTAGGAGGTGATTGTTTATTAAATGAAGAAAAGATCAAATCTGAATAAAATAATTCCCAATTAAATGGTTGACTGTTACTATTTCAGACAGTGTAAATTCTGTCACTTTTAAATAGCATTAAACCGAGAAGAGATAACTATACAAATTAGGAAAACTAAGGTAATCTAACTATTTACTGGCATGCTATTGAATCATTTTTCTTTGTAAAGCTTCAACAATTCTGAAACCTAGTCAAGCATTGTCAAAAATATTATTTTTGACATGATTACATTCCTTACAATATACTCTAGAAAGATTTTTATTAGTATAATTTTTAAAAGATAGTAATATCTATGGATTCTTGATGACTTGTCAAAAAAGGGAGGGGGGTTACTTTAAAAAATTCAAAGTTGGCTTATCAAGTTCAAATGAGTTTAAGAAAATTATTATGACTCAAACTATGCCTGTCCTGAATGTAAAGGAGAGATGAGTTGCTTACAATAAATTAAAGCAGAGCTTCATAATAGCATAAAAATAATTACTGTAAATAAAAGTCAGTGCAAGCTGTGCTTTTTTTAAAAAAAAACAGGTATTTTAAGAAGTGTAGACTGCATGAAGTACCAAAACAAAAAACTAAAACCATCCCCATAAAATAATTAATGAAGTGTTAAAAGACAGTTGTACCAAATAAACCTTCTAATGTGGCATTACTTGCTTTAATTGGCAGGGACATTGAAAACAGGAACTGGAAAGAAAACAGAAGCAGAATTAAACAGTATAAAAGATCTGTTTCCTGTGAAAAATTATGAGAAGAAGCAGAGAGGGGTTCCATGTGGCTCTCGTGGCCTCTACCAAAGTTCCATTCAGTTTATTTGCTTTCTTTATCGAACATAGACTCAGAGGATTGAAAGGGACCTCAAAGAGGACGTCTTCTAGCCCAACCCCCTACTCAAAGCACGAGACCCTATGTGATTCTGGACAAATGACTATGGAAAGGAGACAGAATTAGTCTTTCACTTTAGGGAAAAAAGGATTTGAGCTAGTTCTGGACAGTAAGGATTGAAAGCGTTCACCTGCTTATGTGTGTGTACTCACAATATCTCTCTCCCTCTTTGTACAACTGATCTCAAGCCATTTAGGTTTCTAAAAGAGGAGTTCTGAAGTTCCGCTATCTTAAGAACTGTACCAGATACTATGTTGTAAATCAAAGGCTACACTGGATTGGAGAACACTGAAAAACACTTTGACGAAGTGACTAAATTATAGATAAGGGAAATGGTGTGGACATAGTTTAGATTTCAGTAAGGCTTTGACAAAGTAGACCACAGCCTACTTCTTGATAAGATAGAAAAATGTGGGTGGTGGTGGTTGTTGTTGTTGTTGTTGTTGTTGTTGTTGTTATTATTATTATTATTATTATTATTATTATTATTATTATTATTGGATTTGTATGCCGCCCTTCTCCCGAAGGACTCAGGGCGGCTCACAACAATAAGAAACAGAAAATACAAAAGTTAAAAGACAAATTAAAGCAGAATATCCAATAAATAAGGTTAAATGTGGGAATACAAATTCAAATTTAAGATTTAAGAATTTAAAAAGCTACATAATCAGTTTAGAGTCAGCCCAGGCCCACCTGTTGGAAAAGCCAGGTCTTTAAGGCCCGACGGAAGGTTCGGAGGTCGGGGATTATCCGGAGCTCCAGGGGTAACATATTCCAGAGGGTAGGGGCTCCCACAGAGAAGGCTCTCCCCCTAGGGGTCATCAGTCGACATTGTCTTCTTGCCATATTTATTCCTCATCTATTTTTGTAAAAAACCAATATTACCCTTCATCCTCATCTCTAATCTTAATCAAATTCAATTTTTCCCTTCTATTCTATATTATACCCCTTCCCATTGTCATCTATTTTTATATCCATCCTCACATTGGTTAATTATGTAATATTACAGTTGTTTAATATAAATTCAACATTTTAATATAAATCAATTAGTTATATAACTACCTTTTTGTATATTAATCAATATGAACATGAATATTCCAATTATTTCCATGCAATCCAATTTCTTACAAATCAATTAATTATATTTACCAATAATAATAAACCAAATAATTTCCCCCATATATTCCTCCAAACCACAACTTAACCATTTCTGCTTTCAACACAATATACAGTTAATAGTATCTCAATTATTACAATTCCCTAGTTAAATAGAACTTTTTTTCTTTTGTGTTTTAAAATCTTGAACTCTCCTCTTTTGCCCTAAATTTTCCATTGTTTGCACCTACCTTTTTTGGTGAGGAAAAAGAAAAGAAATTTGCCTGCCTAATTTTCCAACTTTGCAGCAACAGCAAACTGCTTTGCAGCAACAGCAAACTGCTTTACTTTCAGATTCGTTTTTCAGCATAGCTAGGGGAAAAAAATCAGCCCTCTTTGCAAGCAAGCAGCAGAGCCCTGAGCAAAACAGCTGAGAGCAAATCAGCTGAGGGTCGGGAGCCGATCTAATCCAGGGCTAATTAACCTATGCTGAAGCTCCGTGGGCCAATAAAATTTCAAAAAAACACCAAACCATTTGTTAAATTGCTGGCTCGCCCGCCCCTTGCCCACCACTATTTATTGGCAATAAATAGTGGTGCGGAGGGGCGGGGCAAGCCAGCAATTTAACAAACGGTTCGGCTGCACCACTGGCTATGGGGTGGCCCTTTGAAGCCCCGCGACAAGAATTTAAACAGTTTTTTTTCCTCTAGCCATCAGCTGGGACTCCGGAGGCAGCAATAGATTGGGAGTGGGCGGGGTAAGCGAATGGCCGGCGATCCAACAGAGCAGAGAGTGAGGGTGAGTGAAGGCGTGGGGGGGTGAGAGAGGGCTTTGGCGACCCCTGTGAAATGGCCGTTCGACCCCCAAAGGGGTCGCGACCCCCAGGTTGAGAACCGCTGCTCTAATGTTTTTCCAGTTCCTTCTTCTGATCCTTTCCAGCATATGTGGTGGGAATGTGCAGAAAGGGATATCAGCTTACCCTATCTACCTGAAACCTTTCTGAGACCAAGGGGTTTTGAAGACCTCTTTCCCACTTTAAGAGGGTTATGTTCTTTTACTTAAATGTAGAATTGGTCTTAAACTTGAGGTAGTTGCAAAGCCAATCTATATTGTTAGATAGCATTTCATAGAGTGGTTCATTGTGAAGTCATCTGGAGGATGTACATTCTGAGAACCCATGAGGTAAGGCTGCAGGAAGTTTGTGAGGAGGTTTGCCCCATCTTTAACTTGTGATGTCAGCATTTTGTGGTGTTTGGCCATTTGGATTGCTCATCCTGGAATAAGATATAAAGTTCAATATAACCTTACACACGTATATAAGTTTCACTCTTTGTCCAACTTTGTGGGCTAACGAGTGCTAAAGAGGCATTCTTAGAAAAATCCCTTGAGATTTAGAAAACTCAAATTCCATGAAAATTCATTTGAGAATTAGGGTAACATAAATAAGGGAAGCTGTTTCAGGGTTTAAGATTTTAGAATACATATTTTGTAAGTTAAAAATATTTAAAGAGAAGAGGAGGAAGGATAGGGATATCCTAAAAAAGCAGTATGGAGTAAATGGGAAAGTGAAGCGCATACACACACATGCTCCTTAGAAATTTGAAAAAGAAAAACATTTAAAATTCAATTCTTATTATACTTAATTGTATTTTATTAATTTTATACTTGGTTGGGCCTCCTCCTCCCCCTCCTCCCTTCTTTTTGTTAGCTTAGTTCGATAGGTATCTATAGATCAACCAGGGGCAGAAAGGGATGGGGGGAAATAGTGTGTGCAAATGTGGCAAAAGCATTTAGCAGTGTAAATGGAAAGATAGGATGAGGTTTCTACTAGGAAAGGAAAAGATGGAGCAGTTACAAAGAAATCAGCAAGGAAGATATGAATCAAAAGAGGAAAATTAAGGAGAAAGGCAAGTCTTACATTTTCAGCTAGAGTATTGAAGAAAGAACTCTGTTCCAACTGCCAGTTGCCTTATATTAACACGTTCTGATGCAAAGGAGGTAGACATTCTACTCCACCTCCCCATCTGAAAAGAACTCTGTTCCAACTGCCAGTTGCCTTACATTCCATCACCTCAGTTCAAACTGGCAGATGTTCCACTCCTTTACTCAGGAGCAGTCTGGGGCTGCTTACAGTACTAAATGTTGCTACCTCACCAAAATGTCTGCATTTCACCTATGGAACTGCTTCCAAACTCAAGGCGGCGGGAGAGATATTCTCTTATGAGTTTCAATCACCGACCACCACTGAGCCAACGGAATTTCTCCTACATAATGTCCCAGCCCCAAATCACTTCTTACACTGACCTCCTCTGTTCAGATGAATCTGTTCCTTCTACTGTAACACCAGTTAAAGGGAAAAGAGGGAAAAAACACAGGAAAAGATTTACAGATGCGATTAGGAAAACACAAGTAAGGGAAGCTGCAAAAAAGTACTGTGGAGAACTCAGAGTGGTAGTCTGATGGGATCAGAGGAATTCGGGGTAGGAAAACAGTTTCTCCTTGATTGATGCCTGTGAAAATCGTGGCTTTGATTATGTGTTTGTACAGAGTCTTCACCTGAAGCCTGGTGCCATTGCACAGTTTTGGAAGGATTAGATTGCATAACATCATGATTGGAGTGCCAACCTTGAGGTAGAAGACATGAGGTGGTAATCCTGGTGGGTTGAGAGTGTGCATACTTCATATGCTCAGTGGACAGCTTCTCCAGCAGAAAGTTGTTGATATGGTGTTGGCTGAGTCATTTGTTGGAGTGAGAATAGCTCTTTCCCTCAGCCATGAAGTGCAATTGCATGCGCGAAGAGAACTGGTGGTAACATGCATACATACATACATACATACATACATACCCTGTTTCTCCCAAAATAAGACATCCCCTGATAATAAGCTCAATCAGGCTTTTGAGTGCATGGCAATAAGGCCAAGGGGTTATTTCAGGGTTCAAAAAAATATAAGACAGGGTCTTATTTTCAGGGAAACACGGTATCTATCTCCTGGGTCCCTCTATGAGGAAAATGGGCAGTTTTTAAAAAATTGTTAGATAAATAAAACAGTTTATAAACAATCATTTTTCATCCCTAGTAATAGCAGCATATTGGTTATAAAAGAAAGAAAGGCATTTTGAAAAATGAAAATAGACATATCTTACTGTCTTCAGTGTTCATAGATAAACAAAACAAATGCTGGGGGATAGATGCTGATGAGAATCTTCAAGAATTGCCCTGGCTGTTTTCTGAATAGGCTAGGGAAAAGAAAACAGCTTATTAGGAAAAGCTTTGCTAATTCATTATTACCACTATCCTTTCATTAGGCCCACCTTCTCAGCTGTGTGCTTTCTATACTACATCATCATATGTATGCAACAAAGTCATGTTAGTTAGGAACTTAAAATTGTAGCCCAACATACAGTATCTGGAAGGCATTACATACAGCCTAAGCAAGCGCTCAATTGACCCACCTTGTAAAAGGGCAGTTAGCACAAATTTAGCCTCCAGCATGCAGCAGTACCAGTCACAGGAAGAGAAAAAACTTCCATTTCCAATCAGATCTTTTAAGGGATAGGTCTGTTTCCAAATATTTAGACTGGACACACTGGATCAGTGGTGGGTTCCTCCCGGTTCGGCCTGGTTCCCCCGAGCCGGCAGCGGTGACGATATGACATCACCATACCGGTTCTGCCCCCCCACCCCCTGCATTATTCTTACCTTTTATTTGGCCCCACCCCCAATCTATTGCTGCCTCCTGAGTCCCAGCTGATGGCTAGAGGAAAAAAAAACTGTTTAAACTCTTGCCGTGGGGCTTCAAAGGGCCGCCCTACAGCTGATCAGTGTTAAAAGAAAACAAATGAGTAGACCGGTGCCTGCAAAAATACATGAGTAGATCAGTGCCTGCAAAAATACATGAGTAGACCAGTGCCTGCCAAAATACATGAGTAGACCAATGCCGCAAAAATAAATGGGTAGATCGGTACAGCTCTGCAAGCAGTTAAAAGCCTGGTAGACCAGTACCTCTGCTAAATCCTAAATAATTGTCACATGACCATCAAGCCATGTCCATAAAATAAGTCACGCCCACAGAACCGGTAGTAAAAAAAATTAGAACTCCTGCACTGGATCATGTTGGTACAAAGACAATTGAGTAGCTTTCCTTAATTTGACTCTGACTATTCTGGCCTTTCAGAAGACCCTGTGGACATGGTTTTGCCATTGTGCCTCGGGATCCAGTGGAGGTATGAAGCTTACAAAATAGTTATACTCTTTGTGAGATATGGATTGCATACTTTAGCAAAACAAAGAACAGAAGTGGAGGGCAGGGCACGGCAGGGCAGGAGAGGAGAGTTCAAGTGGAGAATGTAGATCTGAAAAGGAGAGTTACAGAGATCTTCACCATGTGTTCCTTTTTCTCCTATATTCTTGGTTTTATAGCACCTTGTGAATTCACAAATAACCAGGAATAACAGGGAGGAATGTAAGGCAATTTTGTATTATATGTTTGTTAGATTCAAAGTAAGTAAGACTATGAAATTTTATTTTTAAAGTTTCTTTCAACATAGAAAAAAGAAAAAAGTCAAGGAAACAATCAGTTTGAGAGAAGATGCCAAGGAAGTAATGGGCAGTAGAGAGAAAGCAGAGCTACTTACTTCATTCTTTGCATCTGTCTTCACAAAAAGATAACACAGCACAACATACCAAAAACATAACTGTAAAAGACTGGCTAGGAATACAAATTAAAATAAGCAAAAAAAAAGTGGTAAGAGAACACTTGGCTCTAGATGAGTTCAAGTCATTGGGACTTGATGGATGACATCCCAGAATTCTGAAGGAACTGGCAAATATGATCTCAGAACCATTGAATCATATCTTTCAAAGATCCTGGAGCATCAGGGAAATATCAGAGGACTGGAAAAGAGCTGATGTGGTTCCAGGTTCAAAAAAAGGGGAAAAAATATATCCAGGAAACTACAGACCAATCAGCCTGACATAAATACCTGGGTAGAGGTTGGAAAAGATAAGCAACTGATCTGCAAACACCTAGAAGCAAGCAAAGTTATAACCAAAAGCCAACATGGATTTGTCAAAAACAGATTATGCCAAATAAATCTTATTTCATTCTTTTTTTTTTTTTTTGCTTTAATTTATATGCCGCCCTTCTACGGAGACTCAGGGCGGTTTACAGTGCATTAAGCAATAGCCTTCATACTTTTGTATATTTATACAAAGTCAGCTTATTGCCCCCACAATCTGGGTCCTCATTTCACCTACCTTTGAAAGGATGGAAGGCTGAGTCAACCTTGAGCCTTGTGAGATTTGAACTTGCAGTAATTGCAAGCAGCAGTTGTTAATAACGGTGCTTTAGTCCACTGTACTACAGGCTCTTGCCTTTAGTCACTTTGACAAAGTGACTAAATTAGAGGACCAGCAAAATGCAGTGGACATAATAACATTTTTTGACATTTTTAGCTTACCAAGAAGTAGACTGTGGTCTACTTTGTCTACTTCTTGGTAAGCTAAAAAAAAAAGTGGGATACATAGCATCGCCATCAGATGGATCTATCTGATAAATCGCATTCAACCTGTAGTCCTCAATGGAACTACATCTACATGGAAAGAGGGAAGCAATGAGGTAACCCGAGGTTCCATTTTAGAACCAGTATTCTTCAACATCTTCAAAAACAATTTAGAAAGGGGAATAGAAGGGGAACTCATGAAATTTGCAGGTGATATTAAACTGGCAGGAATAGCCAACACCCAGAAGATAGGCTTAAGATCTAGATGGATTTCAACAGATTTGAAGACTGGTCCCTGTCTAACAAAATGAAATTTAATGTAGAGAAAAGTAAGGTTTTACACTTTGACTAGAAAACCCGAAGTACAGGTACAGACTGGGTGAAACTTGGCTCAATAGCACTAACTATGAAATGAATTTTAGAATCCTAATGGATAATCATTTAAATATGAGCCAACAGTATATGACAGCAGCCAAAAAAGCCAGAGGGATAGAACCAAAATCATGTGAAGTATTAGTGCTGCTTTATAAAGCCCTTGTAAGATCACACTTAGAATACAGCATCCAGTTTTGGTCACATTAGAAAAAAGATGCTGAAACTCTGGAAAGAGCAATAAAGATGATTAGGGGCTTTGAGGCTAAAACATATGAAGAACAGTTTCAGGAATTTTGTTTGTTTAGGTTAGAGAAAAGAAGGACTGTGGTGACATTACAACAATATTTATGGGGCTTTCACAAAGAAGAGGGAGTCAACCTATTTTCCAAGGCATCAGGAGGCAAGGCAAGAAACAGTGGATGGAAACTAATCAAGAAGAGAAGCAACCTAGAACTAAGAAGAAATTTCCTAAAAGTGAGAAAAATTAACCAGTGAAATAGCTTGCCTTCAGAAGTTGTGGGTGCTCCATCACTGGAGGGAACTGGACAGCCACTTGTCTGGAATGGTATAGGTCTCCTGCTTGAGCAGAGGATTGATCTAGAACAGGGGTGTCAAACTGGCAGCCCATAGGCTGGAGGCATCAAGCACAGGCTACGCCCACCCCAGCTCTGAGAAGGGGAAAAATGTTGTGAGACGTCACATGATAGCAACGTGACGTCACGTGTTTGATACCCATTGTCTAGAAGACCTCCAAAGTCCCTTCCAACTCTTTTATTTCTGTTACTGTTATTGCTGTGACTCTGTTCTATGCTATTTTTTATGTCTAGTTGGGATAATTTATTTACTTTGTTTTAATTAAGGTTAAGGGACAATTAATTCTGCCAGCCTAATTATAGGGTCAGGGCAGTTTTTCTGTAGGATAAATTTACATAAGCCCAATATCTCTACACAAAAGTCCCTCAATAGACTCAGGGGAAAAATTGTAGTCAGAAATAATTCATAATGTTGGTGATCTTTCTTCTCTTATTAATCTTCATTCCATCCTTTGGATCACACATGTTACCCTTTCCCCAAATCATTAAAGTATTACACAGGAGTTTTAGAGGAAAATTGCTTAGCTGTCATTTAAATTGGTAAGTCTGTTCGATTTTTGCAGTGTGTAGAAATCATTTGCCAGTCTTGAGTGAATGTGACAAATTAAAATTAAACTACCTGGAAAAGGGTAATAGTATTCTGAGAATCAGTTAGAACAAAGAACGAAAGATCAGAGAGGTTGTTTTGGATGCCAGTTACATCTGTGGGAAAAATAAAAATAACTGAGAAGTATGAAGCTGATAAGAAAACAGATAACTGAATAATGGCCTACTACAGCATTAAAAAACTAAGATTTAAGGCAAAAGTGGGATGTGTATACCTCCTAATCCTTTTTGTAGCTTCACACAGAAATTGAACACAGCAATTAATTAAGAATTATATCTACAATTTCTAGTCATATTTAGCAGAAAATAATTTAGAACCCATAAAGAATTTCACATAGGTTTATCACTTCTTAAATTAGAATACTCACACTGAGAAAGCAATCGTGCTATCTCTACAGCAGCGATCCCCAACCTTTCCAGCTTTGTGGAACTGGTGGGAGGAGGAGGGAGAGGGAATGGTTAAGTGACAGGCAAGTGGCACATATGCTTGTACAAGTGGAGCTGCGTGCACATTCACCCGCAACTTGCACAGCCCGGTTTCAAACGGGCCAAGGCCTGTTAGTGAGTCCTTGATGCTCTCTGAGGTTGGTTATTGGTGCTGTCTGAGCTTGGTTATTTTCTTGAAGACATTTCATTATCCAAACTAAGTAACACCCTCAGTGCTTTGGGATAAAGGTCTGTAAGAAAACAACCATGAGAGATCATCAACAAATCCCCTCCCCACCCCCGGCATGCATATCTCTGAAATTTCAGTATTACTTAGCAATGTATCAGAAACCAATCACAGCATACATTGAGAATCCTAGACTGATGCTTTAATCTAGCTTTATTTTCAAGAATACGGTCTTATTTTACCACTACAAACTTTGTTGAAACATTAAGATACTTTATCTCAGATTATTTTAAATCAAGCCTGAGCATAATAGTCTCTCTGCCTATAAAAACCAGGTTAGATATGTATCTGAAATAATAGCAAATATCCAGTTAACTATAATGAGAACCTTTTTGATGTCATGAAACTCTCACTCTAAAGCATATAAACATGGGGGGGTGGATTTAAAATACCTTTCCTATACAATCGATTGAAAAATCACATCCACTTCTATGAGACTTTCTCCTAGATTTGTATATATATAGGACTGCAATTGTAATGGCCTATAATGTATTAATTCCCTTTTCTTTTCTTTTTTCTTTTTCCAGGGCTGAAGGAATATTACTTTCAATATTTGGTCAATTATTGAAGAATGTTACATGTAACATTCAGCTAATATGAATAATTAGTTTCATTGTCCTTAAACATCTATTGTAATTATCTAAATATTTATAGAATGGTATTTATATTTAGTAATACTTACATGTTTGTGTCTAGAAATATCAATGTCATTCTAGAAATTTATATTCCTTTGGGGTTTTTAAAAATGTTTTGCGTATTATGGGTATTTATAGTACAATAGCATTTAGTAATAACTATTCAAAAGTGGGATCCAGAAGTGATTAATTTTAAGGCTCTGTCTTATGGAAACTGATGTTTAATCCATTGCAGTAATCAACTTCAGAATGCTGCCCAGTGTTTAGTAATATGAAAGAAGACAGTTAATTTTTCTCTTAGCTGGTGATAACTGCTGCTTATGTCAAGTTTCAGTTTTGTTTATTATTCTATAAAGAATAGAATAGAATAGAATAGAATAGAATAGAATAGAATAGAATAGAATAGAATAGAATAGAAAAAAGTAGAGTAGAGTAGAACAAAACAGAACAGAATAAAAACAAGATATCATTTATATCCTGATTTTTAACAATAAAAAGGAAACCTGATATGAATCTCACAAAAAAAGTTTTTAAAATCTTATAAAATGATAAAATAAGAATAGTGATGTAGAATAACTAAACTAGCAAAAGTTGCTCCAATAGTGAGATAGGTAACATATAAATTTAATACATAAACAAATCAATAAAATTACCAATGGGAGACATCGTCCAAGGTTTCTGAATAGCACCAGGTTGCCCATCCCTGTTTAGCAGTTTTCATTTTCCTGTTTTGTTTTAATTATTTATTTTCCAAATGATAGGATTCCCAGAGTCCTAAATTATTTTTCAATCTATATATATAAAAGCCAAATACAATTCACTCATCACGAAATCGCCAGAACAGTAAAGCCTACGAACTTGAAATTTGGCACGTATGTTCATATTGGCTTCTAGGTGCTCGTTAAGAAAGGATTTTTTGAAATGACCATCAAATCATTAGTATTTCATATACAGTATTATATTAACACGTTCTGATGCTAAGGAGCTAGACATTCTACTTCCCCTCCCCACCTGAAAAGAACTCTGTTCCAACTGCCAACTGCCTTATATTAACCCCTCCCCACCTGAAAAGAACTCTGTCCTAACTGCCAGTTACCTCACATTCCGTTACCTCAGTTCAAACTGGCAGACGTTCCAGTCCTTCACTCAGGAGCAGTCTGAGGCTTTTTACAGTACTAAACGTCACTACATCAAAAAAATGTCTCTGCCTTCCACCTATGGAAGTGCTTCCGAACTCAAGGCAGTGGGAGAGATATTCCCTTATGAGTTTCAATCACCGACCACCACTGAGCCAACGGATTGTGAACCGAATTTCTCCTGCATAGTGTCCCAGTCCCAAATCACTTCTTACACTGACCTCCTCAGATGAATATGTTCTTTCTCCTGTAATACCAGTTAAAGGGAAAAGAGGGAGAGGAAATGCAGGAAAAGATTTACAGATGCAATTAGGACAGCACAAGTAAGGGAAACTGCACAAATGTATCATCAAAGTCATCCAGAAGTCAATAGAGAGGCTGTTAAAAAAGTATACATCTAATAACCGCTACATTAATCAGGCAGCTACAGGTATATATAATGAAAAGATATTACAAATCAGATCAATGCCTTGGACTAATAAGTATTTGTCTCGTTTTAAATATGGACCCCAAATTGATTACTCCAGGGAAAAGGTTATTGATCTTGGACCTCAGTTACTCTGTGCCTGGTGCCGTGCCCTGAAGTGGCAGAATGAGACTCCTGAGATGTGCTGCAGTGGTGGTACAGTCCAGCTCCCTTCCCTTGAGTCCTACCCTGAACCCTTACACAGCCTTCTCACCCACCAGCATCCAATGGCAGAGCACCGCCTTTCCGCTGCTCTGAAGTACAACGGATGCTTCCAAATGACGTCTTTTGGAGCCAGAGAGGTGAAGAGGGGATATTTTATGCTAACATTCAAAGTGCAGGGGCAGGTCTACCACAGGATAGGGAGTATCATGGCTGGACCTCAGCAGCAGCCTTCATTTCTCCAGATATGTGTCAATTTATCAAGCCCGATCACATAGTTTTGTAGCGAAGCACAGGTATCCAGCTAGCATCCTATAAGAGACACAGGAAATTTATTATTCTTTTAATGAAAGCACATGGGTGAGCCAATTTCATTGCATGGGAGATATTGTTTCCCATGTTAATTCTATCAATTAAATTGCCTCTAGAGGCTATCTACATATTTATTGCAACAAAAGCATACCTAATCCTACTAAATTCAACTGGATTCAAAAAGCCATCAAAATTCAACTGCAAGTAGGGTTTAGTTATTTGACCTGAAGCTGAGGAAAAGCGGTAACAAACTCTTCTTAGGGCATAATCCTAGATGATTTTTTTCAGTATATAGGAATTAACTGCTCTGGATCTCCGGAATTATAGATTATTTGGCCATAATTATTCCCTGTGAAGAGATTCATGATGTCTGATACCTCACTGGGATCCAGTGCTCATTTCTGTTATTTTGCTATTGCTTTATTTAGTTAAATATGATGTCTCTGGAAATGAAAGCATTTTAGGAGAGAAGGCCTAATTGAAATGTTTCCAGTAGATAAAAGGACCCGGAGATGCTCAATTGAACAAATTGAAAGGATCCACCTCTTATTTTCCCCCAAACTTTGCTCCAGCAATGTAATTAAACTCAGAACATTGTATAATGTATGTCCAGGGGAGGAAACTAAAGAGAAGCTAATGTGAATCAATATGGAAATCATTTTAATGCTTTAGAAAATCTTTCCATTACAAAGCTCTTTCGGGTTGACATATCTAACTTAACCTTTGTCTTTGCCCATTTTCTCAGATCAGGGTCTTCAATGTCACCAGCTGCAAGCTTTAATCCTTATGCATTACTGTTCACTGATACTTTGTCCCTGTTCAATACTAGCCTTTGTTTTAAATTTGACATGCTTAGAACAGCTTTAATCTCTTGACAATAAGTGAATGGGTATGACGCTAATACTTAAAGGCACTGGCTTCAAATATTACTGTTTTCAAAATAAGAATGATAGGGAAAGAATTTTTAAAGTTACCAGTGCCATTCTCTGTGCCAGATTCTTCCTCTGTGGCTTGCTTATCTCTGTGGTTCTGTATCTCATTATGCCATGCAGCTTCATCTGCCTCTGCCAATGAACGTAGAGAATATTCCTCAAGCCACATCTCTGACACAATTGAGATCTGTCAGTGCAAGCAGGAGGGATAAATCTTACTAATCAAGTCTGCCAAGCCTCTCAACCGTACCAGAAATCCAGGTGATCAGAGACAGCAAACTATCCCACTCCACAAGGGTAATAAGGAGCCATTCCTCAATGTCTTCTGTGTAAATAAAAAGTTCAGAGCATATTTTTAGAAACTAGTTTTTAATTTTGCATTTATAAATTAGCATAGCACTCTTTCGAATAGGTTTGGCTATCTAATAATTCATTGTTAGACCATTTGAAATTTGTTTTACTGTATTGTTTCTCTAAATGAGGTACAGGTAGTCCTCAACTTATGACCAGTTGCTTAGCAGCCATTCAAAGCTACAACAAAGATACTTATGACCCATTTTCAAAGATACAGTCACTACAGGGATGCTTCAGCGGGCTCCCATCTTTACTCACCCATTCCGCCGAGACCCATAGGTCTTGGCCTCTCCCAGTCCAGCCACTCAGCCATCCAAGAGAGCCTAAAGCCAGGCAGCAGAGCTATGGGGAGCATGTAGGGCTGTTACAGAAGCTAGACATCAGCCTGCTTTCCCAATCAGCCACCCAAGGGACTTCCAGGACTCGGCGAGCACCTCAGCCTGTTCCAGGGCCCAGCAGCACCAAACTTACCTTTCTTTCTTTCTTTTTTTTTTTAAAGAGAGGCACCTGGCCAATGCAATACAAGGTTCAGATATCCTACAGACTGCCTCATGGCAACCATGTGCTATTCTGGAAACAGGTACTGTTGTTGCAAGCCTATGGAGGGCTCCATTTTTATAAGAAGGCTCCAGGAAAATGGACATGTGACACACTTAGTCTTAATAAAGCCACTGTTTATCATAAAGAAATAGAAGAAATTTCAGCAAAAATATGTCCATTAAGAAATGACAGACAAAGAAGATCATAAGAGAAAAATCCAACTCAATTTTGCATAGAACAAATTATCTTTAACTGTAGAATTTAAAATGGCATTGGATAAACTGAATGTGGATTTATGACCAAGTGATTTCCTTAACAACCATCATAAAAATGGTCGTAAAATTGAATCAGGTAACATGGTGACTCGATTTATAACCATGACTTATTATCAAAATTCCAAGCTCAGTTGGGATCATAAGTCAAGTACTACCTGTAAAGGTAATGAAAAGGTATCAATGCATGAGAGCAGAGAATAGTAATTTTTACTAGGAATCCACTGTTACACCAGAGTAACAGGGTTGGAAGGGACCTTGGAGGGTTTCTAATCCAACCCCCTGCTCAGGCAGAAAACCCTAAACCCGTGATGACGAACCTATGGTACGCATGCCAGAGGTGGTATGCAGAGCCCTCTCTGCGGGCACATGCTCCAGCTGCTCTTTTGGTTTCTGGCACACGCATGCTCACTGGCCAGCTGGTCTTCATGTGTGCCGGAGCACCAGAAACCCAAAGACCAGCATGCACACTGGCCACCTGGTCTTCGGGTTTCTGGCACGCATGCACGCATGCACACACACATGTTCCGGTTTGGGCACTCGGTGCCGAAAAAGTTCACCATGACTCCCCTAAACCATTTCAGACATGCAGTTGTCCAATCTCTTCTTAAAAACTTCCAGTGTTGGAGCATTCACAACTTCTGAAGACAAGTTGTTCCACTGATTAATTGTTCTATCTGTCAATATGATCTACCATAACTATCATAAACCAGGTTAGAAAGAGATCATCACAGAGAAAATCTATGTGATCACTAAGAATCAGCACTGACTTAGTGGTACATAATGAATAAATAGCTAATTATTATAAAATACTTATTTGAAATCATTCTGGAGAAGGTATCTAAAAATGTCTGTATAGTGTAATTTCATTTAGAATATTTATGTCTTATATTTTAATATACAATTATTTACCATAATTACATATTATTTTATAATTCAGTGTCTCAGTACTTGTAATAGATTATATAATAGATGTGTCTTCCATATCACTCAGATGTACAAATAATAGTGAATAAACATAGTATTAACAAGAAGGAAATTTATCTTTAATATAGTTTATTTCAATATGAATTATTTGAAGAATTTAAGTCTTCCCTTAAAACTCCTGTAACTGGCTGAGAAATCATACTCAATGTGTAGTCCTTAACAGAACTACATCCACATAGAGGGAGGTGGGCAGTGGGGTACCCCAGGATTCAGTTTTAGGCCCACTACTCTTCAAAGTCTTCATAAATGATTTAGATGAGGAAATAGAAGGGCAACTCATCAAATCTGCAGATGAATAGCCAATACCTCAGAAGACAGGCTGAAGATACAGGTTTAAACAAATCGAACAAAATGAAATTCTATGTTGATAAAGTAAAATTTTACACTTAGGCAAGAAAAACCATTCATCAAGGTATAGACTGGGTGAAACTGGCTCAATACCAATAATTGTGAGAGGGATCTTGGCGTCCTAATAGACTTAAATATGAGCCAGCAATGTGGTTGCAGCCAAAACAGCCAAAGCAATCCTAGGCTGCATTAATAGGACATAATCAAGATCTCGTCAAGTATTAGTATTTCAATAATTCAATATTCAATTATTTACAAAGCCTTAGTTAGACCATACTTAAAATAGTGCATCCAGTTTGGTCACCATATTATAAAAAGATGTTGAAACCCTGGAAAGAGTGCAGAGAAGAGTAACAAGGATGATTAGGGGGCTGGGGGCTAAAACCTATGAAGAATGGTTGCAGGAATTGGGTATGTCTAGTCTAGTGCAAAGAAAAACTAGGGGGTATGATAGCAGTATTCCAATATTTGAGGGGCTATAACAAAGATGAGGGGTACTATTTTCCAAAGTACCAGAGGGCAAGACAAGAAACAATGGATAGAAACTAATCAAAGAGAGAAGCAACCTAAAACTAAGGAGAAGTTTTCTATCAGTGGAATGCCTTGCCTTCAGAAGTTGTGGGTGCCCCATCATTGGAGACTTTTAAGAAGAGACTGAACAGCCATTTGTCTGAAATGGTATAGGATCTCCTGCTCGAGCAGGGGGTTAGATTAGAAGACCTCCAAGGTCCCTTCCACCTCTATTATTCTGTTCTATAAATAATTCCGTTTGAGCTGGATATAATCTAGTTATCATGGAATTAATGGCAGCCATAAGGTAATCCTTGTTACTTGATGGATGAAGCAATGCGACACAAAAAAGTGTATTTTCCAATATGAAAGTGCACCACATAAAGGTATTTTCAATTATGCCAAGATGTATCAAGTAACCTGTCACTTAGTTTTTTTGAACTTCATTTCCAGGCAATTTATTTTTATCTGAAGAGTCTGAAAAAGTCAAAATAAATTACAAGTGAAAAATATATTTATATATCAGCCTACTCACAAACACACACACACACACACACACACACACACACACACACACTGGAGTTCTTCACCTCTTATTATGAAATAAAATATTTTTCAGGCTATAAGCTCTCACGATTGAAACATAATGACTTTTTAAGCAAAGGAATTTGTTATGTGAGAGAACTGATTTCTCAGCTTGATTCATCCTTATGTGAAAACGATAATGTGAACATTAATTTCATAAGTAGCATAACACAATTTACAGCAGAGATTAGTAGCTCATACTGGGTTTTGAAGGAGGTTCCAAAGGATAATTGGCCACATGAATACAAGAGCTTGTGTTAGGGGGCAGATCCTACCAATATTACTCCAGAAATAATTAGAGTTCTGGATTCTGTACAGATTGAGTTGTTAATTCTTTTCAGCAATAGTATTATTGCTGCAGTCTATGTAATGGAATGTGAGAAAGACCTCAGGGGATGGAGCAAAAGGACACTGCCCAGGAAGCAGTCAGATGAGAGACAGCATAGTCTGCAGCTGCATAGTGGGCAGAGCAAGGAGCTCAGAAGAGGCTCTCCCTAATGTCTCAGACTATAAAGGAGATAGAAAGAGAACTGTCCTTTCAGACTTGGAAGTTTCTGTTAATGTAGTCTAACTATAAAGTAGAATTAGTTCATCTGGTCATATGCCAGGTTTACCTGATCAGGCAGACAATCTTTGGCGATCAGATTCAAATTAAGTCCCTCTTCTAAGTAGTCAGTTAGATTTGCTAGAAATGAAACTTTTAACAAAAAAAGAGAACATAGTCTGGATAATATGTACAGATAGAAATTTGTATGCATGTAAAGTTAGATACTATACTTACAATCTCAGTAAAAAATGCACTAATTTCACACTTGTGAATAAGTCTGTGACCATATCTGCACCCCCTGTTATCTCTTTTAAGGTTCATCTTTAAATTGAAATTGACTTAAGCAGCCCTTCAAACTGAGAGTGTCTTCAAGTAGAAGAAAATTTGATTTCCATTATATTATCAACAAGAAAATTCAAAGTGAAAATAACAATAAATCTATGGTTAAACTGGATTGTGAATCCCTATATTACCCAAACTCCAAACTGGATTATTAACCATATATTTTAGAGCCAATGTGTAAGAAAATTCTGGGGAAAAGCTGTAGTGAAGCAATTACAAGATTTATGCTTGTAAGCTATTACAATGTCTTTTGTGGAGTGGGTTTATAATATAATGATACACAAATATAGATACATTATTTAGACACAGACAATACTAGATGGCTAAAACTAATTTCATCTTATTTTGTTAGAACAGATTTTTCAAGTTTAATTATAGATACATGAAATGGGCACAGATCTCCTTGACTAATGACTGGTTATTTAACAACCAGTTGCAGTCACAACAGCCTCAGAATGGGTGTTTTACTTCTGACCATTGTTAAATGTTGCTCTGGCCTCCCTTGGTTGCCTGACTGGCAGTTGGCGATCTGTTTGCATTTATGATCAGTTACCAAGTACCTTATAATCGTGTGATCATCATTTCAAATCTTCTCTGTTGGCTTCCCCAGAAAGTCAGTGACAAAATTGGTAGCAAGCAGTGGGGACATGGCATTTGAGGTCCATTCCCCCAGTACAATGAGAAATGTCTCCTCCTGCCTGGGCAGAAAGGGGAATCTTCACACACTCTGAGGAATGGATCTCAAATTTGGCAAAAATTTTCTATTTCAGCAAGCTGGCCTGGCCTAACTCCCCTCTTTTAAATTCTTAAATTTTAAATTTTTTAATTCGTGATTTTATAAATTGGGTGTTTTAATCTGTGTTTCGGCCGAAATATTTAATAATTTTAAGGGATTTTTAATATTTGTATTGTCTGTATTTTATCTTGGCTGTTCACCGCCCTGAGTCCTTCGGGAATAGGGCGGTATAGAAATTTGATTAAATAAATAAATAAATAAAATAAATAAATAAAAATGCTAATGGATGCCAGACATATGAGCTATTCAGAAGAATGGTGTTTGCCTTCATTTTCCTTTTCTACTGGGAAAGGTTCAAAATGCAGGTTTTGGAAAACTCCTAAGAAAATCATCATTTTGAGCCACTCCCCTGAGCCTCCAGAGGGGAAATTTCTGGTAAAAGGCAGCATTCTGAACATTCCAAAAGGATGGCATTCATTTGTGTTTTTTCCAGGTTTGAAATCCGTGAGAATGGGGCCCACTGCAGGATGGAGCAAGGCAGTCTTGGTAGACAGCAGCTCAGAGCAATAGAAGGATAAGTGAGCCTAGGCATGATGGGACCGAGAAAGGGCCCAGACCTCTCAGGCATGGTGGGAAGCCCATGCCCTCTCCCCAGTCCAGCATACCTGGGAGGCCTGAGCTCCTTAATGATAACAACCAGGAGAGTTGTGATTGTGATCCTTAAACAAAATGCTCATTTGTTGTGTCATTTAATGTCATTTTCACTCAACAACCAAGATTTCAGGCCAATAGTGATTGTAAGACTACCTATATTCAACCAAATTCATATAAATATGTGGATTAGCTATATTCACTCTCTTTTTGTGGGTTGGAAGCAGATATATTAGAATTTTGAGAGCATAGTGTTGCCCTATGCTCTATGCCCTATGTTTTTCAACAATTTGATTTGTAGTCAGGCACAGAGGCTGCCATTAGACTGGCAAGCTGCTTTGTAGTCTCCCTAAATACTTGTTTGGAAAGAACAACATAACACTTCTGAGTGTGCACATATGAGGCAGAATCCATCTGTCCTTTGCAATGACACTATTTGGGATTTCTTATAAGAAACAGTGCTAATAAAACATGTCCTTCAACTGTTCCTTTCTAAAAACTAATCAACTCCATATGAAATACCTTTGCATTACTTGGTAATGCATACTCAAAATATTGTTCAGATAATATGTAGTATATGTTATCCAAACCTAGCTAATGTGGCAGAGAAGAACCAGCCAAAAACTAGCATGGACCCATATTTTTAATGATAATTAACATTTGTTCTAGTACCTTTTAACTGGAAAAGAAAGTATGGGTAAAGTTTTCAGGACCCCCAGTTTCTCCATGAAGCATGGGAAGCTCTTGGAACTATGAGTCAAAAGAGACCACATGGGAACAATCCTGTCCAAAGCTTCCACACACTTTTATTCCAGGTCATGGTCAGAGTTTCAGCAGGACCATGCAGCAAAGGCCCTAAGGTATCCCCTAGTTCTCTTTGGAACCCATTTGAGTACATCAGTCATTGGGGATGAACAGCTCATATGGTTGAATCTTCATGTGGATGGGGACAGCATAAGAGAATGTCAAGAAGACCAGGGCATGATCTGACCATGACAGAAAGGCTAAAGACACATTCCCCACAAGATTACATTGCCATTGCTCTTACAAAAAACTCCAGACTGTGGCCACTATTCTGAGAGCAGCTGTGGATGACCTAGGATAGGACCACAGCAACCACGGAGGCCATGAACTCCCAGGCTGCTTCTGAGGCCAAGTCCAAGGACAGCAGATTGAATTCCCACAAGACTATAAGCCTGGTAAATTCCAGTGCCAACTGTGAGATGGGCTCTAGCAGTTTAGGCAGGGATATTGCCACACAGCAGGGAAGCAGTACAGAACAACAAGCCCAACTGATCCCACAAGCCCAGCTTCAGGAACAAGTCTCACAACCAGGGATTTAGGGAGATTCCCAGAAGATAACTGCCACACTGTCTTGACTAGTGCAAAATTTTAAACCAGTCTGAACGCATCTCCGAAAGGGGGACCCTGGAGTAAGCCAGGTCTTGGTGATATGTGCTAGATTGGCTTGGTCTTCCCCAGTGATGACACAAATGAGATAAGACTTGTTGTTAACCAACCTGACAGCCAAACAGCAGCAGCAGCCAAACTTCTGCGCCTCCATATTGTTATGTTCGTTTTCTTGAGTTATATACTGTATGGAAAAAAGGTTACGTAAGAGAAAAAGGTGAGATGAAAATGACTATGAGTGTTGATAAATGAATTGAGTTTGCATCAGATATTACATGCTTCTCCGGAAGGTAGCCTCAGAAAAGATACTTATCTGAACTCCTAAGAATACAGCATTTAAAGTAGACCATGAACAAAATGTTCTGTCATACCTTGTCTTGATTATAATTTATCACCTTTGATTTCTTGCTCCCATTTTCTATCTCCATTTCATATAATGTTGTTCGCATACATTATGAATATTGGAGATAAATAGAAAAGAAATTAGTAGATAACAATGAAGAATAGCATTAACAATTTTTTAAGGAAAATCAGAATATAGGTTTTGAGAGACAGTATCCAAAATAGCACATAATATTCCAATTGTTCATGCTCTATAGATGTACACAACATTTCACATTAACAAATTTGGTTTTTTTCCCATTGATTCTCTTTATAGACTAGATTCTTTTCACAGCAGATGCCTCTGGATTATTTTATTGAGTTACCTACCATATCCTCAAAGAACATTCTATAATTATCAATTACTTCCTTAGACACATCAATGTGTATTTAGAGTTATACAGGTAGTCCTCATCTTATGACCAACATTTCTGTTGTTATTACCTTTCTTGCAACAGGTGTTAAGTGAACCACTGCAGTTGTTGAGTTAGTAACAAGATTTTTAAGTGAATCTGGCTTCCCCGTTAACTCTGCTTGTCAGAAATCATAAAAGGTGGTTGCATGATCCCAAGACACTGCAACCATCAGATATATGAGTCAGTTGCCATGCATCTGAATTTAATCAATGACCACGGGATGCTGCCATGATTCATAAGTGTGAAAAACGGTCATAAATCATTTTTTGGGTGCGTTTATAACTTCAAACGAACTGTTGTAAGTCCAGGACTATCTGTATTTTTACACTAATATACATTGAATTATAGGTAATCTTTGACTTAGGACCAATCATTCAGCAATTTTTTGAAATTACCGTACCATTGAATAAATGATGTTTAGGACTGGTTTTCCAAGTTCTTCACATCTGTTCTGGCTATTCCTGCATCTTCACATTCATATGATGGTGACCTGGATGGATGCTTGGCAACCCATTCACTCTTACAACCAATTGTCAGCACCCAATCATGTGATTGCCATTTGCAACCTTCCTTGCTGGGTTTCCCAGAAATGCGCACTTCCATGCAAGCTCCCCAACCCCCTATGGCACTTCTCATGCACCTCCCATATCCTCTTGAGCACCCTCTTGTGCTTTGTGCACTTTCCCATGTGGCACCCCTCAAGCATCCCCTTATACCTTCACACATCCTCGTCTCTCACACCTTCATACATCCTTCTTGCTCCATATGGAACTCTTGCACACCACCTTGCATCCTCATACATCCTCCCTATCCCACACCCTCGCCAATTGTTCCCTGAACTTCCACACATCCTTGTTCCCCTCTCCATCTGGCAGCAGATACATTGCCTCTCTGGCAAGCTGGGACTTGTGATTTCCTACCACATACCTAGCAACTGTGGATTTCAATTAACAATGACAACTGGGATAGCAGGGTTTGCTTTTGTTAAGTGATGTTGTCACACTTTACAATCTCTTAGCAATGGAAATTCCAGTCTCAACTGCCATCTTAAGTCAAGGACCAGCTGAACACTTATCTAAACTGTATTTTTCTCAAGTCTGAATGATCCTTTAAGACAACTGCTGAACAGTCAGGAAAATTTATAATTTGTAGCAATAAAATATAAGCAAATAAACAATGCTCATGTCCCAAAAGATAATTTAGAGAAATAGCCACACTAGCTATTTAAATTTAAGCAATAAAACCATTGACCCCTAAAAGATCTGACTAAAAAAAAACATTTTTAAGCATTTTATGAAGTCAAAGAGAGTAATAGTCAAATACAACCACTGAAGGAGTGCCTTCCATTGTGTAGAATGGCAATCTCTTATTACAAGAACCAATGCTTTAATTATTTTATTGGGTACTTTAGAAATGCTTAGTAAAATTGATGAATGAATAAATCTTCCTGGACTCTAGCTGTAGTCCATTATATTCTTAAAAGATTTGATTAACTACTTCAGGATTAAGGTTAGCATCTTATATTGAAAAGTGTTTGAATATTTAAGTACAAGTTAATGATTTTTACTTCAGTATTTAGTATTATATAATATATTGATAGTACCAAGATGTTTTTAGATCTAAACATCTTTTTTCTCTTACATGCCATAACAAGTGTGATCCAATTCAAACCAATTTCTAAAAACAAAATAAAGTTTGGCATTTGGTCTATGAAAAAAAAAATCTCTTGGTTTCCAAAAGACCCACTATAAAGATAGCCCAACAAGCTGCTTTATTAGCAGCTTAAGCAATACCTTGTTTGTGAAGTCATATAAGGTCACAACTATATAAATAAAATATATGATCATCATGAGAGGCTTCATTCAAGAAGCAAACCCAACTATTGCTCTTCCCACATTTTTGCCAAAACCTTACAAGAATGGTACAATTTTCATCACTTTTCTTGAATAGAAAGATAGAAGAGACTGAATTTATATGTGTTGAAATAAAGAACAAAGGGGAAGCAAAGTGCTGAGGTTAATGACCAACAGAGTAGTAGCTAGGAAATACAACTATAGATCTCCTGAATTATAAATCATTTGGCCATGAATATTCCCTGTGAAGACATTCATGATGTCTGGTACCCATCTCAGACCCAGTGCTCATTTCTGTTATTTTGTTATTGCTTAATCAAACACAATGTCTCTAGAAATGAAACTCTTTTAGGGACAAGGTCTAATTGAGATGTTTCCAGGAGATAAGAGGAGCTGGAAATGCTTGGAGAACCAGAATTTTTTGAACAAGTGAATGAAATCACTTTTTTTCCCTCAACTTTTCTCCAGGCAATATAATTAAACCCAAAATATTATACAATGTATGTCCAGGGGAGGGAGCTAAAGTAAAGTTAATGTGAAATTCTGAAAGAGAAAGTCAGGTTGCTATCTAAACATTTCTCTCTCTCACACACACACACACACACATTTCTTTAAAATCTTTGTTTTTTACAGATTCTTTCCAATTCCATGTCACTAAAGAATTTCTCACTTTTGAGCTATTCTGTGTTCAAGAATAGATCTTAAAAAATCATCATGATCTTTCTGTAATATATCTAGTCCAGAGCAAAAGTAGCACTCCCTAGTGCCACGTAACAGGGTGAGCTCCCGTTACTTGTCCCAGCTTCTGCCAACCTAGCAATTCAAAAGCACATAAAAAATGCAACTAGAAAAATAAGGACCACCTTTGGTGGGAAGGTAACAGCGTTCTGTGCGCCGTTGGCATTTACTCATGTCGGCCACATGATCACGGAGACGTCTTCAGACAGCGCTGCCTCTTCGGCTTTGAAACAGAGATGAGCACCACCCACTAGAGTCGGGAACAACTAGCACATATGTGCAAGGGGGACCTTTACCTTTACCTAGTTTTTTACTTGAATCAAATTCTTTTTAAAATTAAAAAAATTAAAATTTTCTATTTTGATTGTTGTACATGACAATCAAAATACAAAATGCATTAAACTTTATAAATCCACCTAGACCATACCAATCTATTTTGAGTGAGGGTGCTTCTTTGAGTGAGGGTGCCTTTCCTGCCGCCTTGAAAGAGGCGGTGGTGAGGCCCCTCCTCAAGAAGCCATCCCTGGACCCGGCTGTATTAGCAAATTACCGTCCGGTCTCCAACCTTCGCTTTGTGGCGAAGGTTGTTGAGAGTGTGGTGGCACGACAGCTACCCCGGTACCTGGAGGAAGCTGTCTATCTGGACCCATACCAGTCGGGCTTCAGGCAGGGGTAAGCACAGAAACGGCATTGGTCACATTGGTTGATGATCTCTGGAGGGCTCGGGACAGGGGTTGCTCCTCTGTCCTGGTCCTATTAGATCTCTCAGCGGCTTTTGATACCATCGACCATGGTATCATGCTGCAGCGGTTGAGGGAGTTAGGAATTGGAGGCACCATGTTACAGTGGTTCTCCTCCTACCTCTCCGACTGCTCACAGTTTGTGTTGGCAGGGGGGCAGAGGTCGACCTTGAGGCGCCTCACTTGGGGCTGCCGCAAGGGTCGGTCCTCTCGCCCCTTCTGCTCAACATTTATGTGAAGCCGCTGGGTGAGATCATCCGTGGTTTTGGGGTGAGAGTCCATCAGTACGCTGATGACACCCAGCTGTACATCTCCACCCCAAACCACCCCAATGATGCCCTTGATGTGATGTCCCGCTGCCTGGAGGCCGTGCGGGTCTGGATGGGAAGAAATAGGCTCAAGTTCAACCCTTCCAAGACTGAGTGGCTGTGGCTTCCGGCGTCCCAGTATAGTCAGTTGGTGCCATCGCTGACTATTGGGGGTGAATCTTTGCCCCCCACAGAGAGGGCTCGCAATCTGGGTGTCCTCCTGGACTCACGGCTGTCTTTAGAAGAGCATATGATGGCCGTAGCCAGGGGGGCTTTTTATCAGGTTCGTCTGATCCACCAGTTATGTCCCTTTCTGGACCAGGAAGCCTTGCGCACGTTCACTCACGCCCTCGTCACCTCCCGTCTGGACTATTGTAATGCTCTCTACATGGGGCTCCCCTTGAAGAGCACTCGGAGGCTCCAACTGGTCCAGAATGCGGCCGCGTGGGTGGTTATGGGCGCACCTCATTACGCCCATGTAACAGCTCTTCTGCATGAGCTGCACTGGCTCCCAGTGGTCTTCCGGGTGCAATTCAAAGTGTTGGTCACCACTCCATGGCATAGGACCAGGATATTTACAGGACCACCTTCTGCCACCAATAGCCTCCCACCGACCAGTCCGCTCCAACAGAGAGGGACTCCTCAGGGGACCTTCGGCCAAGTTATGTCGGCTGGCGATACCCAGGAGGAGAGCCTTCTCTGTCAGAGCTCCTGCCCTTTGGAATGAATTGCCCCCAGATATTCGTAACATCTCTGACCTCCGGGTCTTTTGCTGTGCCCTCAAGACCCTACTATTCCGACAGGTGGGGCTGTCTAACTGAATGATTTTAAATTGGGTTTTAATATTGGGTTTTGAAATTTGGCCAAAACTATTTAATGATTTTAATTAATTTTAACTATGATATTGTATATTTATGTTTTTAATCTTGGCTGTACACCGCCCCGAGTCCTTCGGGAGAAGGACGGTATATAATTATTATTATTATTATTATTATTATTATTATTATTATTATTATTATTATTATTTATTGGTTAATCTTTAGTGAGATTCACAGCCTTTGAGGCTGGTTAATAGCTCAGCAGCTCGAGTCCTAACCAAGGACCTAGGAACTGTTAAGGTATCGTCGGAGGATGTAAGCTGTTCCGAGTAAGGTGGTTTTTTGTAGAGTCAAAATGTTCAAGTCCGGCAAATTTAGAATTTCTAAATAGCGGGGTAGCCCTTTGGGTATTGCTCCGAGGGCTCCAATTACAATCGGGACAACACACAATTTCTTTTTCCACAGTCGCTCAACTTCAATTTGTAAGTCCCGGTACTTTGTGATTTTTTCTTGCTGCTTATCTTCAATTCGTGTATCACCAGGTATTGCAATGTCAATGAACCATACTTTTTTCTTTTCAACTATTGTTATGTCAGGTGTGTTGTGGATCAAGTGCCTGTCAGTCTGAATCCTAAAGTCCCACAAGATCTTGAGTTTCTCATTCTCTAAAACTTTCTCAACCTGATGTTCCCAGTGGTTTTTGCTGTACTCAAATCCAAACTTCTGGCACAATTTCCAGTGAATGATTTTAGCAACACGGTCATGGCGTTGTAGGTAGTCAGTTTGTGAAATTTTGCTGCACCCACTGATCAGGTGGTCGACTGTCTCTTCTTTTTCATTGCAGAGGCGGCATTTGCTGTTGGTGGTAACATGTTGAATTTTTGCCTTCATACAGTTTGTGGCTAGGGCTTGTTCTTGAGCTGCCAAAATAAAGCTTTCTGTTTCTTTTTTCAGTACTCCTGATCTTAACCAGTTCCAAGTTAGTTTCTGGTCAGCTTTGCCTTCAATACTTTTCAAGTATTGGCCATGCAGAGCTTTGTGTTTCCAATTTTCAGCTCGCTGCTCAATTACTTCTTTCTTATATTCTGCTTTTGTTTTAGTTGTCTTTAAAAGGCCTCCTTTATTTACTTCCTTAATCATTGGTTCTTCACTTTTCTGGATGTAACCATTCAAGCTGCATTTTTCTTCTTCCACAGTCTGCTTTACTTGTAGGAGTCCTCGACCACCCTCTGCTCTTGGTAAATATAATCGGTCAACATCACTTTTAGGGTGCAAGGCATGATTCATTGTCATAAGCTTCCTTGTTTTTCTGTCCAAATTGTCTAACTCCATCTGGGTCCAGTCAATTATTCCTGCAGAGTATCTAATCACAGGTATAGCCCAGGTATTTATGGCTTTTATGATGTTTCCTCCACTCAATTTGGACATTAATATCTTACGAATTCGTCGAATGTACTTGGCTGAAGTTAATTCCTTGACTTTATTATGCATTAAATCAGAGGCTTCTAAAATCCCCAAGTACTTGTAGCCTTCTTCTGATTTTACTGCCTTTATCATTTCTTCATTCTCTAGTTCTATTCCATCCTCTTCTATGATCTTGCCTGCTTTGGTTGCTATTGTTGCACATTTGTCAATTCCAAACTGCATACCAATGTCTTGGCTGAATTCTTTTGTGTTTTCAATTAATAAATTCAGTTCAGCTTTTGTTTTACCAAACAGCTTCAAATCATCCATGTACATCAAGTGCGAGATTTTCAGTCCTTTCTTTGCAAGTTCGTATCCACAGTTCATCTTCTTCAAAATGATTGTCAGTGGTAGCATTGAGAGTGTAAAAAGTAGGGGTGAAAGGGAATCGCCCTGGAAAATGCCTCGTTTAATTTCAACTTCACCCAGTTCTTCTTCATTAGCCATAAGTTTTGTTTTCCAGAGGTTCATTGAAGATTCCATGAATTTTTGTATGTTGCTGCTGATGCCTAATATTTCCAGGCATTTCTTGATCCAGCTATGGGGAACTGAATCAAATGCTTTCTTATAGTCTATCCAAGCCATGAACAGGTTGGTTCGTCTTTTCTTTGAGTTCTTTACGATTAGCTTGTCGATCAGCAATTGATCTTTTGTTCCTCTTGAGTTTTTGCAGCATCCTTTCTGTTCTACAGGAAGCAAGTTATTTCTTTCCAGGTATCCATAGATTTGGTTTGCAATGATACCAGTAAGAAGCTTGTATGTTGTTGGCAAGCAGGTGATTGGCCTATAGTTTCCAGGGTCCTTTCCTTTTTCTTTATCTTTTTGGATCAAAAATGTCCTTCCAGTTGTCATCCATCCATCATTTTCAGGTGTTTTTAGGATCTGGTTCATCTGGGTTGCCAATCTTTTGTGCAGACTTGTAAATGCCTTTAACCAGAAGCCATGCAGCTCATCCGGTCCAGGTGCACTCCAGTTCTTCACTTTTCTTGACTGTCTTTGCACCATTGCTTTTGTTATTTTCACGTCTTCCATTTTATGCATTTTAATAGAGTCCTCAACCTGTTTGATCCATTTTGCATTTCTGTTGTGCTTCTTGTTGTTTTCCCACAAATTCTTCCAGAATTTCAGAGCTTTCTCTTTATCAGGCTTTTCATTTGTTGTTACTCCATTTCCATTTTCTAAATTCTTATAAAACTGGTGCTGATTTGCTCTGAACTGTGAGTTTTCCTTGAACTGAGTTACTCGGTTTTCATACCTTTTAATCTTTTCAGCGATGGCAACAACCCTCTGCTTCAGCTCTTCAATTACTATTGCAATCTCCTTATTCCTTAGATCGTATCTTGCTTCCAGGCTGCTTTTGACCTGCTTGTTCTTTAGCTGACCTTGCCTTAGGTTCTTCAAGTTGCTCAAATCTCCACGTACTTTTTTTATCTTCAATTCTAACCAAATTTTCCACTTAGGCTTCCCCTTCTTGCCTCTTTGGTTCTTTTGTATTTTCAACCCCAGTTCTTTGGTGGTTATGACAGCTGCTGCATACATCAGTTGGTTAGTTTCGGCTAATGTAGTGGTTCGAATAGTTTGCACAGCCTCATTGACCTTTTTTAGTACATTTCTCAATTCTTTCCGGTTCACTTGGTTCAGCTTTGGTAAACATGTTCTTTCAGCATCTTCCATTTGGTGCTTTATTTTTCCAGCTAATTGAGCACTATCTGTTGGTGTTTGTTCTTTAGTGCTTCCTTGTTCTTTATCTTCATCCATTTCAGTATCCTCTTCTTCCCTTTCTTCCTCAATTTGCTTTTGAGTCTGGAAATCATTCTTGATGTTACTCCTCTTTGTTGTTGTACTCAGACCATTAATTGCTTTCTCTTGTATTGCTATTAATTCTTCTGTAGTGAAAAATTTGTGGTTTAGGATTACACGTCGTTGGTCCATTAACCTTTGTTCACTGGTGTCACAGTCCGTATGGTTCATCTTCCAAATCTGATACATTCTTTTTTGAAATCCATGTTTTGCTGGTTCAGACTGATAGTAAGCTTTCATAATAGAGGTGTTTTCTTCCCTGGTCCAGATTTTTCGCTTTTTGGGTTTTTCTTCCAGTAGCTTGTCAGCTCCATGCCCTGGTTGCCTAGCAGAGGGAGTTGAGCCCTGTAACTCATTTTGCGTAGAATGCCCAGGAGCCATAGCATCCAACGGAACCCTTGTTAATCCGGGCGACGGTTCAGCCGGCATAAATTTCATTTTTTCTGTATTCACCATATTTGAATGGGTTGTGGAGCAGATTTTGTCTGGCCCTTCACCTAAGGTCTGTCTGATATGGTTGCACCTGTTCAGCATAGCCCTTAGGATCACTAGAGCACGCAAGCCCCTCCACCACGACAAGGTAGAGCTCCTCGGAGGGGATTATTATTATTATTATTATTATTATTATTATTATTATTATTTTAGTTTTTCTATTTCTATTGTAATAGCTAGCAATCCCTTATTATAAGAACCAATGTTTTAATGATTTTATTGTATACTTTAGAAATGCTCAGTAGGAATGATGAATACTGTAAGTAAATCTTATTTTACTTGCTTTACTTTAGCTATAGTTCACTTATATACTTAAGAGATTTGATTATCTACTTCAAGATTAAGTTAGCATCATTATATTAACAAGAGTATATGTACGATTAATTATTTTTACTTTTGTATTTAACACTATAAAATATATTAATACTATCAAGGAGTCTTAGGATCTATACACCTTTCTTCCCTTACATACCACAACAGCCACAAACCAATTCAAAACATTTTTTCAGAAGTTTTGGATTAAGTGTATGAGAAATGTTCTCATTTAGTTGCCAAATACCAAATTGCAAAGATAGCCCACCATGTTACTTTATAAGCAGTTTAAGCAGTATCCTGTTTGTCAGGTCATATGAGATCATAATTGTATAAATAAAACATGCAATCATCATGACAGACTTGATTTAAAACACAATTCATCTATTGCTTTTAAAGCCTTTTTCCAAAACTTTTACCAGAACAGTACTATTTTCATCAGTACAACTTTTATGAATAGAAAGATTGAGTAGACTGAACTTGTGTGGGTTGAAATAAAAAACAAAAGGGAAATAGAAAGGTGAGATCAGGTTAACCTTCTACATTTGTTCTACAATTTATCTGCATTTGAGCCAGGGATTGGCAATCAGAGCTATAGACATCCAATTTTGATTTATGAAAAATAATGAAAGAAAACATTTAATTAAAAAACAACAACAGGTGAGCTGCAAAGTAGAGTTCCAGCCTCTGTTACTATTATTTATTTGAATGCTTCCATGGCCTAGATTAGCACTTTTAGAAAATGCAGAGTGAGTGATTGCATCTCAATGCTTTATCTTGAAGTGAAATTTCCTGATGCCTCCCCTTTCCCCCATTTAAAGATAAAGGACATATAGTATAGTAGAAGACATTCTGAGCAGCTAAAGTAACAATGGACTTAAATCTTAAATTTAATTTTAAATATATATTAGACAATCTATTAAAATGGGCTAACCATTGGGTCATCCTTTCAGAGATATTTCCTTAACCAGATTCCTCAATGCCTTCAATAAGGACAGAGCTCTTATTCTATAAATTAGCCTATTTGAGGTAGGTTTATTTAAAAATTGTTACATTATGATGTGCCATTTCACTCAACTGAAGGTTACAAATAGACAAACACAAGATTTTTCTTAAAAAGCATGTTGGGTCATTTTTCTTTCATATATAATATAGGTTCTGCCATTTCCCTTCCCCTCATGACCCTCAGGTCCCTTTGTTGGAGGGAGGGGGGACAACAGAAGCCATGAACTATGAGGAAAACTATATCCCCTTCCCCCCATTCTGGGATGTCCCCGAAAATCCCTTCCCTTTTTTTTTTTTTAATTTGATTTATATGCTGCCCTTCTCCAGAGACTCAGGGCGGCTTACAATGCGTTAAGCAATAGCCTTCATCCTTTTGTATATTTATACAAAGTCAGCTTATTGCCCCCACAAACTGGGTCCTCAATTTACCTACCTTAGAAAGGATGGAAGGCTGAGTCAACCTTGAGCCTGGTGAGATTCGAACTTACAGTAATTGCAGACAGCTGGTGTTAATCACAATGCTATCAGTCTGCTGAGCCACCAGGCCCCTGGTGGCCACTAGGCCCCACTTTTGAGAGGAAGTGTTGCCTGCTTTCTATGCCCTCCAGTCAGCCCTACCTGGCTAGCAGGCATCCAAGTAGCTTGCTCCTCCTCTCCTAACTGGCCACCACCATTAAGAGATTTCAAATTTTGGCCTTGATTTCAAAGCCACCAATGGCTGCTCGCCCTTGGCCTTGCTACTAGCCAACTGGGCGCAGAAGTCAAAGGAAGGTAGAAAGAGGGTGGAATTGTGATCCTCCCACCTTCATTTGTGCCACACAACTCTGTATGTCTAGGAAATATAGGTGGATGACATGATGACACTGAAGTGGCCACACCTTTCTCAAATTTCATTCTTCAAGAGTGATGGATCCTGGCATTCTGTAAGTTAGCCCATTTCAATTCAGCTCAATAATTGTTGCCATATATTTTCCAAATTCACCCAACTAAACATTATAAACAGACACCAGAGATTTAGTAGTATATAGATTGGTGGATATAAAACTTTAAAGAAACCGTCACAACACAGCAATGGGAAGAATTATGGACCAAATCCATAAAATTTACTCCAAGGTACAGGTTAAAAGACAATTGGTACAAAATGTTTTACAGATGCTACACAATTCCATCAATAATCTTCAAGATAAATAAATCATACAGTAATAAATGTTGGAAATACCAAAAAAAGAAAAGCAACATTTTATCACATGTGGCAGACTTACTGGAAAGATGTACATAATAGAGGATATATGTGGCTCAGAGTTGAACAGTGGAGATTTTGGTGGTCTCTGAACTTGTTTGTTTGTTTGTTTGTTTTTCTTTTGTATGCATCTTTTAAATCTTTGTCTACAACCTTGAGAATAGCTCTTTTCAGTTAGAAGTCATTCTATAATGTTGCAACAACATATATTCAAGCATGAATGTTACAGTTAAGAAAAAGCAGTCATAAATGACAATGCAATCAATTTGGGGAGGTAGAGGAAATCAAAAACAATACAGAATTCATGGTGAAGAGTTGCTTTATGGGTGAATGACTAATCAGGAGTCTGAGAAACTGCTGAAGCATAAAAAGTACATTTTAAAGCTATTAATTCTGACATTGTTGCCGAATAACAGTGATTGAGGCAAATTCCTTTGTCTGGTTTAATAAAAATAAATGTGTTGAGACTATCTTTTTTTCCATCTTCTTTTGAAGAGTCACTGAGAAATCTATGCTTTCATCATCTAAAACCAGTTCTGGTTGCAAGGAAACCTCTAATCTGCTTTGTAGCAGATGCATCTGAACAGATGTTCATCCTCTCCAGTGGGTGTCATCCTTGAGTATAATAGGATGCAAAAAAATCTATTATAATAGGTCACATTAAGGTACAATATGACCTCTAGGACAACAGTTCTTGGCTCTTTCTCATGAACACTGCTGATAATAATTGGCGTCATAGAGCTAGTATTGCATCAATTCATGCATTCTTCCTGGACCAATTCTGGGGAAAAAATTCTGATATGTATTTATCTACAAAAGTATTATTTTATAACATTATGTTCTTTAGAATTATTTTACAGCATGTATTAGTCCCAGATATTATCCTTTTCTTTCATATACCTGAAACAATATCCACAAGATTAAAAAAGGAGATAAACTTGAGAGATTAACAAAATGCATAGAGTATGAATGTCAGTGGCCCTTATAGAACCCTTATATATTAAGTGATTCAATCACAGTTGCATGAATATTAAGAATTAGCTATTGCTTTTGCATCTTGTTCATGGGTTTCCTAGGTATGTACAGTGGGTGGAAGTTATTGCAATTATGATACTAACACAAATAGTTCTTTAGTCTGATCCATTAGGATTATTCTTAAAAAGAGCAGAAAACTCTTCTGCTCTGATAAATTGGGAGAACTACTTGCAAATTTCTCTCATTTTGTGTGGTTTGATCCTTCAATATAAAGAAATTACAATCCAAGTTCTTATGCCTAACAGAAAGCTGCCATAGTGTAAAACCAAACAGTATATTCTATTCTATTTTATAGATGGCTTAAATTAATCTAGTGTGACAATCATACCAAACAATAATTCTCCCAACAATTTATTTTGTAGAATAAATCTAAATAAAGCAAAAACATTAGTTAACATTACACCATCATTCTTACCCCAGACCATAGTAAGGTTATAGATACTCTCAGGTTTGTGAGACAGGATAAATCACAAGTTTTTGCTTTTGATTTATGAACCATCCTGTCTCAGGCGGATGATTTTCTTATGACATTGGGCTGTTGCAAAGCAAGGCAAATGGCAACGTTTGTGATAAGTCATTACTGTCATCATAAATGAACATCCAATAGATATATTTATCCTATTTTTGATTAATGAAGTTTTGCCGTCTGGGAATCTCAGAATCACTGGGAGGGAGCTGGCATATAATGTAGTAGTAGTAGTAATAGCATTATCGGCTTATCATTTAAGATTGGTGGCTTGTTGTAATCTTTTTAAACTGTTAAATTTTATAATTTATAGACAATTATAACAGAATCTAATTTGTGCTCCTACAATCCAGTCTACACATTCTTTTCCCCCCTTTTTTCAGTTCCAATTGTCTTTTTCTAGCAGTTTGAGGAAACTTTGGAGTGATTGAAGTAGATCTTAGTTTTAAGTGACTCATAAAAGATGGGTTGCTTTCTTTGAGGTTTTTAAATAGATGTATACTTTTTAAAATCTTTGGATTGGATTAAAATTGATAATTTCATTTTATTTATTTATTCAATCTATATACCTGCCCATCTTGAACCAGTGATTCTGGGTGGTAGTTAATTACAAAAACAATTAACACATTTTAAACCCAACACAAAAAATTAAATTAAATACAAATAGAACTACATGTTAAGGGGTGCTGCTCAGGAGCACTGATGATATTACCTAGTTTAGTTATAAAATGTCTGCAGATAAACAGCTAAGCTCAACCCTGTTCAACCCTACAAATATTCACTTCTATTGATATTATAAATTTGTTGGTATCAAATTAGCAGGGGAAAAAGGCTCTTTATAGACTCAGAACCCAAAAAAACACATAGCCAGGACTTCAAGGCCTTCCAAGGAGGTAGCAGAGTCTGGGCCATTGTAATTTCAGGAGGAAGATGTTGTGAGGGCAGGTGCTATGGCAGAAAAGGAATGCCTCCTAGTCCCCACCAGCTGACATTTCTTGGCTGGTGGGACCTGGAATATGCCTAGCCTATGTAAAGATAGAAATATTAGAAGCAGTGGTGGTTTCAAATTTTTTTAGTACCGGTTCTGTGGGCATTGCTTGGTGGGCATGGCATGGCTTGGTGGGTGTGGCTTGGTGGGCATGGCAGGGGAAGGATACTGTAAAATCTCCAGTCCCACCCCACTCCAGGGGAAGGGTACTGCAAAATCTCCATTTCCTCCCAATCAGCTCCATTTCCTCCCAATCCATTTTCCTCGGGAGGCAGAAAATAGATGGGGGCAGGGGCAGTCAGAATTTTACTACCGGTTCTCCGAACTACTCAAAATTTCCGCTGCCGGTTCTCCAGAACTGGTCAGAACCTGCTGAAACCCACCTCTGATTAGAAGAGGACAATCCTGAGGTAACCCAGCTCCAAGTCATGGACCTTTAAAAGTAATAACCAGCACCTTGAATTACATCCAGAAAAACTCTGGCAACCAATGCAGCCCCCAATGCAACGGTGTTAACATGTACCAAATAACAAGCACCATTTATGACACATGCAGCTGCATTCTGTATCACCTGAAGCTTCCAGATGTTCTTCAAGGGAAAGCCCTGTAGAGTGTATGGCAGTAATCCAAATGAGAAGTCATGAGGACATCATATCTCATTGTTGTAGATGGATGATATTTTGACTACTTAAGTGTTAGAATTTAACTCATAAAACCTGGAAAATGAAGGACTGCCATACACAGAAAGGGTTTTCTGAGATTATGTGGTTAGCTGGAATGAATCTAAACTATTAAAACAGGACAGGCACTGTTCTGAATATTGAGAACAGTCTTCCCAAGTTAGGTGCTCTCTAAATGTGTGGATTTCTCTGATTTGGCTATATTAGTTGGGGAGTTCTGGAAATTGAAATCCATACCTCTGAAGGTGTCCAAACTGGGGAGGCCTGTCCTTCAAACTCATAGTGATTTGTTGGAGCAATGAAAAGAGGAAATTCACATTTTCTCCTACTAGTTTATCATGATACCGTATACTATTCTCTATTTATTATAGTTATATATTTCAAGAATGATTGTTCTTATTGTGAGTTCTTATTGCTTTGAGATGCAACAGAAATGTCTCTCTATTAAAAATATAGAAAAAAATATGTCTCACAAGAAACAACAATAAAAGTAATCATTAGATATTATTTTAAAAAATAAGAACCTGTAACTGAAGAAAGAAGAAAGATCAGATCAATGCTTCAGTTTCCCTACTTTGAGATTAGCAATAAGATTCAATTTTCAAAGAAAAGCTGTTGATGTTAACTTCTCTATTTCATTTTCCTGTAGCTTGTGAGCCTGGCTCTTTCCACTATTGGGAAACTCATTTTGAAAAAATCTTAAATTTGGCATGAGAGTAGAGGGAGTGAGGGGTATCCTAGAAGGTATTGAGAATCCAAGACTTCTCTGCCCTTTCTTATGGCCTGAAATAATTTTAGACTGAGGAATCAATTTGATATGTTTCTGCCATACCAGAGGAAGTAGGCCTCTCTCGCCATAAAATCTATGCACTCAGGAGACTAGAAGTCTGACACATTGACACTTTCTTGCTGAAGCAGAACTAATTTGATTTCCCAGAATACAAACAGATTTGATCATGGTCATGTGTAGCACACACAAAAAAAGTACTAATGATAAAGAAGATAATAAATACAAAGAAGATAAAACCTAATGATGATGCCAAATCAGCATTTTTTGGAAAATAGGAAAAATGGGAAAGGACAGAGTTGGTTGTTGGGTCCAGAAAAACAGAAAGTAACATGAGATTTGCTGTTCTAATGTCACAGTGTCCTCTGGAGCACTGCAAACTATTGGAAATAATTAGATTGACCCTGGATTATTTCCATCCAACCTTGATTTTGTTTTGTGTGGATATCTAACTGACATTTGTTCTGAACATAACCAGCATCTGTTCTGCAGTTTAAAATATCAAAACAAATTTTCATATTAAAAAAAAAAACTTGTAAGCTTGCGTATTTAGGTAGAAAGAAGATACAAGTTATTGAAAATGGTCTATTATTTGTTGAAGATGCATTCTGAAATTATGTTTTGACTTGCATAAGACATTTTGCTTTATAGAAAAATGGTCACATTAAAATGTTGAGATAAGGTCATAGTTCTATTCTGATTTCAAAGTGCATCCCTCTTCCAAGGCAAAGTAAGCATTTTGCTTAATTAAAAAGAACATTCAACCCGCTAATAAACATTTGATTGAGCTCAAGACATTTTTATAATTCTGACATTTCTGTTTCAGTAGCAGAAAGGCAATCAGTAAGCTGACCTCTTCTCTTATGTCCTTCATTTGATCAGCAAACATGTAGAGATCAATATTAAAACTGTTAAAATTGGCAATAATAATTGTTTGAGTCACAGAAAGGATAAAGGGGAATCAGGAGACATGGGGCTCTCCTGTATTTCTTCAGATAATATTTTGCTAGGAATAGAATCTGAATAATAAATGACAAAATACTAGGTTATTGATGCACATGGTTAGAGAAAAAGGAAAAATAAAACAAAGTCTTCTGCTTCTCCAAAAATGCAAATGCAACATACTTACAATATATTTTGGTAGGAAAAATTTAAGAAAAACACAAGTAAAATTTGAGAGGAAAACATCTAAGCATACATATAAAAAGGATCTTCTGTCTTGGAGAGTCACAAGCTAAATATGAGTGAATAGGGAAATGCACCTAAAGAAAAAAAAGAGAAAAGAAGGAAGGAAGGAAGGAAGGAAGGAAGGAAGGAAGGAAGGAAGGAAGGAAGGAAGGAAGGAAGGAAGGCTTGTGCCTTCTGCGTAGGCACCTGACCTCGAAACATGGCTAAATAGGATGGCATTACGTCCAGGCGGGTGGGTGGGTAGGTACCCACAGGCGCTGCTACTGGTTCACCCGAACCGGTATGAACCGGCGTAATACCACCTCTGGAGAGAAGTATATATGTCATAACCAAGGAACATCATTCCTTTTCACTTTGTGTTAGATATGTATCTAGAATAGTATACCTCATATTGGGAACCATATTTTAGGAAGGACATTGACAAAGTGCAATGTGTCTTTCCTAGAAGGAAGATAAGGAAACTGCAAGGCAAAACTAATAAGGAATAGTTGAAGGCAATTAACCTAGAGAAAAAATAGAGAGTGGGAAGATGTGATAGGTGCAGGTGTTTGAAGAGCTGATATCATCAGAATTGTTCAGAAGATAGGAAAAAGATAGATTTCAACTATAATGGAGTAAATATCAGATGAAAACAATATAAGTTATTCAATAAAGGAACACACTGTCTTCACTGGAGGTGTTTAAACAGAGTCTGGATAGCCATTTCTTAGGAATTTATGCATAAAAAAGCAAGAATTATGCATCCAAAAATCAAAATAACAGACAAGTTGGAAGAGTAGGAAGGGACTTTGGACGTTTTCTAGTCCAACCCCCTGCTCAAACAGGAAACCATATACTATTTCAGATAAATAGTTTTTGAATCTCTTCTTAAAAACCTTCAGAGTTGAAGCACCCACAACTTCTGGAGGCAAGTCATTCCACTGATTAACTAACTGTCAGAAAATTTCTTCTTAGTTCTAGGTTGGTTCTCTCCTTGATTAGTTTCCATCCATTGCTCCTTGTTCTGCCTTCAGGTGCCTTGGAGAATAGGTTGATCCCCTCTTCTTTGTGGTAGCTCCTTAAATATTGGAACACTGCTATCATGTCACCCCTCTAGTTTTTCATTAAACTAAACATACCCAATTCCTCCAACCATTCTTTATATGTTTTCATCTTTTGTTCCCTAAACAAATATGCTCCTTCAGTCCCCTAATTAAGTATGACTCCCATGAACATTTCTTCCAGAGAATGTGCTGCCTCTTACTTCTTTTTATCCAAAGTTCTTTCCCAACATCTAAATACTATCCACTATTCTTCTAAATCAGAATGCTGCTCATTTGTTTAAAAATATGTTGTTGTTGTTAGTTGCGAAGTCGTGCCCGACCCATCGCGAACCCATGGATAACTTTCCTCCAGGCCTTCCTTCCTCTGCCATCCCCCAGAGACCATTTAAACTCACACCGACTGCTTCAGTCGCCACCTCATTCTCTGCTGTCCCCTTCTTCTTTTGCCCTCAATCGTTCCCAGCATTAGGCTCTTCTCCAGTGAGTCCTTCCTTCTCATTGTGGCCAAAGTATTTCAGTTTCATCTTCAGGATCTGGCCTTCTAAAGAGCAGTCAGGATTGATCTCCTCTAGGACTGACTGGTTTGATCTCCTTGCAGTCCAAGGGACTCGCAGGAGTCTTCTCCAGCACTATAGTTCAAAGGCCTTAATTCTTTGACGCTCAGCCTTCCTTATGGTCCAACTTTCACAGCCATACATTGCAACTGGGAAAACCATAGCTTTGACTACTTTTGTTGGCAGGGTAATATCTCTGCTTTTTAGTGTGCTGTCTAACTTTATCATAGCTTTCCTCCCCAGGAGCAAGCATTTAATTTCTTGGCTGTAGTCCCCATGTGCGGTGATCTTGGAGCCCAGGAAAATAAAATCTGTCACTACCTCCATTTCTTCTCCATCTATTTGCCAGGAATTGAGATGGCCGGAAGCCATGATCTTAGTTTTCTTAATGTTGAATTACAAGCCAACTTTTGCACTCTCCACCTTCACCCTCATCATGAAGCTCTTTAGTTCCTCTTCATTTTCTGCCTCATCTGCATATCTGAGATTGTTGATATTTCTCATGGCAATCTTAATTCCAATTTGTGATTCATCTAGCCCCGCCTTTCTCGTGATGTGCTCTGCATATAAGTTAAATAGGCGGGGCGACAATATACAGCCTTGCTGAACTCCTTTCTCAATTTTGAACCAATCAGTGGTTCTGTGTCCAGTTCTCACTGTTACTTCTTGACCTGCATATAGGTTTCTCAAGAGACAAATAAGATGGTCTGGTACTCCCATCTCTTTGAGAATTTGCCACAATTTGTTGTGATCCACACAATCAAAGGCTTTAACATAGTCAATGAAGCAGAAGTAGATGTTTTTCTGGAACTCCCTAGCTTTCTCCATGATCCAGCATATATTTGCAATTTGATCTCTAGTTCCTCTGCCTCTTCGAAATCCTGCCTGCACTTTTGGTAGTTCTCGGTCCACATGCTGCTGGAGCCTAGCTTATAGGATTTTGAGCATAACTGCTAGCATGTGAAATGAGTACAATGGTTTGAGCATTTGACATTGCCCTTCTTTGGAATTGGAATGTAACCTGACGTTTTCCAATCCTGTGGCCACTGTTGAGTTTTCCAAATTTTCTGGTAAATTGAGTGTAGCACTTTTACTGCATTGTCTTTTAAGATTTTGAATAGCTCAGCTGGAATACTGTCACCTCCACTAGCTTTGTTGTTGCTCAGACTTCCTAAGGCCCATTTGACTTCTGATTCCAGGATGTCTGGCTCGAGGTCAGTGACCACCCCATCTTGGTTATCAGGGATGTTCTTTTATAGTTCTTGTGTAATTTTGCCACCTTGTCTTAATCTCTTCTGCCTCTGTTAGGTCCCTGCCATTTTGGTCTTTTATCATGCCCATCTTTGCATGAAACGTTCCCTTCATATCTCCACTTTTCTTGAAGAGATCTCTGGTCCTCCCTATTCTATTGTTTTTTTCTATTTCTTTGCACTATTCATTTAAGAAGGCATTCTTATCTCTTCTAGCTATTCTCTGGAATTCTGCATTTAATTGGGTGTATCTTTCTCTTTCTCCCTTGCCTTTCACTTCCCTTCTTTCCTCAGCTATTTGCAAAGCTTCCTCAAACAGCCATTTTGCTTTCTTGCATTTCTTTTTCTTTGGGATGGTTTCAGTTGCTACCTTTTGTACAATGTTGCAAACCTCCGTCCATAGTTCTTCAGGCACTCTGTTTATCAGATCTAATTACTTAAATCTATTTGTCACCTCTACTGTATATTCATCAGGGATATGATTTAGTTCATACCTGAATGGCCTTGTGCTTATCCCTACTTTCTTCAATTTAGGCCTGAATTTTGCCACAAGAAGCTCATGATCTGAGCCACAGCTCCTGGTCTGTTTTTTTACTGAGTGTATAGAGCTTCTCCATCTTTGGCTGCAGAGCACATAGTCAATCTGATTTCTGTGTTGACCGTCTGGTGATGTCCATTTGTAGAGATGTCTCGGGTTATTGGAAAACATGTTTGCTATGATCATTGTATTCTCTTGACAAATTCTACCAGTCTGTGCCCTGCCTCATTTTGTACTCCAAGACCAAATTTGCCTATTATTCCAGTTATCTTTTGACTTCCTACTTTAGCATTCCACTCCCCCATGATGATAAGGACACCATTTTTTGGTGTTACTGTATTTTTCGGAGTATAAGACGCACCTTTCCCCCCCTAAAAGGGGGTAAAAATTTAGGTGCATCTTATACACCGAATGTAGCCCCACCCACCCACTGGCTCCCACTCTTTGGCCTCTGCCTTTCAGCAATTACCCCCTTGAAGCAAACAGCAAGAAAAAACAGCTCCTTTCAGCTTCAGCACAGCCTAATTAGCACAAGTTGATTGGATCGGCCTCCCGACTCTCAGTTGATTTGCTCTCAGCTGTTTTGTGCAGGGCTCTGCTGCTTGCTGCAAAGAGGTAAATTGCTGGAGCAGATTTTTTTTTCCTTGTGCTAATCAAGCTATGCTGAAAACGAAAATGAAAGTAAAGCAGGCTGTTTGCTGTTTGCTGCAATGAGGCAAAATTGCTCAAGAGGCAGAGGCAGAGGCAGATTTCTTTTTCTTCTTTTGCTCACCAAAAAAGGTAGTTGCATCTTATACTCCAGTGCGTCTTATACTCCGAAAAATACGGTAATTCTAGAAGGTGTTGTAGGTCTTCATAGAACCGGTCAACTTCAGCCATTTCAGCACCAGTGGTTGAGGCATAGACCTGGACTACTGTGATGTTGAATGATTTGCCTTGGATTTGAACTGAGATCATTCTGTCATTTTGGGGATTGTATCCCAGTAGTGCTTTTCCTATTCTTTTATTGACTATGAAGGCTATTCGATTTCTTCTGAGGGATTCTTGCCCGTAGTAGTATACCTGATGTTCATTTGAATTAAATTCACCTATTCTGATTCCTAAACTGTCGATGTTCAATCTTGTCATCTCTTGTCTGACCACATCCAATTTGCCTTGATTCATGGATCTTACATTCCAAGTTCCTATGGAGTACAGATCTTTACAGCATCAGACTTTCCTTTCACCACCAGATACATCCACAGCTGAATGTCGCTTCACTCTTTCTGTGCTATTGGTACTAGCCCTCTGCTCTTCCCCCAGTAGCATATTGGACACCTTCTGACCTGAGGGGCTCATCTTCCGGCATCATATCTTTTTTCCTTTTGGTACTGTCCATGGGGTTTTCATGGCAAAGATACTGGAGTGGATTGCCATTTCCTTCTCCAGTGGATCACGTTTTGGCAGAACTCTGTGCTATAAACTGTCCATCTTGGGTGGCCCTGCACAGCATAGCTCATAGCTTCATTACACTGCGCAAGCGCCTTTGCCACGACATGACAGTGATCCATGAAAGAGAAAAATATGTATATACATTCTAATCATAAATGCAACAATTAAAAACAAAAACAGCTTTGTTATATTTTAGTATTATATATGAAGGAGGAAATCTGTACTTTTAGATACTTAGAATCAACATCAGCAATGCAGCGTCCGGAAATGAAATTGCTAAAATTCATCAGTGTTCTTACTTAAATTTTTTAGATGTAATGCGTGAAATTTCCCAGACTTCTTAGGACAGAAGTTTTCATGAAATTATAGGTAGATGCCTATAACACTGAAGAGTATGCTTCATATTGAAACATTTTAGTGCAGTTCACATTTATATCAACAGATAGAGGCTCCTCAGGAAAGTAGCTTAAATGAGAAACTTTATAGAAAAATAGATTTTTAGCAAGATCATGGGCAAGACTGATTGCTTGTCAGGTTATTTTTAGCAGATCCTAAAATAGGCTTTTATTTCTTGCATGAAAAGTGAAATATCTTAAAGAAAAATCAGAAGACTGGTTGCCTTTAATAGCAATAGCACTTAGACTTATATATTGGCCCATAGCACTTTACAGCACTCTCTATCCAGTTTACAATGTCAGGACATTTTGCCCAGCAATCTGGGTCCTCGTTTTGCCAACCTTGGAAGGATGGAGGCTAAGCCAACCTTGAGCTTCTTCAGGATCAAAATCCAGGCTGTGGACAGTTCGCCTGCAATACTGCATTCTAACCACTGTGCCACAGAGCTGGTTTAAATGGTTTAAAATAAAAGCACTTTTGGGATTTCAGATGAATGAGAACCTCCATAGACAGATCCTAAACTATAAAGTAAGATAAGAGCTCAGCATTAGCACTAACTGGTGACTTGATTTTAACAAAAAAAATGTCTGGGCAAATGACATGCTAAAGCTGTAATGTCTTCCACATCAACAATATTTGCAAAAGAAAGCATTTTTTACTTGTGGATAGAACTTAGTTCTTAAGTCCTAAATCAACTTACACCATTACTATGCTAATTAGTGACTTAAAGCAAGTCAAGTCTACATAAATAATTGGAATGAACAATATTTCCATACAGGGTTTAAACATCATGAAGTAGTATTAACACTATCACCTAAATAAGAATTAGAAAATTTCTTCAGTTAATTTTATAAGCACATTTCATTTATAATTAAATTCAATCAGAAATGTGTTCTCCTGCCCAAAATCATTCATTTGGAGAACTCCTTTTATTAATTTATTTAAATGAATGTGTCTTCCCATATCTTTATCCCAAAGATGTCTAGAGCATAATAAAATCATATATTGAGCCTAAAACATAAACTCATTTTTAATTGTTATTTCCTGTGTTTTTAAAGGTACCTCCTATAATTCCAGTTTCAGATTTTTTTTACAAAAAATGAAAACCAGAAAGCAAAATACTCAAGCAAAATAATCACATAATCAAGGGACTTTGGGGCTTGATATGAATTACTCGACCACAATTGATGGCTTCCGTTGATCAGATTGCATAAAATGAACATTTCAAGAGCTTCAAATGAGGAAGATACTAAAATTTGGTTTGGCACTTTTATGTCCTCAAATGATTCCAAATGGAACTAAAATCTCTAGACAATTATCTGATGCGATACAGCAGCATCCAATGAAATATATTTCTATTCAAATGTTTTGTTCATAAAGAATGTATAATTAGGAATACTACCTATACTCAAGTAGCTGATTTTGTTTAATGACTTCCTCTTAGCAATTAAAGTCCTGTTCTTTTGTTTTAAAAAAAGCTAAAGCCATTTTCTCACTGCTTTGATTAAATTCTATTCAGTAAAGGGGGAATAATTACAGTAATTTTGTGTACTATACCTTTATTGGGTAATAAATTTATTGGCAAACAATCAAACAATATTGTAATAGTAGTTTAGTAATACATTTTGAAGCTTAAGGGGCTCATCATGGGAGTTGCTTAAGAATATATATGAATTCTCTCTGATTGTAGCAGTTCTTGGAGTAGGAAAGTTTTCAATGGTATCTTATATCTCATATCCTCACCAACAATGTGATCTGCTTATTTTGCTTTTTCTTGACACAAACTACTGGGGTTTATAAACATAGTTTATTACTTCACTTGCCATGTAACCCTATTCAAATGTAATTTAGTCATTAAAATATTTTTCAAGAAAACATGACTTTGTACAAAGTATTGGTTGTTATATTCTTGCTGATAGAAAATAACAAATAAATAATAGAAGCAAAACACATTGAACTATAAAAAATAACTTTTTAGCTTTTTTCATTTGCACTGCAAATTGCCTTGCAAAAACCGTAAACATTAATAGAATAAAGAATAGAACAAAACAGAACAGAACAGAATAGAATTCTTTATTAACCAGATGTTATCGGACACAAAAAGAATTTGTCTCCAGTGCATAAGCTTAAAGTGTACCTATAAATAGCAAGAAATAGGTCATAATCATAGTTACAATCATTAATCATAAGTTATAAACAGCAGTTGATATACAGGGGTGGGTTCTAAATTTTTTTACTATCAATTCTGTGGGCGTGGCTTATTTTACATGGTTTGATAGTCATGTGACAAACAATTCTTTAGGATTTAGCAGAAGTACTGGTCTACCAGGCTTTTAACTGCTTGCAGAGCCGTACCGGTCTACCCATTTGTTTTTGGAGCACACTGGTCTACCACCACACTGCCTTTTACCGCTGATCAGCTGTAGGGCGGCCCTTTGAAGCGCCACAGCGCTTCAAAGTTCAAAACTGTTCAAAAACTGTTTAAACAGTTTTTTGCCACTCTGCCACCACCAAGAGCATCAGAAACCGCTTTTAGGCAGCTTGGTCTCAATTGCCAATCTACCACCACCAAGCGGTTTACAAGGAGCGGATCAGTTCTAGCCGATCAGTTGGGAGGCTTCTTGGCTTCTCAATTTAAAGCTAAGGTGTCTTGGGGTTTTTTTTCTCTTCTTTGTCAAGTGAGCCCTGATTTTTTCCTTCTAGCCGATCGCTGGGACTCGGAAGGCAGCGAGGGGCCAGGCAGACGTGGTATTTACCGGTTCTCCAAACTACTCAAAATTTCCACTATCGGTTTGCAAGAATCAGGAAGAACTGGCAGCAACCCACCACTGTTGATATATCAGAAGAAACCAATAGAAGAAGATAGTAGGAAAGATGAGAAGATGAGAAAAGATGAAAAAATGAGACAATGCTGTTGGAATTAACTGTTAAGCAGAGTGTTGGCACAGGGAAAAAACTATCCTTATGCCTGGTTGTTTTCGTATGTAATGCTCTATAGCGGTTTTCCTGAGGGGAGAAGTTGAAATAGATTAAGTCCAGGATGTAAGGGGTCTGTAGATATTTTCTCAGCCCTTTTTCTGGTTCCTGCATTATGCAGATTCTCAATGAAAGGCAGGCTAGTTGCAATTGTTTTTTTCTGCAGTCCTAACTATCCATTGAAATCTGTACCTACTAACTGAACTGAAGTCTGAACTGCTAACAAAATCAAAATGATCCCGTGCTAGTGGATCCCAGTATGTATGTACTTAATTGCTCTTCAGTGAGCTTGAATTCATTACAAATGGAAGTGCTGGCATATGGCTTTGGCTATAAACAGTGGTGTATTAACCATTAAGCAGATTAAGCACATGCTTAGGGCACCAGGCCCAAAGGGGACATCACAAAGTTGAGAAAGAAAGAAAAACCCAATGAAGATTGGTTCTTCATTGAAAGGAGGGGGGCACCTAGATTTGTCAGTGCTTAGGGCACCAGTGAGCCTTAATCCACCACTGGCTATAAAGTAAAGCCAGAAAAGGTTGATCAAGGATACATTGAGGCACAGTTTGAGAACCTTTTCGACCAATTATCTGAACTGCAACCCAAAAATACAGACCACTACAATCATCTGAAAATTAAGCTCACTGACATCGCCTACGGGTTTTTGTTAGCACCTATTAATGATAAATGTGTACTTTCAATAAAACATCTACAAGCACTGTGTGAACTAATGTCGAAAGATGTGGTCATACTAAAACCTGACAAAGGCTCTGGAACTATTGTATTAGGCAAAGAAACATACAAACAGAAAGTTTCCTCAATCTTGAATGATCCAACAAAGTTCCAAAAAGTTGATAAACCCGAAAGTATCAGCATGACAGAAGGAAGAATACGTCAACATTTAGAGATGATGCTCCTGTCGAAAATTATTGATGAGAAGACCTATAATAAGTTAAAACCTAATGGATCCATGATGCCACAACTCTATGGACTTTCAAAAATACATAAGCCTGAAATGCCCATCAGACCCATTTTAGCTAAGCTGAGCTCTGCTTACCATCAAGTTGCGTGGTGGGTCTGTGACATCCTGGTGCCTGTAAGAGAGAAGCTAATCAAAACAACACTATTCATTTGAGCTTGCCAAATAGTTGAATGTCCCTAATGTACAAAACAATATCATGTGCTCGATGGACGTTCATTCTTTTTACGAACATTCCACTTCATGAAACGGTCAATTATACATGCAATTTAGTGGAATCCAGGCACCAATTCCTATACCAATAGACATCTTAAAACAAACAGTGCTACTCTGCACAGAAAATGTTCATTTCTGTTTCCTTGGTCAAGTCCTGCCAGCAGATTGATGGAGTTGCCATGGGAAGCCCTCTGGGCCCAATTCTAATGGACTTTTTAATGCATATGATTGAATCACTGTTGACTGGTCATATATCCTGGTTGTCATATTATAGATGCTATGTGGATATTACGTTGATCTTTTGTCCATCAAGACAGACTATTGAAGACTTTGTGTATCACTTAAACAGCTGTCATCCCAACCTGAAAGTTATTATTGAGTATGAAGTTGCTGAACAGTTGCCCTTCCTGGATATACTGATCATCCGAAGGAGTGATGGTTCTATCAAAAGAACAGTGTATAGGAAGTTGACATAGTCTGGCCAGTATTTGAACTTTTCAAGCTTCCAACTCCTTGGTGTCCGGTTGCTTCCACATGTCATTTGCATGCAATCTGCAGTCAACTTTTATGGCCAGTCGGAACCACTCAGAGAGTCAGTTTGGAATGTCCCGGTAGGAGGTTACCTGGGCAATTTGCTTGTCCAGGCTCATTCTGAAAAAGTGAATAGTCGTTCTGGCAAAGGGGGTAGCTTCCCCATGACTCTTCTGAATTCATGGATGTGTTCCTTAATGGGTCGCCCCCTCTACTTTAGGTTTCAGAGCTCATCCTCCGGGTACAGATCCTCCTCAACCTCCTCAAATCTGGCTTCTAGCTCTTGAAGGAAATCGTCAATGTCTTGCAGTTGGGATGCTCTCCTCTTATGGAGGGCTGCTAGCCATTCCTTTGCTTCTCCCTCTAGTCCCCCAGTGATGGTATCTACCATGGCTCTGTGCAATGGGTAGAGGTGGCCATAGTCCTTTAGGTGGATTCTAGCAGAGTCAAGGAAGAGCCAGTTGATTTGAGTCCCCATCGAATTTCCCCTTGAATCTTGGCAGTTTGTTCAGCCCTGTTCCTCCCTGGCCATGTTGGGTCTCGTGATTCTCTGCTTGGTGTGTTTGGTGGTATCTTTTGACTCTGATTCGGAGGGAGGGAAGGGGCCGCCTCCCTGAGGCAGCTTACCTGTTACGTGGTGCGACCACTGGTAGCAGCCTTGGGCTCATTCTCCCTCTAGGTAGTGGAGAAGGGGGGCTGCATTCCTATCTGCTTCTCCTTGCTTCAAAGGGCTCAGCTATAAACACCCTCTCTTTTGGGTGGCACAATGGCCCCTCATCGCAAAGGGTGGTTCATTCAAATTTCTCCCTCAGCTGTTCTACAGATCCCCCCAAGGGTTCTATCAGAGTTTTAGGGAGTTTAGCACATTCACAGTCTATCATCCATTCCATTCTTCCTAGCTTGCCCAGGTGAGCCTAGGGCTGGGGGAGTTCAGCCTCAGCCGCTTTAGGGGCTTTTTTCCACCAATACTCATCTTTTCTTGTTTCAGTTACTGTGATGGGCCTCTCGGTTTTGATGTCCAGGAAGGGCTGCAATATGGCTCCAGTTCGGCTGCTGGTTCCTGGAGTTCCTTGGGTGGGGGCAAGTTCTACCCCACTCATGGTCGCCTGGAGCAGGCTCTCTTTGGATAGTTTGCCCTCTGCCATGGTAACCTGAGTTTCTCTTCACGCACCCCAGGTGACTCCACGCACTCTATCCTCAGGGAGCAGATGGAGGGTTTGGGACTCAGGAATCCCAGTCATTTTTATTAGTTTTGGGAGAGTTGGCTCACTGTCAGGGTTCCAACAGATGCCCTAATTAAATCATGAGCCTCAAGCCAAGCTTCAAAAGAAACCCAGTTATTTATTAGGAGCTTCATGCTGGCACGGAACAGGTGGAGCCAACTTTGACCTTAGTTAATTTGCGCTTTGCCTCTGACCCTGATTTCCCCTCCCCCCAATATGTGTCATCAGTCACATTCACCAATGAAGCAATTTTGCGGGTTATCAAAATCACTCCCCTCTGACCACTGTGAGTTTCCGTGGAGATGGCCTGGGCATATTGGTTGGAATGTGCCTTGTTTTGACTGAGATACCAGCTCCTTGATGCAGCTGCAAAGTTCACTTTCCCATCCCCCTTGGCTATGGCAACTCAAGAGCAGGTCAGGGATGCTTTGCGAGTTGACACCCCCTTTAAAGTGGGAGACCGGGTCTATCTGTCCACAAAGTACCTTAGGCTAAGATTACCTACCAAGAAACTAGGTCCAAAATTCCTAGGACTGTTCCCCATAGTGAAAGTAATAAATCCAGTAACGGTACAGCTTAACCTTCCTCGCTTGTTAGGGAAGGTGCATCCGGTGTTTCATAGCAACTTGCTGAAACTAGCACCTAGACTGCAGATAAGTCCAAAAGATCAACCAGCTCCCAGGCCAATTGTAGTATAAGGGGAAACACACTATGAAGTGAAGAAAATATTGGACTCTAGAATGCACAGAGGTTGTTTACAGTATTTAATCCTTTGGAAAGGGTACCCTTTGTCTGAGGCCACTTGAGTGAAAAGCTGGGATATGAAAGTGGATTGATTGGTGAAGCAGTTTCACGAAAAATTCCCTGATAAGCAAAGGGGCCCACTGGGGAGGGGGGAGGTGGTTAAAGAGAGTTTAGACCCTAGTCCCTAACCCCCTGTCCCTTGTTTCTTTTCAGGACATTCTCATTGCTTGCAGGGAGACAGCCTGTCAGCCCTGGATCTGTCTTTGGTCAGACTTTACAGGGCTGCCACAGTGGGAACAGAGAGTAGGGAGTAAATCATAGCAACATTCTTTCAGATGAGATCAAGGTCAGGCTGCTGGCACCTGGAGGGGAGTGAACAAAGTTTGGCAGCAGCTGAGACAGGGGATTGATTGGGCCATGTGATGTGAATGTCACTGGATAGGGCAAGGTGTGAGTTTTAGAGTGGGTGGGGAAAAACACGGGATTTCAGATTCAGGTTTTCCTCAGATGTGCCAATATGACTTCTCTAATAAAATCTTACTTTGATGGACTTTGTCTCAGCGTTCTGAACTGCAAAAAGAAGTTAGCTGGAACACTCACACTTCACACCAATCAAGCATAAACATGTGCTGGTACAGACACTGTTTACACGAGCACATCGAATATGCACTGTTTAAAAAAGAAGTGGAATTTTTAACCCAAATTCTTCATTCAAAAGGTTACCCAAGCTGCTTCATTGAAAGACATAGCAAAACAAGAGACCCAAAACCAACAGATTCAACTGTCAATAAAAAGAAAGCATTTATTGAGCTGCCATTTAAGGGGAATCAAATAGCATGCCTGATGACCCGACATTTTAACTGAAACAACATTCAGTATGGCCAACTTTATGTACTGCATCAAACCCAAGAGGCTACCGCTACCGTCAATCAAGGAAGCACAATCTATCAGTGCCAAAACCCATTGTATTTATCAATTTGTTTGTAATTGCGGAGACAATTACATTGGCAGAACTGATAGATGCCTGGCTTTCAGAATGAAGGAGCATTTTCCGAAATGAGTTCAGACAGTACTGAGTAATCCAACAGCAAACCATGGCCACAAAATGTCTTCTTCTACTATTGTGAAACATATACTAGCTATGGGTCATCAAATCAATTCAAACACTGCATTCAAAGTTTTGCTGCGCTACAGGAACTCTCGTTTTCTGCGTTTTGCCAAAGTGATTGCCATCAATTGATTGAAGCCTCCTTTGTGTGTGCAGAAATAACTGTATGTCAATCTACGCCTTCTGTGGGTGTAAGGTTTGTCATGGGCTGGTTTCCGCATATGTCACATGTTTAACGTTCTCGCTAGACCCTATGTTCTATGTCACTTTCAATTGTGTTATTACTGACAAGTCAATACAAAATGCTTGAATGTACCACTGTTTATTTTTTAACTGCATTGTTCAAAATCTTTCTAATTATTTTCATTTTCTGATTTTCTGTATATTGGGAACTCAGAATCATTGTTTTACCTTTGAGTAGCATACTAGGCTGTGTATCCTGAAAGTGAACAACCTGTATGAAGTCGAACAGAAAGTTGTGTTTTAAATCAGATGAGGATTATTTAAATGCAGTTAATTGTTACTTAACAACTATCCTCTTCTGTAACCTTAAAATAATTGGTGTCTATTTCTAAAGGTGTTCTGGTGTCTGTATCCCAATGTTTGGAGCACCTAGGTCACAACTAAGAGTCAAATTTGAATGTTTGACTATTCTCTCATTCACTTTGTAAAGCAAAGGGAGTCTTTAAAGATACTTAAATACCAAATGCACAAGTGGCCAAAAAAAAAAAAAAGATAAAACAAAAGAAAATGTGAACTCTAATCTCACTTTAATTTTTGATATTTAAATGTGTCAATTTCCTATTGAAGTGATATCACAAGATATCAAATCACAAGAGGACAGCAACTTTAAAAAGCTTCCAGGAGGAAGGGAGGAAGGAGCTAATAGACTGCCATTCACAGGAATGGCACAAAGGACACATATATATCAGGGATGGGTTCTACTTACCTTTACTATCAGTTCGCAACGGGAGCATGCAAGCTTCTGCACATGCACAGAAGCCTCTGTGCATGCGCAGATCGCCAATTATGACGTCCGGGTGGGTGGGTGCAATCTCCCACTGCTTTTACTACCGGTTGTCAAGAACCGGACAGAACCGGGAGCCACCCACCATTGATATATATGTAACCAACTATGAAGACAACAATGCAATCAATGCTTACAATCTTTGGGAAGGGAGGGAGAAAATTCATACACTTATATGTTTTGAGATCAATCTTTTTGGATACTTCTGAAAAGTAAATTCCTAAAAATATCGTGACACTCTACTCCATTTTTCTTACATAAGATTTCCATTATTACCCTTTAAGTAGAGTATTTTGGTAACCCAAGATCTGAAATTGATATCAGCATATATGATATTCTTTGCAGTGTCAATAAGCATGAGAATGATAGAAAACACAAAATCTCTAAAGCAGCATCCATTTGGCTCTAAAGTAAGCATACATTTTTGTCTGTTCAATTCACATAAATTATATACTGTCCTATTTACAGGTGTGTATCTTTATGGATTAAAGTCTGTGTGATTGGAGAACATAAAATACATTAAATTTTACTCATAACATTTGTTTAAATAAACTGGGGTTTATTCCAACTGGGTGTTGGAATGCTTCATTACTTTATTTAGCATAAGAAATACAAAGGAAATACTTCAAATGTCAAGAAAATGCTGGGTATGTGAGCTAATTGTAAAGATTAGAGACCTTTACTTTATACACATGCAATTATCATTTACGAAACTTCAAAGGAAATCATGTGCTTTTATCTTAGCAAATTGTTTCTGAAAAGATAAGTAGAGGAACTTAATGTTATTACCAAATTGATAAGCACTGAAAACTGGATATATTAAGAAAATGGTTTGTTTTGCTAAATATATACATTAGGAAGTATCTACTGATGATGCCTGCTTTAGTTAAATGTGGCTGAGCTGACAATGTTATACTGTAATCTGAATTTAGATACTTGCTAGACAACAGGATATTTGCTGTTGAGTATCTTCAACATCAAAAAATTGTCAACATCTTATGAGTTATAGATAAGCTTTCCCAGATAAGAAGACCCTTGCTTGCAATACAAAAGAAACAAAGAACACCAGTTTATATAATGGAGTCCAATATTATTGTTGTTTTCCCATTTGTGTCAAAAAAAATTTCCTGATTATCTAGTTAGAAATATTTTAATAACTTACTCCTTTCCCTAGCTGAATCAAAAACTAAAAACCAGCATAGTCAATTAATAAAACTTAGCAATTAACAATTACAAGTAATCAAAAGTCTATTTTATAGGCCTTTAAGATACCTATCTGATATTCATTTCAATGAATACTAATGCCAAAAAGGATTTGAAACCAGACAAGAATTTTGTGTTAGTGATTAGTACAAAATTCTGGTCTTCCTAGTTAGACATGGAAGCCTATGCTAGAGAGCACTTCTATAGCAAAGGAGTAGATATAATTGAAAAAGAAATGTGAGATATTTGAATAAATCCCTAACGTTGTCAGCAGATGGATGATGGAATAAATTCCAGTCTTTAGGGATGGCATTAAAGAAGGAGCCTTAAGATCATCTATCGGTGATGCTGCAGTTACAACCTGCCCTGAGCAGGGAAATGAATAAGCTTATTCACCCTGATCATCATCACAGTATATTTTAGCTCTTGAATCCTAGGAACGGCAGATTATAATGGAAACTTAAAGTATATGATGGGAAAGGAACCTGTGAATTCCTAAGATAAAATTGTTTCATAAGCACATGGTTGAAACAGCCTGAAGTCATCTATAATATACTTGTATAAGAGAAGAATTCTCCATCCCTTTGTTAAAGTAACAATGTCCCATTCTGCAATTCTCTGCAAAGAATTCTGAAAGTTGAAGTCCACATGTCTTAAAGTTGCTAAAGTTGAGAAACCCACTCAAGATGCATAAATACCTCATTTTGTCATCCATAATCTTGAAAGCAAGGTCAAGTGTCCTATTGTGGGTACAGGCAGAATTGTGTTTCGGAGTGTTGGCATGTGGGCAACCCAATCGCTCTATTCATTCAACTTCAATTACCCTCCAAGCATTGTAGCCTCACCCCACCCCATAAGTGTTTTGTCTGCAGGGTTCCTTCAGTACCACTCACCTCCCACCATCACCTCTATTTTTAGCATCAATTCCGCTCCAATTTTTCAACTATTTTGTTTGGAGAGAAGAGGAGGCCCCATAGTGCAATTTTATTTTAATGATATTTTAAATAATGTCACTAGATATTTGTGTCTTTTTATGCAGCAACATTGCTTTTTGTCTTTGCAGTATCCAAGAAAATATCGATATACAGTATTTTAAACTGTTTTTCCTGTTTTTTTTTCTTTTTGCCAGTTTCCTAATATTTGTGATTTTCAATGGCATCCCTGCCTGTCCTCTTTAAAGTAAGAGATGAGGTTGCCCAGCAACTAGTCACTTTCTATTGAATAATTGTAGCAGGTTATGTTCCTTTCTCACTGGGACTATTTCAACTCTGACTCCTCCTCCTACATTTCTATACATATTTTAACTGAGAGCCACATAAATGAGAAGAGAAGCAAAGAAACTGGAGAATCTCATGCATAATTCTAAAGACAAATCCCATCCCATTTCTTCTGCAATGACACATCTGGTAAATGTTTCATCAATAATGGGTGACATGCTAGAAGAGGTGGGAAATTTGTACTATCAGACTTGTAAGATTGATGTCAGTCTTTCCAGGTACAACCATATGAGATAATTCTACTTTATTATAGGGCTATATGAACAGAACTTTGCAAGTCTGATAGTACAAATCTCCCACTCTCTCGTTTACAGCATGAAAAGTTATGGAGGTTCTTTTCTAAGTATCTTTCTCTCCTCATTATGCAGCTGCAGGGTATACCTTCCCTTACCTGATCATTCTCTAGGCAGCAACTCTCCCTAAATCATTCCCATGTACCATTACATTGCAGTAGAAAGAATGCAATTATTTAAGAGTGGCTTCTATTATGGATCTGAATCTACAAGCAATCTAGGAAATAATAAAATTCTCCAGAAACATTGTCACAAATAAGAGTTTTGCTTAGAGTTTAGACAGTGAAGGTTAAAGAAGACTATTAAAAATTACTGTTTTTTTAAAAAGTTTTTAATTTTTTAAACAAATAAACATTTAATACATCAGTTTTCTCTTCCCTCTGAGATCTCGGTGTTATCTTCCAAAGTTCTTTCTTCTTCTGTATAGTTGTCATTTCTTCTATCTTGATCCTTATCCAGTCCATAATATCAATTCATCACTAACATAATATTCTACTCATCACATACTTACACATATTTATATAATTAATCATTTATATCTCTTCTCCAACCTATAATAAAAATAATTCCATATTTTAAAATATTCTGAGTCTTCTCTATCCTTAATCATCAAAGTTAATCTATTCATTTCTGCACAATCTAATTTTTTTTTAATTACTTCTTCTTCCAAAGGTATTTTCTCCACTTTCCAATTTTGTGCATAGACAATCCTTGCAGCTGTTATTACATGTATTATCAAATAAACATTTTCCTTGCTAATTTTTTCAGGTAGGATACCCAATAGGAACAGCTCTGATTTAAATTCAATACATTGATGTATCATATCTTCCAACCAAGTCTTAATTTTAATCCAATAGTTTTTAGCTTCCGGACATGTCCACCACAAATGATAATATGATCCTGGTAATTGATGACATTTCCAACATTTAGCTGATTTTTCTTTAAACATTTTTGCTAGTTTCTTAGGTGGCATATGCCATCTATAAAACATTTTATATTGATTTTTCTTAAATGCAGTGGACATCGTTAATTTATAATTCCTTTCCCATAGTTGTTGCCATTTTTCCAAATCAATTGAATATCCAAAGTTTCTTCCCCAAGCTATCATTGTTTCTTTTACTTGCTCCTCCTCTAATTAATACTAAGCAAAAAAGTATAATTTTTTTTATTAAATTATCATCTGTTCCCATGAGTATCCTATCCATCTTATTCTTTTCCATATGAAATCATATTATTTAGCATCCTTCTCATAGCTTGTTTCTATCTGCATATGCATATACCAGTCTGTCTCAATCTCCTGTCCTCCTAGTTCCTGTTTCCCTTTCAATTCTCACTCATCTGTTAGTAAGTCCTTATATCTAACAATATTTCCAAAAATGAAAACATTTGGGTGTATTAAGGCTTCCATAGTCGATAACCATGTTAGTATTTTCATATAGTATTTATCTCTTACTTTCTCCCAAACCAATAACAATGCATTTCTTACATAGTGTCTATGAAAATATGTATGTATCTTATTTCTACCATACCACAAAAAAGCATGCCATCCCTGTTGTAAGTCATAACCTCCCAATGTTAACAAGCTTATATTTCTTAGCTCCACCCATTCCTTTAACCATGTCAGTGTTGCTGCCTAGTAGTATAGTTCCCAATTTGGTAAACCAAATCCACCTCTCAATCTCGTATCTTGCATCATTCTTATGCTTATTCTTGCCTTTTTCCCTTGCCGTACATATTTCCTTATTATCTTATTGAGATATTGAAAATAGGTCTTTTCAATTTTTATTGGCACAGTCTGAAATAAAAATAACAGTCTTGGTACTGTTGACTAGTAAAGAAGTGGTTAAGAGAAAAGTATAACCTTCAGCCAGATGGATACCCAACTCCTACCTCCCTACTCAATGTGTAGGAGTTGGGTATCCTAGCTATGTGGGACAGGGATATTGTCATGGGGGAAATTAAAGGAGCCAAAATTATATATGCAAATACAGGTCATAGTCCCTCTCTTTTGCACCTGCCCAGTAGATAAGAGCAGGGCTTTGGTCCATGGTTGTATCATTTACTTTGATCCTTTTAAAGAGATAGCCTTTCCCTCTCCTTGCTGAGCCAATACAAATTTGTTGTCTTTCAGAAAACTATATTATCTGGTTCCAAAAGGGGATGGTGAAGGAACCAGTGACCAGGACATCTAGCCAGGATAGCCCCTGAGGGGCTTGTTTGTTTGCTTGCTTGCTTTGATGCCTTCAAGTTAGTGACTTCTGGCAACTGCCTAAGATTAGATTCTGCAGTTGTCTTGGCAAGGTTTTTTTTTCAAGTTTCCATTTGCCATTGACTCTTTCCTGGAGGATTCAAAAAAGTAGAAGCCACGAACATGCAATCAAATCACTTTTTATGTACATAGTAACACATATAAAAGCCACTGCTTTAATCTGATATTTTGTAGCCACCTTCTTGATTTTATATGCACATCCCATTCATACCCCCATAAACCCCCTGGTTGGATATCTCTTTATGAAGTAGAATGATACAATACATTTGTAAATGAAATCATGTTTCATTCAATACCACTAGCTGGCACAAAATCAGTGGCGGGTTGCTCCCGGTTCGCACCGGTTCCCGCGAGCTGGTAGCGGTGACAATATGACATCACTGTTCTTCCCCCCTGCCCCTCCACCACCACCACCACCCCGCATTATTCTTACCCTTTATTTGGCCCCACTCCCAATCTATTGCTGCCTCCTGAGTCCCAGCTGATGGCTAGAGGGGAAAAAACTGTTTAAATTCTTGCCACTGGGCTTCAAAGGGCCGCCCTACAGCTGATGAGTGTTAAAAGAAAACAAATGAGTAGCTATGCTAGGGAAAAAACAAAACTGAAAGTAAAGCAGGCTCTGCTGCAACGTGACAAAATGAGGCAGGGAGAGATTTCTTTTTCTTTTTGCTCACCAAAAATGGTAGGTGCAAACAATGGGAAATTTAGGACAAAAGAGGAGAGTTCAAGATTTTATAACACAAAAGAAAAAAAGCTCTATTTAACTAGGGAATTGTAACAATTGAGATACTATTAATTGTATATTGTGTTGAAAGCAGAAATGGTTAAGTTGTGGTTTGGAGGAATATATGGGGGAAATTATTTGGTTTATTATTATTGATAAATATAATTAATTGATTTGTAAGAAATTGGATTGCATGGAAATAATTGGAATATTCATGTTCATACTGATTAATATACAAAAAAGATAGTTATATAACTAATTGATTTATATTAAAATGTTGAATTTGTATTAAACAACTGTAATATTACATAATTAACCAATATGAGGATGGATATAAAAATAGATGACAATGGGAAGGGGTATAATATAGAATAGAAGGGAAAAATTGAATTTGATTAAGATTAGAGATGAAGATGAAGGGTAATATTGGTTTTTTTAAAAAATAGATGAGGAATAAATATGGCAAAAAGGAAATATAGAAATTGTAAATTTAATTGAAATGACTAAACACTGTTTAAATTTGTGAACCGGCCAAATACTCTGTTCAAAGAAAATACACTGTATGTTGTATGTGTGTTTCTAATTATTGCTATTTATTCATATTTGTTCTCTTTTATTCTTTAAAGTTTAACAATTCATTCTTTATCTTAATATCTTTATATTTGTTTGGGGTTGCCTTTCTTCTCTTTCATCTTTTTTATTGTACAGCAATCTTTCTCCTCAAACCTACCACCACTCTCTTTTCTTTCCTTCTTACTTTCTCTTCCCCCCATCTTCTTCTCCTCCCAACTTCCTCTTCCTTTCTCCTTCTCCTCTCTTCCTCCCTCTCTTACCCTCACTCGTACTCTAATTTCCCTTCCCTTCCTTCCTCCCTTCTCTTCCTTCCCTCTCTTCTTCTTCCTTCATCCCTCTATATTGCTGTATCCTTTTGTGCATATGGATTACTCAGAGGGCTGAAAAAGTTATTTTTGACTGGTCCTTGCACTTTTGACCAGTCCTTGAACTTACGACTGTCCTCACATTTTACGTTTTTTGCCCTATCTTGTCACCATGGTGAAGAGAAGCAGTTGTGAAATAAGTGACATGGTTGTTAAGAATGCTACACGGGCATAAATGTGAGGATGGTCATAAGTGTGAGGACCAGTCAAAAGTGCAAGGACCTGTCAGAAATGACTTTTTTCAGCCCTCTGAATAGTCCCTATACATATAGCCATGGCCACCCGGTCACATGGCCAGCTAGCCACGCCTATCCAGTCACATGACCTCCAAGCCACGGCCACAAAATAAGCCATGCCCACAGAACTGGTAGTAAAAAATTTTAGAATGCACCCCTGTACAAAATCATATGAATGAAAAAACAGATAGTCATATGATCTAAATTATTTAGATTGTTTGTAAAATTGTATTTAGTGGCATTTTCCATATAATCTTACTTTTTTAAAAAATGTTGTAAATTGCCAAGTTTCTGGAACATTTTCTTTAAGTTATGGTTTCTCTGAGGCGGATCTTAGATACACAATGACCCTTGGATATTACAAATGCCTGGCTGATTCATATTGCTTTTATGAAATAAATATAAGTATGCCTACACATGAAAAATAACCAGTGAGTAAGTGATTTTTACCTGAACAAAATACTCAATTTGTTTTAAGAAATCATTTCTAGATTTTTTTTTTCTGTAGCATATAACCGTATTTATAACTATCAATATTTTTTGGCTTTGTCTAACTTTCTATTACATATTACACAATAAACTAATATTTACCTGAATATTACTGATTGACAGACTACATTCTTTGATATATACTTGTTGTCAAGTCTGCCCTTTGGCTTTTTGAATTTTTAGATGACACTGAATATTTTCTAGGCAAGCCGTTTCTTTACAGAAGAACTGGCATCATTTGCCAATGTATAAAAAGGTCATGTATCACTATTATTTGTTCTATAAATTCAACATGATTGGAATACATTCTCTTAAAAATTCAACAGTAACATTGCAAAAGTTTTGTAAATTTTGCTAGGTGCATGCATGACCAGCATGGCCAATGGTTAAGAACACTGAGATTGTCATTCAGACTGCCTCTCATGTTTTAAGCACATATTGGGTTTAATTGTTCTTGCTTCTCAATAATATTATTGAGATTATTTTTCCATCTCCTTGATCCTTGTACCGTGTATTCCTCTTTCCATTAGTTTACTTTTTCCTCTCAACTATCCTACAATTTGGGTAAAATTATATAAGGTTCCAGAAATTTCAAAGCGGACTCTTTTTTGACAGAATACAACTTTGTTCCCTGTGCTACCCCAAATTGGCTTTCTGGAAAATGGTATTATTTATCTCTGCTATTTACAGCCAAGAAAACAAACTAATGGATGTTCAAGCAAATTAGAGTTTTCATTTGAGGCACAAATGATCAAAATTATCCTACTTCAGATATATTATATGAAGATCTAGTTCTCTGGAAAAAGATATAATGCTGAGAAAGATGGAAGGAAAGGCAAGAAGACAACAAGCAACAAGTTGGGTAGACTCAGTTACAGTGGTGATGAATGCCTTTATTGGAAGACTTGAAAGAAAAGTTTAGGAACAGATTATCATAGAGAAAATCTATCCATATTCCGTATTTTTCGATGTATAAGACGCACCTTTTTCCCCCCTAAAAGGGGTGAAAATTTAGGTACGTCTTATACACCGAATGTAGCCCCACCCACCTACTGGGCCCCAACCTTTGGCCTCTGCCTCCCAGCAGTTTACCTCCTTGCAGCAAGCAGCAAGAAGAAACAGCTCCTTTCAGCTTCAGCACAGCCTAATTAGCACAAGTTGATTGGATAGCCTCCCAACTCTCAGCTGTTTTGCTCTCTGCTGTTTTGCCCGGGCCTCTGCTGCTTGCTGCAAGGAGGTAAATTGCTGGAGCAGATTTTTTTTTTCTTGTGCTAATCAAGCTATGCTGAAAACAAAAATGAAAATAAAGGAGGCTGTTTGCTGTTTACTGCAACGAGGCAAAATTGCTGGGAGGCAGATTTCTTTTTCCTGTTTTCCTCACTAAAAAAGGTAGGTGTGTCATATAGTCTGGTGCATCTTATACTCCAAAGAATATGGTAGTCACTAGGAGTTTATCATGATTTGATGGCACACAAGCAAGCAATCAATGATGATGCAGCACCACTCCAATATTAGCAACAAGAAGTGGGACCTAATGTTTTTCAGACCAATTACTTCATTGTTAAGTTGGATAACAAATATTTAACCAATTCCCCTTCTACTGCCACTTGTTCTGGAACAGCCTTCCCTTAATCTTGGTATTCTTCACTAGAAGGACTTTACTTCATAGAATTCCCAACTATGGGCATTGCTAAGATTCTACATCAGGAGAATGGTCCAGTTAGGAAAGGGTGATTAAGCCCTGAAGGTGCATGACTGATCCTAAGTGAAGCCTCCAGAATCTCCTAGATATTATGAGATTACTGATTTGTCAAAAATAAATAGTATGTCTTATTCATTTAAGATGCAAACACAGGACACCCTTTTGGGAGTCCAACAAGCTGACCCAAATTTCTCAACCACATGTCCTCCAAACCTCAGCACTTAAATCATTAGAGCCAATTACTAGGAATTATATTCACTCTGTACAACAAAGAGGATCAATTAAACAATCAAATAAGTATACAAAAGTCCTTGAAAGTCAGCAGTGATCCACTTTAAGTAAAATGTTATTATCAAAAGCAAGCACTGATAGACATGGAAAATTGCCAACCTCTTCGTTCCCTTTAGCCCAGATGCAGAAATTAACACACAAAGTACAATATCTGATTTAACGTGCTCAAAAGGCGAGTTCCAAAATGTCAGAGGAACCTACAGGAGGGTCAAGCATTACATTATAGCAATGCAAGTTCTGTTCCTCTCCAACAGATGTCAAATATTTATACAGAAAGGGTAGTGCTTGCATCAAAATTTTGACAAAACTGATGCAAATATCTGCAAATGCCTCTCAGGACAGCTATTCTGAAGTCACACCAGACAACGAGTCTGAATGTTGGATAAATGTAGTGTGTAGGGAGCAATTAAAATTACATTCATTATATAAAAAATTCTTTAATGTGTCATTGCAGGAATATTTATGGGAGAGGTCTAAAAGTCAAGATAAGAGTGATCACTGTGTAATCAAAGCCTCAATCCTTATTTAAAATGTAACGTGCATGTCAATCTCTAATATGCACTCATTGGGCTCACAGGTAAACCCCCAAATGGCCTCAACAGCTCTCAGAGAGTGCTAATGATCAGATGACTGAAAAGAAATACAACCCTTCCATTCCCCCCCACCCCATCCTATTAGAACCTATCCTTCCATTCCCTCCCCCAACCCATTCAGTCTCAACTGTCAGTACCTTATCCTTTCATCTCCCCATCATCAGAACGGATGAAACTTCTTGGATGAGAAGCAAAATATTTTCTTCTTCTTCCTCAAGGAAAAAAAAACAGTCCAGTTGCCTTTTGAAGAAAAAAGCACCTTTGAGATAACTATGACCTGGATGACTGAGAATATCCACAGACATGCATCTCAAAGGTTGATCACAAAGTCTGAGTTGCCCTCTTAATGTTTTTGATACACACATACACATATAGCCAGCAAACATCCCTATTGATCATTGAAACTTTGTTTTGGAAAAGCTTTTATTTATTTATTTATTTATTTATTTGATTTGATTTGTATACCGCCCTTCTCCAGCAGGACTCAAGGCGGTGAACAGCCGAGATAAAACAGAGCATACAAAATTTAAAAAACAGTTTAAAAGGTAATTAAATAATTTCGGCCCAAAATTTAAAACAACCCAATTAAAACCAATTTCAAATTAAAACCGAAACAGATGGGATCAAGCCAGCCCGGCTAGGTGAAATAAATGAGTTTTCAGGGCCCGACAAAAAGTCCGGAGGTCTGGTATCGTGCATATCTCTAGGGGGAGGTCGTTCCAGAGGGCGGGTGGTGCCACAGAGAAGGCTCTCCCCGTGGGGGTCACCAGCTGACATTGTCTGGTGGACGGCACCCTGAGGAGGTCCTCTCTGTGCGAGCGTACTGGCCGGTGGGAGGCTATTTGCGGCAGAAGGCGGTCTCGTAGATACCCCGGCCTTAAGCCATGGAGCGCTTTAAAGGTGGTCACCAACACCTTGAAGTGCACCCGGAAGACCACCGGGAGCCAGTGCAGCTCATGCAGGAGAGGTGTCACATGGGAGCGACCCGTCGCTCCCATAATCCTCCACGCGGCCACATTCTGGACCAGTTGGAGCCTCCGGGTGCACCCCAAGGGGAGCCCCATGTAGAGAGCATTGCAGTAGTCCAGGCGGGAAGTGACGAGTGCCTGAGTGACCGTGTGGAGGGAGTCCCGATCCAGAAAGGGACGCAGCTGGCGTATCAGGCGGACCTGATAAAAAGCCCCCCTGGCCACGGCCATCATATGCTCTTCTAAAGACAGCTGTGCATCCAGGAGGACGCCCAAGTTGCGAGCGCTCTTCATGGGGGCCAGTGATTCGCCCCCAATAACCAGCGATGGCACCAGCTGGCTATATCGGGACGCTGGAAGCCACAGCCACTCAGTCTTGGAAGGGTTGAGTCGGAGCCTGTTTCTCCCCATCCAGCCCGCACGGCCTCCAGGCACCGGTACATCACTTCAAGGGCATCATTGGGGTGACCTGGGGTGGAGATGTACAGCTGGGTGTCATCAGTGTACTGATGGAACTCCACCCCAAAGCCACGGATGATCTCACCCAGCGGCTTTACATAAATGTTGAACAGAAGGGGCGAGAGGACCGACCCTTGCGGTACCCCACAAGCAAGGCGCCTCAGGGTTGACCGCTGCCCCCCTGTCAACACAGATTGCAACCGGTCAGAGAGGTAGGAGGAGAACCACCACAAAACAGTCCCCCCCAACCCTTCCAATCGGTGCAACATGGTACCATGGTCAATGGTATCAAAAGCCACTGAGAGATCTAATAGGACCAGGATAGAGGAGCAACCCCTATCCCAAGCCCTCCAGAGATCATCCACCAATGCGACCAATACCGTTTCCATACTGTGCCCAAGCCTGAAGCCGGACTGGAGCAGATCTAGATAGACAGCTTCATCCAGGTACTGTGGAAGCTTCCGCGCCACCACACTCTCAACAACCTTCACAATAAAGCGAAGGTTGGAGACTGGACGATAGTTAGCCAAAACAGCCAGATCCAGAGAGGGCTTCTTGAGGAGGGGCCTCACCACCGCTTCTTTCAAGGCGGCCGGCAGGACACCCTCACTCAAAGAAGCATTAATAATCCTCTGGAGCCAGCCTTGTGTAACCTCCCAGGGAGCCAGCACCAACCAGGAGGGACACGGGTCCAATAAAAATGTGGTCACATTCAGCCGTCCCAGAATCCTGTCCATGTCCTCGGGAGCCACAGGATCAAACTCCTCCCGAATAACACTCTCAAGACTTGCCTCAATCATCCCGTCCGGATTTACCCAGTCAGAGGCCAGACCTTCCCAAATCTGAGCGATTTTATCATACAGATACTGCACAAAATCCTCAGCTCAACCCTGCAAGGGGTCATCCCGCGCTCCCAGATGGAGGAGGGAGCGGGTCACCCTAAACAGGGTGGCTGGGCGATTATCTGATGATGCAATAAGAGTGGAAAAATAGCTAGATTTTGCCACTTTTATCACCACTAGATAGGTCTTAATGTGAGACCTCACCAGTGCTCAGTCAGATTCGGAACGGATGGTCCTCCAACCGCTCTCCAGGTGTCTTTTCTGGCACTTCATCTCCCTCAGCTCCTCGGAGAACCAAGGAGCCAGGTGAGTTCGGTGCCGGGTCAGAGGCCGCAAAGGCACAACACGGTCCAAGGCCCCGGCAGCCGCACTGTCCCAGGCGGCCGCCAAGTCCTCAGCCGAGTCATGAGCCAGAGATTCAGGAATTGGCCCAAGCTCCATCTGGAACCTATCAGGATCCATCAGGCACCTGGGGCGGAACCACCTAGTCGGTTCCGCCTCCTTGCGGCGGGGTGTAGCGGTTAGAAAGTCTAGTCGAAGGAGTGAGTGGTCAGACCATGACAAGGGTTCGATGACTATATCCCCTATATCAAGGCCATTCGACCACTGACCAGAGATGAAAACTAAGTCCAGAGTGTGCCCACCTATGTGAGTGGGGCCATGAATTAACTGAGTCAGGTCCATGGCCATCATGGAAGCCATGAACTCCCGGGCCACTTCAGACGTTTCACTGATGAATGGCAGGTTAAAATCCCCCATGACCAAAAGCCTGGGGGTATCACCTGCCACCCCGGCTATGACATTGAGCAGCTCGGGCAGGGCCGTTGCCACGTGGCAGGGAGCCAGGTATGTGGTCAACAGGCCCATCTGCACCCCATGACCCCACTTCACAAAAAGGGACTCACATCCGGCTATCTTTGCTACAATGGTCTCTCTCGAATCCAGACCTTCCTTTATAATGACCACCACCACCCCGCCCCTGCCCTGAGCTCTTGGCTGATGGAATGCACGGAAGCCTGGTGGGCACATATCCACGAGGGGAACTCCCCCCCTCCTGGCCCAACCAGGTCTCCATAATGCCTGCCAGGTCCGCTCTCCCCTCCTGAATATGATTGTGAACGAGGGGGGCTTTATTAACAATGGACCTGGCATTGCACAACATCAGCCGAAGGCTCTGGTCCTGAGGATCTGAGCAGCCTGGGGAACAAGAGAAGCATTGGGGACCAGAGTGTGCAATTGCTCTAAGGTAGCGAGTGCATACTCCCCGAACATGATGTGGCCCCCTGCTTCCGCCATATCTGCCCCTCCCATTCACTGTACTAATAGAACAGCCCTCCCTAAGTTGAGCTCCAACCCCCTCCCTGACCTCCGATTCTGTATCCCTAGTGTCGCCAGATTTGCCAGATTAAATTAAAAACCTGCAATAGAAACATCCCACAACTTTCCATTTGCACGGTCATTACTATGCACAATAAATGCATGTTAATTATATAACAGTTTTTCATTGTCCATATGTCTTTCTCCAAAACTGCCATATTGTGCTAACAATTGCATTTTGCTGTTATCTGAAAATTGAAGTTCTGAATTGGATAGTGTTATGTGGAAATACATATTCAGTAATGCAAAACAATTTCAAGAGTTTTCCCAGCAGAGTACAATAGAAGAAAAAAAAATGGAATAGTGGATGGGGAAAAACATGAAATAAAAGGATGCAATCTGTTCATTTCCTTTTGGCAGAGAAGCAGTATATTCATTCAAAGAAAGCTGACACTTGCTTTATCACTTCTCCAGGATGGGCATTCTTCATCGTTTCTCCTAGCCTACTGACATACTTCTGATACAGTTATTCTCATACTTTGAAAAATGGCTTTCACTCCACTATCAATAAAAAACCAACATTGTGTTGCCTGTACAATTTGTTGTCATGAGTCAAAGCTTATATAACCTATTAGCAGGCTTTGGGTCTTCCTTCATCACAGCTATTGGTCTGTTATTGCAAGAATTTTTCAATTATGCATTTCATTAGAGGAATAACAGCATGCTGTTAATGGGAAAGAGAGGTGTTAACTAAGAATATACAGAGTTCTTCAAAAGTAACACTGAACATCTCATTGATTTAAGATCTTCTGTGTCAACCATGGGAGCTCGAACACAGTTAAAATTCATGTCCCTTCTATCTGATGAAGTTGGATATTATGAAAGCTTGTGACTTTTAATGAGATGTGTGGAAACTGATACGATGCATGTACAATTGAGACCAGCATGGGCTCAGAAGGAGAATATTTGGAACTTTGCCTGCCTAGATTAGGGTTTTGCCTCAGCCCAGGGAAGAGCAGAGGTGATTGTTGAGATGTGAATTGTTGATGCAGCTAACTAGATGTGTGTAAAAAATAAGAAAGATAATCTTGATGGAAATATGCAGGAACCATTACCTAAGCAAAAAAAGGCTAAAATATATTTTAAGTTCACAGTGCTGAGAACATTCAAAAGCAACTGAGGCAATATAGTACAAGAAGGGGGAGGAGATATGATACAATCATATTTGCAAGATTTTGTTATTACAGTCAGTCTCAACTGAGGTAGTTATAGCCTTTCTGTATCGATTTTCTGATCAATTCTACTTGGTGGAACTGACAATGTGGGATCAATTGATGGAGTGAGTGGATGGATGGATGGATGAATGGATGAATGAATGAATGAATGAATGAATGAATGAATGAATGAATGAATGAATGAATGAATTTTAACTGGATTACATCTACTTGAAGTGCCTGGGGCACAATTCTATGGGATTATCTGAGATAAGTGTGAATTTGTGACTGCCAATGAAGTGGACAATGAATTTTCTGGATCTGTTTCAGTCAGGTTTCAGAACAGTATGCAGTCCATTTCTTATCCTAATGTCTGAAAGACAGATCAAAGCTCAATCCTACCAAGACCAAATGGCTGCACTTTTTTTAGCCCCACCAAATTTGGTGATTTATCATCTTTAGATTTGCATAGGGTTGCAGTCTTTCATTCAAGATTGGTAAAATCTGGGGATTGTCTTGGATTCACAGTTCCTGCTTAAAGAATAGGTAGCAATTGTGGCCAAGATCAGTTTTGCACAGCTTCATCTGGTACACCTGTTATTCCTGTTCTGGGACCAGGAAACATCTCAGACAATTACTCATGCTCTACTAACTTCATGTTTGGATTACTATAGTACACTCTATGTGGGGCTACTTTGAAGACCACTTGTAAATTACAATTAATCCAGAATGTATCAGCATGGACAGGGTTAGATGTACCCACTACTCTATGAAATGCTTTAGTAGTTGATGATAAGCTTCTATATGCAAGTCAAGGTCCTGGTTAGTATTTATAAAGCTCTTCATAATGCAGAGCCAGATAATTTGAGAGACCATCTATCTCCATGATTTCTGCCCATCCAATAATTTCAGACAACTGTTCTACTTCAGGTGTCCTATGGAGATGCTCAGAGAACAGACTTAGCTAATCATCTGGGAATGGTTTGATTCTGTTGGATGTGAGGAAGTGGTTAGGATCCTGCACACTGCAAACACCATCATCTACAATTTAGATCCAAGCCCCTTCCTGGCTGACTAAAGCTGCCCTGGAGGTGGCAGGTAGGTGGATCCAAGCAATGGTGAATTCATCCTTGTTGAAGGGAGTGTTTCTGGCTTCCTTTAAAGAGGCACTAGTGTGCTCCTTATTGAAGAAGACATTACTGGATCCTATTATGTTGGACAATTTTTGCACAGTCTCCCACTAATCCCTTTCTAGGAAAGGTGATTGAGAAGTTGATGGTGTTGCAACTCCAGAGGACCCTGGAAGTTTCAGGCCTTGACATGGGACCAAAATTGCATTGGTCATGTTCATGGATGATCTCTGGCAAGAATGGGTTGTGCTACATCCATATTTACTCTCCTTGCTCTTTCAGAGGCTTTTGATACCATTGACCATAGTATTTGGGGGGGCAATTTAGAGAGTTGGGGGTTGGTAGCACAGTTTTGTGCTAGTTCACTTCCTTCTTCTAAGGCTGGACCCAATTGGGAATTAGAGGTCCAACTCACAGCCCCTCCTCTGTGTGATGCCAACAGGTTTGGTGCTCTCTCTGCTTTTTAACATCCTCACAAAAGTGATGGTGAAATCATCCATCACCATGGAATTTGGTATTATCAATATGCTGATGACACTCAGATATATTTCTCCATCCCAGGTGAAGTGAGTGATGCAGTGGACATTCTTTCATAGTGCCAGGCGGCTATGGGGTCTGGGTGGAAAACAACACACTTCAACTGAACACTGGTAAGATGGAGTGGCTGTGGGTTGGCCCCACTGTATCCAGGAGTTTATCATCTTCAGTTCTGGATGGGTTGCACTACCCCAGTTAGACCTGGTACTAACTTGGAGTGCTCATGGACTCACGGCCTGTGCTTGAAGAGCAAGGGGCAATCATAGCCAGGAGAGCCTTTTATGAACTCCATGTTGTGTGTGCAGCAGTTATATCCCCTCCTCAACCAGAAAGTTCTCCATTTGGTCGCTCATGCCCTGGTCATCTCCTGTTTAGACTATTGCAATGTGTTCTACATGAGATTATCCTTGAAAAATATTTGGAAGTTTCAGCTGGTGCAGAATTCAGCTGCATGAGCCATATTGGATAACCCAAAGAAGAGCACATGTAACGCCTTTGATCTGTAAACTGCACTGGTGCCAGTTTTCTTCTGGGTCCAATTCAAAATATTAGTTATCACCTATAAATCTCTACATGTCGTAGGGCTAGGCTAGTTAAGGAACCGGCTTCTCTCCATTACATAATTACATCACTTGATCAGGCAGGGAAGGTGTGCTGTAGATCCTGTCAATCAAAGAATTTTTACTGGCAGTGTCTAGGAAAATAGTCCTCTCTGCCATTATCCTAGAATTATGGAATATCTTGCCCCCAAATGTGATGTGTGCCCCTATTCTCCTGGCCTTCTGCAAAAGGATTGAAAATTGGTTGTGCAGCCTTGCGGGGAGGGTACATGCAATCATGCAACTGTGGGGCTCGCCAGCCCATGAGAACCCCCACCCACCCACTCATCTATATTAACTATTGTTAAATTATTATTATTATTATTATTATTATTATTATTATTATCATTATTATTATTATTATTATTATTTAATCTTTAGTGAGATTCACAGCCTTTGAGGCTGGTTAATAACTCAGCAGCTTGAGTCCTAACCAAGGACCTAGGAACTGTTAAGGTATCGTCAGAGGTTGTAAGCTGTTCTGAGTAAGGTGGTTTTTTGTAGAGTCAAAATGTTCAAGTCCGGCAAATTTAGAATTTCTAAATAGCGGGGTAGCCCTTTGGGTATTGCTCCAAGGGCTCCAATTACAATCGGGACAACACACGATTTCTTTTTCCACAGTCGCTCAACTTCAATTTGCAAGTCCCGGTACTTTGTGATTTTTTCTTGCTGCTTATCTTCAATCTGTGCATCACCAGGTATTGCAATGTCAATGAACCATACTTTTTTCTTTTCAATTATTGTTATGTCAGGTGAGTTGTGGACCAAGTGCCTGTCAGTCTGAATCCTAAAGTCCCACAAGATCTTGAGTTTCTCATTCTCTAAAACTTTCTCAACCTGATGTTCCCAGTGGTTTTTGCTGTACTCAAATCCAAACTTCTGGAACAATTTCCAGTGGATGATCTTAGCAACATGGTCATGGCATTGTAGGTAGTCAGTTTGTGAAATTTTGCTGCACCCACTGATCAGGTGGTCAATTGTCTCATCTTTCTCATTGCAAAGGCGGCATTTGCTGTTGGTAGTAACATGTTGAATTTTTGCCTTTATGCAGTTTGTGGCTAGGGCTTATTCTTGAGCTGCCAAAATAAAGCTTTCTGTTTCTTTTTTCAGTACTCCTGATCTTAACCAGTTCCAAGTTAGTTTCTGGTCAGCTTTGCCTTCAATACTTTTCAAGTATTGGCCATGCAGAGCTTTGTGTTTCCAATTTTCAGCTCGCTGCTCAGTTACTTCTTTCTTATATTCTGCTTTTGTTTTAGTTGTCTTTAAAAGGCCTCCTTTATTTACTTCCTTAATCATTGGTTCTTCACTTTTCTGGATGTAATCATTCAAGCTGCGTTTTTCTTCTTCCACAGTCTGCTTTACTTGTAGGAGTCCTCAACCACCCTCTGCTCTTGGTAAATATAACCGGTCAACATCACTTTTAGGGTGCAAGGCATGATTCATTGTCATAAGCTTCCTTGTTTTTCTGTCCAAATTGTCTAACTCCATCTGGGTCCAGTCAATTATTCCTGCAGAGTATCTAATCACAGGTATAGCCCAGGTATTTATGGCTTTTATGATGTTTCCTCCACTCAATTTGGACATTAATATCTTACAAATTCGCCGAATGTACTTGGCTGAAGTTAATTCCTTGACTTTATTATGCATTAAGTCAGAGGCTTCTAAAATCCCCAAGTACTTGTAGCCTTCTTCTGATTTTACTGCCTTTATCATTTCTTCATTCTCTAGTTCTATTCCATCCTCTTCTATGATTTTGCCTACTTTGGTTGCTATTGTTGCACATTTGTCAATTCCAAACTGCATACCAATGTCTTGGCTGAATTCTTTTGTGTTTTCAATTAATAAATTCAGTTCAGCTTTTGTTTTACCAAACAGCTTCAAATCATCCATGTACATCAAGCGCGAGATTTTCAGTCCTTTCTTTGCAAGTTCGTATCCACAGTTCATCTTCTTCAAAATGATTGTCAGTGGTAGCATTGAGAGTATAAAAAGTAGGGGTAAAAAGGAATCGCCCTGGAAAATGCCTCGTTTAATTTCAACTTCACCCAGTTCTTCTTCATTAGCCATAAATTTCGTTTTCCAGAGGTTCATTGAAGATTCCATGAATTTTTGTATGTTGCTGCTGATGCCTAATATTTCCAGGCATTTCTTGATCCAGCTATGGGGAACTGAAGCAAATGCTTTCTTATAGTCTATCCAAGCCATGAACAGGTTGGTTCGTCTTTTCTTTGAGTTCTTTAGGATTAACTTGTCGATCAGCAATTGATCCTTTGTTCCTGTTGAGTTTTTGCAGCATCCTTTCTGTTCTACAGGAAGCAAGTTTTTTCTTTCCAGGTATCCATAGATTTGGTTTGCAATGATACCAGTAAGAAGCTTGTATGTTGTTGGCAAGCAGGTGATTGGTCTATAGTTTCCAGGGTCCTTTCCTTTTTCTTTATCTTTTTGGATCAAAAATGTCCTTCCAGTTGTCATCCATTCATCATTTTCAGGTGTTTTTAGGATCTGGTTCATCTGGGTTGCCAATCTTTTGTGCAGACTTGTAAGTGCCTTTAACCAGAAGCCATGCAGCTCATCCGGTCCAGGTGCACTCCAGTTCTTCACTTTTCTTGACTGTCTTTGCACCATTGCTTTTGTTATTTTCACGTCTTCCATTTTATGCATTTTAATAGAGTCCTCAACCTGTTTGATCCATTTTGCATTTCTGTTGTGCTTCTTGTTGTTTTCCCACAAATTCTTCCAGAATTTCAGAGCTTTCTCTTTATCAGGCTTTTCATTTGTTGTTACTCCGTTTCCATTTTCTAAACTCTTATAAAACTGGTGCTGATTTGCTCTGAACTGTGAGTTTTCCTTGAACTGAGTTACTCGGTTTTCATACCTTTTAATCTTTTCAGCGATGGCAACAACCCTCTGCTTCAGCTCTTCAATTACTATTGCAATCTCCTTATTCCTTAGATCGTATCTTGCTTCCAGGCTGCTTTTGACCTGCTTGTTCTTTAGCTGACCTTGCCTTAGGTTCTTCAAGTTGCTCAAATCTCCACGTACTTTTTTTATCTTCAATTCTAACCGAATTTTCCACTTAGGCTTCCCCTTCTTGCCTATTATTATTATTATTATTATTATTATTATTATTATTATTATTATTATTATTATTATTATTGGAACTTGTATGCCGCCCTATCTCCAATGGACTCAGGGCGGCTAACAACAATTAAAACAAATGCTTATCAAGGGATGTGGTGGCTCAGTGGCTAAGACGCTGAGCTTGCCGATCGAAAGGTCAGTAGTTCAGCAGTTTGAATCCCTAGTGCCGCATAATGGGGTGAACTCCCATTACTTGTTCCCCCTTCTGCCAACCTAGTAGTTCAAAAGCACACAAAAAATGCAAGTAGAAAAATGGGGACCACCTTTGGTGGGAAGGTAACAGCGTTCCGTGCACCTTTGGCGTTTAGTCACGCTGGCCACATGACCATGGAGACATCTTCAGGCAGCACTGGCTCTTCGGCTTTGAAACGGAGATGAGCACCGCCCCCTAGAGTTGGGAACGACTAGCATGCATTTGCGAGGAGAACCTTTACCTTTACCTAAATGTTCATCTCAGAAACTTTTACCTTTTTGAAATTTTATGTTATGTTTTATAATTTTTAAAAAATCTTACATTTATTTTAATATTTTAATATTAATTCTATGTTGTTTATATAATGATTACATTGTAAAGCACCAGAACCCCTCTCTGGGTGGTTATGAAACAGGTAATATAAACAAACTAACTAATAAATACATCCAATTTTCTTTACCACAACATTGTCAAGGGGGTTGGGCTGAGAAAAATGACTGGACCAAAGTCATCCAACTGGCTTTCATGGCTAAGGCAGGGCTTGAAGTCACAATGGCCTGCTTTCTAACCTGGTGCCTTAACCACTAGGCCAAACTTGCTGATCAAGGTAACTGGTTAAAATAATCTCTCTGATGTACCAATTGCATCCATTCCTGAACTGGGAAGCCTTACTCACAGTCACCTCCTGTTTGAATTATTGTAAGGTGATCTACATGGGGCTGCCCTTGAAGGCCATCTGGAAACTGCAATTGGTCTAGATAGAATATAGTGAACACAGAGTTTTGGGTGCCCCACAGTTTACTCAATAACACCTGCTGCGAGAGCTGCACTGGGCTTTCTGGGTGTAATTCAAGGTGCTCGTTATCATCTTTAAATCCCTATATGTCACAAGACCATCTCTGGTTGAGGATATCTTCCATCCCACTAGGTTACATAGGATGGATATGCTCCAGGTCCCCTTCCTTAAATGTTGCCATTTGATGGGATCTTGAAGTCATGTCTTCTCAGTGGCTCCCCGAGTCCTTTGGAACAGCCTCCCACCAGAGACCAATGGGACCTCTGCCTTTTAGCCTTCCAGAAGATTATGAAGACCTGACTTTTCCCCTAAGCATTGAGCTAGCATGAAGGGGTGAGTGATGAGGATGTTTTGGCACCTAGAGTCATTGTATGAAATCTGCAGCCATATAAATTAAGTAAATAAATAAAAAATAAATAAATAATGATGAGAGAGAGAGAGAGACAGACTGTAGAATTTATTAATGCAACACTGGGTAAAAGGGATTTAAATTTTTGCCAGATTCTCTAGTTAAAAGAAGACTCCTGGAGAAAGAAAATCATTTTAACAGGAACAGAGGATAATAAATAAAAAATCACTACATTATTTGCTCAAGCATTAGGACCGGTTCTTACATAAATGATATTACTTGCCCAAGAAAGGCATGCTAAGTATTTGATGAAGCAAAGCCTGTTAGAACTGTAAATAAAAACTATCTGCTGAAGTCCAGGGTGCGGATGAGTCAGTTACAAAAACAGGTAGCAACCATGTCAGGAATATAATTGTTATGCCATGCCATCGTTCTGGAAGAAAATGCTTCAGGTATTTAAATGTGCTTTTGCTTTCCATTTAAGTTCTACCTGCCATGCTGGACAAAAAAACAGTATGCAATCTCTTATGTTGCATAAGCAAAAGGAGATTAAAAAGAAAATTTCAGACACATTCTCCTGAATGGATTGAAAACTTAAAGAACGTGAACATAGCATTAGAAAACAACCAGATTCAATGAAGCAAGTTGCACTAGTATTAGCTTAAAAGGAAAAGAACGGGAGAGGAGGAGAAAACACAAACATCAGAAAGGCTGCCCTACAGCTGCTTTTGCTTTTCTTGAAATTCTTTAGATATCCTTGCCTGAGCTGGAGCTAATTGTTCCAAAACATTTCTCTGAAGAAACCCTGAACACAGGAGGTACAAGGATCTTTGATCTTGGGGTAGCCTGCCAGAGATAGGGCCCATACTAAGCTGGGCAAAAACAAAAAATAGTTGCTCTTCTTCAGTCACTAAGTCATGTCCAACTCTTCACATCCACAAAAAAAAGTACCATAGTTGGATTTAATTTTATAGTTAATTTTAAATCAAATTGATTAATAGAAAATCAGTTGTTAGCATTTAATAATTTTGCCTAACATACAAAACTGTCCTTGAGTTGACTCCATATAATTACATCCATGAAGTTTGTTTGCCAAAGTTATGGAAACTGTTTGTCATTAAAATACCTTCTTCTGTTTGTTGGTTTTTTTTAACATTCTAGCATCATTTTAGTGTTACGTTAAAAATTGAAATTTGGTATCCAGTTTTGGAAGTGCTCTGCCAATCTTCCTTCCAAATTGACATCTGTTTTTCCCATTACCTGGCATTTCCTCAAGACTTGTTAATAACTTTTAAATGAATTATTAAGATAACAGGAAGTCCTCAATTTACAACCACAATTGAGCTCAGGATTTAAAGTGAGATATTTGTTAAGTGAGTTTTGCCCCATTTTACAACTTTTCTTGCCATAGTTGTTAAATTAATCTCTGCAGTTGTTAAATTAGTAACACGACTGTTAAGTGAATCTAGTTCCCTCATTGACTTTGTTTGTCAGAAGATCACAAAAGTTGATCACGTGATCCTGGACACTGCAACTGCCAGAAATATGAGTCACTTGCCAAGCTTTTTAAATTTGATCACGTGATCATGGGGATGTGGCTACGGTTGTACGTGTGAAAAATGGTCATAAATTGCTTTTTTGTAACTTTGAACATTCACTAAGTGAAATATTGTTATAGCCACTCATTTTGCTGAAATGAACAGGTAACAGCATTTTTATGGTTAAAAAGAAGTTTCATTTCTTCATCTATTGGATCACTGCTCCCACAATATTTAGTTAAATAAAGGAAGATACCAGTTTAAATGAGAGGTTTTTTATTTGTATCCCACTTTTATTACTTTTACAAATAACTCAAGGCAGCAAACATATCTAATACACCTTCCTCCTATCGTAACCACAACAACAAACCCGTGAAGTGAGTTGAGTAGAGCGAGAGTGACTAGCTCAAGTACCCAAGCTTTCTTTCATGGCTGAAGTGCATTAGAACTCAGTCTCCTGCTTTCTAGCCTCGTGCCTTAGCCCTAGACTTTTTAACAAGAGGGCTTGAAAATTGCTCACAAGATTTCAGTGGGTTAGTGTTGATAAAATTATGCAGCCAACAATCTTTTTCTCCTTTTTGCTGACTGGGGAATTGTTCTTTTTTTTCACCAGCTTCTGGTGTTTTTATAATGGTAAGCTCAGAGTACATTCACAGTATCTTGTTATCCCATTCAAACTACATCATTATGAATTCAAAACCATAGACACTGTACATCCAGGTTATTAAAGAGAATAATAGCTTATTCTCACTTGTGCTCAAATTATAGTGTTTTTTTTTTTTTTTGATAAAACAGAACTTTGACATTTATTCAGGAACTGTAAATGCATTTTAATTGTAGACTCTGATACAGTTGAAATAGCAGTCCTACACAAAAAGGTAGTAACCAGCACATTCAAAAATAAATAAATAAAAACTTTTTAAAAAGAGAAAGTACAAACCAGTCCAATTAGGACAAAGAATTATTGCAGAGTTTGGGCCCATTTTACAGCTTTCTTGACATAGTTGTTAAGTGAATCATTACACTTGTTAAATTAGTAATACAGTCATTAACTAAATCGGCTTCTCCATTGACTTTGCTTGTCAGGTCATTAAAGGTGATCACATGACCTGGGACACGACAACCGTCATAAATATGAGTCAGTTGCCAAGCCTCTGAATTTTGATCATGTGATCATGGCAAAGTTGTAACAGTTGTTAAGTGTGAAAAAGGTCATCACTTTTTTCACTGATGTTGTAGCTTTGAATTGTTACTAACTGTTGTAAGTCGAGAACTACCTTAACATGTTTTTGCATGGTGGATTTTTATAATACCTTGCAATTTATGAAAAGAAGACACCGCCCCCCCCCAAAAAAAGGATACAGGAAATAAGTGTTTAATGTTACTCATTCCTTGAAATGATTGACATAATTTAAGACATCCTAGGTCAGTCATTGTGTAGACAATATACACACATCCTTGTGTATGTATATACTGAGGATATGAGAATTTCAAAGTGCAGGTATGCATGTGGGGAAAAGCACTTCTTTACTAGTCCTAAACCTCTTGTGGGGAACTTTGGAGGATAGGGAAGCATTTTCTTCATTATTGACTGTTGGTCAGCGAATACGTACTATATAATGAACATGTATTGAATAAAATATTGACAGTTAGTGCTTCTGGTGGGCTACCATGTGACAGAATGTCAGGCTTGCCCAGCTTTCAGCTTCAGCCAGATCTTTTATGTTCCATGGATTCATCACTCCAATAGAGAATACATCATTTCCCACAGCAACTAGTCAGTGTGGAAAATCAGACCTTTGAATGTATGCTTTAAAGTTTTCTGTTAACTCATTTGATGGCCTAGATCAGTACTCCTTAATTTGGTGTCCTACAGATGTGTTGGGAATTCCCAGAATTTGCAGTCACAATGACCATAGGAATGATGAAAAATGCAATTGAGTTGCATCTGGAGGATATTAAGAGAAGCTCAGGAAATGAAGTCAGCATCAAACAGAATCTAAGGTGAGAGAAATTCAAAGCATAGCTCAAGACACTTTGATGGAAAATTCACATGACACCACCCCCTTTTTCTTAAATGTAGCATTGAAAGAAATTGTTGGGTTTCAGTGCTATGAAAAAATGCAACGCATGATCCCTGAAATTTTCAGCTTTACTTTGTGTCCAATGGCCAAACCAGCTCTTATCCAGGCTTTATAGTAAATGAGTTTTATCAGAAAACTTGACTCCAACGACATTTAACCTTGACACTCATATCTCTTCGAATTTTTTTCTTCTTCTGCCTTTTCCTAAAGATTACAGCCTCCCACCACAAATTCTTCTTCAAAAGTTATGTTTATATCTGCAGCTTTTTATAAATGGATTCATGTTTATAAAAGTAATAAATATGCCTATGCCAAGTACAGGGACAGAGCACACACCTATTTTGTGGGTGGATAGTTACAAAATGACACTTCATTATCCAAATCATGGTTTCCGCTGGTGATTCCCAGTTCCAAACAGGACTAGTCTGGTTTATAAATTGATGTTAATGAGAATGAACTCGGGAGCAAAATTCTGTATGCTTCATCCAATATAAAGTAAGAGCTTTGTTATTCTTCCACAATCTTGCAACCCTGGACATATTGTACTTGGGGCAGCTTTCATTAATATTGCAAAGAAGCAAGCTTGAAAATCTCTTTTGTGGCAAAACCCTTCTATTTTATGATTGGCTTCACAGAGGAACCCCTTTCTACTGCTAGAAGAAAAAGCAGACTCCACTTCCATATTCTTAGGCAAATTCTGCTCATTTTTAGGACATCAGTTTATAGGATTTGATTCAGAACAGCCTGATGTCAAGTTAATTCTACAAATATGACACTTCCTGTAAAATGTGGTTTCTGCAATTTGATTAGCACACAACAGGATTTGTTGTAACTGGAATTCTTGATTAGTCTATAACATGTTCTTACCTGTCCATGCTTATTCAATATGTTTGATTGATTTTAATAAAGCTGATTTCTATGTATGCTGTCAGCATAATATTACAGCATATTGTAATTCTAAGCATCATGAAAAATTCTATTAAATATGTAAACTGTTGCCTTTGGGGCTGAATGGTAGGAAGTCTTCCAGCCTGTAGTGAAAAAATTACATCTTTACCACTTTGTGGTCCCAATTTCTCTTCCAACTATATTATTAGGTAACTAACTTAGCCCCAATATGCAGTCTATTCTGTTTCCCTCCCTTTCCCCACAGGTCCTGCAATTATAATCATTAATACATTACTTTGAAATGGAAAACACACTAAAATTAAGATTCAAATAAATTGAATTCTGTTTAATTGTGTGAATACTTTTCTCCCAGAAGTAAAAAATCCCAGCTCTGCTGATTTTGCATCACTGCCTTCACCAAAAATATGGTTCCTCACTTTCCATGAACATTTGTAAGAGTAATGTTATCTTCTAACCAGTTTATGACCTTGGATCTAGGTTATATATTAAATGGTCCATATAAAGTCTTGACTTCTCAATCCTTCCCCACTATTCAAAAAGCAGAAACAACAGGACAAAAATCATGGAGATACTCCAACATCTACATTCATTACACTTGATTCGCAGGTGCCCTTTCCTATTCACTATTCCTGATGTGGATCCAGTAGCAAGTCTAGTGCCAAAGTACCAAAGAAAAAATCAGGATTTGCGAAGAGCTTTCACTTTCTTTCTGCAGCCTAGCCAGAAACCCCAAGTTTAAGACAGATGTTTTCACCCACATAGATATGTGTCAAGAGATCCAAGCAAAACTATACATTTATTCCAGAATGCTAAGAATATTGCTATTATACAAATACAGTATAAATTCCAAAGTCACAAGATAAAAAAGTACAAACTCCATTTAATAAATATATCTAACCATTTCAGTTCATTCAAAATTGAAGAGGGTGGCTTCTACCTTGGTTGTTTGACCCAGCAAACCATACAAACTTAGTATAAATATATTTGTACATAATACTATCTTAAGCCAATTAGAAACAAAAGAATGTGATAAACCTGCTGATGGACTACCAAGGGGCAGACAGGAGGCATTTATACTCCTAAAAAGAGCAAGACTACTTTTAAAGTATCTTTCTGTGTCTGCAAGTTTTTTTAAACCACATTGTTTATGTGTGATTAACAAACAAAAAAGATCAATCAAATAAACTGAAAACCCAGCTTACTCCAGCTAACTGAACATAGAAGCCCAATTGCTCTCCACCTTTGCTAGAAAGCAATACAATTTTTCATTGAAAGAATGATACTGTTAATGTGTCAGATATTAACATAAAATAACTGTTATGCTATCAGCCATGTAGGCCAGAAAAAAAATCTATAGGCAAAGAAAGAATGAAATTAAATTTTATTTTGGCGGTGAACAAAGACTAGAAAAAGTGCAAAAAGAAAAAAAGAAAATCCTCTCTTAAAGAACAGAGTGTATGGAAATAAAAGAAACATTATATACACAAAATGAAAGATAGGAAAATAACTAGTATCTGATAATCTATAGATAAGCATTCATTATAAATCTCTCTCTCCCTTCCTTCTCTTCAGGTTTTTGCTCCATGTAAGAATTACAACTGCTAGAGAAAGAAATGGAGAACAATTAAGGCACCAGAACAGCAGGTAAGGGATGCAACGCCTATCTCAGGAACAGGCATTCTGCTCAATGTACATCTTGGACAAGGACACTGCCATGGTTTTGGCCAGCTCCTCATCCCTCCTGCGCTGCACCTGAGTCTTCCTGCACCACTCTTCATATTCTGGATTGGGACACTGACGATCCAGCACAGCATCATAGTGGCCGTTGCTAAGCCAGCTCAACCAAATGCTGGCTCGGCTCGGATCCTCGGGGCCCAGGTAGTGGGTCATGGTGGAGACGGTCGGGCTCTCGGATCTGCCTCCGGTGGTGAGGTGGATATTGACATTCAGCATTTGCCCCATGGCCAGAAGCTCAGGGTAGCCGGCCCAGGCGCCGTCCTGGGCCGCGTTGATCAGGAACTCCCCCACGTCGCCTTCGATGATGGGTGCAAAGTGCTCCAGGTGGTCGGCGATGTAGTGCACGGTCTGCTCGCGAAGATCCCCATGCAGCCGCTGGTCCCCATTGATGGCTTTGCAGACGGCCCGGTACAAACAGTTGCCGTCGGGAATGATATGGAAGCGGAAGCGGCCTTTGTGCCGCAGGTACTTATCTTGCTTTTCCACCTCGGCCAGGTACAACGCCAGCTTCTCGCTCCGCTCCGTCTGACGCAACTGGCTTGGGCTCGCCTCCTCGGCAACTTTCAATGTGGTGGCGGGCTGAGACTCAGCTGCAATTCCCGAGTAGGAGCCGGCTGCTGCCGCCGCTTGCAAGGCCTGGCAATGCTCGTTGAAGCGGAGCCCGTGATTGCTGGGCTCCGGCTGCAAGGTTGGCTGGGCGGCGGCCGCAACTTCGCCCCCACTGCTCTCCAGCAGCAGCCACGGGTGGGCATTGGGAGACGCCTGCGGGTCCAGCTCCCCCACCGCTCCGACGGACTCCGAGTGCGGCACCAGTTGGATGGGTACGACTCTCTCAAGCTGCCGGCGGCGGGTCATTTGAGCCACGGAGCCAAAGACTTGCGGTTGCGGCGGCTGCTGCTGCGGCGTCGGCGGCTTCCTCTGGACGGGCCCCGCCGAAGGCAGCAGTTCCAGGCAAGAGAAGGCGGGCATGGTGTTGGCTGCTCCGGCTGTGACGGCACTCGCGGTCCCTCCTCCGCCACCTCCGACGTCGCTCTCAATTCCAACCGGGCTTTGTCCCGCGGGCTCCGGCGAGACTTTGAACACGACTCCCGGCCCGCTGGATGCGCCGCTTCCCGCCGCCGCCGCCGCTGCTGCTGCTGCTGCCGCCGCGGCCGGATAATGAGTGACGATAGTGCTGTAGAGCTGCATCCTCGGCTCTTTATAGGCTGTTGCGGTGGCGGCGCTCACAGCAACCCAGGAAGGCTGCAGGGGCCGGGCTAGGGAGCAACCGCTGCGGCCGCCGCTTTGCCGCCGCCCCTCCGTGCAAGTAGCCAGAAAGGATGAGGCGAGCGAGTAAAAATAGCCTCGGGCATCCCCGCCCCCCCGGCGTCGGCGTCCTGAGACCGCTTCCGCCCCCTCCTCAGTTCCTCACGCAGGCGGGGAGGTGGGTCCGCAGAAACAGCGCCCCCTCCCTTCGCCCTCCCGTTTTCCTCGGGCCGCGCCGAAGCGGGAATTCCTGCTGCGCCACAGCTCTGGGCGGCTCCCTCCTCCCTTTCGCAGGCCTAGGCCCTCCTGGAAGGTACTGGAGGCCCGGCAGAGGGGGAGCGGCCAGGGAAGGCCGGGCCTTGTTTACTTCCCGCCCTTCAGCACGTTGCGAGACACACGTCGCCAAGATGGGAGGGGCTTGGCGAGGAGCTGAGCTGAGCGGTCGCTCCCCGGCCACGTCCCTGCTGGGGCGTTTGACAAGGCTTCCGGCAGAGGTTGGCCGAGTTCCCCCTCCTGCCACAGCCGGTTGGCCAAGGACGTTAGCCGCAAAAACGCACAAGCGAGCGCGCGCACACATACACTCAGTTCGCTGTCTCTGCCGCCTCAGGAGGGCGGGTGGGGGGCGGCAATAGAAAATACTCGCTTTGAAGTCCCAGGGATTCACTTACAACGCCACGAGGAAGTTGCAATAACAACAAGGAGCGAAGGAAAGAGGAGAGTCCACCGGTGGGTAATAGTCAGGCACGAAGAGTCAGGTGGCGACCGCCACAGAGCTAGGAGGCTGTCATAAATACAGTGAGAAAATGCCTCTGAGCATGTATATAATGCCGAAGGAATGCAGAAAGAAATTCTACTGCCCTTCGGTCGCGTCATGTGCTATTGTGTTTTACTTTTTTTTAACGCAGTTGCTATTTAAAAGAAGTGTGTGTGTGTGTGAGAGAGAGAGAGAAGCAAATGGTATTGGGTATCCATTGGAGGGAATTGCAGAATACCAAATAATTTTTCTCCCCAGTTGCTTAGATTTAAAGCTCCCACGAGTGCATGTTTTCATCTTTGTGTATTATTTGCTCTTTAACATTGCTGTTTGGCTGAAACTCTGTTGTATCTATATATATTTAAGATGGATAGCTACCCAGTCTTTTACAGCATTGGGGGGGGGGAGTATTGCTTTATAGATTAATCTTGGGGGGGGTTGTTGTTGTTTTTAGCAAATTCAGATATTTCCTTTGGTTTCATTCAACATCCCAACACTTTTTTCTCTGTAGACCGAGAACTAATGAAATGTTGCGGTTCATGGCAGTAGTACTGGACAACATACCAGATCTAACCACATATACTAAGATCAAAATGCCCAGTATCACAGATTTCATCAACCTCTGCTTTACTACCTACTTTCAAGTCGATAAACAAATATACTAACAAATTAGAGGAACACCCATGCGATCACTACCTTCAGGAATCATAGCAGAGACTGTAATGCAATGTCTAGAAACTACACATACATACAACCAAAAGTATGAATCTGGTATGTAGACAACACCTTTGTCATAATAATAAAAAAAGAACATGATAATGACATCTTCAAAGGAATACCATTCACAAGGAAGAAGAAAGCAACCTTAACCTACCTAGCTATCCACATCAGCAAAGGAAATGGCATCTTTGAAATAAGTCTATTGAAAACCAACCAAGTGTTTCATTTCCAAAGTAACAACCCATTTTCCCCCAAAAGGAGCTGTGTAAGAACATTATTCAGAAGAGCACAAACACACTGCAGAATACCAGATAAAAGAGATAAACTACCTATACAATATAGGCAACATAAGCAATTATACATCGCTGAAACCCACAATTTCAAAACATCTTAAGTAAACCAAAAGACCCATCAGCCATTAATAGGTACATCCAGATAAAGCACATTTACACAGGGATTCAAAAGAGACAATTAAAAAAGTTAAAAAGGAAACAAAAATTCCAGAACACCTTCCCTGCAATTGATTAGATACTTAGATAAACAGGGAATACAAGAATTAACATAAGCAATAAACAATACCCTAATCAAAGAACTACCAACTCAGACAAGCAATCAAGTAGCCTAACAGAGGAACTATCAAGGTGAAAACAAGCTCTCCACCAACATGGACTGGACCAACAAATATATAAAAACAGGAGCAAACCCCACTCCTTATTAGCACTGAAGATGTTAGCTATAGAAGTCTGGAATGAAACATCTGCAAACAAACAGCACCCAAGATTCTAGAAAATTCAAATAGGTTATATGTAATAAACTAGGGATATGTTGATGGTGAATTTCAACAAGTGCTGCTTTCCTTTGACTGCAATGTATGCTCTTGGTCGAGAAGCAAAACTAAGGAAGTAGTTTACGTTTGTCAATTTAATCCATATTTTCCCAACAATATAGAGACATTTCTATCTCCCACACAAAAGTATGGAGGAAATGGTAATGTGTTTTAAATATATTTTAGGTGTAAATGTATCCCTAACAGAAATATATACCATATTTTTTGGTGTATAAAATGCACTCCCCCCCCCAAAAAAGTGGGTGGAAATGACTGCGTCTTATAGAGCAAATGTTGCCGAAGCCCCACCTACCCATTGGCCCCCACCCTTCGGCTTCTGCCTCCCAGCAATTTGCTTCCTTGCAGCAAACAGCCTGGTCAGCTTCAGCACAGCCTGATTTAGCAAGGGAGACTGATTGGTGGTTGGATCTGCCTCCCGGAATACCGCCTATCAGCTGTTCTAGGCTGTGAGGATTGCCACCGCCCATCGCCGGTGCAGCCTATCACCCATCACCACTGCCGTCCATCGCCGCTGCTGCCCCATTCCAAGCAGCGGGAAAAGGTGTCAACGATGGGGCATGCAGAGGCCGAAAATGGGACACGCAGAGAACGAAAATGGGGCATGCGGAGGTGGTGATAGGCGGCTATGATCCCTGCAGCCTGGAACAGCTGATAGACAGTATTCCAGGAGGCAGATCCAACTGCCAATCAGCTGCTCGTGCTAAATCAGGCTGTGCTGAAGCTGACCAGGCTGTTTGCTGTTTGCTGCAAGGAGGCAAATTGCTGGGAGGCAGAGATAGAGGCAGATTTTTTTTTTGTTTTCCTCCCCAAAAGCTAGTTGCGTCTTATAGTCCAGAGCATTTTATAGTCTGAAAAATACGGTATCCCTATAATTCCCTGGAAGGTGAAAATTTTAGCTCAGTATAGCTGCTTAATATATCTGTGGTGCTGTGCCTGATCAGATGGAATTACACCGAAATTGATTGATCTTGTTAGAGTTTAAAAGCTGAGTCATAATAAATACTTGGATGGGAAGCTATGAGAAGGTATTAATGTTATCTAGCTAAGAAACTGAAAAACAACTCAGAAGAAACCACAGCTGCACACCAAATCCTTTAAACATTTTTGTCAATGAAAATGCCTATCCTTGGCCACAAGGTCACCAGTAGTTCATCTCCACTTGAAGGTCACTTTTTATCTTCCTTTTTGAAAAAAACAAAACATCTAGAAGTCCCTGATTCTGCTTGAAGGACACTTTTTATCTTTAAAAAAATATATATCTATAAATTGCTATGCACAAACATTTTGATTACAAATTGACTACAAATTGCTACCTGCTTTCTTATCTTTTAGAAAGAACTGCTCCTGTGATTATATGGGAGTGAAAGTAAAAAATTTAGGTTCCATTGTTAATTATTCATAGCAGGATTAACTGTTTCTTTCTTCATGAATCAAGTTTACAGTTTTTAATATAGTGATATGTAAATGGATATTTATCTAATAATAGTCAAAAATACTGCCATACGTTCTGATTCTGTTGTAATATAAACCAAAAGACCAGTTATTTTCTTTACTTATTGCATATTTATACCTCCTAATTGTCAATTAGAACTAGATATTGGTGCAAGTATATTGGTATATACAGTATTAACATGCAATTTGTGAACTTTTAGTTCAAAATGTGAAATCTAACATTATCTTATACCTCTTATCATAAAATCCAAGAATTGGAAAGGATCTTGGAATTCTAGTCCAATCCCAAATATAAATCCTGATATCATTCATATAAATGGCTCTCCAATATTTACTTCCAAACCTTTAACATGTCAGGGTTCCAACAGATGCCCTAATTAAATTCCAGGAGGTTGTTCAAATTGATCAGATATCCAAATCGATATTTATTTTTTTAATAAAATAACACTGTCATTATGTTATTGAAAAATCCCAAAGTTCACTGGAATTCTTCAATAAGAATTAATCAGATTTTACTTAAGGCATTAAAATATATTACAAAGCTGCCCCTTCTAAGCAATTTCAGCAAAAAAGCACAATTAGTGATTTTTCAACAAATTGAATATGATCCCAAATTGCAGCTAAATACCTTGTAATAATATTTCTAATTTTAAAATTACACTGAAAGCATTTTAATTTTGAACCAAAGCAAATTCTATTTTAAGTCTAGCCCCACCCATTTTCTGAAATGTGCATATCTAATATCTCATTCAAATACCAAGTATGGCTTTCATATACTAATGATTTGCATATTTTGCTGCAACCTGAAGATATTTTTATGTGTTAGGATTGAAACACCAAGAATTTTCAGTTCATGGGGGCCATAGACATCTGGCAACCCCAGAAACACTTGCTGCTATCACTGCTGTTACTGGGCCAATAAACTTCCTTTCCAACTGGAGCCTGCCTCAAATTTTTCCTCATCCTACATTTCTCTCCCAGCTTAGAATAAGACACAGATTGGATTTAACTTCCAACACAAAACAAGCAAGACATCAAAAAAGTGCATTGAGAAAGAAAAAAACCTAACACCTATAAACATATTATCTTCCATACTGATTAATACATTATCACAAAATTAATTTCTCACCCTTTGCAAAACAAGCCCAAATTTTTTTAAACTATCAAGTCCATTTGCAAATTGCTAACCTGTCATCTATATACAATATTGATGACAAAATAGTTAATAGCAAGAACAATAATAATAACAAGATATACTCCTATGTTAGCAAACTGTTATTGTAATAACATAGAAAATTTTCCACGACATCTTATCTATCCCAAGTCATCCCAAAGATTAACAGTAATTTGTCCTGGATCAAATATCCATGTTTGTTTCTTCATGCAATTTCTTATCAATTGCTGTCTGATTAAATATAATAAATTCAAAATTGGTCTTCCCAAAAAAGTCCAGAGAAAATTGATTATCAATTCAGTGTGATAAATCCATTCCCTCATCTCCTTCAATCCTCCTGGGTAAAGCTAATTTACTTCTCCACTCAGTATAATTTCTGTTGTAAGAGACTGCGGGTTTGAACTTCAAAAAAATGTATGCCATCAACTCAGTTAATTTTAAGATTGTAGAATCCCAATTTCTTTTCAACAAATTAACTGGTTCCAAATCACATTCCTTTTGTGAATCTAATTTCAGAACAACATGCCTCTGTATATTTTCCACTGCCATTATCATTTCATCATTTTTTTTAAAAGAAGTATTCAATTGCACGTTACCAAATGGTTTTTTTTTTCAGCCAGTCTGTTCGTTTTAATTCAATCTGTTGTTGTTCTGTGTAAGTTAGGCAGGCAACAAAAAACATTAATGTAAAGTGAAGAAATAAATCAAAGGAATAGGGAAGATATTTTCCAGATATATCGATCCAAAGTTAAAAGAAAAATTAAAAAAATAAACTCCAAATATTTTGCAAGTTAATAAAGTACAAAAAACCCTATTGTGAAAGTCTAATATGATGTAAATCAAATAAAAACACTTCACCATCAAAGGATGCTTAGCATTTCCATACGGGAAAGCAAAAATTATTCAAAATAACCTAAATCAAAAGGAACAGAAAAAAAAAACATAAAATCCAGCAAGGGGTTAAAGTAGGTCAGCATTTAACCAGCCGGTCAACTTTTAGAGACAAAAAGCAAAATAAAGCAGTAAATTCAAAAAGTGAAAGTTATCCAGGCACCATTAGAAAATGAAATGCTGAAAGGAAGATGGATACCCTATTTTTCAACCGCTCCCAAAGAGAATTGGAATCTTCAGGGCTCCCTTCCTAGATGGGTCCACTGCCATCCAAAAGTCATCTGGGTTATTCCTAAATGCTCCCAATCCAGGGAGCTGCACTTCTAGAGAACCAGCTCTGGCAGCAAAATCAGCAAATTGTCGGCAGGAAAGGAAAACATTCATACCGTTCAGCAGCCATCTTGGGGGAAATCCTCGGTCCTTCTTTTAATGATTTTTGATTCAAGTACTGGTGGCTCAGCAGACTGGTAGCATTGTGATTAACACCAGCTGTCTGCAATTACTGTAAGTTCGAATCTCACCAGGCTCAAGGTTGACTCAGCCTTCCATCCTTTCTAAGGTAGGTCAATTGAGGAACCCAGTTTGTGGGGGCAATAAGCTGACTTTGTATAAATATACAAAAGTATGAAGGCTATTGCTTAACGCATTGTAAGCCGCCCTGAGTCTCCGGAGAAGGGCGGCATATAAATCAAATTTTTAAAAAAAGTACTATCTAGATTACTCTGCTTGATTTGGAGGCATCAGCTCTGTTCACTAGGTGCTGCCATCTTGCTTTGGCGGGGTGAAGAACCAATACTGCAAAGAGATATAAAGATAGCATGTTCAACTTCATTCCAAACTGGCTAACCATTCTTCAAAAGCCTTGTTCTTGTCTCAACTAATCTAAATCTGAATGTATAACAATTTCTTTTTGAAATTGCCATGTTGTAGAATAATTTTGTTCCCTCTCTTGTCCCAAAAATCTATAGATATTAATGTCCTGAAATTTTAAATACTAGGAACACAGCTAAGAAGAACAAATGCATCTTTAAAGTATCACAGTCAATCCATGTGAATAATCCTGTTGATTTCAAAGGACACATCAAGATCATAGAAATTAATGTTCCTAAGCCATATCTTCAGAGCAGCCACATGTACACAAAGCAAAATTTATAATTTTCCAGGCTTTTCTTCTTCCTTTATCATGATTATTAATTTTAATAATATCAATTATTGTTTAAATAGTTGCATGTATATTTTTTCTGTCAATTTATTGTAATAATCTTTGGCCTTTTTCTACAAGTGGGTTACAATGTTCTCCGTCCATTCTCAAGTTGGAACAAAACTACAGGCATAAAGGTTCATGTCCTCATTGCAGATCACTATTTTGACACCTCTCCCTCTTTTCCCAGTTGCTGTCTGTTCCAGAGTTTCTTCAAGGATGACCAACCCTAATGGACTTTAAAGATTTTGAGGCTGCCTTTGGATAGTGTCAAATAGGGGATAAGCTAACAACAATTGCTGTTGGCTCTTCTTCATCATTACATTTTCTTTCCAATCAGCCTCCATGTTGTTTCCAGTGCCTTTCTCCCAGCTTGGTACTGAACTAGATAGATTTTCCTTCCAACGGTACCATAGTTAAGTGCAAGTGGGAACATGGCTGACCATAGCTCTTTTCTCAGGCATCTGGCCTTTTAATGCTCTAAGGCAGTGACATAAGGAAAGAATGCAACAGGAAGCATGCAAACAGAAAGAATGTTGAGGGGCATCAGATGCACTGTAACTATATTCTTGGTCACCACATAGTACTTGCCCTTCATTCCTAGTACATGCCATCTTTTGCTGTGGCAAAATGAAAGTAAAGTACTAGAGCCTACAGAAATGAAGAACTAACTCTGTCCTTTCCCTTTCCCTTCCTTCTCCTATTTTGCGAGATGACATGGGACTGAATCATATGACTATTTTTTATTCCACTCTGTTTCTCAATCTTGGCAACTTTAAGATGGCAGGACTTCAACTCCCAGAATTTCCTAGCCAGGCTTGCTGGAAGCTGAAATCTGCCCATCTTAAAGTTGCCAAGGTTGAAAAACCACCGCATTAAAATGTTAAATCACAAGTTAAGAGCAAATACTTCATTCTTCATTTAAATATTAGTTGATTTAGGCATAGCAATGTAACAATTCCAGTTAGCTTCATGTGATCATAAATACCACATAATCTCTGTAATCATTTTTTCATGACCAGCTGATGGCTTTGAAATCTATGCTTTGGAATGCTAACAATCAGTGTTTCTCAATACTCTGTAATACTTACATTGTGCCTTCCTCCCAATTTTTGGTACTATTTCAAAGTTCATAACTTTCTTGAAAATTATTAGTATTTGTAGCACGAAATAAAGCACTACTTTTTTTCTATAAAATTTTCACAATTAGAAAACAACATATTTAAAGAATGTGAAGTAATTCTTGATGTGACTTCACTGACAATGTGCTATGACATTATGTTCTCTCCCAAGTAATCCGTCTGAATGATTCAGTGTAAAAGTAATCCGTAACATTCCCTTGTATCCTAGCAACTAGCCTGGCAGGCTTGGCATCTCTAGGAAAGCAATACTTTCAGAATGAGCGACAGTGACATCACAGCACATCAGCAAAGTAGAAACAAACTTGTTGTTTAAAGAAACAGGCTTACAATTTTTCAGTATGTTTGCCAAGTAGTAGTAAAATATCAAATATTTTGCTTTTGGCAGACTCCAGGTGGATTGCAGAGTCTCTATAACACCTATATTTGTTGTAAACTAATGCAATTGAAAAATAGGTGAAAGAATATGCCAAACTGATAAACAGGCTACTATCAGAAAAGATACTTTACAAAAGTTTCCTCTTATATGAAGCAATCGGCAGGTTTTAAAAAGATAGAACATTAAATATGATTACAGGAATGTGAAAAACTATACTTTACTTCATATATTGTATTTGCATTTATTGAACTGTAAATTAATTTCATTTTTTGGTTCTAGAGTTAAAACAGTGACTAGAAAGGACTGTCCTTGCAAAATGGCAGTCAAAAGGAATGCAATGAGTCCCATCTATTCCAGTAAAATATCATACTATAGGTTGATTAGTAGCCATTATATTTAGCAGAAAGTGCAAAATTAAAGTCTTTGTATGAAAACTGCTATCTTTGTGTGTGTCAGTTTTTTTCTCCCACTCTACAATTTATGCAAAAAAAAAAATTACTCTTCTGTTGGAATTACAAAAGAAAACATTACTACATACTTAAGCATAGTTTAATCTTGCTAATCAAGAAAACATGTATCCTAAAATTATGTTTCCACTATAGGCATAGTAAGAACTGATTTATGGGTAGAATTTAGAGAGCTGCATAGATTATATGGGAATTAAACCAGCACTGTGTACAAAGCCAGTGGCAAAACATTCATATCCAGTGATGTCAGCCTGCATTAAGATTGCTTTTATGTCACTAACAAATTCTACAAATGTAACAAATTGAATCTGCAGCTAGACAAGAAAAATATGCTTTATTTGCTTTCCTGTTTAAAAAACTGTTTTTTCTCACTTTCATGTTCCTATCTCAGTTTTTACATCTGTTATCTATTAACAAACCTTGTTAGTGGAGGTTTCATTGTATTTTGTAAATACCTTGTACATATCAACTCTGTAATAAGTAGTAGTCACAGTAGAAGCAATAGTATCTCATATTACAAATTAATGGCTGGGTTGATTGAAGTCAATATTTGTTTTAACTATGATTTGAAGACATAATAATATGTTACTTTCACTTATCACTAAATCTTCAGACCCGAGGTTTTCAGTGTGGTCCTCTTGGAGGAGTGACCTGCGTGGGCCTCACCTGGTGGCCTTGGGGTGCCTATCTAATTGACTTGCTAATTTCCACCAGCACACCACAATGGCAGCCATTCTGTGAGCAGGCAAACCATAAACATACTTCTGGTAGCCATAGTGCCTGCAATATACTATCAAAATGAGTTCCCCCCATCAAAAAAGATAAAATATCTGCAAACCCACAATTACCAAATTCACAAACATACTGAGCCAAATCCAAAGAAACTACTTTATGGCTTTGTAAGGCATAATCTTAATTTTATCATCTCTTTCTCCAAGAATTAGAAAATAATAGGAGTAGGTTTTTGTAGAAAAAGCTCTTTTACAAGAAGTGCGGTTAAACTGTAGGGGTGTTTTGTATCATTACAATATTTAATTTATTACTAAGTGGAAGAAAAGAAAGCTCCAAACATGTATTTCCTATTCCCACAAAAAAAGAGTTAGACATTAATCACCTCTGCCAAGATTAATCTCTTTATTGTGAACTTGACATTTATCTTCAGTTTAGCAGGTTGGACATGTGTAATATTCGAGTTGCCATCAAGGTCAATTCCTGCATAAACGGCTTCTCAGACTGGGAAAGGGTGATATTAAAGGATAGATGAAGAGATTATGAGACAAGTACTATGGCAACAAAATGACATACAACAAAGTGTCCTAGCCTAAAGGGCAATGCTTTTTTTTTTTTTTTTTTTAGCAACAAGCTATTCTTTTTTTTTTTCCAGGAAATCTTGTGACACCCATGCTGGGCTGGGGAATTCTGGGAATTGTAGTCCACATTTACTAAGATTTAAAAATACTGGTCTACATCACAAAGGATATTTAAATCAAGAATACTTGCTGGTACTAAGTAACAAGAACAACACAAGTCAAACACATAATTACTGTAAGCTTAAGTAAATTATTACTTCACTGAGTTTACAAACACATCATATTCCTTTTATCTAGTCATTTTCTATATTTTATTACTTGTGGAAATTTAATTTTAAAAAATAACATGCTGACTTCCTTAGTAAAATCCTGAGTTTATAATATACCTCAGTCTTATTAATTTCAATAACAGCAAAAGATTTTATTTAGATCGATAGAACCCAAACTGTTAATGCTGGCTTTCAAAAATCTCCAGATTAGTAGTGAGAAATGGAACTCTAGTTGTGCTGCAGTCTAGTGGCCACCTGAATGTTTTGTTTTGTTTTTAATATAGGCACAAGTAACCAATGTTATTAAGGCTAAGGACATTGTGCCTGAAAACATTCAAGTGGCCACTAGTGTGCAGCATAGAGTTCCATTTCAATATTTGTCTGACCCATGTAAAAAAAAATTGGAAGTGAGTTGCATGGATGAAACAGAGTATTTATATACAGTTTTTAGTTACAATGGCAATTGGGACCAGAATTTCTGTCACTAAGCGATACAGTCATAAGTATGACTCATTCGGTATTGTCAACTTTGAATGGTCACTAAACGACTGATCATAATCCAAGAATTATCTATATAAGCAAATTTCTCTTTTCTGTGTGTCCTGTTGGCTAACTATTGCAGAGCTAGCAGAGAATTTATTAACTATTAGCACTAAAAACAAGGTGCTGGGTTACAATGGAAGAAGAAATGCTTTAATTATTGGGAAAAAGCCATTTTAGCTAGTGTGTTAGCTTGTCCTTCTGTAATGTGAGAGCAGGAGAAATTGAACTGAAATAAATATTGTCTTTTGGACCATTGAAATTAAAAGTACATTAATAATAATTAATGTGGATGATACATCATAAACACTTGCTTTTATTAGGAAAGGTTAAGGGCCAAACAACATACAGCTCAAATTAAAGAATGGGCCATTTGAATGTTGTTTTCAAATACTTACTATGATAAGGTACATATTAAGTCCCTTCTTTGTAATCATTTCTCTCCTCCAAAAATATTACTAGTTTAGCTAGGAGGAAAAGATAAGTATTTTGTGAGTTTATAAATTTTGCCAATTTATTAACTATTAGTACTAAAAACATAGGAGACGCAGTAATTTAATGGAGAGGAGACATAGTAATTTCAGGGAGAGGGTGTTTTACCAGGGAATAGCTCAGAGAGAAAGAGTAAACTCCTTTTCACATGATGATGATGCTTTAAAGGTGAAACTACCCATAGTTCTTTTTAAAGCATTTAAACTGAAATCTGATAACAGATATTTTACGTCACTGCCTACTTTAGCTCTTAGTTAAACTTTTGGAATTTACTGGAACTCTGCTGCTGTAACTTCTCTGCCCACTAAAAATAATAGCTTTTAGTTCTGTGCTATCATTTCACACTTGTCAGATAACATATTGAAGGAGCCGTGCTGACAATGCACCCATTAATCATCACATAAGAAAGCCTCACCAAGATAGCACCTAGTAGCCTTTGTATAAAGGTTGGTGAATGGTGATAAGTAGAAGTAAGAAATACGATCATTCTATAAATATGTATACAAATAAAATGTATGGTTTCTAAATATAAACAATACAGAAGCATATCTCTTTATCTCTTTTTCAAGATATGAGAGGGAGAGATGATTAGAAAGAGATGCATGGAGGATGGATAAATAGATGATAGATAGATAGATAGATAGATAGATAGATAGATAGATAGATAGACAGACAGACAGACAGGTGATAGATGTTTTATTTCTTAATCCATATTATTTCTAGTCCATGATTTCTTTTAGAAAAAATGAAATTCTACACTCATATTCATTGATAGTGTTTGATTTAGTAAACTGTAAACATAAATTATAATCCTAAACAAAATTATAACAAAAGCCAAATTATTAGAAAGTCTTGGAATGAAATTCCCACAGATTTAGTGAGATGAAAAGCCTCCTGGTATTCAGTATGGTTTATTTAAATATGTGTTTAAGATTGTAGGCATAGAGTACAACTGTCAAATTATTTAGGAGAAAACATACATATAATTTGATAGGCTGCAATTCTAACAGTCCTAAAACACTTACTTGAGCATAAACTGAACTGAATATAGTTGAAACTCCTTCAGAATAAACAAAGGTCAAATGTAAAATTATCTTCCTTATTATACAATTTCTCAATTGCCTAGGCAGATAAGTGTCTATACTGGAACAGTACAATAAGACTTTTAGTAAAAATGTGTCCAGTTGCATACTATAAAAATATTCCTATAATAAATAATATTTTGGGTGTGCTTCACCAAGAACTCTGTATACATTCTATTTTCAGAGTCAGCAAACAGAGCTTTTAACAATGAAGTAATATATTTACAAACAAGTCTAACATATTTATATTCATAAATAGCAACTTAATATAGTTTTATCTTATGCTTTTTTAAAAAAGCATGTCCATCGTGAATGACAGTCTTGATCGTACAGGAAAATGGTTCATTTCAGGCTAATATGTATTCCTAAATGTTCATTTCAATCATTAATATCAATCAATAGTATACTATTTCACCATAACCTGGTCATTACAATCAAGAATTAGAATAGCATATTACTGAGTAAGCTATTTTCACTTAAGAAGAATTTTCCAGATTGCTCTATTCATAAATGATTATGAAAATAGAATATGACCAGCAAATTCCGGGACTAAACAACATTACCAGAACTCCTTGGTTATAGGACCTTACAGTGGTACAATCTATGGGGTAGAATCAAGAGTATTTTGTTCAGCACACTGTACAATAATCCCCTTCTTTCTGTCTGCCCGTCAGGGATTCAGAAAAGAAACTCCTGAAGCATATTTGGAACTCTATTTTTGTAGGGTTAATAATAGAATTTTCAAAGCTTGCCATTTTCCTCTCTGCTCTCAGCTATATAGGTAGCCCTTGACTTATAGCCATTCATTCAGAGACTGTTCAAAATTAAAGCAGCACTGAAAAAAATATTTAGGACCAGTCCTCACACTTACAACCGTTGCAGCCTGTTCCCATAGCCACAATCAAAATTTGGATGTCTGGCAACTGGCATGTATTTATAATGGCTACAGTGTCCTGAGGCATGTGAATTCCATTTGCAGCCTGGCCACTGCAAATTTCCAATCAGCAAAGTCAATGGGAAAAACTGGATTCACTTAATGGCCAATGATTCACTTAACAACTGCAATTATTCATTTAACAACTGTGACAAAAAAAGGTTGAAAAATCAGATGCAATTCACTTAACAACTGCTTTGCTTAGCAGTGAAAAGTCTGGTCCCAACTGTGGTTGTTTAAGTTGAAGTCTACATATACTGTGCATAATAAAGGTGAAGTTATTCTAAACCTTTTTCTTATGCTTACTATTTCAGGGCTGAGATTTCATTTACAGTCTCTTTTACCAGTTAATGGCTTTTGTGTTCTTTCATCAGTGTTCTTCCTGTCTCCCTTTATACCTCCAATATTTATTGTCTTCTCCAGCTAGAATTACTTTTTTTGTTCGAGAAGGAATAGAAGAAATACAGTAGTAAATACAGAATGTCCACATTGCTGCCATGGTAACCCATGATTGGTTCCTTGCTAATGTTCTTTCCAAGACTCAAGAAGAGGAAGAAAGATGGCCAAAGCTCATACACTTCCTATTTCTGCCTACCACTCCAAAGAATTTAAAGATCTTAATACCATTGAGCAGACTTCTACCCTGTTCTCAACCCAGAAGCTGACCATCTCACCAAACATCCTAGAGCTTTTAACTCTGCCTTGTGGTATAGACGAACTGGAACATGACTACCGGTAAAATGCTGTACCAGCTACAGGGAGCATTTTGGGAGGATTCATAATAAAGTACAAGAATAAAAGGGAGGGAGAACATCTGGTGGAGGTATGAGGTATGGGTTAGATACTCAAGACTTCTTCAGATGGGAAGTATATAGACACACTTCATTTCAAACAAGTTTACCTTTTTTAAAATAAAATATTCTGCCACTCCAATCTCCTGATGTGGGTATATGCCCACAATGGCTTTAAACAATCATCATATAATGACACTATAAAAGCCCAAAGCATGAAACCAAAAAAGCAGGAGTGATAGAGGAAACGGCAAAGCTAAAGCAGAATAAAGCCCAAGGTCAAACTTGGTGAAAAATCTTCATTAATTACCTAGAATAATTAACTGAAACTGTCGTCAGAAATAATATAGCTCTAATGTATTCAAATTATCTGGGTAAAAATCTGATGAGATAACTTAGGTTATGTGATAGTGACAATTCATTTAGAAACAATGCACCTACAAATTACATGTGTGTAATGGAGTCATCAGAACATGACCTCATTGAATGAGGTCATTCTTAACTTTCATATCATCACCCTCCCAGAGGATAGTAGTCATTTTTAAATAGAGCCAACTCACATGCCTTTAGTTATCATGGGTAATCATACAGTATATGCCCTATATATACAGAAATATTTAATACTTTACTGAAAGTATACAGTTACTGTATGCTATTACATCATAGTCCATATTAAAACAGTTATATACATTGTGTAGCTGGGCCCTGTGTAACAACTTATGAAGTAAATCAAATTTCTGCTATTAAATAATGGAGATGAATATTACTGCTACGCAACCAACCCAGAGGCAGATAGAATTGGGTTTGGAAAAGGCAGCCCAGTTGCATTAGATTCCACAAAATGAAACTAGGAAGTACATGTCCTAGGGGAGATAAGACTATTTTTTCATTTTTTATATATTGTCTCAGAGATGCTTTTTTCAAAAGGAAGCTACACTTTATTTTTTCTTGAAGATGTTTTGCTTCTCATCCAAGAAGTTTCATCAGTTCTGATTGGATGGTAGGGAACAGGGGTGGGTTCTACTTACTTTTACTACCGGTTTGCAATGGGATCGCACGCATGCGTGAACAAAGTGAGCGCACACGCCAAGCTTCTGCATATGCACAGATCACCTATGACATCCGGGGTGATGGGCAGAGCCTCCCACCGGTTTTACTACAGTTCATGCGAACTGGTCCGAAGTGGGGGCAACCCACCACTGGTAGGGAAGATGAAAAGATTATATTTCTTTGCAATCATCTGGTTGTTAGCACTCTCTCTGAGAGCCGTTGAGGCTACATGGGGGTTTATCTGTGCCCTCAGGGTCATCTGAATCAGAGTGCCAATGGTGTGTGGAATCTTCTTGGAACTGCTGAAAGGACTGTGTTGAAGACAGAAGATAGGTGGTGTCATATTCCCTCCTCTCTATTGAGGGTGGGCTCTTCAATTCTAACATAGATGGCCTCTTTCACCCCTCTTTCAAACCAATAGTTCTTTCTATCCAGACTATCCGTGGACTTTGTTATCTTCAAAAAAGTGACCTTTGCCTTTCAAATACAGATGAATTGCTGAATCTTGTCCTGATAGATTTGTTCTCCTACGTTATGCCATGGATTTGTGAGGTGGTTGTTTCTTCAATGTACAGATCTGCACATGTCTCACTGCACCATCTTGCATATACTACATTACTCAATTTCTGTCTGGGTGTTTTATCCTTGGGGTGAACAAGCTTCTGCCTTAGTGTATTCTTGAGTTTGAAATGAGTATGTATGTAGTGTTGGTTGAAAATCCTCCTAATCTTTTCCGATATTCCTGCAAAGTATGGAATGACAACATTGCTTCATTTTTGTTCTCTTCTTTGACTGCTATGGAGGAGCTTCTGCTGGATCTCTTTCTGGGTTTGATAAAAGTGCAGTTGGGATAGCCACACATTTGGACAGTTTCCGTGACGTGTTTTTTCTTTTCCCTCTTTATTGGCTGGCAAACTGTCAGCCCAGTGGTGCAAGGTTCTGATCACTCCCATTTTGTATCTCAGTGGGTGATGAGAATCAAAATGTAAATACTGATCTATGTGTGTGGGGAGGTTTCTGTAAACTTCAGTGTTAAGGTTTCTTTCTTCCTTAATGTGCACTTCACAGTCCAGAAAAGCCAGACAGTTTTCCTGAGCATCTTCTCGTGTGAATTTAATCTACATGGTCCACAGAGTTGACGTATTTGGCGGAGGCTTCCACTTCCTGTGTTTTAATCTTATATTTTTACTCCTCTCTTAAAAACATTTATTTATTTTTATTTTATTTTATTTCAAATTTATATACCGCACCTTCTCCCAAGGGACTCAGGGCGGTGTACAGCCAGATAAAAACATACAATACAAACATTAAGAACAATTAAAAGAATATATATTAATTTGGGCCCAGTTTAAAATGACAAACCAATTAAAAATTAAAAATTTAAAAATATGCTAAGCCAGCCCGGCTTGATGAAAAAAGAAAGTTTTAAGAGCACGGCGGAAGGCACCGAGGTCTTGAATTCTCCTTATTTCAGGGGGCAGCTGGTTCCATAGGGTAGGTGCCCCCACAGAGAAGGCCCTCCCCATGGGGGTCACCAGCCTACATTGTTTGGCTGATGGCACCCCGAGGAGGCCCTCTCTGTGGGAGCACACGGGTCGATGGGAGGTTGTCGGTAGCAACAGGCGGTCTCGAAGATAACTAGGTCCTATGCCATGGAGTGCTTTAAAGGTGGTAACCAATACTTTGAAGCGCACCTGGAAGACCACTGAGAGCCAGTGCAGCTCGCGCAGGAGCGGTGTTATGTGGGAGCGCCATGCAGCTCCCGTAATTACCTGCGTGGTTGCATTCTGGACCAGTTGGAGCCTCCGGGTGCTCTTCAAGGGGAGCCCCATGTAGAGAGTGTTGCAGTAGTCCAGGCGAGAGGTGACGAGGGCATGAGTGACTGTGCACATGGAATCCTGATCAAGAAAGGGTCGCAACTGGCGAATCAGGCAAACCTGACAAAAGCAATTCACTTTAAAATTTATTCCACATTTCCACCTATAATTTATTATACCCAAAATATTTTGTTTTTGCTAATTACAAGTTTTTTCTCCATTACAGCTAATTCTGATGTTTAAATGGTTCATAACTTATATAGCTATTCCCCATCAATATTTTCCTCCACTTCTATCAATTTGGCTGTAACTGTTTTCAGAAATATCTCCTTCACTCCTCCTAGGTTTATTTTTGGCTGGATTGCAGCTTGGTTAGCTGGTTTCCAGGGATGCTTTCCTCCACTCCTAGCCTTATTTGTTAGCTAGATCACAATTTGGTTTTAACTGCTCTCCAACATTTTGTCCTCCACTCCTCCTAGGTTTATTTTTAGCTGGATAACGGCTTAATCAGCTGTTTTCCAGGGATGCTTCCTTCCACTCCTAACCTACATTTAGCTGGTTCACAGTTTGGCTTTAACTGCTCCTCAGCGTTGTCTCCTCCTCTCCTGCTAAATTTATTTTTGGCTGGTTCACAGCATAGTTAGCTGTTTTCCAGGGATGCTTTCCTCTGCTCCTTACCTTATATTTAACTGGTTCACAGTTTGGCTCTAACTGCTCTCCAGCATTATCTCCTCCACTCTTCCTAAGTTTATTTTTGGCTGGTTCACAGACTAATCAGCTGTTCTCCAGGGATGCTTTCTTCCACTCCTAACCTTATATTTGACTAATTCACAATTTAGCTTTAATCATCTGATCACCAAAATCATACTTCCTTACCAATTTAAAATAATAATGCATTGTAATATATATCTTCTCTCCTACTCTCTCTTAAACTATTAATTTTATTTAAATTTCTCCCATTTCCTATTTGTTTCTTGTTTTTCTATGTAAAGCAACATTTTGAACCATTTTGAAACACTAATTTACCAAAGTTATAAAATCTAAAAACAAGTCTTATTAATATTCAAAAATTCATTTCCATTCTCTTATTTACTATGAAAAAATGACATTTTAAACCACTTTCAAATCAATTTTCTGTAACCATTAGAACTCTTATTAATATTTAAAAATTTTCTTTCAAAGTCTTCACATTTTTATAATTTTTCTATAATGACATTTCCTGCTTTAAAAATAATCATAAAGTCTATAAACAATTCCTGCTAATATTCAAAGCTTCATTCATGTTTTCTTATTTTCTATAAAGGACAATATTTTAAACCATTTTAGAGAAACAATTTTCTATATTCATTAAATCCATCAGCAATTCTTATTAGTAATCAAAAATTCATTTATAATCTTCATATTTCTTATAATTTTTCTATTATCACATTTTCCCCACCTTAAAAATCACTTCTCTCAATAATAATAATGAAAAGTCAAAAAAGGAAAGAGAAAGGGAGAAGAAAAAAGGAATAAAAATATAACAAAAGAAATCAAAAAGAAAAATTCAAAAAAAGAAAGAGAAAAAAAAGAGAGGAATAAAGTAAGAGTAATAAAGAAAGGAAAGAGAAAATAAGAGAGAGAGAGAAAGAAGAAATAGGAAGTCTCCTCCTTACATTGTTTAGACCTCAATTACATAGAAAACATTTACATCCATATTAATCAAACTGTAGTACTTTTCTCATCTTGCTGTCCAATCTATTCCAATTTTTCCCTTTCTCCAATCTGTCCATACTTTTTTTTTCTTTTCAGTTCCAATATCAATAAGGTTATAAAGACTAAAGGGTTTAGTTCTTTTGTATTCCACATATGGTACCATCATGTCTTCTTCTGTCGCTCCGCCCTTCCCTTTTGTTACAGCGCCATTAATCAGCAGTTGTTCCAATTAATTTCTTCTTTCCAACTGTCCATAAGTAGTCCAAAAACAGATTAAGTACATCTAAAATCAAGTCTTCTTAGTTTTTCTTCAAAGTAATCCAATTTGGGAAACAAGATACAAAATTTCTTCTTTAAATAGCAAGCAATCCACAGTTTGCAGTTTGCACTTTCACTTCTCAGCAGGCAACCATTTTAACTTCCTCCGCTTGTTATTTCTGATAGCTTTAAAAAGACATTCTACTTATTTCCTCTTCTCCTTCTTCCTCTTCAAAGATAATCCATTCTTATTAAAGACCAGGAAAATATCAAGTTTAATCCATCCAAAGGAACATTGATTCCAAAAGCAGTCAATAAGTACTATTGTCCTTTAATGGGTCTTCTCTTTGTTAGTTGCTTTGAATTCTTTGCCCAAGTAGTTCTTAGCTGCTATTAGGGCCAGGGCATTGTTAGTAATCAATTATTTGAAGGCTGTTCCCACCTGGGCTAATCCTACTCCCCGGCATTCAAACACCTTGCTCCTGCATCTCTTCCTGCACTTTGCTTGTCCTGGTTGCCACAGCCTTGGGGCAGCCACCATGGCAGCCGCTCTCGACGACGACGATGCAGAGGGCAATCCTCCGGCCCCGAGGAACCTGCCTGTGCCTCTCGGCCGTCCGAGGGGTCCCTGTCTAATCCCTTGTCCCTCCAGGACAGGGTAGGTCCGCAGACCTGCCGGTGGTGGCTTAATAGACAGGGTTATCATGGGGCTCCAAGGAGCCCCGTTATTTTCCTGTCCGCTCGCCGCAGCGCCAACCGGAAGGATTCACTTCCTATGTTTTAATCTTGACCCAGGTGTCATCCACATACCATGTTTTCCTGAAAATAAGACCAGCCCTGAAAATAAGACCAGCCCTGAAAATAAGACCTAGTCTGGATTTTTAAGCCCAGAGGGATGGGCATGGCTAGCATAAGAGGCAATGAGTGCATAGAGACCAACGGTGACGACAGCAGCCGCAGCTCACCAGCCCTTTGTGTGGAGGCAGAGGCAGGAGGAGGCAGAGGATCTGGACCTGCTGTGCAGCTGCCTGGATCACAGGAAGCTCACAGGAGTCTTGTGTGGTGGCACTGGCAGCAGGCAGAGATATCGGGGGAGGCAGACAATCCTGATGCCCCACATGAGTGCCTGCTCAGTGTGGCTGCAGGCAAGCCAAGAGATGGTGGGATGGAGTGGCGGTGTATTGGCATTGCCGGCCTCCCCCCGTACCTTTGCCTCCACCTGGCTTGCTGCACACTTTTTGCCCAGAGAGAGACAAAGCTTTGTCTGCCTGCAAAAGGGGCACTTTGAAATGGAGCTAATCATTCCATTTCAAAGTGTCCCATTTGCAGGCAGACAAAGCTTCAAGTCTCTGTCATTTCTCTATCCAGGTGAAGTGTTTCTGTGCCAATGGGTGCAAATTGCTCCATTCCCAAGTGCCCAATAGGTACCGGATATTTTTCGCCCAGAGGGAGATGAAGCTTCGTCTGCTTGCAAATGAGGCACTTTGAAATGGAGTGATTAGCTTTGTTTCAAAGTGTCCCATTTACATGCAAACAAAGCCTCAAGTCTCTGTCATTTCTCCATCTGGGCAAAAACTGTTTGGGTGCCTATGGGATGCTTGGGAGCGGAGTGATTTGCTCTCTTTCAAATCATCCAGATTGCTCCATTCCAGTAGTGGGTTGCTCCCGGTTCTGTCCAGTTCTTGCAAACCGGTAGAAAAAGTGGTGGGAGGCTCTACCCAACTGCTTGGATGTTACAATGGACAATATGTGCACGCGCAGAAGCACACACGCTCCCATTGCAAACTGGTAGTAAAGGTAAGTAGAACCCACCCCTGCTCCAGAGGGGAGACAAAGCTTTGTCTGTTTGCAATGGGGCACTTTGAAATGGAGCGATTAGCTTCAAGTCTCTGTCATTTCTCTGTCCAGGTGAAAAATGCTTTATGGGGTGCTTGGGAACAGACCCAAGCACTCCATAGACTCCCAAACACTTTTTACCCAAAGGGAGGTGAAGCTTCGTTGGCTTGCAAGTTGGGCACTTTTAAACGGATTAGCTCTGTTTCAAAGCATCACATGTGCAAGCAGACAAAGCTTTGAATCTCTATTATTTCTCTGAAGCTTCAAGTCTCCATCATTTCTTCATCTGGGCAAAAAGTGTGTCTGCCCTGGGAAATCCTGCAAGCCGTTGCGGCTGTGGGCAAGCAAATGGTGGGAGGAAGTGGGCAGGTGGCTGCAAAATAAGACTTTCCCCAAAACTAATGGGTCTTTTAGTAAAAAAATATATATAAGACCCGGTCTTATTTTTTGGGAAACACGGTACCTACTGTATACCAGTGAATGGGTGGAAGGAGCTTAGGGCTTCTCTAGAAATTGGCCCCAGTGGGGGACACAGGTGAACCGATGGCTCAGGTATGTTTTTGTCTGTAGAAACTTTCATTGTATTTAAAATGGGTAGTGGTCAAGCAGAGGTCCAACATGGCACATATGTGATCTGGGCTTAGGTTGGTTCTATTGCCTAATGTCCTGTCTTGTAGCAATCATTTCTTCCCTACTGTGACAGTTTCAGTTTTTGGATTGCAAGTAAGCAGTGAAGTCACATCATAAGAAGCCATAGTCTCATCTGGATCTAGCTTTAGTTTCCAAACTTTGCTGACAAGTGATAGTGCTGACCAAAGGAGCCAATGAGGTGGCTAGATGTTGTCGGTGATGGAGTTGAATGTTCCCTCTTTATGGTGAATGTTCCCTCTTTATGGATTTTGGGGGATCTATATATGTATGGAGCGGCTTCCCCAGGATAGCCTCAGTACAATAGTATTGTAGTTTGTCAATAGCATTGTTTTTCAGTAGTGGTTGCAGGAAATCGATGACCTATTTCTTATAACTGCTGGTAGTATTTCTCTTCAAAGTTTCATATATAGCAGAATCCTTCAGAAAACTGTTTACCTTGGCATTATAATCATCTGTGTTCAGAATAACACAGAATAATACAGTTGATAAAGGAAGATGTGCATCTTCCTTTATCAACTGACAATATGATGATGTTTGGTGATCTTCCTAGGGATATCACTGCTGTCCTTTCTTGAATTGTGAGTTTGGAGGGAGGTGTTTTGACATTGGTGAGGGTTGCAGAAAAAGGTGGTATTCAGCCGGTTCGCACTGGTTTGGGTGAACCGGTAGCAGCGACTGCAGGTGGGTCTGCCCTCCCACCCAGATGTAATGCCGTCCTATTTAGCCACGTTTACAAGGGAGGGTGCATGCGCAGAAGGTGTGCATGTGTGCGAGCAAAGAGTATATACGGAAGGCCGGGTGAATGCGCGGAAGGCACATGCACAGCGAGCATGCTGAAGGCTGGGCGCATGTGCGCGCATGCAGCAAAACAGTGGCAACAATATGTGAAACCCACACCTGGCTGAAGATATCTTTAATTCACCCTTAGTTGTTCTGGTTCTGGTTCTGCAAGTTTATTGTTCCTGATGGCTGATTCTGTGGTTATGATTAGATCTATGATTGGTAGCTGTTCTAGTGTTCTAGTCTGCAAAATCCAGTCCTTTGGATAAAACATTCTTTTCTGTTTGAGGAAGCTCTGTCAGAAAGATTTCTCACCCTGGGGTGATCCTTTCATCCCTACCACCATCTAGTCAGGACTGATGACCGGATAAGAATCTTCAAGAAAAAACAAAGTTCAGTTGCCTCTTGAAAAAGCACTTTTGAGATGACCTGGATGACTAGAATATCCATAGATCAGGGGTGAAATCCAGCAGGTTCTGACAGGTTCTGGAGAACCGGTAGCGGAAATTTTGAGCAGTTCGGAGAACCGGCAAATACCATTTCTGGCTGGCCCCAGAGTGGGTGAGAATGGAGATTTTGTAGGATCCTTCCCCCAGGAGTGGGGAGGGAATGGGGATTTTGCAGTATCCTTCCCCTGGAGTGGGGTGGGAATGGAGATTTTGCAGTATCCTTCCCCTGCCATGCCCACCAAGCCAGGCCCACCAAGCCACACCACACCACACCCACCAAGCCACACCCACAGAACCGGTAGTAAAAAATTTGGATTTCACTACTGTCATAGATGCTTTTAGATATTGTTTTGTTTTTAAATGCTATTATTTTAAAATAGTTCACTTCCAAGAGAGGAAAGATTATTCTCTTAGATGACCAGGAGGCAGTGTTATACATGTAATTGAAAGCCACATCCTGGGATATGTAAGCTCCCTGAATTGAAATTTTTGCATTTACCTATTAAAAGATGAATTAATAAGGGTTGGGATACAAGGAAGGCCTTTCAAATTAAAAAGAACAGGATTAGTTGAAAAATACTTTGATTTTTCTTGAAACAGCTTTTTATTTTCCTGTAGTTTTATTTTACACGAGCCTTAGAATTAAAGATAACTTTGCCCCCCTTAGAATATTCTTGGGGGGAAAATAAACAAAAATGTTTGGTCGGGAATTTTGCCCCTGAGCCAAAAAGAGAACAAAGTCAAGTAAGGGTAATAGACAATACCCTACACTGGGGATACTATAGGAAGAGGCAGGTAATATTCTGGTAAATCAGTGCTTTGTAACACTTTATGTCCCGTATGGGCATATTATTTTATTTATTTATTTGTCAAGCATATATAAGATAACAGGTAAAAGTATAAACATAATTTGAATAAATGAAAAGATTAAGAGTAAAAAGGAATATTAGGACAGGGACGGTAGGCACACTGGTGCACTTATGCACGCCCCTTACTGACCTCTCAGGAATGGGGTGAGGTCAACAGTAGACAGTCTAAGGTTAAAATTTTGGGGGTTTGGGGAAGAAACCACAGAGTCAGATAGTGCATTCCAGGCATTGACCACTCTGTTACTGAAGTCATATTTTCTGCAATCGAGTTTGGAGCAGTTTACCTTGAGTTTGTATCTATTATTTGCTTGTGTATTGTTGTGGTTGAAATTGAAGTAGTCATTGACAGGTAGGACATTGTGAAGGGCAAGCCCCCCTCCCCACTTACAAAAGATTGGGGACTCCTGATCTGTGAAATAAACTATCACAGTGTTAGGACCAATGTGGATTATGTTAAAATAGGTTTAGATCAGATCCCTGCTAGTCCTGATGGCTTAAAAACTCCCAAAATCAAAGCAAATATATCATTGAACATCCTCTGTCCTATGATATATTCCTAAATCCCTAGACCAGATGTCACTAAAATAATATGAAACTTGTTACTTCACTGAAACGTTGATTAAAAGATGCTAGAAAAGCTACACATCATTGAGTATCAATTGCTAGAAAGGAGGACAGAATTCTTATATTCATGTCCTGCTTTGGAGCTTCCCAAAGGGATTTTACTTGGTTCTTGTGAGAATAGAATGCTTAGCTACATTATCTGTACCCAGCAAATCTGATACTAAAAACTTCGGTGAACAAGCAAACAAATTGTGACATTGGGTCATTAGCTTTGCCCATCAATGCTGAAAATGTAGATGGAAATATACTACAGTTAGCTTGTCCAGTTGTGTATTGTATCCAGTTGAGGATGATGCCAGCCTGCCTACAGTTAATAGTTAATTTATGGAACAAGTCTCTAAAAACTTTCTTTAGTAGCATTTATTAGAAGGAAGATTATGGTTGCAACATGAGAATTTCCATTAATATTTTATTTCTGAATGAGATACCGATGTACAGTATATGCAACTCTTTTTCACCTCTTTCAGTTTTTAGAGATTTGTAGAGGACTGGAAGCTTGCCTCTTTAGGAATGAGGGCTGTCTGCATCTGTTTACTGTTAATAGAATAGAATAGAATAGAATAGAATAGAATAGAATAGAATAGAATAGAATAGAATAGAATAGAATAGAATAACAGAGTTGGAAGGGACCTTGGAGATCTTCTAGTCCAACCCCCTGCCCAGGCAGGAAACCCTACACCACTTCAGACAAATAGTTATCCAACATCTTCTTAAAAAATTCCAGTGTTGGAGCATTCACAACTTCTTCAGCCAAGTTGTTCCACTTATTAATTGTTCTAACTGTCAGGAAATTTCTCCTTAGTTCTAGGTTGCTTCTCTCCTTGATTAGTTTCCACCCATTGCTTCTTGTTCTACCCTCAGATGCTTTGAAGAATAGTTTGACTATTATATTATTCCCACTAGTGTGAGAAATAACTCTCACAGATGGTTGATGGTTAGCTTATTTATTTATTGGCAATACAACATTCATAGGCCACCCTGTCCATATGGACTCTTAAAATTCAGTTGTATCTCTGGGGTCACATTCAGAACCAGGAAAGGTTTTTATCCTCCCTGCTCCTGCAACGGAGGTGAGTTTCAGCAGCTTCTGACCAGTTGTGGAGAACCGGTAGTGGAAATTTTGTGTAGTTCGAAGAACCGGTAAATACCACCTCTGACTGGCCCCGCCCCCATCTATTCTCTGCCTCCCAAGTCCCAGCTGATCGGGAGGGAATGGAGATTTTACAGTATCTTTCCCGTGCCATGTCCACCAAGCCACACCCACCAAGCCATGCCACGCCCACCAAGCCACGCCCACAGAACTGGTAGTAAAATATTTTGAAACCCACCACTGTCCTGCAAGTGAATATTTTCATGTTCCCATTGGAAGAGTTTGAAATATGGCACAAATTCACTCACAGGGAGTCACTTGTATAACGCAAACTAGGAGCGATTATGGCAAGGAGTCATTTTAAGACATTTTAAGAATGGCATTATCATGTTTCTTAATATAGTTTTGCATTAAGAGTTCCCTTTCTGAATGAGCTAAGTTTAGCCTGGGTGACGTACATGTTGACTCAGTCTGATTTGATGGTCAGAAGACTAAGCAATCACTGTGTGCATCTGTTTGTCAAAACTGCCAAAGCCAGGAAATCTTTGGATAGTTTCCACCTTCAAGATATCTAGACATTACAAGCTGTCCCCACAAGACCTTGCTAAAGAAAATAACTGGCTTGTCAAATAAATTGACAATGGGCATTAAGGAAGCAACAAACCTTTCCTAAATACGTCTGAAGAGTGTTTTATGCTGTTATAGGCTGAAAATGTCAATATGATGAATCATGTATACGCAGTTAGCTTAGAGTGCAGACTCTTTAGAGAACTACTTGAAGGCACAAGATAGTTAAATTATTTAATCCAGTGTCAGCCAACATATGGCCCCCAAAAGTCTCTCTAAATCTATCAACTTGAAAAGTCTAATATAACTGAAGATGGAAGCTACTAAGTACATAAGAAGCCAATATAAACCGCATTCAATCAATCTGAACTAAATTTAATTTTAGGTATTATCCTAGCTTTCCCCACATTTTGTAGTGTGACTCTATGGCTACAAAATAAGGCATATTTTGATCTAAAAGCCGCCTATGCTAAGGCTACCAAAAAGTTTACTGCTTATTCTCTACATCAGAGGTGTCAAACTTGCAATCTGTGGGATGGGTCCGATGCATCATGCACTGGCCACCCCCACCCCCCGGTTTAGCGAAGGGAAAAAAGTTGAGATATGTCATGTTATGACAATGTGACACTGCGAGTTTGACACCCCTACTCTACACGCTATAGTTTCTCTCCCTCTCTCTCTCTCTCTCTCTCTCTCTCTCTCTCTCTCTCTCTCTCTCTCTCTCTCTCTCTCTCTCTCTCACACACACACACACACACACACACACACACACACAAATCATGAATCTTTAATATGCAGAAATTACTTATTTTTATGACTGAGCCACAAACTCTGAGTGGAAAGAGACAAGAATTGTAAACCAAGATTAATTAATCATTTAGCTAAGAATCAGGATTCAGAGCAACACCAATCATGTAAAACACAGTAGAGATTCTAACTCTCACAAATAGTTGAAAAGGACAGTTTTCCTCCTGGTTTTTACCTCGCCACAATAGATAGAGTCTCTCCAGATTTAGGTTTCTTCCTTAAAAAGCTGCAGATCTGTGGATCACCTCATTGGATAGCAGTCAACTATTTCACTCAAATTGTAAGAATTTTAACTACAGTATATGATATGGCTCTCATATCATAGACAGAAAGAAAGAAAACTTGTCATGGTTATATTGTATTTTAAAACCTGTATGTATAATATACATATTGTCTTACACAGAGGCTTAGATAAGTATTTAGTGTTCTTCTTTGATATGGGATTATTATGTCTAAGTAGACCTAATACTAGATATGCTGGAATTAGAATATTTATTATGTATTGGCTTGGTTGTATGATCTGCTTTTGCAAAACCAGGCAATGGATAGATATGACATCAGATAGAAACTATTGGAGTGCTGAAGATGACACATTGACATATCTAAGTGGGCTGGTTGGCTACGTACATAGAATCTATGTTTACAAATCCCACAACTATGAATTAGTCAACCACATTTTGGTCTATTACGTTGGCCAATCCTAGCTCCTCGGTTTAGATTCATTCATTCACTGGGAACCCAGAAAACTGAAATGAATAAATTGTAGTAATTACACCTAGAAAAACATGTTGTATGGACACAACCAGAAAGAGAAAGGCTAAGGGATGGGGTTCAGAGAACATTACGTAGAATAGGCTAGAGATGCATGAACAATGGGACTCTAGTTTATAAGAGGAAAGAGTTTCTCTTGGGTATTGTGAGATAGGTATGTTGAGTACATGGGTCTTATACAATTGGGGAAGAGCTATGGGCTGAGCCTGATTGAAAGGAATTAAATTTAAGTTTTGGGGTTTATCCTGCATCCTTGTTTTTTGTTGCTGTTCTTTGTTGAATTATTTGTTACATCATTTATCTCTGTTTCAGAGGTGGGTTTCAGTCAGTTCTGACCGGTTCTTGCGAAACAGTAGTGGAAATTTTGAGTAGTTCAGAGAACTGGTAAATACCACCTCTGCCTGGCCCGCCCCCAATCTATTCGCTGCCTCCCACTCTCCGATCTGATCGGCTAGAAGGAAAAAATCAGGCCTCGCTTTTCAGCTGGGAGATCGCTTGGCAAAGAAGAAGAAGAAGAAAAAACAAAAACCAAGACAACTTTAAGTTGCTTTAAATTGACAAGCCAAGCACCTGCTGGAAGGAGATTTTTACTTACAGAAACGAAGTGACATTCAGCAGTTCGTTTCTGGGTCAGCTGAACAACAAACTGGATAAGAGGAGGGATTCTTATATAGTTCTATGTTTTTGAAGTTTTGGGGTTTGTGCAACATGGGCTTTGTATTTCTAAAAAGGTTTGGGTGATTTCCCTTGTGAAATATCCTGTCTTGAATGAGTTTTCTACCTGCTTGTAAATGGAGCCAAACTTCCAGCTTCCACTTTCTATTATCTCTAAGCACTGGTAGCTGTTTTCTTCTTACAAAATTTCCTTTATGCAGCTGGAAGGAATGTGGAATGAGCCTCAGGCAGGTTCCTTTGTTAGCAGCTTGATTTTTCCATGCTTTTCTGGGAGTCTTTTCTTATGAGTAATATTTTATTTGGGGAAATGAAGAGGGGGGAGTTTGATTCCTTCCCAGAGTAGGTTAGTGGAGTGGGGAGGGAATGAGGATTTTGAAGTAACCTTCCCCAGGAGTGGGGAGGGAATGAGGATTTTGCAGTATGCTTCCCCTGTCACGCCCACCAAGCCATGCCCACCAAGCCACATCCACAGAACTGTTAGTAAAAAATTTTGAAACCCACTACTGCTCTGTTTGTTAATTTGAAATGGGTTTGTATTGGAACAGAGCATTATGCAAATTACCTGGTCAGACAGTTACACATTCATAGGTCAGATGGGCAAACTGTACTGGATACAGTTATCTAGATTTCAAGTGCAGATTTTCCATATCATCTGCTGTTTTAAGAAATGCCCTGAATTAAATCTGGAATTTCCTTTAGACATCTTCATATCTGTTTCTCTATATAATGCCCATCAGATGGCAGCACACAGCCAAAAGATAATTAGACTTGGTTAACATTTGGCCAAAATGCTTAAGAAATCCCAGAAGCTAGACTGGGAAACTTAAAAAAAAAAAAACCTTAGGAAGAAAATGAAATGGCAAGTCACTTCATATCACTATTAAATCTGAGGCAGTAGATGGTGTACTGACTCATGATCTATCTATATTTGTAAAATATACTCCCCTTCTATGTGTATTTTAATTTGGTCTCTGACCGCAATAAAAAGCTTACTTACTTACACTATTAAGAATAAAAGTTCTGATTGTGTAAAGAGCTCTTTACATTTCGTAGTTCCTAGCTATACCATCTTCTAAATGAGATAATTATAACATTCCACTGCAGAATAATAAAAACTAAGTACAAAATCAATCACCCAAAAGCACTGTATTCAAGTTGAAAACCAAGGAACTATAAATAGGCTTGCTTCAAAAAATATGGGCATTAATTCCATCCCAGTTATGTTTATAACACTGAAGATATATAACTAAACCAGAAATGGATCGTTTTGTAAATTGAAATGCTAATTTCTATTAGGCAAAGCTTCTCTGCTGTTTAAAATAACTACTTTTTTTTTTATTTTAAAAATCTTCAGGCCTTGTATTTCAGAGGACCTAAAAATAGGTTTTGTCATCTCTGATCATGCCACTCAAACTGAGATAAGTGAAGTAGGAGATCTGAAACAGTCTACAGCAATGACAAGAATTTTACTAGAGGTAACTTTAATTACCATTTTTCAGATATTCTCTTTTTATCTTTATTGTGCTTTTTTACCTTGCTTTGTTTTATTATCAGCCTCCAGTTTGAAGTTAGAGAGTTCATTGAATTGCATTGAGTTGAATTGTTGCAGTCTATGTGATTAATTGCCCTTGTTTATATGAAGGCTAATTCTCCTATAAAATCTGTATGGAATTCATACTGTATGTCTATAGTCATCATTATGCTTCAATATTTGCAAAGATCTTTGCTTCCCTGATATTTACATTGCATTTCTGATCAGCTTTCTTATTATTTCTTCTTTACTTTCAACTACCCACAAAACATTGAGACAGAAAGTGAAACCAAACTTTAAAAAATCCACCATAGTCAGTAACCACCTTTTGTAATCATAACAGTTCCAAAAGAAATTTTGAATTTATATAACATTTATCTTTTTTTGAATTTTTAGTTTACATACTCCCTCTGTGATGACTTTGCAATGTATAAAAATATTCTGAAAATGCAGTATGAGGAAAAAATACAGGAATATTCATCCAAACTCTGGCTAGAGATAAGTGACCGACTGGAAGACATTGAGAAACTTTATAAGCAGGTACAAGTTAACCTCCTTCATCTTCATTTTGCACCATCTGTGCTGTCTGTAAATAGCTCATAAAAGAATAACCACATAATTACAAAAAACCAATCCAATTAATATAAAAGTGAGTGCAAGTATTTAAATTCTTCAGAACTTTTCTTTAAGGAGGAGGAAGAAGAGAAGGAGAAGATGAAGACGATAAAGCAGAAGAATAGAATAGAATAGAATAGAATAGAATAGAATAGAATAGAATAGAATAGAATAGAATAGAATAGAATAGAATAGGAGTTGGAAGGGACCTTGAAGGTCTTCTAATTTTTTATTTATTTATTTATTTTTATATGCTGCCCTTCTCCGGAGACTCAGGGCGGCTTACAATGCATTAAGCAATAGCCTTCATACTTTTGTATATTTTATACAAAGTCAGCTTATTGTCCCCACAAACTGGGTCCTCATTTTACCCACCTTAGAAAGGATGGAAGGCTGAGTCGACCTTGAGCCTGGTGAGAATTGAACTCGCCGTAATTGCAGGCAGCTGGATGTTAAATGATGCCTTAGTAGGAGGCATTAGCCTCTTACGCCACTCAGGCTCCTAGTCCAATCCCCTGCTCAGACAGGAAACCATATATCATTTCAGATAAATGGTTGTCCAATCTCTTCTTCAAAATGTCCAGTGTTGGAGAATTCACTACTTCTGGAGGCAAGTTGTTCCACTGGTTAATTGTTCTAACTGTCAGGAAAGTTCTTCTTAGTTCTAGATTGCTTCTCTCCTTGATTAGTTTCCATCCATTGCTTCTTGTCCTGCCTTCAGGTGCTTTTGAGAATAGCTTAACCTCTTCTTTGTGGCAACCCCTGAGATATCAGAACACTGCTATCATGTCACTCCTAGTCCTTCTTTTTATTAAACTAGGCATACCCAATTCCAACAACCATTCTTCATTTGTTTTAGCCTCCAGTCCCTTAATCATCTTTGTTGTTCTTCTCTGCACTCTTTCTAGAGTCTCAACATCTTTTTTACATCATGGTGACCAAAACTGAAGATTTAGTGCTGTAAAATTCCTAAAATTCAGGCAGCGGGATGACCTTAAGTGGCATTGGAGCTGCATTAAGGTCCTTTGTGTTTTCAAAACTAATTCCTTGTCTCACGATGGACCATACAGATAGTCCTCAACTTACAATATTTTGTTTAAATGACCGTTCGAAGTTACAACAGCACTGAAAAAGGTGACATGAGCATTTTTCACACTTAACAACCATTGCACCATGGTCACATGATCAAAATTGAGATACTTAACAACTGGTTGATATTTATAAGAGTTGCCGTGTCCCAGGGTCATGTGATCATCTTTTGTGACCTTCTGATGAGCAAGTTAATGGGGAAACCATGTTACTAACTTAGCAATTGAGTCATTCTCTTAACAATTGTGACAAGAAAGATCGTAAAATGGGGCAAAAATCACTTAATAACTATCACCTTAGCAACAAAAAATTTGTTGTTCAGTTGTGATGATAAGTTGAAGACTACCGAGCCCACTAACTTGCCACACAGCAGAGAAGACAGACAAATTCCTGTGTTCCCTTCATACTGAATGTGGAAAAAGAATGTTCATATTTCATAATTTTCTTTCGTTGATTATTCTGTACAAGATCTCATAACTCAGGCTTTCCAAGACTGGCAGCCAGCAGGTATAGCAATTATAAATCTCAACAATATTAGGAGTCAGTCAGATCCATCAAATTCAGTAATGCCTTCCTTAATCAGGAGACATTCAGTTATGCTAGATTAAAATTCTTATGGTGTGCACTCCAAGGGTTTGATAACAATTTTGAAGCAGACAGCGCCAGACAAACTGACTTATGGATCACACTGTACAGTAGCTCCATACTTTAATATTAAAAAAATATATTTAAAAAGAGAAATTTGATAAGAACTTTTTTCTACAATGGGGATTACTTGTTTGCATTGTAACCTACTTTTTCAGTTTGTTATTACTATTAATTTAATAATTCATACAAATATGAATCCTTTCTTTTTTAATTACAGAAAGAAATAAAAACACGATATAGCTACCAACAACAATTAAGTGATGCACTTGCTATTCTTAAAATGAACTATTCCGTGAGTTTTTGATTCTTGCTATTGTATTTACTTGAGGCATCTAATACAATCTATGTTCTTTGCTCTGACTTTTTATTAGAGTGGTTGAAAGTTTTTATAAATAGTATGTTTCTCATTATTACCTGGTTTTACCATCTTTTTCATTCTTTGCCTTTATTGTACTATTCTTTTATTGCTATATTTCTGTGTTTGTGAATTGGCCAGAGTCACTTAGAGTCAGGCCATATAAAATTTAAATTAAAAAAAGTAGAGGGATATAGGTTACTTCTATTTACTGCATTAAATTTGGTATTTGAAGCAAATTATTCAAATGTTTTAACTTTCTGACCAAGAACCTGAATTGATAAAACAACACACAAGTGAAACAATCTGAAAATCTATTCTAAAGGACCAATGTGGAAATATGTGAAGTTCTCTTGTGTAGATGTGATTCTGCCCAATCATTATGTAAAGCAATTTTTATATAAGAGTAACAGGACTACTGGAATACATTGGCTTCCTGAATCCCATCTAAACTTTGCCACTCTATCTACTGAAATACACTCAAAGAGATTAGATATGCATAGTAATGATAGAAACTCTAAATAGTTTCAAAGATGATTGTATTAGTTTATGGAAGCTAATACTGTCAGTGGCTATAAATACTGGTAGTTGTACATTACATGCTGAATTGTAATCTGCAAGCTTTCCACACTGACGGCTAAAAGTGAAAGGTGTTATCATACTTTAATTTATATTTGACAGTTTCACTGACTCATCCAGCAGGCCACTGTGACATTCAGTGCTGGCCCAATCCTATTTATCCCAAATGTAGCTGTTAAATTGGTGATGATTTGGGGTTTAACTGTTGCAAGGTGGAAGTACAGCCACTGCATTTTCCCCCTTTTATGTTAAGTTAGGTGTGCCTCTAGGATGGCACTCATTATATTCTGTTCCGTGAGCTGTATTGGCTGTTAGTTTGCTTCCAGGTGCAATTCAAGGTGCTGGTTTTGACTTTTGAAGCCCTACATGGCTTGGGATCAGGCTATGGGGTCAGGCTATATGAGGGAACACCATCTGCCTATCCCATCAAAGCCAGCAGGAGGGGTATATTGTATGTCCTGTTTTTAAAGAGTTATCTGATGGGACCAAAACAGTGTGTTTTTTTCTGTTGTGGCTTCTGCACTCTAAAACATTATGCCCCCTCAGGAGGGGGAGTTAGCTCTATCTCCATTAGCCTTTTGGAAGGCCCTGAAAATGTGGCTTTACCGGCAGCTGTGGATCCCATGGGGGAATCCACGCAATGGTCATATTGGGTTTAGATCAGTGGTGGGATTCAAGTAATTTAACAACCAGTCCTCTGCCCTAATGATTTCTTCCAACAACCAGTTTGCCAAACTGCAAAGTTAACAACCAGTTCTCCCGAAGTGGTGCGAACTGGCTGAATCCCACCACTGGTTTAGATGTATGTTCAGCTCCTGCATTATTGTTTTTATTTATATTTTACAGGGTTTTTTTAACTGCTGAGACATTCTTTTAATTGTTAGTAGTACATGGCCTAGAGTCATGTTCAGTTTGATGGGCACTAGATAAATTTATTAAATAAATAAATATTTTTCCTCTCTTCTGCAGTGGTTGCCACTGTTTTCTAATCTGAACACCTCCACCGCAGGGAAATAATTTCTTCATGTTTTATCTTGTGGGTTAATTAAAGTTTGGGAAGTTGGTGGGACACAAACTGCTGTGTCATAAAATATCAGACCTTTCCCTGCCTTCCTTGGCCACTTCATAATTAAAATAAATACAAAAGCTCTTATTCTTTTTCTTTAAGGTAAAGGTAAAGGTTCCCCTTGCACATATGTGCTAGTTGTTCCGGACTCTACGGGGCAGTGCTCATCTCCATTTCAAAGCCAAAGATGTCTCCGTGGTCATATGGCCGGCATGACTAAACGGCAAAGGCACACGGACCATTGTTACCTTCCCACCAAATTGGTCCCTATTTTTCTACTTACATTTTTTTTTTTAATGTCTTTTCGAACTTGCTAAGTTGGCAGAAGCTGTAATGAGAGCTTACCCCGTTACACGGCACTAGGGATTCAAAGTGCTGAATGGCCGGCCTTTTGTTTGACAAGCTCAGCATCTTAGCCACTGAGCCACCACATCTTTTTGTTTAGATCAGACCAAAAAGAATGGTAAAACACATTCATAAACTATATGCCTCGTGAAGCTACTCATGTTGTTGTTATCTGGACAACTAACTGCAATGGGATCTCTTACTATTCCTCCTTTTGTTTTGACAGAAATATGCACAAGTGGATGAACAATGTAGAGTGGATTTACAAGCTGCAAAAATAGATAAGTTAAGGAGAATCATTGATGAGCAAGCAGATAAAATTGAATATTTAACAGCGCTGTTAGAGGAAGAGAAAGACATGAGAGATGAAAAGGTATGTTGTTTTTCACAGCCATTAAATAAATTAGGCCAGCTGCTTCATTGAAGTTTGTGGCCGAGCAGGTCTGATGCAATCCATCAACAATAAATCTGCCTTCGAATAAAATCTTTTTTCCAATTTTGTTGCAGGAGTTTCCTCTCTCTCTCTCACTCACTCACTCTCACTCACTCACTCCCACCCTCTCTCTTTCTCTCTCTCTCCACCCTCCCTCCCTCCCCCCTCTCTCTCCTACACTAGGTCATTAGATTTAGCTCACCTTGGCTTAGCCTGGATCTTTTGTGTATCTTCAAATAACCATTAACTTACCTATTTTGGAGGTACAGAATGAAATAAGGTCATCTATGTCATTTTTTAATAAATAACTGGGAGCACAGAATAAATAGAAGTGACAGCAAACTGGATGAAATAGCAAAAACCTTAAAAACACAGAGATAGCATTAAAATAATCTTGAAAGTTAAAAAATTGAAGAGATAAATGAAATAGCAGTCAATGTAAATTTTGTATTTTTTTAAAAAAAGAAAGCAATACTACCCTTGATCTTGATTAAAAGGCCAAGATTTTTCCCAAATTAATTTATACTCCAAGAAAAATTTCTGTTCAAATTCAAACATCTGGAAAATATTTTCAGAAGATAAAATCTTAGTTTTGAAATTTTGTATGAGGTTCTTTAATTCTGAGAATACCTTTGATAGGAAATGCAACCATCAATTAGGGAAGGTTTGGTTTTCTGAAACAGAAGATTTGTCTTCAAACTTATCTATTGTCAAGTATTAAATGCTGGAAGCTAATAACTGATATTAATTTTGAGACATGGACAACCTTGGTATGCACATAGATAGCACCTTTGGTTTAATAGACAATGTTCTAAATAGACAGGATCTAAATAAAATAGAACTCTAGTACAGTATTTTTGGAAACAATTATGTCAATTAGAAAGCTATGGAATGTAATATTTTGAAAAAGCTTGCTTCTTTTTCCCATGCCATATTGACATTATGGGGAAATCCAACATTAAAAATTGGAAAAAAGATGGTGATATGAAGAAAATGGATGAAACCTCAGATATTGACTTTGGATCATTTGATAGATGATGATAAGAGACAATATATTTGTTAAGAGACAATTACCATCTACCAGATGTCTATGGAGATTCTCAGTCATCCAGGACATGGTTTATTTTATTTGTTCAACTTGTATGCCGCCTTTCTCCAAAGACTCAAGGTTGTCCCACAGGTGCTTTTTTCAAGAGGCAACTGGACTTTCTGGTTTTGAAGACTTTTCGCTTCTCATCCAAGAAGCTTCTGCAGCTCTACCAGATGTAACCCAATGGCAATATTTACAACTAGAAACCTCTATTAACAACATTGTTTGGATCAGTTTCAGCTTCTCAGATATCCAAAATACAAAACAGTTGATTAAACCTTTTAAAACTAAATAACACCCTAGTACAGGTAGATCTTGAGTTACAACAGTTTATTTAATGACTGTTCAAAGTTGCAACAGCACTGTAAAAAGTGGTTTTTGATCATTTTTCACACTTATGACCACTGCGGCATCCCATGACCCCATCACCAAAATTCAGACATTTGGCAACTGACTCATACTTATGACAGTTGCAGTCAGTGGTGAAATCCAATTTTTTTTTACTACCGGTTCTGTGGGCATGGCTTGGTTGGCATGGTGTGGCTTGGTGAGTGTGGCAGGGGAAGGATATTGCAAAATCTCCATTCCCACCCCACTCTGGGGCCAGCCAGAGGTAGTATTTGCCAGTTCTCTGAACTACTCAAAATTTCCGCTACCGATTCTCCAGAACCTGTCAGAACCTGCTGGATTTCACCCCTGGTTGCAGTGTCTCAGAGCCATGTAATCACTTTTTACAATCTTCTGACAAGCAAAATCAATAGAAAATCCAGATTCCCTTAAAAACCATGTTACTAACTTAAAACTGCAGTGATTCATTTAACAACTATGACAAGAAAGATTGTAAAATGAAACAAAACTCCATTTTAACAAATGTTTCACTTAGCAACAGAATTTGGGATCAATTGTGGTCATATGTTGAGGACTACCTATGTTAATTTCAATAAGTCAATTTGATATGCAGATGGTAAGAGATGAGTGGAAGGAAGAATTAGAGGTTCCTGAGCTTAGACACTGAGACTGTGTCTTAACTTCTATAACTAGAGCAGGGATGAAATTCAGCAGCTTCTGACAGGTTCTGGAGAACCAGTAGTGGAAATTTTGAGTAGTTTGGAGAACCAGCAAATACCACCTCTGGCTGGCCCCAGAGTGGGATGGGAATGGAGATTTTGCAATATTCTTTCCCCAGGAGTGGGAAGGGAATGGAGATTTTGCAATATCCTTCCCACAGGAGTGGGGAGAGAATGGAGATTTTGCAATATCCTTCCCCCAGGAGTAGGGAGGGAATGGAGATTTTGCAGTATCCTTCCACTGCCACACCCACCAAGCAACACCATGCCCACCAAGCCACGCCCACTTAACAAGTAGTAAAAAAATTTGAATCTCACCACTGAACTAGAGTAGGATCCTAGCCTACAAATTATAGAAGAAAAAATAGTATTGAGAATTGTAACTCTAAATTATAATTTTTAACAGTTTATACAAAATCCAATAAAACAAGTTTAAAATTAATTACTAGCATATAAAATATAAATTGCCACTTTAAAACAAGCAAACCATGGTCAGTAGCCAAAGTCATTGTAAAAGCTCCAAACTATTCCAGACTCCAAAACTTAGCAAAAGAACATTGGTTAAGGAATTGGGTTTAGTGGCTGAAACGACCCTTTCTAACATTACAGAGAATCCTCAATTTATGATCACAACTGAGCCCAGAATTTTGATAATAATGAATGGTCGTTAAGCAAATCATGTGGTTGTTAATCACATTGTAAGCCTGAATTCAGCTTATCCAACAGGCGTTTTTTCCAGAAAATGGCAACAAACTTTGCAAAATGGGATCATATTATTGTAGGAGACTGCAACCAGTTGCAAATGGTAACCAATTGCCAAGCACTCAAAATGACTTGCAGAGGTGATGCAGCAGTTGTAACAGGTCATAAGTTACTTTTTTTTTTTATGTTCTAATGTCAGATACTCATTAGGGAAATAGTCACAAGTCAAGGACTACCTGTATAGTTCTGTATATTGTGTGTTCGTGTTAAGAAATTATGTTTACTTATTTAAATTAAATTAAATCAAGTAAAATGCTGCATCCTTATTGCTGTTCCTTGAATAATAAACCTGTACAACAGCCCCCTCTTGTGGATCTAATCATACTAACATGCTTATATGCAGATTTTTCCTTAGAAAGAAAAAACAAAAATATTACAAAAGGCTACAGAAGCTGTCGTTCCTCTTAATGGGATTTTTGTGCAAAATCTAGTTTGATTTTGCAATCCAATTTACCCTCATCCATTTTAATTTCTGTATAGATTTTTCTGAGGCAGAAAACATTGGGATAAAATCAGCAGTGTGGCACGTATTGGTATATGAATATAAGAGAGTGAAAGATGTACGGTAAATGTTTGGATTCACTTTCTAAAGGGCAACTTGGAGACTAGAGGCAGTGATGGGAAACAATTCCAGCACTTTTCTTTCCTAAAGTTGAACAGCTTTTAACTTGCTATATTCAAAATGGCAGATCACTGGCCTGAACTGGCCCAAATATTATTAATGTATGCATAGGTTTTAGGACCCAACTCTTATCTTTATCCATGTGTGCCTCTCCTGATTTTGTGAATTAGCAATATATGGGAAATCTTAACAAGGTAAGACATCAGAGAAAGCTCCCCTCTGCCTACAGTTCCCACTTGTCTGAGAAAGGCCACGCAGGATTTAACTTTTTTTTTAAGAGTCCCAGTTCTTATTTTGATGCTAAAAGGCCATAAATGTGCTGATTCTGCAAAGGAGCTTTGCAGTCGAAAATCATGTTTCTTGAGAATAATTTACAGATTTGTGCTACAATACACAGAAAAAATTGGAGATAGCTTTCCAGATACAACATTACATTTTATTTTAGAGCCACTAGTGGGAGCTAGTCAACAGGAAGTAGGGGTTAGATCAACATTTAAGTTCACACTCAGCCATACGGACATCGATTCAGTGACTTTAAGCCAGTCACTTCCCTTCAGCCTAAGATACCTCATAGGATTGTTATTGAAATAAAATGAATAACATTTCCCATATAACGTTACACTGAATTCCTAAGGGAAGGAGTTGTAGTGATATAAAACAATTAAGAGTGGGATTGGATCTGAATCTAAAGGCATTAATACAGATAGTCCTTGATTTATAACAATTCATTTAGTGACAGTTCAAAGTTACAATGGCATTGAAAAATGTGACTTAATGACCATTTTTCACATTTATTGAGTGAAAATAAGTCCTACGGGAGAAAGGCGGTATAGAAATATAATAAATAAATAATAAATAAATAAATTTATGACTAAAGCAGTATCCCCACATTCACATAAAATTTATCTGCTTGGCAACTGACTCATATTTGTGATGGATGCAGTATCCCAGAGTCATGTGATTGCCTTTTATGTCCTTCTGACAAGCAAAGTCAATGGGAAAGCCAGATTCCCTTAACAACTGTGTTACTAACTTAACAACTGCAGTGATTCACCTAACAATTGTGAAGCTATTAGGGTAAATGTTGACTTTCTCTATTTTGGTTAATTGAGGTTAAAATAACTTCATTGTTTAAATTAAGAGTATTAATAGTTTTTTGCTTTTATTATTAGTAGGCATTATTACTCATCGGTTTTGATGGAAAGCAAGAGCATACATTAAATAATAATAAAAATAAAATTATAATCATATTATACAATTATTATTAATTTATTAAATAGTTTTTAATAATTAATTAAATTTCATCAAGGCAATTCTACCGCTCATCCTGTAAAAACACGGGGAGTGAAATACACCAAACCAAGCCAACTGTTTTACAATGGTACATTGCAAAATGAAATCTATGCTTTAATAAATGCAAAAGGTGATTGCGCTTTCAACTTTCAAATTGTCTGATTTACTACCTGCTTTTGGTAAGCTAGAACCCTTTCCTGGAACTGCTTGCTGGTGGCCGTCGGCTCCCAGATTTGGATTTGGAAAGGATATTTATCATAAGACACAATTTGTTTTCTTAGCAGTTCTTATGTTTAATGGGTGGGGGAGCTAGTGTTAAACTCAATGATGCAAAAAATCACAGCCTATCCATGGATTAAAATATAAAGCTGCAATGCAGCTTAATTGGGTTAAATGTCTGCATTCAAATAGGCTTGCTTAAATTTTAAAGTAATTTATTTCCATTCAGTTGAAAAATCACTCTTGTAAATTTTGTGTTGTTATTATGATGCAACCTACGTATTTTTTTTCAACTAAAGGTGGTTCCTGGTGTCTCAGCTAAGATGCTAACTATTAAGCCTATTAAAATTGGTGGTCCCAAATCTTTGTGGTTTGGCAGCCCGGCTGGGAGAGTGAGAGGGGAAATGAACTGTGTAAGCAGTGGACCGGAACCCACATGCATGTGCAACTACACTCATGAGCGGTGGGCCACTGCTCATATGATGTGCACTGGTCCACTTCTCATATGCCCCAGTTCTGAATAGGCCCCCACCCGGTAGTGAGCCATGGCCCAGAGGTTGGGAGCCCTTGTATTAAGTCATGATACTGTTGATTTGAAACTGGGGGTTTCCTATGTAACCACATATGGTGGAAGAACATCAGAGGGAATGCAGACTAATCACTGCTTTATATTTATGAATATCTAGAGGCAGATCTTTACTGGAGACTATTGAGGCTCTTATGGGTTTTTCTTTCTTTTCTTTTTTTTTTTTAATGTTGAGCAGAAATGCTATTTTGCTACTAATTTGCCTGAACCAACTTGTGGTGTGCTGGGGGCTGCAAATGGAATTATAAGCATCTGCTGAGAGGAAAGGAAACAAATGAAGCAAAGTATATTGCACCAACACAATATAAGCTCTTCCCCAAACATAATTAAGTGATATTAATCAATTGGAGAATAAAACAAAAGAGCTTGCACTGTGATATTATGACTCACATTTCACCATTTTGGCATCATTATTCAAAGCTAGGCAACCTTACCTTGTTGTGTCATCATTTCAGAGATATTTCTTTACCTAAGCAGAGAAATAGAATGACCAAAGTGGGCAAAAAAAGCAGTGAAAATAGGAGCCACTTCAACTTCCTGCTGACTTCCCCATTGAATTTCCTTGTGGGAATCTGGCAGGGAGCATTGGAAATCTCCCTCCCTTCCTTCTCCTTTCCCTACCCTACCCTACCTTACCCTACCCTTCCCCGCCCAGCTGGTAGATAAATAACTGCTGCTGGGTGGGAAAGGGAGCAAAGGATTGTGAGACTGCCTGGGAAACTGTCATGGAACACTGAAAATGAAAATCACATGACCATAGTCTCAGCCTAGAAGCAAATAGCACTGAGCAGTCACAGCTTTCCTAAATTTTACTTCTTCAGGAGGCTTGGGTACCAGATTTTAGCCCTTTTGTGAGTTAGCTCACCTTGGTGTCTTAGTTCAAAAATTGTTGCCAGGTGATTTATCATTTCACCCCATTAAAAAATATCAGTGAGAATTTTAGTAATATATAGGTGGACATGAATGGGATCCCGGGACAACAATCAAGTCAGGGCAACAGATTGGCCACCCCTGCCCTTGAGAATTTTTTAGTATTTTGATAATTCTCTTGGTAACAAAAATGTTGTATTTATTTCATCTATTTAAGAGCTCAGTATGGAACTATTCATTAATAATGGTTTGTAAAAGGATTATCCGTAATAAGGTTAACAGATATTCCTCAATTTATAACCATTCATTTAATGACTGTTTAAAATTACAACTGCATTGAAAACATGACATATGACCTTTTTTCACATTGCAGCATCTCCACAGTCACATGATCAAAATTCAGATGCTTTGCAACTGATTCATATTTATGACAGTTGCAGTGTTCTGGGACCACAGGGTCTCCTTTTATGACCTTCTAACAAGCAAAGCCAATGAAGAAGCCAGATTCACTTAACAACCATGTTACTAACTTAACAACTGCAGTGATTCATTTAACAACTGTGGCAAGAAAGGTCATAAAGTGGGGCAAAATTCACTTAACAACTGTCTCACTTAGCAACAGAAATTTTAGATTTAATTGTGGTTGTAAGTCTAGGACTACTTGTACTGAAGTGTTTATTAATGTAGATTTCCATTAAAAGAGGGCTTTTTTGCTCTTTCTGCCTTTTATGATAGCAAACATAAATAGGACAAATAGAGTGTTAGAGGTGTCATCACAGGATGTAAACTATTAGAATAGAATATAGAATAGAATGTACTTTATTGTCCAAATGTGATTGGACACACAAGGAAGTTGAGTCCGATGCATAAACTCTCAGTTTACATACAAACAACAACTAATCTATTCATAAGATACTAACAGGAGAAGATAGTAGAAAAGATGAGAAGGATAATAGTATTATAGCCTACTACATGTGTAAATATTCTTGGGCATAAGACAGTGCTGGGGTAAGTAGGTGTTCAGGAGAGTGATGGCATGAGGGGAAAAAATGTCCCCGTGTCCAGTTGTTTCGGCATGCAATGCGCTACAGCAGTAACCTGAAAGGAGGAGTTGAAACAGTTTATGTCCAGGATGTGAGGGGTCTATAGATATTTTCTCAGCCCTCCTTCTGACCCATGCAATATACAGGTCCTCAACGGAAGGCAGGCTAGTTGCAATTATTTTTTCTACAGTCCTAGCTATCTGTTTAAGTTAATTATAGAGGTATAAATGACGGACTCAATAATTCCTCTATAGTACTATTCCAACAGCTCCTTGTGTAGTCTGAGCTTTCTGGCAGATTATAACAGTAACAGTAACAGAGTTGGAAGGTTTCTACTGTTGATACTGTGTTGTCTAATATTGTAAGAGATAATAGAATAGGAGGACTCTTCCTAAAATCCACTATCATATCTACAGTTTTAAGTGTGTTCAGTTCCAGATTGTTCCAGCTGCAGCACAGGGTTCAATCTCTGTCTGTATGCAGATTCATCACCATCTCAAATGAGACCAATGACTGTTCTATCATCTGCAAACTTCAGTTCTTTAACAGAGGGATCCTTTGAGATGCAGTCATTGGTACAGAGAGAAATTTCAAGTTACATTACATTCCAATTAATGCTGCCTTTTGCAATTGATTGATGGTGAATTTATCAATACCAACAGTGGTCAAGTAGTGTTCCAATTGTTTTGGAATTGCACCCAAGGCATCTATGACTATTGGTAGGTTTGCTTTCTTTGGCCACACTCGTCCTATTTGCAGGTCTTTGTATTTTTTTTTTTTTATCTTCTCTAGTTCTTACTCTTCTATTCTGCTGTCTCCAGTACTGTCACATCCACTATCCGGTCTTTTTTGTCTTTCTTTTTGACAACTTTTTACGTGGCAGGTGCCTGCCTGTTTAAATTCTAAAGTCTCAGAGCACTTTGGCCTCTTTGTTTTCTATTACTTTCTCTATTTTCTCTAGTAGTAGTAGTAGTAGTAGTAGTAGTAGTAGTAGTAGTAGTAGTAATAGCAGCAGCAACAGCAGCAGCATTTATTTATTGGCAGAGACAAAGACAGGCCTAAAGAGAAGTGGGTGACATTTTTCTCTTGAGATTTATGCAAATTAGAATATACATGTGATTGGATAGAGAAATCAGTTACTTAATAGGATGTAACACATTACATGCCTAGTGAAGCCAAAGAGGCCATTAGGGTATAACTGTGAATCATGGGACAGAACTACAAAAATAACAGGGTATTGTTTGTTTCTAAGAATTACTTTCTTTTTCTTCCCTAAAACTCATCTTGCCCCCAAGTAACTTTTCCCAGCTTATCTGCACTCTTTGGCTTCTGAATGTTGTATGGCTAAACTGACAATGTTACTACAAATTTTTTGTAGTTGGGTAGTTGTCTAATTTGGCACAATATAGCTATATTTTTTTCTCTCTCTCTGGGAAGATGTATTAGAGGCTTTAACTTGGCACCACAAAATCTCCTACAATTCCCTCCTCTGAAGTTTGACATATTTTATTATTTTAAGCTTCATCATCCCTCAAAGATGTTCATGTCATGCAAGGTGTTGATTGAAGGTCCAATCATTATGGTACTGGTTGCTGGTGGTCCTTCAGATCCGCTTCAAGGTGCTGGTTCTCAACTACAAGGCCCTTCATGGAATGGGCCCGGGGTACTTGCAGGATCACCTCCTACCGGCCTCCCACTGCCCAGTGCACTCACATAGGGCTGCCCTCCTCCGGGTGCCATCGGCCAGATAATGTCGGCTGACGGCGCCCAGGATGAAGATGTTCTCTGTGGCTGCACCGACCCTCTGGAATGAGTTACCCACCAGGCTCTGGACGGCCCCTGATCGCCGTTCCTTCCGCAAAGACTTGAAGACCTGGCTTTTTAAGCAAATTGTCTAATTCTGTTTTGGGAGTTTTAATTAATTGTGGGATTTTAATTGAATCTTTTAATCTTTTAATCTTATTTATTGTTAATCTTATTTATTGCTGTTTTATTGTGATTTTATTGTTGTGAGCCACCCCAAGTCCTTCAGGAGAAGGGCGGCATATAAATTTTAATAAAATAAAATAAAAATAAATACTTAATCTGACCAATGATTCAGCTTAAACTCCAATGCATAAAATGACCGATGGTACCATCAGCAAAGCTATAGTAGTCATAAGAGGCTGAACCGGGACATAAAAATCAATTCCAAACATAGTTAGCAAACCAATTTGCCATCCTGCAGACATTGCTTAACGATGTGAACATGGAAGAAAACCAGATATCTGAAGCTCTATCTATTACTGTATCAAAAGCATGTGCTAGTTCGTATGACTCTGAACATAAGTATGGATCTTGGAGAATGCCTAGATTTGGTAGACAAAGCCAAACAAGCCAAAATGTTACAGTGCCCAATAAACTGTGAAACTTTTCATCAAGAAAAGGAAGAGGGTGACATTAAAACATTGTGGATCTGAAAGATACTATGCAAAAACATGAGCCTTATGAACTCTTTATCTTTCTCAGATGCCTAACTGGAAGGAATAAGTCAACATAGAATAATATATATAAGTTGATATTTGAACATGTATAAATTATGTTTCTAGGGTGTATTTCACCATAAATATATTCTATTTAGCATTTCAGTTTACTAAATTGTCAGTATCATTGTACTCATTTTTCTTTCTATCTTCAGATGATCTAGAAAATAATTATTTAATAATTATCTTTAAAAATTAATAATATCATATCTTTAAGTAATTGAGCTATTTACTGTTAGGTTTCAGGGTGATTTTTTAAAACTTGTTTCAACATCTCCCTCCCCCTCCTCTTCCCCTTTCATTAAAAGAAATATGCAGCAGTAAAATCTCAACAGCCATTTAACAATATATGCAAATGTTCTAAATAGCTTTGAAGCAGACAAGAAGAAAGAGTAGTTCTCCCAATAAGCTTGGATGCATACAAAGTCTTTTCCATAATGAATGTGGCCAGATTTTAACAAAGACCATGCATAATAAAAATGTAAATGAGTTTGCTTTACTAAAAGTATAACTTTAAAGTCTTTTGTTGTATGCTGTCCCGAAACTTTTCTACGAGGTTATCACTGCTTGCATGGAGATTTACCCAAAACCTTCAATGGCATTTAAAAAAAAAAAAAAAACCTCCAAACCCAATAGCCTATGTGTGATGTGCATGCAAAACTGCTCTAAAGCTGAGAATATGAATTGGCTCTGGGTGGCTTCAGCACGAAGCAAAAAGCCAACTATATTGCCATAAGACTGCCTGACGGACTCCATGTGGCTCCCAGCCTGGAAATTTCTCCAATTTTGACATGTGATGTACTCGTCACTGCAATGGCAGCCCTGTCACTGAGAAATGGCACAAAAGACAACAAGGCACCCCCTCCCTCTCCTTAGCCCTGCACATTGCAGCCCCCTGGAGCTGTCTGCCCATGGTTTCCCTGGCCTGCCTAGTTACAGACGGCCCTTCTAAACCGAGAGATAAGGGTGGGTGGACTGGATAGGCCCCAGCTGCCTTTGGGATGCAGCTTCCACAATAAATTGGCCTGAATGATGAGGGCAAACAAACAGTATGATATGTATTATGCCTGTCAATAATACATCCCCACATGTTTCCGTCTTTGTATGAGCGGGACCAAAGCTTTTCTTCGGCAAGTTCTACTTCGTCTCCTAGATTTTCCTTCCATTCATATTATAACTTACATGACAGGATTCAGAAATTTTTATGATAGCGGCATTGTATAACCATTGTGTGTCCGTCCCCCACCCATCCCAGCATCAGATTTACATTTTGTTGTTCTTTTATGCCTCTTGCTTTAGAAATAGATGGCTTCTTAATCTTTCAGCTTCAACGTGAAGGGTACGTTGATGTGGAATGGCATCGGCAACAGATGCGAGAGTTGAGAGAGCAAATAATTAGCCTGACTGAAAAAAACACACAGCTTCAAGAAACTGTGAAACTGGGAGTGAAAGAACAGACTAACTTAGGTAAATTTTACTTGTAAATCAAATAAAGTATATGCAGGAAAAGAGAAAGAGAAGTAGTGAGAAAATTAAATGGCAGAATAGTGTCTAATCAGCAATTGTTCATTTTTTTTCCAATTTGCCCTGTAATTTGAGTTGGTCTTGAACTTTGATAGACTTAGTGGAGTTAATTGATATTGAATATGTGCTTATTTTCTGGTTTTTATTCTGGTAAAAAGAAGGTATGTTATCTATGAATATCAAAATTGACTATTTATAGATTAATAATTATTTCTACTTCTAATAAGACAACTCTGAGTGGCTCAGCAGACTAAAAGCATTGTGATTAACACCAGCTGTCTGCAATTACTGTTAGTTTGAATCTCACCAGGCTCAAGGTTGACTCAGCCTTCCATCCTTCTAAGGTAGGTTAAATGAGGACCCAGTTTGTGGGAACAATAAGCTAACTTTGTATAAATATACAAAAGTATGAAGGCTATTGCTTAATGCATTGTAAGATGCCCTGAGTGTCCAAAGAAGGGTGGCATATAAATCAATTTTTTTAAAAAAAACTCCTACTAAATAATAAATGAACAAATTTTGGAAAATGTCTATTAATGTGATATATACATATGTGTATATAGCATAGGTTTTCTTCTCCTTGAAGCACATTGGAAAGTGCAAAATTAGAAATTCGCAATCATGTGTCATTTCTGCTTCCTGGAAATTAAAAAGTTTTAGAACAATTAAGTCCATATCAAAACCAGATTTAAAGACATATGAATGATAACAAAGAGCAATGACGAACATGTAGCAAAAACAAAATACAGAAATATGATACTATTGGATGGGAATATAAATGAGCACAAAGCCAACATTTTTGCAGTTTTATCATCTCTGATGACTTGACCATATCTCTCGCAATATTTAGAACCACCTGCTAAAGCATTTTGTATCAGCTGTGACTAACAGCACGAATGAATATTAATGAAAAGCAAAGGGTGCTTAGACACACTTGGCTCTTGAACTTATTTCTTAATCTCCCTCTCTCTCTGACTAGCCAGCTGAACAGCAGGCAGAATTCTGTGAAGGTCAAGGGCAGTTGTGAAGGTCACCAGTCTGCCCACTGCCTTCATCTACCATGCACCCGACTGACCTGCAGTGCACAATATGAATCTATTCAAATAGCCATGTAATTTCATGGTGTGCTTTATCCCTGCCTTACCTTTGCTTCTTTCAGAGAACGAAATAAAACTTTTGCAGAACAAAATGGAAAAAGATATGAAGACAATGGAAAAGGTACTATATCCTTTACTTATTTATGTCTGTAATTGATTAACTTGTACAATAGATGCAGGAGTCTAGGAATTCACTAAAAAAAATATTTAAAAGATGATCACTACCATTCTACTGTTCCAAGCTTGTTACCTTTTATAAATTGTTTTCAAAATATAGGATTTCTGTGGAAATCTTGTGTCCTGAAGTTAATCTGGATTAGATGCAGGATGGAAAAGCAGAATGAAATACCAAATAATATAAATGAAAAGTAATACAATGCTCCTGATTTGCCAACTTTGGTGCTATTCCATATAATAGGAATTTCATCTGATTGAATTTTTGGAAACAGAATGGAATAATTGATAAAAATAACAATAATAATTCATTATTCATAATCATAAATATGATTTATATACATTAGAGCAGGGGTCCGCAACGCCCGGTCTGTGACGTGGTACTGGTCTGCAGCCCATTGAGAACTGGGCCGCACAAGTGATAGACGAGTGCGGGAAAGCTCCATTTGCATAAGTGGCAGGTGTGCATGCGAAACCATCCCCTTCCCTGCTACTGCTGCCAATCTGCAGAGCTGGAAAGGTTGGGGATCGCTGCATTAGAGGAATTTTCTAAGTAGTCAAGAGAAAAGAAGTTAGTAAATAAAATTAAACATACGCTTTTTAAAACTTCCAAGTTGGTAATGGGTGAAAGGATGTAAAGCAGTGGTGGGTTGCTACCGGTTCGCCCTGGATTGGGCGAACCGATAGCGGCAGACTAAGGAGGTTCCACCCACCCACCCGGATGCTTCTGCGCATGTACAGAAGCGTCACATGCGCAAGCGCCTATGAGCGAACCAGTAGCGACGGGTTTTGAAACCCACCCCGATGTAAAGGACTTTTCTTTGTTAGCTTTAGATCAGGTGTGTCTAAACCATGGCCTATGGGCCACATGCAGCCTTGGACAGCTAGTAGTGCAGCCCCGCAAGATCATAAACTTTAACATGATTATGAGATTATATCAGAGGTAGGTTTCATCAGGTTCTGACCAGTTCTGGAGAACCAGAATTTAGTGGGAATTTTGAGAAGTTTGGAGAACTGGTAATAAAAATTCTGACTGGCCCCACCCCCATCTATTCTCTGCCTCTCAAATCCCAGCTGACCAGCTGGAAATGGGGATTTTGCAGTAACCTTCCCCTGGAGTGGGTTGGGAATGGAGATTTTACAGTATCCTTCCCCTTCCACACCCACCAAGGCACACCACACCCAACAAGCCACGCCCACAGAACCGGTAGTAAAAAAAATTGAAACCCAACACTGGATTATATATACATTAACTATACATTATATACATGAACTATATTATATATAGCCCAAGACAATTCCACTTCATTCAATGCAACCCAGGCAAGCCAAAAGGCTGGACGCCCATGCTTTTCACTTTGGACAGAGTAGTATTTCTGAAAGTGGGATTGAATTAAATTGCAGGAAAATGTTTCAATGATAAAAAAAGTGGGGGAAGGAAAGTCATACCTGTTGGGTTTGTGGAGTCTAACAGTCATTCTGTTGAAGGTGGCTTTGATTTCCTCCTTAAAGTTTATTTTTATAATTTCACTGCTGAAGGAATAAAAAAAATCAGAGATATTTTAAGCCTCATCTTTAAAACCAGTACTTAAGAACAATTCAGGTTTAGAATTATGTATGAGGACAAGGAAGGAATATGGACAAGGAAATTGATATTTATGTTCTTTAATGTCTCAGATAAGAATTTGTTCACATTAATGTCTTCCAGAAGCTTGGTTGACTGTAAATGTCCTGGACAAAAATGTGTCCCTTTGTAAAAAAGGAGATATATTACCACTATAATGTGGCTTCTCCGAAAATGTTCAGAGAGAGAGAGATTGTGTCATTCAGATTGTTATCATTCAGATCAATGCATGTATAATATAGAGTTAGATAAATTCAAGCAGCCAAAAAGCTTGGAAGATTCAACAAGAATCTTTTTCATCTTTTTCATTTTCTATTGGATCCAAGTAATCTGATGGCAGTAGAGCAGGGGTGTCAAATTTGTGGGTCACAGTGATGTCACGTGACATATTGGGATTTTTCCCCCCCTTCACTAAAGTGGGCATGGGCTTGGCCAAAGTGTGATGTATCTGGCCTGTGGGCCGCAAGTTTGACAGCCCTGCAGTAGAGAATTTTATCTGGTGTTTTTTGTTTTGTTTTTTTATTTGATCTATATCCCGCCCTTCTCCGGAGACTCAGGGCGGCTTACAATGCGTTAAGCAATAGCCTTCATACTTTTGTATATTTTATACAAAGTCAGCTTATTGCCCCCACAAACTGGGTCCTCATTTTACCTACCTTAGAAAGGATGGAAGGCTGAGTCAACCTTGAGCCTGGTGAGATTTGAACTTGCAGTAATTGCAGGCAGCTGATGTTAATAACAGTGCTTTAGTCTGCTGCACCACCAGGGCTCTTGATGGACTAGTTCTGACTAATAGCAAATACTGTTCTACTCCCTGCCAATACTTCTGAACTGAAGAGCTGGAGAATTAAAAAAATTAAATTCCTTTAAGTTTCCTTTAATTTGTTAAGTTTAATATAATTTTTCAATGCACATATTTCCAGACAACTTCCAAAACATCTATTTTTAAAAAAAGCTTTCCTCTAAAGCTCCATAATTGTTTTTTTTTAATTAGTTAATAAATGCTCACGACTTACTGAAGGCAGAACTTGACAGAGAGAAGGAAAAAATGCAAGGAAAGGCTCAGGTAAGATTCTCTTCAAAACAATTAAACTTTTAAATCTTTTTTGTTTTCAGTCTGCCTCTCCTAAGCCTGGAAAACAGACTGTTGCTACAATATCTGTACAAATGTTATGCCCAATATTTCACTCTTCAGATTTCCTCATTAACATTTATTAATTCAAAAATCATGCTTCAATTTGCATATTAACTTGACTAATTTAATGCCAGCAGGCTCCCATCATCAAATTAAATAATAATATTACTGTATATTTGGGAGAGATGTGTATTGCCTTTGAAAACTGGAACTTTCAAAACAGCTTGGTGTAGTGTCTATTGTGAAGAGTACAGGTGAAACTCGAAAAATTAGAATATCATGCAAAAGTTCATTTATTTCAGTAATGCAACTTAAAAGGTGAAACTAATATATGAGATAGACTTATTACATGCAAAGCGAGATAGTTCAAGCCTTGATTTGTCATAATTTTGATGATTATGGCTTACAGCTCATGAAAACCCCAAATTCAAAAATTATTTATTTGCTCAAAATGAGATGTCTAATTGCCATGTAATACTCTACAAAAAGAAAATAACTATGAAGCCATTTCCCCAACATTGCCTTGTGGATAGTAATCACTACAGGGAATAGAATTATAGTAAAAACTATTTTATGGAAGTTTGAAGGATTGGGGATTATTTTTATAGGAAGGAAGAGGAGGAGGAGAAGGAATCATTTTATCTGCCCTTGATTTTAAATATTCATTTTAATTTCCTGCAATCTGATATGTTTGCAATTCTTTCAGCTAGCAAATTTAAAAGAGCTCAATCAATAACATCTTACTACAACAGAATCCTCAGAAATGTAATGATAAACTAAAATCCTTCATGGTTAAAAAAAGATCATGTTGATTAAAAACATGTTGATTAAAAATAATAAATATTAGTTTTGTTGTATTGATATTGCTAATTTAGCAATATTTGCTAGAATTATTAACACAAGATGAATTAATTTGTAGTTTTTAAGAAGATACTGAAATGTATGTCTTATAACATCCGTTGGTTAAATATTTTTGTAAAATACTTTTGTCCTTAATTCTTTATAAGTGCAAGAAAAGTCACATGTGAGAACATCATTGATTATATTGGAACTTGGTTCTATACATTAGTTTGATTGTAAATCAAAGAAAATAAACATTTCCCTTCTAGTACTAGAGATTTCATCACCACATTTGTTACTGCAATTATGTTCAATTCTATTTTATCTTTATTTTTAAGGAAATAAAAGAAGCTCAAGATGTTCACCCAAAGTTAAAAGAAACTGGAGCTCAACCACTAGCAAAGGTAATTTAGTCTATTGACTGTGAATGGATTTTATTTTATTGTAATGGTAGTCCTTAACTTATGACCACAAGTGAGATCAAAATTTCCATTGTAAGTAATTGCAGCTGTAAGTCAATGTTAGATCCAATGTTACAACAATTTTTAGAATGATTGTTAAGCAAATCACCTGGTCATTGAGTCATGCTGTTGTTAAGCAAATTCAATTTCCTCAAAGGGTTTTTTTTACCAGAAATCAGTAAAAAAAAAAGGTCACGAATCATGACCAAGTAATTTTAGGACACTATTCTTAAGTAGAAGCCAATTGTCAAGTACCCAAATTGTGATCACATGACCATGGGAGTGGTACATTGGTTGTAAGTGCAAGGACAGGTTGGAAGCCCTTTTTTCTGAAGGGCTTTATGACTTTAAACAGCCATTAAGCAAATGGTTGTAAGTCAAAGACCACTTTCCATATTTAACATTTTATTTTGCTGTTTTTGAATTAAACACATTTCAGCTCCTTAGTCAAATTTAATGGAACATAGAAGTGATTGCATAGGTTACCTGAAGAAAACTTTATACAATATTCTGTGTTAACAATAGATGAGGGATCTTACCAAAGGAGGCCAAAAGTTTTGTCTAGCCCAGTGCTGTTTCCAGCTGTGGCCAGTCAAACATTTCCACTGATAAGACATGAAGCTAACAGACTGCCTTTGTTTGCTATTCACAAGTCTGATTAAGAACATTAAAATCCATTTAGCTAATAGCTACATCCAAGATTTTAGAAATAATTGCATAAGGATACATAAATATTAATATATAAATATATATTCTTACATGGAAGATATATGTTAGATGTAAATAATAAACTAATCCTAACTACATAGAGGAGAAAAACAATGAGATCAAAGGAACCACATTCTTTATAATTTGTTTAAAAATAACTATAGAAAAAAAAACCCAAAAGCAGAGCATGGAAGCTGTTCACTGAGGATTGAACATGATGATTGAAGATGATAGGAAACAAAGTTTCACAAAACATGCCTTGCTCCATATTTGTTTTCGGTTGCTTCTCAAAAAATTATGAGTATATTTAAAAGTTCAGATTATATGGTTTTGCACCTGAAAGTCTAGCAAGACTTCATAAAACACTTTGTGCAATGGCCATATCTTAAGCAAGTTTTAAAAGGCCAAATATTTGCAACTGATCATTTTATTATAAAATCTTCTTTATGGTTCTTTAACATTTTTTCATGCAGCATGTTCCAATATATGGATGAGTCAGTATGTGCTTTAAATAATAAAGGATTGTTTTTGTATTCCTTCCTAAAGATATTCTTAATATGGGGTTTGATAAAACTGTGTTTGACTAAAGGCTACTGTTATCCTACACCTTTCTCAAACTTCAAATAAAGGCACACAGCAAGCAAGTGCTCAGAAGTTAATATCTAAATCCATGTATAACTCACCTGCTCCTTTGATGCTGCATTGGCTGCAAGAGGAATTTGCTTTCCTTTATTAATCAAACCTATATTTGTAAAAGTGTGACATGTAGTGGGAAAGTCACACATGCTGAGATTATCTGGACTGGAAAGCAGTCCCTGAAAGAAAGGAGAGAAATATGATCAATTAATTATAATGTGGTAAATAGTTTTGAAATATCTGTGATTTGTTTTCAGATAAAAAAAGTAATGTGTTATCAAGATGTTTGTGTTTGCTACTTTTAAGAGGGTAACTCAGTAACTAATATATCAGTGTCATTATTCCGTTAAACATGCATTTCTAATAAATCATTTTGTAGCATCAACTAAGAGTTACAGCTCTAGGCTCCGACTTATGAGAAGGTACACTTTGCTTTGAGTTTGATGTGGTTTAAAACCATTATGAGTGGACTTTTTGGACTTAAGCATGGGAAGGGAATGCCTTGAACTGGGACTGAAAGATGTATTTTAAATTTGGAAAAAATTTGTTATTAATACAGCAAACCTAGAAAGAATCAGATAGTCAAGTGAATTTCTTTCTATATAAAAATCATTTTTCTTTGAAAGACATATATTTTAAAGGTAGGAATAATACTTTCTTCCAGTCCACCTTCCTCATTTACTTCATTTTAATTCATCGTACGACACTCCTGTATTTATATATTTGGAAGTCAGCTCTTCAAAGATCGTTTTGAATCCCAGGAAATGACAGCATGTTTCCAGTCCCAGGAAATGACAGCAGTTTCCAGAAAAATACATTTAAAAAAATCAAAGATAATAAGGAGCTATGGGCAGAGATGAAGCGAATAATGATTCACCCTATTTAACAAATGTAAAGCTGAAAAGTCTGAACCCAGGATTTTCTGAGTCACCATTATTACAGAAAGACAAACATTCATATTAGGAAACAAAGCATGAGTTGGTGAGATGAAGTCAGAGATGCTACATCTTATACCTCAAGGAGGACCTTTGCATAGTTTTGTCTGATGTGCCAATTGCGCCTCTCCTGGATGGGAGGCCTTGTTCATAAACATTTATACCTTAGTCACTTCTCACTTGGATTGCTGTAACGCTCAGGGCTTCATTAGAAGATCATCTAGAAGCTACAACTGGTTCAGAATGTGACAGTGTGCACAGTGATGGGTGCTCCTAGATTTCACCATGTAACGCCTCTGTTGTGTGAGCTCCACTGGCTCCCATTTTCCTCACAGGCGTAATTCAAGTTGCTGATTATTATTTTGAAAGCCTTATATGGCACAGGGTCAGTTATGTGAGGTACTGCCTCTCCTTAAGGTCACTTATCTATCCTACAAAGTCAAATAGGATGGGGACACTTCTACTCCCTTCTCTTAAATATTGCCATCCTTCCGTCACAGTCTGCTGAAAAGTACTTAAAACCTGATTTTTTCCCCCAAATGCAAAATACATTAAATGCAAAGATAGGGTGAGTCTGATGGGCTGAATGTGAAAGTGCACTTGGTGCCAGGTTATAAGGTTGGTTTTTTTATATATACATTTTTAATAGATTAATGTTATAATGATGTTGTTTTTTCGGAGTAACCCAGAGTTTGATTTAAAATGGGCAGCTAGCTCAGAAGTCTTCAAACTTGGCAGCTTTAGGACTTATGGACTTCAACTCCCAAAAATTTCCAGCCAGCTATGCTAGGAGTTGAGGTCCACAAGTCTTAAAGCTGACAAGTTTGAAGACCTCTGAGCTAGATAAATGCTTTAAACCAGCAAATAAATAAAGTGTTCTCTTTAACAAAACAATAATCCCAAAACCCACTGTCCCATCATAGCCCACACCAAGTATCTATTCCTAATTCACTTAATATGTATAATTAAACACTGCCTAGACTACCAGCTCTGGGATGCAAAAATCCAAACAGCCAATAAATGACGCAAAAAAAAACAAAACATACAGAAAACTAACTCTTTGCTGTCTTCTATTAGCTGCCCTGATTTTTGCAGTACAGCTTTTTATGTGAGAAGGTTAGTAAACAGAATTATCTGGATACTTTGGGCTGTTATTCAGAGGCATACTGGAAACTGTGCAATGAAGTTCATGAAGCAGCATAAGAAAAAATAGAATATAATTGTGGTTAAACATATGTACGCTTTGTTCAATATTTGTCTTCTAACACAGATTTAGTGAAGTAGCTGGAATTATGGGTAGATACAGTAGTGGGCACCTGTCAGGATTTCAAAAGGTTCCTTACACCTTATATTTGTATATATCTAAGCAGTATTTGTACAAGAAAAAATATTTTGTATTAAAAAATAAAAAGCAAAGTAAGTTTAATATGTTTTAATCAGCACAAGTTCTTGAGTTGCCTGATGCTTGCATATATATTACTACAGTTGTGTAATACATTTGTTTAGCTGTCAAACAATATAGGTCAATCAGGAAACATAGTTGTTAAACAGTTCTTCACAAAGGAAAACTGTTTTATTAAGTGATTTATTATGTGCAATCAGATTGGTATTGACTCTCAATGACTACATAGATAGACCTATTCCAGGATGATTTGTCCTCAGATTAGGCCCTTCTGATCTTCTAACAGTGCACCCATTGCTCCTGCAATCAAATCTATCCACCTTGATGCTGGTCATCCCCTTCTCTTTCCTACTACTTATATTTCCCAGCTTTGTTTGTTTGTTTATATGTATCCCACCTTTATTATTTTTATAAAAAAAAATCCAAGGTGGCAAACATAACCAATGCACATTTCTCCTCCCATTTTCCCCACAGCAGCAATCCTATGATGTAAATTGGGCTGAGAGAGAGTGACTGGCCCAAGGTTACCTTTTCTAGCCTGATGCTTAGCCATTAGACCAAATTGACTCTCATTATAGACTATAGTTATACCCAAAGTATGATCCTTGAGCCTGGTCATTTGGACCTTAAATGAAAACTCCAGACTGATTTGTTCTATATTTGTTTATTTCTTAGCTATCCATCTCTTCTCAGGGGTTTCTCCAACATCAAAGTTCAAAAGCATCAATATCCTATTTCTTCAAAGTCCAACTTTTCTCCATATAGAATTATAGAGAAAACCACTGACTATTCGGTTTTGATCTCTGCAGGTATAGGCACATTGTGACATCTAAATATATTTTCTTGGTTGCCATCCTACCAAGTGCTACTCTGTGACGTATATTGGAATGTTGCTGTTGATAGTCAACACTAAAAGGCAAAATTTTACATTTATTCAAGAAAAACCAAAGTCACAGGTATAGAACAGATGGTACCTGGTTCAACAGCAATAATTTTGAGAGGGATGTAGGGGTTCTAGTGAACAAATATGAGCCAGCAGTGTGCTGCAGCTGCCAAAAAAGCCAATGCAATGCTAGGCTGCATTAACAGAAGAATGATATCAAGACTATATGAAGTGTTACTTCCACTTTATATTTCACTGGTGAGATATCACACTTGGAATACTTTATCTAGTTTTGGTCAGCACGACACAAAAAAGATGTTAAGACCCTAGAAAGAGTGCAGAGAAGAGCGATAAAGCTGATTAGAGGACTGGTGGCTAAACCATATAATGAAGAGTTACAGGAACTGAGAATGTCAAGTCTAATGAGAGAAGGAGTAGGAATGAGATGATAGCATTACCAAAAATAAGACCAGGACTCAGAAAGGTATTTAAAGGCCAGTGCTCCCCCAGACAAGCACAATCCAAAGCGCACTGAAGATGTCTCCTCAAATGGGGATGAAACGTTCATAACCAAATCACCAAGCTCAGAGCTCAAATCAGCAACATAGCTACCAACCCAAACTACTAATATACAAAGACATTTCATAGAGCATTTTTGGTGTTTCATCTTGCAGTTTTAAAACCACACTGATTTTCCAGTTCAGCTTCCTTCCTATATATTCATCATATAGATTGAAAAAAAAATTAAGAGAGAATATACAGCCTTGTCTCGCTGTTTGCCAACCTGGAGCAGCCTATTTTGCCATATTGTGAAAGGCAGGAATCCAGGCGGCGATTTCCTGTCTAGTCTTTAGGTTTCACACAAGGAAATATGATGTTCTGGGATTGCCATTTTCTTAAGCACTTTCCACAGGTTGACGCAGTTGAGGCAGTTGAAGTCTTTTCTATAATCAATGAAGGACATACAAACTTCTTTTTAGTGTTCTTTGGCTTTCTCAATTATTCAGCACAGATCAGCTATAATGTTTCTTGTTCGCTGAACATTTCTAAAGCAAATATCAACATTTGGCATCTCTCTCTTTCTATGTAGCTCTCTAACCTGCATAATCATTATTTTGCTAACATGTGAAAATTACAATTCGATCTAATTGATTGAATACTCTGTAGCTCTCCTTTCTTGATATTGGTACATAGACTTACCTTTTCCATTTTGTTGGCCACTGTATTCTCCAAATTTCCTGTATAATTTTGTTAGAATCTTTCTGGATCTTCTTCTGTTGCTTCCATATTTGTGTAGTGTATTTGTGTAGTTTTTTCCGTCAATTTTGTAAACTTCCAACTTGGTAATGACCAGAATGCTGATTCAACATCACCTTCTAGTACTGGAGGCTCATATGATCAGCAAGTATTTTTTTAAGTTATCTTGAATGCTGATATCTCTACTGTACAGAATTTTAGTACAGGTAGTTCTCAATTTACAACCATTCATTTAGTTGTAAAATTACAACAGCCTTGAAAAAAGTGACTTATGTATTTTTTCATACTTAACAACAGTTGCAGCATGGCATGGTCACATAATTAAAATTCAGATCCTTGGCAACTCGCAAGTTTTCAATGGCTGCACTGTCCTGGGATCATATGATCACCTTTTGCAACCTTCTGACAAGCAAAGTTAATGGGGGAAGACAGGTTCACTTCATAACCATGTGATTCACTTAACAACTGCAGTGGCTGACTTAACAACTGTGACAAGAAAAGTTGTAGAATGGGGCAAAACTCACTTAACCACTGCCTTGCTTAGCAATGGAAATTTTGGACTCAATTATGGTTGTAAATCAAGGACTTCCTGTATATTCCATCCATCTTTGTTTCATATTCTTTGAACCACTTACTATCCCATTCTTTGGCAGCAATCACAATATAATACAGGCAACCCATCATTTCTATTTGCTGAGAATGCCTCTCAGATTACCTAGGATGCAGAAGCATTTTTATAGAGCCGTGTTTTTATAGAGCCATTTTTAAGAGCCGCAGTGGCACAATGGTTAGAATGCAGTACTGGAGGCTACTCCTGCTGACTGCAGGCTGCCTTCAATTTGTAGTTCAAATCTCACCAGGCTCAAGGTTGATTCAGCCTTCTATCCTTCCGAGGTTGTAAAATGAGGACCCAGAGTGTTGGCGGCAATATGTTGACTCTGTAAACCACTTAGAGAGGACTGTAAAGCACTGTGAAGCAGTATATAAGTCTAAGTGCTATTGTTATTGCTATATTTCATTTTATTCTAGAGGTTAGCATCTCATTTGACCACATTTAACTTCCTAATTGTTTGTGTATTTTAAAACTATTACATAGCTCTGATTGGCACCAGACGAGATACTGTACCTTGCAGGTATACTGAGAATCAAAGACACCAGGGTAGAAACTTAGAGTAATTTTTAGAAACTCAGAATACTTTCTTTAACAAACCTTGGTTTTAAAAATTCAACTTTAGAATCTGTTGAAGACCATTTCTCTGATTTAAAGTTAATATATACATAAGACTGAAAATAATATACAACAGCAATAAAATTCTGTTGACATATTTAATAGTTTAAGGCAGAAATAACTAACTTTTCTCCTACTAAAGGGCCATATTCATTTCTATTGTTGCTTTGTTTTCCAAAGTCTGCAGTGAGCATCCTGTGTATAAAGCTCATCTCATCTCAAATGCATTTCATCTGCAACAGAGGGATATCATAGGCACTTAACAGATCAGATTTGTCCTGTGGAGTGAAGATTAAAAATAGTTTTAGCCCATTGTGTTCCTCCGCCCACATTAGTTTCCTTATCTGACTTGCCTTTTTCATCCTAGCTGTGCATCAGCTATTTATTGCTGTTTTTAAATCTGATTTTGTTACTTTGACAATGCTGTGACTGGACTAGACAGCTCCATTACCTTATAAATTGCCATTCAGCCTTCCAAAGCTTGTTATTATTATGTTTTATTCATTTCTAATATTTATACCCCTAAACCCTAAGAAGCAGGAATCTGAAAGAAGTTCTCTGAAACAGCCATCAAAGGATGAACAAAGGTGAGAGCAGGTGAGTTTCCCTTGGGAGAATATTTGAGATGCTAGACAAGATCCACCACACACACACACACACACACACACACGCACACACACACACACACACACACACACAACTAGCCAAGCTTTGAAATGAGATTTCTATCAGGGCTTAATGCCTGATAGCTATCTTACAAAAAGCTTCCATGTCTTAAATGGAAGGATTATTAATTGTATTTTATAGAAAGTCTCAGATCTGGATGGAGCAGTGAAAAAGGGCCGGAAAAAAAGCTTGAAAGGGAAAACTGTCAAAGAGACAGCTAGTAAAGAGGCAGTTCTTAAAGTAGTAACCACCAAAGACACAACAACCAAAGAAGCAGGCGCCAAAGAAGCAACCGCCAAAGAAGCAGCCACCAAAGGAGATGGGACAGGTGAAATTTCGGATGAGGTATTGAGCTGTTTTTCTAAGCTAAGACAACCCTGATTCCCCAAATCACATTTTCATCCTCAGATGCAGGATTGCCCTCATAACTTTTCTCAAAGACCTTTGTAACAAAAGGGCAAGATGAAGAGGGAGCAAGGAATTTTCGAGTTTTCCTTGGGTTTATCCTGACAGGTGGTGTGTTTCACACTAGCATTTCTCATTAGGTGTTCAAATTGAGAAAACTACTCTAGAGAAGATTCATCTTTTCTCTGGATAAAAAACCAAAAAGTGAGATTAGGCTAAGATTTATTGGTTTCGTAAGGATGTATTAATCAGTTTAATAAGCAACAACATGCAGAAACTCTGTAATCATGTTTGTTTGTTTATTTTGTTTGTTTGTTTGTTTATTTCATTTATGGGCCGCCCATTTTACCTCATGCTCTGTCTTTTCAATAATTTTTCCTTCCTTGTCACAGTTTTCAATTAATCACAGTTTCCCATAATATCAACTACCAAACTGCTTTTCAGTACTGAAATAAGCCAGAAATAGAAATTGTTTTAGTCAACTGTAATGTCCTGCTTGGACATAACTGAAGTTTTGTTGGATAATTACTGAGAACAAAAGAAGAAATGAACAGAATAACAATGGAGAATATATTTAACTCAGTCAATTATGCTAAGCCCTCTTTCTCTCTCTTCAAACCAGGCCAGCAAATGAACAAAAATATAAACTCTTTTTAGTTAGAATTCAAATTACTGGACACTTTACCAGTAGATTATGAGTGGAGCAGCTAATGACCTCTAGACTTTCTAAAGCTTTAACAAGACCAGTTAGCATGGCCAGAGACTGTGGAAGTTGGAAGCAATGTTCTCCACTAGGGTAAGGTACCCCTCGCACATATGTGCTAGTCGTTCCTCACTCTAGGGGGCAGTGCTCATCTCTGTTTCAAAGCTGAAGAGCCAGCGCTGTCCAAAGATGTCTCTGTGGTCATGTGGCCAGCATGCTAAATGCCAAAGGTGCACGGAACACTGTTACCTTCCCACCAAAGGTAGTCCCTATTTTTCTACTTGCATTTTTTACGTGCTTTTGAACTGCTAGGTTGGCAGAAGCTGGGACAAGTAATGGGAGCTCACCCCATTACGTGCACCAGGGATTCGAACCGCTGAACTGTCAATCTTTCGATCGACAAGCTCAATGTCTTAGCCACTGAGCCACCGTATCCCCCCTCCACTAGGGAAGCAGGGCCTAATAACAAAAGCAGCATTGCGTCTCTAAGTCCCATCTTGTTTGTCAATGACACTTCAGAAATTTAGGAGACGGCAGTTTTTTTTTTTTTTTTTTTTTTTTATTGAAAAGGTTTTCAAATACAAATTTTTCCCCCTTTTTCCCCCCCCTCCCCCCCCTCCCTAACCCCCCCTCCCCACCCTTCCCCCCCTGTGACTTCTTCGTAACAAAAAAAAAACCCTAATTCATAACAGATTACTTACTCCCTCCTCAAAATACTGACCTTTACTTACTAAAAGTATTATAAATCCCCCTTTATCCATACATTTCAGAAAAGAAGAAGAGAAAAAAAAACAAAACAAAAAAAAACAAACACATTATACTATAACTATTATAAAATAACTCTAATTTAGCATAATAGTGTTTTATATCTATGCATTATTGCAACAATTCAAAACCACCTTCCACTTTAAAACTATACAATAAGTCCTACTTTAATAACATTTCAAAGCGGGCTCCCCATAAAATCTAATTTAACATTTATTCCACTCTATCCATTTCCTCCACTCCCCTAAATGTATCACTTAAAAATCCCTTTTCTTAAACTAATCAGTCTGTAGCTAGCTTATTCACCCACTGTCTTACAAATTTACCATACACAACAATTCTTGATATCTTTAATTCACTGCCCACACTACTTAAATATATATATATATATATATTCCATTATATCTAAATAAAAAAAAGAAAAGACAATAACTTTAAATTTATAGTCCATATAATATCTTCTTGAAGTCTTTCCACTGGATTGTTAAAACCAACATCCATAATAGGGTGACATAGCTTGCGGATGCAACAGTTTATTCAAGATCTCCAATCATATCTGCCCCCATCAGTAGTAAACATCTTCTTATATATATAAAAGTAAAAACAACCACCCGAGTGACATTATAATTGTATTCCATATAATAATAATTGTGGGTTTCATCAGGATTATTAATTTCCATCATCGTATTGGGTAACAACCCGATCTTCTGCATGTCCCAATGTGATTCTCTTGCCTTATAATTCAAGATAATTATAATATATTTATCAACACAAAAAGAAGTTTCAAAATAGATAATTCAAAACCATCAATTTGAGGCTCTTTCCATGTCCCAAAATTACGGCAATGCAGAGATCTGCCACTATCCTCAGGATGATATTGACCAATATGTCGCCTCCTCTATGTTTTCACATAATCATTCATATTTTAAAATCACTGGCTTCACTGTTGCTTGGGTTAGAAATTTCTATTTTTGTACAACCTATTTCTTTTTTTGTTTTCTTTTTGTGGGTTTGACCTCCATCCTAATTTTTTGTGTCTCGCATTTCTTTTTTATCCCTTGTATATCCTCTAATTGGTTTCCATGCTTGTCCTTGCCTTGATAAGTCATCACATTAAAATCAGATGGCACTTCTCTCAAATTTGTAGATAATCCAGCTGGGGTATCCGATAAATCCAAAGGCAATTTATCTGGTACAGTCTCTGTCTTTAGTTCCAGCTCCTTCTGCTTATCCTGTATTATATCTGAAGACGTTAAATTCATTTTCAACCTATTTTGATAAAATTCTTCCGCCCTTTCAACAGTATTTAACTGGTATCTTTCTCCTTGATATCTCAATATAATACCAACTGGGACGTCCCACCGGAATTGAATATTTCTCCTTTTTAACTCAGACACCAGAAAGCCAAATTTCTTCCTTTCCATTAATATCTTAGGTGGGAGTTCCTTGTAAATCCAAATCTTTCTTCCATACAATTGCAAATTAGAATTGAAGGAATTTTGCACAATTTTATTCCTAATTTCTTTATCTGAAAAATAGATTACCACATCTCTAGGCAATTGCCTTTGCTTGGCAGTCCAAGAGTTTATTCGATAAGCTCTGTCAATCCTACAAAACACTTCCTCAGGTTGAATCTTTAAAATCCCAGCTAGAAATTCAGAAGATATTTTCCTTAAGTCATCTCTGTTATTTTCCTGCAAACCTCTAAGTCTTATTGCATATTCTGTGAAATTATATTGTATCTTTAGAACCTCTTTTTGAATCCTCTGTTCCAGATATTCTACATTACCAGACTTTTGGTCAGCATCCATTTTAAATTTTTCTTCTGAACTATAATCCTGAATATTTAACAAATCATTTTCAATTTTTTGAATTCTATTGTCCAATTTATCTTGAATTTCATCCATTTTTGACTCTAGTAAATTAGTATTTGTATCCAACCGAATCATGAATTCTGGCAATTTTAAAATTTTTTGCTGCAAAAAGTCAAACTTGGATTTCACCAATTCCTTAGTTTCCTGCTTAAATTTTTCAAGTTGCTGATTCACAATCTCATCCCTTCTTTCAATCTCCTCTAAGAGAAATTCTATTATATTAAAATCAGGTTTCTGGGACTGAAGAGTTAAAACATATTGCTTTAAATTCCTGGTGGGGGAATCCCCCCCACCTATTTGTTTGTCTGACTTCACAAGCCTCAGTGCCATGTTTCCGCCTAAGCAGGCTTTGTTAGAAGAAGAAAAAAAAAAAAACAAGACAAAAGACTTCCAGCCAGCAACACTCAAGCCTCCAGGGAAAAAAGAGAAAAACAAAAACAGGAGCGGAGTTTTGTCTACAAATGTAGCCAGTGGTATTTATTCCGCTACATTGTAATAATAAAAAACGGAAGAACTTTCCCTCTCAAACTCTTCTCCAGCCGCGGCAGACGCCATTTTAAAAAGAAACTTTTTTCCTCTTTCTCTTCCTCTATTCTCTTAAGTAATTTTTAAAAGATAAGTAAAATACTTGCGCTTCAGTATTACAGGTCCAGCTCACATTTTCTTTGAGTAATCTGTCAAATTCGCAAGCTTGCTTTTGACGCCTGGCTCTGCATTAGCAGAGGTCTCCCAAAGCCCGGAGCAACGGCTGGGGATATGGGGCATCTCATCCGCTCCATCCCAAAAGTAAAAGAAAAACTTTTGGGACTCTGCAGAGAGTTCTACCCACCCCTGCCGGCTCTATCTCCGTTTCCTCATGGGAACGGAGTTTTTTCGAGCCGCCGTTCCGTTGTGAAGGCGGCTCTGACAGGCAGTGGAAGCTGACGATCCCTAAGGAACGTCTGGCGGCGGCCAGCAGCAAACAGGAAGTCCAGGAGACGGCAGTTTTGATGAAGATAATAAGATCTGGCAGATGTCCTTAGTTACTGCCATTTGTAGACAATGGACATCATACTCCTGATCTTCACAAATCACTACCTTTTTCAATAGCATTTGAACTAATCTGTTTTTACATGTCATCTTTCTTATCTAGAAATAACAATAACAGTTTTAGATTTTTAAACAAGATGTAGGCTTCTGAATAAACCTGCTGTACATACTGTAAGTACATATTGCTTTCCAAGGCTTTTGTATAGCCTTCTCAGCTGCTGCTTATTTTTGGTTAATAATTACATTCAGTAGTTTTAATGTGGTGTATGGTAGGTAAACTTTTTACTACAGGTAGTCCTCGACTTACAACCAAAATTAAGCCCAAAATTTCTGTTTTGGGAGAGACATTTGCAGAGTGAATTTTGCCCCATTTTATGACTTTTCTTGCCGTGGTTGTTAAGTGAATCACTGCAGTTGCTAAGTTAGTAACATGATTGGTAAGTGAATCTGACTTCCCCATTGATTTTGCTTGTCAGAAGTTCAAACAAGGTGATCACAGGAGCTCAGGACACTGCAAACATCATAAATATGAGTCTGAATTTTGATCATGTGACCATGGGGATGCTGCAATGGTCGTAAGTGTGAAAAATGATCATAAGGCACTTTTTTCAACGCTGTTGTAACTTCGAATAGTCACTAAATGAATTGATGTAAATCGAGGACTACATGTAGTGGCCCCAATTCTAAGAGAATTTGACCATAGAGATATATTGTGTACATGTGTGTGTATACACACACACACACACACACACACACACATATATATTTATACACACACACATATACATATATATGTTAATATATACTTATTATATGTTAATATAATCTTGAATGAATAAATATTTATCTCTCTGCCCAACTGTTATAACTGTGTGTGTTACGCATTTTCCATACATCCATAATTAATGCATAGTTTGTGTGTGTGTCTGTGTCTGTGTCTGTGTGTATGTGTTGCAAATTATATTTGAAAAGGTAACGGCGGCTGACAGAAAAGCACTATATAATGAAATAAAAAGGCTTAAGAAAGCTGAAGAGCAAGCAAGATTGCAGGTACAAAGGTAAGTGCACAAGGATGTATGTATAAGACAATCATGCCATATTTAAAAAATTTATAAATGTCCCTCTTTTCTTTTTTTCAGACTTCAGAAGGAATTAAGTGAGTTGAATCAATCTTGGGAATTAAAGTTTGATATTCTAAGGAGAAGGTATTATGTTACTAATAATATCTATTTGATGGTATTAACACATCATACTAAGCTTTGTGTGTTTGCTTTGTTGAACCCATCATTGTGGCCTATTTCACCCATAACCCTTAGCCTGCAAAGTACAACACTCACACATAGTAACAACAAAACCTCTTTGGACATTTGAAATTGTTGGTAAAATACATACGCAACTAGAATTAGTCCAGAATCCTATAAGCAAATTACATAAACCTTTTTGTGCATTACCTAAACCACAGTTAAAATTAGTAGGCCGAGAAAACACTATGATTTCAAAATGCACTTTATCCTTCATTGAAATACTGAAGAAAGAAAACTAAAAGGAATTTGCAGAATTTGCAGAAGTCCAGCCCGGCTGCTTCTCCTACAGCAGAAGTCTCCAACACAGCTGCTTAAGACTTGTGGACTTCAACTCACAGAATTCCATCAGCCAGCTCTTCCCCCCCCCACACACACTTTGCTGAAATCAAGATATATTACATCGACCGCGTACCTGCTATCTATTAAGAAAATTATCCCATTTTTTTAAAAAACACACAATAAAGGTAGTTTAGTAGCCACATTTGTTTCTTATCCATGCTGAATTCTGGTAAAATTTTGGCTGGGGAATTCTGGGAAGTTAAAGTCTGGAAATCTTAAATTTGGAGCCTTCTGTTTCACAGCTTTGTTCCACCGGACCCCCCAAGGAAGATGCTTTTTCTTAGTGTCAAGTTACTGGATGCCTTTGCGACCTTCTCCGTAACCAACCTGCATTTTCGTTCCCGGCTTGTTTCAAGCGCATCTTAAACCTGGTTTGCCGTGTTTACTCCTGGATACACCTCAGTTCTAGGAACGCCCGGCTTGGCTTTATACGTTTGCTCTTTTTTGCAGAGTTCATTATTTTTGTAAAAAGGTTATTTTCTAAATAAATGGCATTGTGAGTTGTTTTTAAGCAAGGGGCAACCCTCCCCCCACCCCCTCTTCTTCCTTGTCACTGGCATTTGTTACAACGTGTTAACTTCTAAGTCTGTGAAGGACTAAACGATTTGTTGAAAAACTGGTCTATCAAAATTGGGGATTTTAAGGAAAATAGTTTTTATTCATTTTATTTATTCATTATGAAAGTTAGTTGCCATTTGTCCTGCCTTAAAATGACTACGGGTTACAGTTTACAGCATAAAACATTAAAAAAGAATTAAAATAAAATAATTGGTTGTAAGACAAATATATATATATATAAAAAATAAAAAAAATAAAAGGAATTTGCCTGAGGAGAAAAATAGAGTCAGACTCATAAAAAATAGAGTGTTCTTCTCTGAGAAGTCAGAGAAACTCTGAGGAATTGTGTGTTGAGAGTGAAGTATGAAAAACTCATTTTTCCCCCATTTCCTAAATAGTGGATAATTACAAGAACTGTATCTTGGGAGCTGCTGTCTGTCTAGGTGGATGACTCCTTATTAAGTAAGCAGAGACTGAAAGAGCAATATCTGGCAGCCTAGTTCCAAGGAGGAGTTAAATGAATGAGCAATCAGGAATTTACCTGAGGATGTTGGTGGTTGGGGAATGTATGTGCAAATTTCCCCTCTTTTAGGTGTTTGTACAATGCATGAAGAGATGCAATCATAATGACTGATGGTAATGAAACATCTGCAAGCAAACAATCAAGCTCAGAGAGCACCAAGAACTCCATGGTCAAAATATGCAATTTAGTCTTGAAGACTAAATTTGTTTGTGGATAAAGGATTTTCGGACAGATAGGCCACAGTTAGGATGGGATCTCACCATTCCTCTACTCTGATAGTAAGCACGGGAGCCCCCCAGGGTTGTGTGCTAAGCCCTTTCTTTTATTCCTTGTACACACATAACTGCACTCCATTGTATAACACCAATGCAATTATTAAATGTGCGGATTACACGACAGTGGTGGGGCTCATTAATAAGAACAATGAGTCTGTTTATAGAAAGGAAGTACAAGGGCTGACATTGTGGTGTAAAGAAAATAATCTTACACTAACATCAAAAAAAACTAAAGAACTTATAATTGACTTCAGGAGGAAGAGAGATGTATATTTACCATTGTACATAAATGGTGAGGAGGTGGAGAGGGTTGATAGTTTTAAATTTCTGAGCATTTATAAGGATCTCTCATGGACCATGAATGTTAACATGCTTGTGAAGAAGGCACAGAATAAGCTATACTAACTGAGAATGCTCAGGAAGATAACTCTATCTCAGCATCTACTTCTGTCCTACTATCGCAGCACCATTGAGATTGTCCTGACATACAGCATTCTTGCATGGTATGGGAGCAGCTTTGTAGCAGATAAAAAAGCTCTATAGAGAATCATTAAAACTGCCCAGAATATCATCGGACTCCAGCTACCAGCCCTGGACGACATTTTCGAATCTCACTGTTTGAGAAAGTTGCATAACATTCTCAGAGATTTTTCCCATCCTGCTTACAATCTTTTTGGAGTGTTGCCTTCTGGCAGAAGATACAGAACAATTAAAACTCGGCCCACACATTTTCTGAATAGTTTTTATCCCAGGGCTATAATTGCACTCAACAATGAACGAAAGGGCCACCATCAGTGAGCTGCTGGACAGCATTACTTGGTCTGTTGTGTGGATGTTTGGGTGGTTTAGGGGTGGGGAATTGTGGTGGGTGGGAGTGTGTTTGGGGATTGTTATGTGTGTTGGACCTGGTCTTTGAGTGTTAAGTGAATTTCGTTGTATGGGTATACTGTGTATACATATACAATGACAATAAAGTTATTATTATTATTAAGACAGTAGATTTTACTCAACTTTAAAAATTGAAAGCCAGATCTTATGACAGGAGAAACCAATAGGAAAAGATGCTCAGTATCCATGGGAACTCCTAAAGAAGGAAACATGAAAAGCAAAATTGAAAGAAATTTCAGTGAGGAGAAAAAATATGAAAGAAAGCCAATATGGCTATGCAAAAAACTTGCTAAAGACATGAAAACAAAGCAGGACACATACAGGAAATGGAAAGATTGCCAGATCACAAAGCAAAATACAGACAGGTAGCCCAGAATTGTAAATCTGGTGTCAGAAAAACGAAAGTTCAGAATGAGCTGATGTTGGCTAAGAATGCTAAGACCAGTCAAAAGGTCTTTGTTAAATATATTTAAAATAAAAGTTAAAATAGTCACACAAACTGCCTAATAGAAAAGGCAAAACGCTAACAGCTAACAAAGAAAACTATTTAATTCCCATTTTGTTTCTGACTTTTCTAACAAAGAAACTCTATGTATTCAACCAGGAAATGGCAAAGCGTAGGATTGAAGTTTGAAATTGATATAAACTGGAAATATTTTTCACACTAAATTTAAATTTTCAGGACCAGGTGAAATATATCCTAGGTCCTGAAACAACTAGCTGATACTCCAGTTAAATCCTTCTGTTCTTGAGAAATCCCCGAGAACTGTTGAAGTGCAAAAGCTTAAGAGGAGGCAAATATTGCTACCTCCAAATATGGGGTGGGAGAGGGAGAATTTCAACATTCCAGACTGTAAAGGCAAAGGATATTTTGTTATAATATTTAAAAATAGCTTGTGATAGCATTTGTCCAATTTGCTATGAGGAAGGCTGGAATTCAAAGTTTTTTGCTTGTTAAGCAGTAAAGTTGACTGTTTTTGAATCTATGGGGACTTGAAGAAATAATTTGCAATGGGACACTGAGTGGAGGGGTGCAATGTCTTGGGGAACTTCTATAAAACTTTCAGTTTCAACCCTACTCTGATAAAAATGAAGCTGCAAAGAGGCAGTCATTTAATTAATTTAAAATTTTGATTCTTTCCATTTATTTCTAGCCTGCATGCTATTAAGAATGAGATGTATCTTAGACAATCACTGCAGCAATCAGTGAAATTCCGACGCCCATTACTGAGCGAAAGGGTAGGTATAATAGATACCCCTGTTCCATAATTTTTTTTTCTTTAAATCTAAAAGCACATGATATTTTTGTAATTCAGAGTACAGAAGGGACCTGCTTTCTGATTTACGTGGCTCTTCTGATATTAGCATGAAGCCTAGTTTGGTGGGGGAGAGACAGCAAATTTGACCTTTCGTTTGAGGTGTTCTTTGTTTTGTGGCATGCTTCTGTATATCATCTCCTGCATGGATGTAATACTATCTCTTGCAAGTTGTGACCTATTTGGTGAATTAGGAGCTCTAGATCACACAATGTCATAGGTTCGCCATCACGGGTGTAGGGTCTCCTGCTTGAGCGGGGGGGAGGGGGTTGGACTGGATGACCTATAAGATCCCTTCCAACTCTGTTAATTTGTTTAATCTTGTCCTTCTGATTTGGAGAATGAACATTATCTTTCATTTGTCTTTTAGTGGCACTTGTTCTTAATATGAACACCAGTGCCAACAATGATTCCTTCATAAATCCACATTTCAAACTTTTCTATAATTTCATTTTTAATAATGATTTTGAAAATGCTAGGATAGTGCATGAATTAGGGCATGAGTTTTCATTGGCCTCTGAATCGTTTGAATTATGTTTTACTTTTCAGAAAGCTTTGCCTATACACATCCAGAATCGAGTTCAGAATCCTCCACATAAACGCCGTTGGATCTCAAGTACTTTGTATATGCAGTATTCACCTCTGGTGTGTAATTTAACATATGGCTAATAATTTTGTTGCTAGTGCGGCTAACTTTCTTGCCACTCAGTCAAAGCCTGAAATATTACTAGCATGCTCAAAAGTGATGGTAAAGTATTGTAAATTCACAATCCAGGCTGCCCACAATTACTTGTAGCTTTTGTCAGAATTAAGAAAACAACCCCATGGCATTACGATGTAAGCTCTTCCCCTTTTGTACACGCATGTGGTATCACAATGAATATAGAAAATGGGCAGAGCCTGCCATGATGTCACAAAGCTGCCCCTCCTTGCCCCCCCCCCAGGACGCTGTCACAATCCCTATTTGCCATACAGTTCTCCAAGTTAGAGATACAATCAATTCTGAACTTATCTTCAGAATAATCTTGCTATTTGGTTTTTAATATATATAGAGGTAGTCCTTAACTTATAAGCATTATTGGGACCAGAATGTCCACTGTTAAGTAGGATTGTTGTTAAATGAGTTGCATTCGATTTTACAACTGTTTTTGCTACAGTTGTTAAATGATTCACTAAAGTTGTTAAACAAATCCAGCTTCCCCCATTGACCTTGCTTGTTGGAAACCGGACGGGAAGGTCACAGATGGTTGACTCGTGACCCCAGGATGCTGCAGCTATTCTAAATACAACTGTAAATTCAGGCCAAGCACCTAAATTTTATCATATGATTATGGAGATGCCACAATGATTGTGACAACTAGTCATAAGTCAATTTTTTTTAGTGTCATAATTTTGAATAATTGCTAAACAAATGGCTGTAGGTGGAAAATTACTCATATGAGATGCTGAAAGTGAAAATCATTGGTCCACATGCATTCTGAAGCTCGTGCTTTTTATTTGTTTATTTGCGTTAACAATTTATAGAGCTATCCATCTCACTGCAATGCCACTGGGTGGTTTACAAGGATTGAAAGAATCATAACAGTGTTGTGGAAAATTCAGACGATAGCACAATACTAAGATGAAATGGCCGTCTGCTCATTCAATAATCATTGGGTCCCAAATTTACAATAATGAAGAACCTCCCCATAAAATGGGAAATCAAGCATTTTATACAGGTTTTTTTTAAATTTTGATTTATATGCCGCCCTTCTCCAGAGACTCAGGGCGTCTTACAATGCATTAAGCAATAGCCTTCATACTTTTGTATATTTTATACAAAGTCAGTTTATTGCCCCTACAAACTGGGTCCTCATTTTACCTACCTTAGAAAGGATGGAAGGCTGAGTCAACCTTGAGCCTGGTGAGAATTGAACTCGCAGTAATTGCAGTCAGCTGAAAGCTAAATACTACCTTTAACAGTAGCATTAGTCTGCTGTGCCACTCAGGCTTTTATATATATAGTTTAAGGCTCCAGGGTGGGAATTTTCTTTGAAACAAGTACTAGAAAGGAAAATAGGTAGCTTCCATTAAATCAGTGCTTTGTAAAATTTCATGCCCTTTTTGACATCCATTTTATGAATTAGCAGACATGTCTTCAGCCTCCAGCTTGGGAAAGTACCTGCAACATGGACTCAAAATTCCATTTTGGCCCAAGAACTCTGAAAGTCTGATTAATCTTGCTTTGTGTTAGCATCACTTTTTTTCGAACGACTGGATTCACCTATTGTCCTAAGGCACGGGTTGTTTAATTGTGGTCCATTAAACAAACTGCAATGGTAATAAATCATGCTTTGCAAATCTTAGTGGCTGGATTCACCCAACACACTAAACCAAAACAGAACAAGCCATGCTTTCTTCAAGATAAATTAACTCAATCAGAATGTTTAAAATACATATTAAAGTTGCAATGTCAAGAACTATATTTTCTCTGTTCCACTTATATATTTATTTTGCTCAACATTTCTACAATTTATCAATCCTCAAATGTTATAATATGTATTAACATTACCATATCAATCAACCATAATATATGCACTGATTCTCTTTAAAGTTTCTTGTAATTTAATTGTATAAGACTTTTTAATAACAAAATATTTAATTTCAGCCGGAGATAACTGCTGAGATAGATGTTGAGTCAGGTGATGAAGAACAAAATGATGATAACAGTCCAGTTACAACTGAAGTACCCAACACTTTAACACAAGGCAAGTAATTCTTCTTTAACATATGGCAAGTGTCCTCCTTCTCATTTCATGTGGCATCAATTATCTTGGTTACTTTTAAATCTTACAGATTTCTATTTATTTTCTTGATGATTATAATGTAAACAGATTCCTCAATTTAAAAACAATTCCCATAATTCTGTTGTTTATTTCATATACCATCAAAAGCAGTTAAACTTTATTTTTCAAGACATTCTTCTGTATTGCTCTTTATACTACACAGAACTGGCTGCAAGAGCTAGAAATACTCAGTCTTTGTGTGGGGTGAGTGTATATAAAATAACCAATTAAGGTTGCAATCCTCCCTAGGTTGAGGGAGGGGAGTTTCACTACAGACATATTAGCTTATTGCAATAGACACTATCACAAGGGCTTCCAACAGTTAATATTCTGCACAGATAGTGTGTGATGCTGGCTAATCATATTTGTAAACTTCCAAAACTTTAATAAACCCAGTGTCTTTGTTAGTAGGACTGAGCAACAATTCAGATTCAAAATAGACATTCTCTAAGGCAGAACACCAATCAATATATTCTTCCCTGCTCTAAGTGTAAAATATTCAATCCAAGCAAAGTTATTTTGCTGTTTGAAGAAAATCTTATAGATGAAATTCATCTACCTTGGTATTACTAGAAATACCACAGTCTCTACACCAGACGATATGTTCTTAGTCTTGGCTTATAAACCATCGTCTACCATCTGACTACTAATCAAATCTGGTCCCACTTGGTTTCCTAGCCCAGGAAAAATCAACCAGAATAAAGAATAAAGGACTAGGGGAAACATGATAGCAGTGTTCCAATATCTCAGGGGTTGACACAAAGAAGAGGGAGTCAAACTATTCTCCAAAGCACCTGAGGGTAGAACAAGAAGAAATGGGTGGAAACTAACCAAGGAGAGAAGCAACTTAGAAGTAAGGAGAAATTCCCTGACAGTTAGAACAATTAATAAGTGGAACAACTTGCCTCCAGAAGTTGTGAATGCCCCAACACTGGAAATTTTTAAGAAGATGTTGGATAACTATTTGTCTGAAGTGGTGTAGGGTTTCCTGCCTGTGCAGGGGGTTGGACTAGAAGACCTCCAAGGTCCCTTCCAACTCTGTTATTCTATTCTATTTGGTTCAAATAGGCTTAATTGTAACAAATAAACATGTAGACAAATCACATGAATATTTACTGAAGTCCCATTAGGAATATGAGCAGCAGTTATTAGATTAAAAACTTTTATCCACCTGACCAAGTATTATCTGGTCTGTCTAGCAATAGGACATCTTTTACATCATCTGATTCATTTAACTAGAGCAATGTTTTTCAGATTTGGCAACTTGAAATAGCCTTCAACTCCCAGAATTCCCCAGCCAGTATGTTGTTTCAGGAATTCTGGGATTTGAGAGCCACACATCTTCACATTGAGAAACACTGAACTAGAAAGAAATCAGGAGATTCCTCTGATAACTTCTGAATGCCAAGCATATGCTTGATCCAAAAGCTAAATGATCCATCCCCTCTTCTTACTTATTTAGAGGTAAGCCATATGTAAGTTCATATAGTAATAAGCTAAATCATAATATGAATCTATTGGTTTTGATTTAATGTGTTGTGTGAATGTAGCTATTGTGACTTACAAATCATTGTTACAATTTAAAGTGATGTGAATCCATCCAACTGTGATTTATTGAATAAATCATGGTTTTAAAATAATGGTTTAACCTAACAGGTGACAACTATCATTTTGATCAATATGATTAGTCCTAGACAACTATGTAAACTGTAGTAGCAACTCAGGGAAGATCAATTGCCTCATCATCATTTTCTGCTTTGCTTTGGAGAACTTTATTATCTCTTCTCAATCAGTGATAAAATAGATAGTGGCAACATCCAAGCTTTTCACCCTGTGAAAAGAAAATCCCATGTTTACTTTTCCGGACTGAAGAAGACTTTTCTCACAGTCTGGTAGCCAGGCAGTATTTGCTCTTTGTTATCTTTAGAAACAGTCTTAATGAGTAAGAAAGACACGAACCCCTAAGATAAAACTGCCAAGGAATACCAACTCTTTGCATAGTTTGTCAAAAAGAGAAAGCTTAAACAAAACTATCTGATGCACAGAAGCAGCTCAGGTTAGTTTGATAGATTGCATTGTTTGTTTCTTCTTCTTTTTCAGCCCAAACAAGTCAAAAAGATCAGATTTAAAAGCTAGGGGAAGTCAGGACTTTTTATAAAATAAATTTAAAATCTGTATCTCATTTATTAATGAAAACTCTTCGAAACACAACATTTAGATCTGTTGTTATGTAATATTAGATCTTCTGTTCAAAGTGGAGAATTTCATCAGAATAAAAATTTCAAAATTATGGAATGGGATAAATTACCTATGATCCTGTCATAATTAAATACTTTTAAGAGTTGGGATTACCTATGAAAAGTTCATCATTAGTTATAACACTTTCCCATTGCAACCAAGAGAACAAGTTGACTTGATTAATGAACTACAATAAATATGAATTACCAATTAATATTGTTTAGATTAATCTTCTCAATTAAGGTACCCTTCAAACAGGGGTGAAATCCAGCAGGTTCTGACAGGTTCTGGAGAACCAGTAGCAGAAATTTTGAGTAGTTTGGAGAACTGGCAAATACCACCTCTGGCTGGCCCCAGAGTGGGATGGGAATGGAGATTTTGCAGTATGTTTCCCCTGGAGTGGGGTGGGAATGGAGATTTTGCAGTATCCTTTCCCTGCCATGCCCACCAAGCCACGCCCACCAAGCCACACCATGTCCACCAAGCCACGCCCACAGAACCGGTAGTAAAAAAAATTAGATTTCACCACTGCCTTCAGATTGTTGAATTTCAGATCCATAATCCCCTGCTAAAATAGCCAGAAGGGAAGAATGGTTTATTTTACCAGGCTAGAAATGAGGAGATGGTGACTTCCAGATGTACCTTAGCACTGAAAAATTGGCTGGGTGACTTTGAACCAGTCACTCTCTCTCTCAATCCGACTCGCTCACAGGATTGCTGTTGTGGGGAAAATAGGAGGAGGAAGATGAATTGGTTATGTTCACTGCCTTGAGTTATTTGTAGAAATAAGGCGGGATACAAATAGATAAATATAAATAAATAAAATAAGAGAGATGAAACTATGGACCTACAAACCATTCGTCAGGTATATACAGGTAATCCTTGACGTAACAACTATTCGTTTAATGACTGTTCAAAGTTACAGTGGCACAAAAAAATGACTTAGGACCAGTTTTCACAGTTATGACCTTTTGGCATTCCCAGAGTCATGCGATCAAACTTTGGGTGTTTGTCACTCAGCATGTATGTATGATGATTGTAGGATCCTAGGTCCTGAGACTGTCATTTCTTCTCCCTAAGAAACTTCTTAAGGAGCTTCTGACAAGCAAAGTCAATGGGGGAAAGCCAGATTCACTTAACAACCATATGATTCACTTAACAACTTCATGCTTATCAACCATTCAAAAAAGTCATAAAATGGGGCATGATTAATTTAACATCTGTCTTGCTTAGCAATGGAAATTTTTGTGGTCGTAAATCAAGGACTTTCTGTACTGCTCCTTTGATCAAAGAAAAGAGCATGACCTTGGTGTTGCTTTAAAGCCACAGTGAGAAAGGAATATTATTTTCTACCTTTTCTGCCTGGATAAAGAAGTTCCAATTTTCTGAAAAAGGATGCTGGATTTAATAGGCAGATGGTCTCATCAAGCAGGCTATAAGGTTTTGATACTTTTTCTTTAAAATTTGATAATGAGCTGGACTGTTGTTTCAAAAAGAGAAAACAAAATGCAGAAATAAACTTTTATTTCAATGAAGGGAAATAGGGATCTGCATCTCGTGCTTTTCTACTTCTTTATAAATTAAAATGTAGTTCAGTTACATAGGTGCAAAATAATTCCCATAATTTAACCTTGAAAGTTATGAAACCTAAACTGTAGCTAAAGGGAAATTATCTTGGGTCAAAGAAGATAGCTTAATGAAGATATTGAATCAGAGGGCAGCATTGATGAAAATTTCATGGTAAGGATCATTAGGAAAGGAATTGAAAATAATATTGCCAATATTATAATGCTTTCCTACAAATATATAACATTTACTGCATCTGGAATACCATATATATGTCTGATCGGCATGCTTGAAAAAAGGCATAGTAGAGTTGAAAAAGTGCAGAAAAAGACAAACAAAACATCTAAAGATGTTAAATACCTTCTATAGAAGAAGTGACTAGAACATACAGGACTTTTTTAGTGTAGAACAGGGATCAGCAACCTGCAGCTCTGGAGCCGCATGTGGCTCTTTCACCCCTCTGTTGTGGCTCCCTGTCACTCAAAATATGTGTCATGACTGCCAATGACACCCACCGGCATGAGATTTATTGAGCTTTTCATCCCCCCTGGTAGGCTAACCATGGATAAATCCAAGAAAAAAACAGTTTCAGAAGAAAACAGAACATTTATTTCAACTAGATATGCTAGTTTTGTGGCCGCTCAAGAAATAGTCAGGCACGGGAAGGGTTTTGTGGCTCCCGGTGTTTTCTTTTCTGTAGGAAATGGGTCTAAATGGCTCTTTGAGAGTTTAAGGTTGCAGACCCCCGGTTTAGAAAAAAGAGGGGCAAGAGGAAAATGGTCAAGATATATCAAACCATGCTGTCATCGTCATCAGCCATTCAGTCGTGTCCGATTCTTGGCCATTCTATGGATCAACTCTCCAAGCCCCTCTGTCTCTCACCACCTTCTTCAGATCTGCCATGGTCATCCCGGTGTCATCAGGCCATGTAAAAAATAGATGCAACCAAGTTTTCCTCCTTCTCTCAAGCCTAAGAACCAGAAGTCACCTATTGGGAAAGACATTTAGAACAGACAAAAGAAAATTCACCATCACACAGTGCATAATTAATCTGTGGAAATTATTACCGGTGAACTGAGTGATCTCCATTAACCTGGAAAATTTTTAAAGCTTTTTAGGGAGGACAGATCACTCAGGGGTCCTGTAGTTTTGAAGATTGAATGATATCTCAGGGTTGGGGGGGGGAATGGTTCCAAATTCAAATTATAAAAAGAACAATAGCCAGTGAAGAGTATGGCTCTATTTCCTGCTTGTGAACATCTCAGAACTATCTGGTTGGCCAGTGTGAGAAACATCTCAAACCTGAAAATGCAATAGAAAAAAATGCTCATTTTTGGCTTCACTCGTTTGAGGTCACAAAAGGCTGCAAGTCAACACAGAGCCACAAGCCTGTTTTCTGCATTGTTAACCATATCAGTTCAACATCTGCTAAGAAAATACAGTACTTCCAGCAATGAGTCCATAAACATTGACAGCAGCTTTTCTAAGATGATAAGAACAACAATTGTGTTTCTTGTTGTTACAAATGTAGATGCTGCCAAATCCCAAAACAACTAAAGTTAATTTGAGCCTAAACCAATTTTAATTTAATTTTATTATTTTGTATCACTGACTGGCTAGTTTATTTTTTAAGTCAAACACCTTTTAATTGTTAAAGGAATTAATTAAACCAGCTGAACTTCAAAGAATATACAATATTTGCCCGGTCATGACAGTACTGTTGCAGTAAAATAATTTATAGACCTTTGGTTTCTGATTTTCTCTTTCTAAAAGAACACATTTATTATGTAAACTTGACTTTTTCTTCCAGCAAAAAGACACAGGAATGTCAGATCCTTAGAACTGGGGTGACAGTATCTTATTGAAACATTATGGTGATAACTTTATCAGCAGTGTGTGACATAGGGCGGCACCAGACCATAACATGTGCCTTTGTCATAGGTGTCTACAAACATTTCAGATAAATTGCTTGTCTGTTTTGAAAGAAAGCCAATGTCTCCTTACCTCTCTCATCTACTTTGTTGTTGAATTTAACTTTTTAATGTACGATTTTTGAATTTGAAACTAAAGAGCCAGTCTGAAGGACAAAACTCAGATGCAACATTACTAGTGACACTTTAAATGGAATTTTTCATTCAGACTTTGACATTAAACTAGAAAGGCCTTTTCGCTGTGACCATACAAGCATAATAAATTCTGTATGTTTGTGATACTGAATGAATCTTGCCCATATGCTGCACTGCAAGGCTACATGAATGAAGCATTTACCAAATCAGGCCCACCACATTAAACAGAAAAACAATCTTTATTCATGGTAACTTATCAGTTTCAATTAATCAACCTTAACAATGAAAATTCTGATGTGCTCAAGCAACTTGAAAGCAATAGGTCATCTCCAGGGCAGCCATGTTGTGTCTTTGTGTTCATGGCTTCAAACAAAGCAACATCTCCCATAAATGTCCATATTCAATTCCATATAGCCTGCATAGCTGTTTTTAAGCACTGAAGCTCCCTACCCTCGCTAATGTATCCACCTTCTCAAAGATGTGTACTGGGTTTGTGTGCGGTTTTGTTGTTGCTAGATGTAATGGTTTTCTACTATTTTGAAGCTCTGTTAAGATCAAACAAAGGAAAAGACATTTCCATTGGATGACCATCCTTTCAGTTCCTCTGCTGCTATGTGAATAAGCATTGTGCAAGCCATTCCAGTGGAATTGAAAGGGGGTAACCATTGGTTTGATTTGGTTACACGGTTTCGTAAAGCGCTCCCTCCCACTGCCTTAGGGTCTGTGAAAGGTCCGTGACCCGTTTAGAACTGCCAAGTGAAATGTCATGTTGCCCCTCCCAAATGAGAGTATCTGCATTCATTTGATCAGTATAAAAAATGATTGGGGATGGGAAGATCAGGGCTTTTGAATTGCAATTTATAGCAGTTTACAAAAATGCACATTGTTGGAAAAGAAAACATGGAAGTGTTTCTTTCTAAATTGCATTACCTGTGAAATGTCATTAGTCTTTTTTAGGATATTTGCATCCAATTTTTACTATGAAACCTGAGATAAGCTTGAAGAAAAGAAAGAAGCTAACTTTTCTTCTTTGTGTTAACTCTTATCCTCTTGTTGTCACACTCAATTTCATGTTGACATCCAAACATCTGGGATATCAATTTTTAATGCTGGTTTTGCAAAACCCTTGTTTGAACTTTTCTTTTAATGATAATTGCCTCTGTGCTAGCTAGTGCTCCAGATCAACAGAAAACTCATATTTTCTTAGCTAGAGATAGTTTATAAATAGATATTTAAATGCATTTCTGTTTAATTTCGTAGTATTTGCAAATGATAATTGGTTACAATTAGATGGATTTTTTATTTTATTTTTCCAATTACCATCTCCTCTCTATTTTTTCCCAGATATTTTTTTTTTTGCATAAAAGCTTTTTAAAATATTCAGACAATATAAAATTAATCATTTCCATTGGAGGTCCTTATATGAATAATTTTACATTTGTAAATTTCAGTTGAAATGCATTGAAGCTTTATACTTAGCGCTTTCTCTCTCCCCCTCTCTCTCCCTCCCTCCCTCCCTCCCTCTCTCCCTCCATCTCTCTGTAAAACCTAATTTTCAAGTGGATGTATATTCTAAAATTTCCAGAACAGAGGACTGATGTTCCAGATAGAAAGGGACAAGCAATATTTAATTAGAAGTGCATTATGACTCTTTGAACTGGACACTTGGCTGACTTTTCCTGTCTGCTTTTCCTGCCAAAGAATTAGAGATTTGCTGTCACTACTTGCAGTGAAAATGAAGAGTAGTTATTTATAGAAACTCTCTCACAGATGTCTGCGCACCTGCTTCCCAAACTTCGGAAGGTTTTGAACAGGACAGCAGTATTTCACTAAAAGCTGCATTGGTGACGTCACCTGATTAACTGCTAAGCTTGAAGACGTCACTTTCCACACAAGAGCAACCTGTGTGTGAACAATAAGACGTTTGCACAGCAGCTGGAATAGAAGCTCACATGTAAATGAATGCTGCCTATGAAAGGAGAGCATCCGAGCCTTTTCGGTGGCATTCGCCTCTGCCTGAGAATTCTCAGCTAATAGGGATCCACAATGGAGATGCCACCGTTTTGTCCTGACAGAAGTTTCTGTGCCTGGAACAGCTGCATCTGGCAGAAGTTCAACAAGTGTAATTTTTCCCAGCCAGGAGGGGCATGGGGTGGGGGGAGGCTGCACCTGCTGAACTTCTGTCTTTCACAAAACTCTTAGCAGTACAGGAAGCTTGTTAGTAAAAGACAGACTCCCTAATTTCACTGTGTTCTACAGACAAGTAGTCTGTTGTTGAAAACCACTTCACCTCCTTTCAAGGACTGCTTTTTTTAAAAAAACAAAAAACCTTACATTCCCTATACTATGTATAGATGTTGTAGCACATCTGATCACATGGCAGGTATGGAAAGACCCACTAAATTAAGGGATTTCACCCAAAAATGGACCCAATTCCTTTTCTTACATGTGAACCTTTTTCAGAATTATACCATGATCTTATGTGCATCTACTCAGATGTTCTAAAACCCAGTGAAACTTCCAGAAGGATGTATAAAAGAGGAAAAACATTGGATACAATCTTATACATATCTATTCCAAAATAAGCCCCACTGAACTCAAATAGATTTACTGTCAGAAAATTGGATATAAGATTGCAACCAAAGTTTTTTAGCCACAATGTCTTATGGATTGTCCATCTCTTAAAGGTTGTCCAATTCAGGAAACTGTATTTCAGGGTAAGAAGTAGTAGGCTATAATGAATGAAAGTGCTGGATTTTGTAGAAATCCCTTGGTTCAAAATTATACTTAACAAAAATTTCATTGGCTGAATTTGGGACAGGTTGTCTGCCTTTCTCTCTTCCCACTTCCCTTTAGGATAAATTAACACAGCAGGATAGAGCTACACTATTAAAATTGTATTAGTTTTAGTATTGCATGCTTTAAAGCTATTAAAACCGTAAACTTTGCATTAGAAAAATAATGCTAATCATAGCTAATCGAGGAGAGAAGCAACTTAGAACAAAGGAGAAATTTCCTGACAGTTAGAACAATTAATCAGTGGAACAACTTGCCTCCAGAAGTTGTGAATGCTCCAACAGTGGAAGTTTTTAAGATGTTGTTGGATAACCATTTGTCTGAAGTGATGTAGGGTTTCCTGCCTAAGCAGGGGGTTGGACTAGAAGACCTCCAAGGTCCCTTCCAACTCTGTTATTATTCTATTCAACAGTGGAAGTTTTTAAGAAGATGTTGGCTAACCATTTGTCTGAAGTGATGTAGGGTTTCCTGCCCAAGCAGGGGGTTGGACTAGAAGACCTCCAAGGTCCCTTCCAACTCTGTTATTCTATTCTAAAATGCTAACCAAAGATTCAAGTTTTGTTTGCCAGTCTGCCAGTAGACAAGTCAGTACAAGAAATGGATAGACTACTAATGGGTTTCAAAGTGGAAAAAAATATAGTAGATAACTATGACATATTTACAGGGAGCCAATGCAGGACTGAGTAGTGAATTTGTGTGTGTGTTTTAGAGTTATGCTTTAGAGTTCAATTAATTTTAAAATTTACATAAATCCAAACCCATTGTTTATAACTAGTTATTCAATGAAATCATTTCTCCTTCTTTCTAAACTACTCAAAAGCATTTGCATTCATTGGTCCAAAAATGGCACTCAGAAAAACCTTTTGTAGTAATAAATTTGACAGGTTGTGTATTTTATGTGGATTGTTGGTTTTTTGTTTGCAAATCCTAGTTATATTCAGTTGAGCCAAGATTCTGAGTTTATACAACACAGAGAGCCATGATGTAACCACATAGGTCTGGTCTATCCCACACATTAGGTTAAAATGTTATGGAGTCATTTTTATTTCCATGTGTCATGCAAACAAAAGCAAATGTTCCATAGATGCACAACCAATTTTTAACAATATCCAGCAAGCTTTCTCCTAAAAGTGTGTGGGTAGAATTTTGGCCTGTTTTTAATGAAGTCGCATAAAACTCAAACCAAACTGATACAGTTCTTGAATGTTTAGAAATGGGACTGATTGTACGATGGTTATACTAGAGAAAACCATAGACCAGGGGTCTCCAACCTTGGCAACTTTAAGCCTGGAGGACTTCAACTCCCAGAATTCCCCAGCCAGCTTTGCTTTGCTGGCTGGGGAATTCTGGGAGTTGAAGTCCTCCAGGCTTAAAGTTGCCAAGGTTGGAGATCTCTGCCACTGACAGACTATTGAGTATACTGATGAGGGAGACTTTTTTCATCCCAGAAATCTTCACAGTCTTAGCTTACAGACCAGACATATTGCATAAAAGTGAAATTAGTTCCCATAATATATGATGCTGACTTTTCAAAACCATAAGAGACTATTTTGCAATCCAAATGCTACTATGGTGGCAAATGCTTTGTAGTCTAAATGTACTTTACCATAGTTAGCCTCTTTGGGAATTTAATAGTCTCTTTTTCCTACATTGACCGACAATAAATTTAATGCGGCAGTTAGATTTTAATCAGGACAAGATAATTTTTAGTGATAGTGGATGATGTGGCCCCAACAACCAAAGTATGATTCCTTATATTGTAACACAAAGCCATGATTTAGCTAGCCACTGTTTATAATTAATGATAATCAAAGGCAAGCCATGAAGCATGGTTTAAAACTTTATTAGCTGGATTCACAAATACATTAAACCCAAATCAAAGAAAGCATGCAAGCATAGTCTATACTTTGAAGACATACCCCAATTTTCTGGCCCACACGATACACTGAAAAATAACTTCATTACACAGGCTGGATTTTCATTATATGCTACAGCCATACACGTACCTTTCTGTAATCCATCAGCCAAGCAAGATACCATTTTACCTTGTTCCTATCAAACAGACCTGGGTTAGATTACACATTCAAATGATTCTCATCTTTCTTTCTTTTTCTGCAGATGAGGAAGGGGTTGAGCAATCAAAGTTACTGCCTTCACCTCTTGTGTCTACTGAACACTGATGTGGGTTGGAGTCCTCTGTCTTATCTGGAACAATTGTCTGCACCAAAAAGGTTGAATGCTTTGTTTTTCTAAAGCTTAGAAGGAACCCAAAACAAATTGGCCAGATGAGAAGCCATTGCTCCAGAAAGTGCTTGAGCATTTTCTGCCCAAATGTCACAATGGTAGAAATGAATCAAGATATTTCTGGGGCACTCCTTCTAACTGTTAAGGACCACTGGAGTGTTTTTCCTGCTTCAAAAATAAATAAAAGCTTTAAATAAAGAAATTTAGGGCCATATCTCTCTCAATTATTATTCTGCAAAAGACTTACCATTAAAATGCAATAAAAAATTAGTTGTTAAACTGAGCTTGATTTCTAAGAATGCCTACTTTGTGGAATGTAAAATCAAATCTGCTCTGTCAATCCATCAAAATAAAATGACTTTTTATTTAAATAGCTGTCATTTTAAATATGGAAAACAGGAGAACTTTGAAGATAAAATAGTTTTGTCCAATCTGTTTTAAATACCCCTTTCAAGATATATTAGTTTAAAACATGATGTTGAGGGGGTCCAAGATTCAGCATGCAGAACACAATATTGCTCCTGGCATATTTATTTTTACAATGTGGGGTTTAGATTCACAGACCGTATTAATCCACATTGTGCTGTGTAATCTACAGCAGATTCAGGCAATATGCTAAAGCATAATAGGGCTTCATTTTGATTAATGTGTCAGGTGAACTCATTCAGGGTTTGTTTTTCTGCTGCCTTTTGTGTTGCTTTAGCGAACCTTGGAAAGAACAACTGATACAGACTTTCTAACTGATTTTAGGCTTGTAGGTCAGATTTACTCAACCTGTTGATCTTTAGATTCGTTAGGAGTTAAGCTTCCAGAATTTCCAGCTGGAGATTCTGGTAATGATTGATTATTTTGCAGGTGATATTCTCTTCTCAGCACATCCCAAGGATAACAGCTTGGAGAAAACTGGTTTTAGTATTTAACTTCCACCCAAAGCGTGCCATAATTTGGTTGGGCACTTCTTTCTAACCTAAAGATTTCTTATACTATACTCTTAAACTTGCAAAATGACAATGAAGTTCAAGGATGCCTTATGATTTTGAGCTATAACTACATGCTTACAAATACAAGTGAAAGATGAGGGGATAAAAGTCGCTGAACAAAACAAAGGTACTTGGGTAAGTGACTGCCTCTTGGGCACTAATTAGCCATTGATTTTGTACTCCTAGCCTAGTTGCACCAAGATCACAAAATGTTTGTCTTGTTTGGGCTTGAAGCTCCAAATTCTTTGTGATTACCCAATTAGAATGAAGCTGATGGCAACCAGACAGGATGCAAGAGTGAAATGAGCAGAAACTCGGTTGGGGGGTGACAGTGTTTCCCCCACACCCTTTTCATACAATGGCCCTTTGCAAGCCCCTACCGTTCTTCAGGCTTCAGCTCAGCTCCTTTTACTCTGTGTGCCAGAGGCATTTCCAAAGGATTGTTGCCCTAGAAACTTGGTTTCAACCTCCTGCTATATATCAACAAGCTTGTTTTAGCAATTCCCCTGCCTGAATTACAGTTACACAGTTTGGCGCTTCTTTCAAATTTCCTCCCATTACTTGGGCCAAAGAAAGGCATTTTTCCTCCTTTAGAAATGAATTGGCTTAATTAGTAAGTAGATTAATGGCAATGGCTGGTGAGTTGGTTTCCAGCAGAGTTTCACCAGAGAGGGTTAATCGGAGTCAGGGCTGGAATCGTTCCCAGAACTGGCTGCCAGCCATTTTCCATCAACAAATCAACTCAGAAACAAATGCACTAGCTCCTCACAGTTCCTATCAGAGAAATAGAGATGATGAGCTTCCTTTGAGAGCCACCAGCAGCAAACCTGCCCAAACATGTGGTTATTCCGCTGCAGGGCCATCAAAGGACACCCAGATTCTGACTTTGCTCAGCATTAAATCCAAACTTTCAAAGTCCTTGCCCAAAAGATGGGCAATCCAAGTGAGAGAGAGGAGGAAATCCAAGCCTTCCCTTCTTTCTCTCTTCTGCAGCCTCTTCTCTTTTTCGTTTCTCAAATTTAATATGAATTGCCAGTCATGAGACCCTGCAACATCAAGCTGCAAAAACTCCGGTCTAGATTAGCTTCCTGCTTTTCAGGCTTTCTTTTAAATCTACTTAAGATCAGTTTATACTCTTGGAAAGTCCTACTCACATTTGTGTGAATCACCTTTGCAGAAATCCAAGCAACCACTAGATGGCGACAGAGCTAGAATTTTCTACTTCATTCTTGTCGGCTAGTAGCTGATGGGACCTCTGCAAGACTTTTATGCTGAATTCACCCATTGAAAAGATTATGGTTGAATAGGTGTCAGTTGAATTGAAAATTTGAGTTTTACCATATTGGCCTCATATTTGCAAATTATGTGTTGCTTTACCACTAATTCAAGAATAAAATTGCCATTTATGGACCAAAACTTCCTTCCTGAAATCGCTATTGTAATCTGATGGTGGAAATTTGAGCACTGCAACAAATTTGGGGAAGGGTGATTTGGAATTGCTGAGAATTTTTAATCAAGTTTTTCATTTTCATCCAAATTCTGCTTCTGAAATAAACTTTAATCTATGTGAAACTAGTTTCAGGAATAATTTTGGTATAATATGTCTGCAATATTATACCAATTTACAGATTTCTATGATCTCAATAGTTAAAGTGAATAATAAAAATAGCATAATTCATTTTCATTTCCTCCATATTGACAAAAATGCATTCAAGGTTAAAAAAAATAAGTTGTCTTGCAAAAAGAGAAAATTTATCTTGCAGAGAAATGTCTGGACAGCAGTAAAATTTATGCTAGAAAAGGCAGGCTGATTTCATAGTTTTTCTTTTGAAGATATGAAGAAGAGATCCAGTGAAAAATGACACATGCTTTAGCATTTTAGAAAGCTGGCAGCTAGCAGAGCGTCTTTCTCTCCCCCTTCCCTTCTCCCCCCCCACCTCTCTCTCCCTCCCTCCCTCCCTCCCTCCCTCTCTCTAACTTTCTGCCTCTGAACAAAGAGGTCCGCAAAACTAGCTAGGTTGTAATGAGTTCTGTGTCCCAAGCCCATTAAGGGCATCATGGAAACATATTGTATCGAAATAGTTTGGAAGAGAATAACGGGGATGAAAGAGAATGGGTGCTTTGATCAGCTCCCTGGGGTCCTGAGCGCGCACAGACCGGCTTGCAAGGCCTCATTCAGCTCTAGCGAGACACACTTACAAGACTATTCAATGTGATTTGCATATCTGCAATTTATCACATCGGAACCCTCCAACATTTTTTTTTTGCAAGGTAAATAAAAGTTGGATTGAATAACAAATATCAATCATCTCAGAGCGAAAGGGAGAGGAAACGGCGGGTGCAACCCAGACTAGCGCAGACATCTGTAAAGAGGCGAAAGAAAATATTTAGCCCAGCGAAGGGAAGTTCAAAGGGACTTTGACAACAGGTTCAAGGCTAGTTTTTTTTTTTTTTTTTTTTTTTAAAGGAAGCCTGCCACAAATAAACTCTTTGGGGTTTCCAACTCGTGGAAAAAGCGAAAGCATTAAAACACGAATGAGAGAAAACCACTAAATGTTCATTGCGAAACGAAAGAAGATAAAGCGAGCAGCTTGCAGAACGACAAAAGTGCATTCTCGTCCCCACGGACCTTTCTCGGCTCTTTATAGATTTTGTGTAATTAATTATCATCTGCTCTTATGGAAAAGCATAAAAGACCCCCCAAAAAATCCCCTCCTAAGAATAGGAAAATCACATTTCTGTTTGTCCCCAAGTGATATCAGTAAAAAAGTGAATTTAAAGGGATTCCTCTCCAGAATAAGGGGCAAGTTAACAGGCAGCCATTGTCTAGCCCTTCAAAAAACTTCAGTTAAACACCAAATGAGAATCTTCAACTTGACCTTGGAAAGGCTCGGCGCCTCCAGCTAATCTATCAAACCACCTCAGTGACAATGATGTATTTCCAAGTATTGTCAGATCCTGAAAAGATTGATAAATTCGCCGCTGTTACACCCAGAGTCAGCGTTCTTCTTTGGAAGGAGACACGCTGTAAAAAGCGCACCTCCTCATCCCCAGGTCGGGGGGGGGGGAGGTAGCGGGGAGAGGAATGAAAGGCCGTGGCGAAGAGAAACGAGCCCCCTTAAATCAGTCTGGCCATATTTCCTGAAGGAGCACAAGAAAGCTGGAGACAATCCTTCTCATATTTAACGCAATATTTCTTGGCTGTGGCGAGGAACAAAAGTCATAGCAAGACGTCTTTGTGACTAATTCAGTCAAAGGGTCGGCTCTGGTTCCCCTGCCGAAAGGTCACTGTCGTTGTGTATGGTCCACCAAGGGGGGGTTTTCACAGGGAAAACGGAGCCAGCTGTCCCTGTCACACTCTCCACACTGGGGGAGCGCACACTGTGCATGGTTATTAGCTTCATTCTACACCTGCAAAACCTACCCATTTCCAAGACTTTTCAAGGCTTTTTCCCCCTTTTCTTTTTGGACCCCTTTTTTTCAGCCTCGTCCACTTTGACAACAACTATTCACGTTTTTCCTGAAAAGGACTATGAAAGAGGGGGGGGGACCCTTTCTACGCATTCTAGTGGGTACCCATTGAGCCTCTAGCTAAAGGAGCTGCCTTCCACAAAACAAACTTTGACAAAGTCCCAAATAGTTTGCACCAACGTGGAAACGGGCTGTTGCTAACTGAAGTACCCCTTGGCCAGGGTTCGATGTACAAAGGAAACACGCTCGCTCCCCAGGGAAAGCTAGTCCTCCATTTCTTCGCCGGTGTCTGAACGCTTTACCTGTGGTTGTCCTCGCCGAGAAGGACAAAGGGCACCATTTCTCCCTTTTCACCTTTCCCTCTTTGAAAATACGCTGCGGAAATGGAGGATGGCCTAAGCCTTCCAGACTGAATCAGGGCGATTGGGAAATATTTAATAATCTGCCGGAGCCCCGATTGATTCCTACAGTGTGCGCCAGCCTTAACCAGCACAGAAGACTGGACAGGACAGAAGGGTGGGTGGGTGGCTTTGCGCAAGGGCAGGAGCGTGTTCGGGCGGCAGGATTGGGGTGCAGTTTCGGCTCCTCTTGCCCTCCTTCCCGGCCTAACCACAGGAGCTTCTCTGCTCCCGCTAATGCTCTGCTCCTCGCGCTAATGGGTTGGACAGAAGTCTTAAGAAATGGCCAAGGCCCGCAGACACTGGGGGACCGGACATATCAAGAGTCACCCGTTTGCCTTAAGACAGGAAAGCCTGTCGAAGGCCATTTCCCAGAAGAGGTGGGTTGATTTGTTTCTTTGCCTCGGCGTGGCAAGCTCGGCCTGTTTTGGGAAGCCTCTGAACAGGAATACAGATCTCTGGCATCGTGACAGGCGCTAAGCGCAACAAGTTGTCTTTAGAGCAGGTACGAGGGAAGGAAATTGGAATCTGGGGGAAGGTCAGAAGGGCGAATAAGCCCCGAGGCTGGGAGACCTTTCCTGGGCTCCGGAAACTAGGCTGAATCTCAAAAAGGGGAACCACCATGTTCCTGGATATCTCTAACGTAAACTACGGGGAAACAAGCTTGCCAGGGATTGTTGGCGAGCGCCTAAATTTTTATGGCCAGGAAGTTCCAGTTCTTCTCTCTGTGTCAACCGCCTAAGAAGTGGTTTCGACATGAAGGTGGCATTCTCCCCTTTGCGGCCCCCTCGGGCTGTCCGCAGCCACCGGTACACCTCTGTCCCGTTCGTTCAGGCCTCAGGCAGGCCCGTGATAACGGGACCCTTCTTGGAGACCTCCATGCGCAACGATGCCAAGTAGGCGGATACCGTTTCTTGGCTGCCCCTTTCCAGCAGACCAGACCTTCAGCAGCAAGGAGAGGGGACTTAAAGTTCCGGCAGAGGAGACCTTCCCCTTCCCGGGGCCTCGCGGGCGGCTTCTTGCTGGCTCCCCCGGACCCCGAGTTTTTGGGAGAGAAGCAGGACGCATGTGCGTCTCCAGCCAGGGACCGTCCCAGCCGCTCGCCTCAGAGCGTGAGGAAAGTTTGGCCAGGCTGCTCAGAAAGGCGCCTAGCACTCGAGAGTTGGACTCAAAGCACTAAGCAATCTGACTGAGGCCTTTGGGGGTTGTCCTGCTCCTGATAATGACGAACTGAGACCGGGGGCAGCTGTGGGGGAGGCGAGGAGCGAAGCTTTTAGGAGACCCAGAAAGGCCCCTGCGCACCAGACTGGCTGCGCGCTCGGCTGAGAAGGCAGCTCTCTCTACTGCAGCCGCGCGCGCCTCATTCACCGCTCCAGCCCTCATTCCCCCCCCTCCCTCCGCTTCTTTTGTTCGCCTTAAAAGTAATGCTGCGAATTAAAAGAAATGACAATGTTTTCTCCCTGCTCGCAAGTCCCAGAGAAGGGCCCTTGAGCTTGGCAAAATCAGGCGAATCATTCAGCGTGCCACCCCGCACCTGTGATCTTGGCATTGAAAACCCCGCAGACCTATTCCCTATTAAACTTAATTATTCCCTCAAGCACACAATGGTTGAAATGGAGCAGGTTGGAGTCTGTTTATTGGTCGTAAATGTTTTTCTGAAGATCTTCTGAATGTCATTGTTAGCTTGTTGTTTGAGGCTGCCCTCGTTCTTTCAGCCTAGAGTAGCCTTGGACTTTTCAATTTTCAATCGTAACATCTGCTTAATCGTACGGATCAAAATATGGAGACACAAAACATATGTAATGGTGGATTTGTTAAATCCTGGTAATGAGTTATTAACAAGGGAAAACAATGGGCCAGGATTGTGAGAGCCTTATGGTAACAGAGTCACTTTATGCAACGCTTGACGTTCCCCTTCTTGATAAATGGAACTAAGGTCTGAACGCCAGGTGATAGCAAGAAAATCAATGTCTTTAGAGGCCAGCATGGAGACTTTTTTTTTTCTGTGTGAAAAATTAGAAGACATAAAATTTAATTGGCTGATAGGAGAGGGGAAAGTAGTGGTCTTAAGTTTAATTGCCAGTTGAAGGCTTAGCAAAAGGAGACAAAAAAACAAAAAAAAAACCAAAACCCCAAACAAAAAAACCGAGACTCGGGCCTGTTTGTTTGCTTGCATCTCAGCTCTTACTGCAAGTGTATCATTGAAAATGCGTTTTATTATAACACATGTCATGCTTTACAGTTCCCATATTGTGTCAAGACAATGCTTAATGGTACATTAAAGACAAGCAAACCATGCCAACACGTCTTGGAGACATTGTAAGGGCCTCTCTCAATCTCTTTGCTTGCTTTAGGCAGCTGCAGCCCAGCACCCAGAAACACAAAAAGAACAAGTTTGAAATACCAGGTGCATCCGAGAGAAACTCGACAGGGATTGATATGTTATAGCCCAGGACATGAACCTAGCAATAAAGATATCATTTTGATTGTCTCCAGCTTCCACGCCATGTAAAAAGCAAGAGGCACCCGGGAAGCCTTATTCTGCTGGCAGCAAAGCCTTTTCCCATCTCGGAGTCCTCCTATCTTCCTCAGCCAAGTCCGAGCACCTGTTGGCCAGACCCCACATCCCGTCGTGGGAATCATTGCCTGCCGAGGCTTCCAGATCTAGAAAATGCAATTTGTTGTGGAATGAGTGTGGGTCCATTCCCACAGGCTTCATGGGAGGGGAGAGAGAGGGAGACAAAAAAGAGAGAGAGAGAGGGTGAGAGGAGATTTAGCGGGGACCCTCAACTGGTGTTTGTTCATCCTGGCAGCTGGTCCCCGATGCCACCGCAAAAGAGACCTTAATGGAAATGGGATGAGTTCATGCCTAGCCGAGGTTTCACACCCCATATATTACAAGGCTTTAATCCCAATATTGGCAGATTAGAAAGCCTGGGAATCCCAAAGGGGCAGGTTCTCAGTCTCCATTAGGGGCAGCTTCTTTTTCACCCTACCCTGCCTTTGCTTTTCAGAAAAAGCAGCTTCTTTTCTCATACTTTTCCTGCACTTGGAGCTGAAAGAGATTGATGCCTTGAGGTTTTAACGGGATTTCTGGTTCTGGCTTTGTCCAGTCCAAGAGTCCATCTTCCTTCGCTGGCAGGGGTATCACAAATGCTATTGATTTCAAAGGCAAGGATAGTCTGATTAATAGAAGTAGAAAGAAAATCAGAATCTTAGTAACTGTTGCATCGTCTGCTGGTACTGCAGCAGCAGCCTCGATCTGTCTTATAGACATAAATCTCAGGAGCGGCATCTTAGACCATTGGGAAATTGTGCATAGAGCAGCCAACTTTCATCTTATAGTGTCTACTGAATGGATGGACATCTTTTTCAACCTGAAAATTGAAGAATAGTTTAGATCTTTGGATCCAAAATTGCATGTTGCTCTTTTCAAGCTCATTGGCCAATTCCAATATTAGCAGTAAACGTTCTGAAGAAAACTTCAGGAACTACGTATTTTTCCATCAGATCACTGTAAAGTTCTTTTAAAATCTTCAAATTCTGGGATATTTTATAGGTAGGGAAAATGATTTAGTTTGATCTTTCAGCCCAACCACAACAATGCATGCTGTGGACTTCCGATCAGACTGTTGGGGAAGGTGGGAGAACATTATTTATTTGAATGCAAACGCACAACCCCCCCCCCAAGGGGAGGAGCTTATCTATGAATCTCTTTATTGTCGCTCTTGATTAATTTTTTTGGTGAGAGGGAGAGAAGGAGAGTAGAGAAAACGGTGGTTTCAAAGGTTTGAATAGCTGTCAGTCATGGAAGCCCACACGCTGGTTACTTCCAGCGCCAAACAATATTATGCACAGACACGCGCGGGCGCGCGAGGGCGACTATTGCTGCTTCATTGGGTTGGGAAGTGTGTGTGTGTGTGTGTGTGTGTGTTTAATTTTCTTTTGCAATTCCCGCGTCTGCCTTAAATAGCACTTTGACTCGGATCTTGGGGGAAAGATTGATTTCACTTAGCATGTGGATTACACGTGTGTGTCCTTTCATTTATGTATATGTGTGTGGAAGCACAGGTACACACCTTTTAAATTATTTTTCTGGCCTTTAAAACATTCGCTGCAACTATCGTGAGTGGCTGAGGAAAAGCGGCGAAAGACTTAGGAGATGATTTGAAGATCGTTTATTTTATTATTTATTTATTTATTTTATTAGTTCGATTTATATGCCGCCTTTCTCCGGAGACTCAGAGCGGCTTACAATGCATTAAGCAATAGCCTTCATACTTTTGTATATACCTGCTTAGTAGGGCTTTTTGGGCCCCCCTAAGCGGTGTTCTATTTTATACAAAGTCAGCTGATTGTCCCCACAAACCAGGTCCTCATTTTACCTACCTCAAAAGGATGGAAGGCTGAGTCAACCTTGAGCCTGGTGAGAATTGAACTCGCAGTAATTGCAGGCAGCTGGCAGCTAAGTGCTACTTTAACAGCACGTTAGTCCGGTGCGCCACCAAGGCTCTTTTATTAAAGGGACTTGCCAAGTCAAACCAGCAGAGTCACGTGACAGGGACTCTGTGTTTTTTCCCTGAGTAGTCCGTCTCTTCTGCTTGATCCGCGCTAGACTTAAGGGTGCGGTTTGACCATCCCTGAATGACAAATCGCACGCACGCCTTCACGCGCGCCCACCTCCTCGCACCCGATGCCTTCGAAAAGAGGACGTCCCGTAACCACGTTAGGATGGTGCAAACAAGCCACGGCCTCAGCAAAAAGCACACATGCACAACGCACCCCCGGCCATAGAGCATCGGGCCCTTCCGCCGCTTTAGTCTCAAGGCGTTCGAATCTAGCGACCATTTGACTTTCTAATGAGCGTAATGAAATTACATGCCTCCTGGAAGCGTTTGTGCCAGGGAGCCTTTCTGTGTTTAATGAAAGCCTAATACCGGACCATCGAATTGTAGCTGGGCTATTCAACCCTCCGCTTTCTCTTCGCGGCTCTCGACTGTTTAATTATGTTGCCGGTGGATTTCTCCTGCTCCCTTTCCTGCGGGGGGGGGAGAGCGGGGGCGGTCCTGCTCCTCTTCCCGCCGCCCGAGATTGCCAATGGAGGGCAAGGGAACTGAAATCTGGCTAATTGCCCTTTGAAGGGATGGTGCCAGACGGGAGACATGGGCCAGTTTGCCAGCCTATCTAGGTTAATGCAATTAGCCTACCCGAGCGGGTGATGCGTTCCTGTTGCTTTCCGAAAGTGCCGGCATAGCGAGGGGTCATTAGCTGTTTTGGGGCTCCGAAGACTGACCACGGTTCCCATCCGCCTGCCTCTCCCCTCCCCCGGGTAGGAGCAGCAAGAACAGCGCTGGATCAGTCATACTAGACCCGGGCTAGGCAGCTGGGCTTCTCCCGCCGATCCATGGCGTCTAACATGGGAAAATCCGCACCTGCGGCCTTGGCCAGCCGCGGAAGCAGAAGCGGCTGAAGCAGCCTCAGGGCAGCCAGAAGTCTCCGCCGCCTTCGCGGCCCTCGCCGTGGGGTGTGGGACTTCCTCTAAACTACACACCTCCGACCCTGGGAACCCCCACTGGGCCGCGCTCAGTTTAGCCTCCTCGCTAGATCGATCCACTTCGCAAACTAGGTTTTCATTCAATGCAGGGTCGTGGACTCAAATGTGGATGTCCTGTTTGCGGGGCGGTGGGGGGTGGGTAATTTTCGGACGGTATATAATCCATGCCAGGATTACTTTTCAGAAGGGCTATCCCTCTACAATTTCCCATACACCACTCTACACACACACACAGTGGTGGAATTTGGGGTAGGAAATATAGCAGATAAATTAGGGTTACATGTGCTGAAAAATATTTTGCTTGTTATGTTTTCCTGTGCCTTTAGGACATCCGCAGATCTCACTAACAATGTTGTAAGGTAGTTTGCCTTTATAACTTAAGTTATACACTGATAAACTGAAGCTTACAGCGAATCCTATAAACAGCTGTCTGGTACACTTACTTTCGGATAAGGCTGAATCTGGCCACAGGGACTCAAGTCCCCAGTGGTATAGTGGCCAGTTTTTCACCTGCTTCTGAAAGTGTTGAAGGTGTTGCTGTTGCTGCTGCTGTTTGCAATTATATTTTTAGCAATAGGAGTAGCCTTATTTTAACTGTCTGATTCATAAAACCTTAACGAACACAAACCTTTGAAGAAAATCATGTGAAATTCTTAGAAAGACATAACGTTTCTTTTTCCTTCCCATGAACGTATGTGGATATGCAGAATTATCACAATAACAAAAATAACTTTTAAAAATAATAAATTCATAGAATGTAAAGATTAAAAGGAAGTATATTAAAAACACTTTCTCTAAAATAATCAAGTGGAGTACATAAATAATGAAAAGGACACATTCTCACCAAATTTGTCACAGGAAAAATACTGCTGGCACCCCTCTGCAGATTTGATTAAGACACCAATATTACATGCTTCTAAGAGATAATTGCAAAAAAACTTAAAAGATAACGAACCTCATGTAGCTCAGCCTTTTGCTATCCTCTAGCAGTCTATAAATTGGAGAGCCTCAAAACACAGCTTTACAAAGTCTTCTTGAAGTCATCCAGTGAAGCAAAACTCCTCTTCTAATAAACTTGTTGCATTACCACACTACAGATATGCTGGTTTTCAGGTATTATTAACCATGGCAGAACCTGATTAGTTTCTGAGCTCAGACAAGTGCTAGATATTGATAAGTGAACCAATGAAATACTTCTCATCCTAAGCCTCCAGTGACTTTACAAACCCATTAGAAGTGTTAGCTAAGCAACATTAATAAAATTGATAAGACGGGTTACTGTTATAAGGAAACTTTCTTACACAGAGAAATATCCTTTAGTGAACCAACAAACCTGGATTACAACTTTATCCATTGGATGTTACCCAACTTTATACCACCCATGACTTATTTTTGAAGTGAAAAGCTTATTGGAACATTTCAATGTAGAAACCAGTTTTTAAAACACTTCACATTCCTACATCTTAATACCAAATGTAACCACGAGAGTTTTTCAGATATAAAGATTTCCTAAGAAAGCTACAGTGTTGAAAAGAAGTCAGGATATGTAATTTAAAATTCCTTAGTTGCCAGTTAACTTAACTAGGGATTCTGGGATCTATAATCCTTATGCATCTGGAAGACACTGGGTTTCTCCATACAGTAATATAGGATTAAGATTTTAAAGCACAGAAACCAATAAGAGGGATGGTCTTTAAATAACAATTTTATTAGGTGAATAAATTTATTAGCACACTGTTTATTTGCTGAATCCTGCATCAAGACATCTCCTGGATCTGCAGAAACTTCCAATATTTTATAAACAATTTAATCTAAAGTTCTACCTGAGAACAGATCCTTCTCCAAATAAACTCATTTTAATCAAAGTTTATTAATATTTTAATATAATTAAGATATTCAATGTGGTAATATATTATGTTCACATTTCTTGGGAAACGTTTTTCTTTCTAACGAAAATTTTTTGCAAAGGTGCTGGTGAATGAATCTACAAGTATTGCATATTTTAACATTAGGATAAGTTATATAAATTATACATTCAAAAAAGATAGCTCCATTCCCCCAGGTGTAAATAATAAATAGGAAAAAAGTGATTGCCTTAGAATACTTTTTAAAGTACTTTTGAAAATATGTATTGTTAAGCAAAACTGTTCCAATAAAGTAGCCATATAAATAGCTCAGGATTGGAGTTCTTTGTGCTAAGTGCAATTGTTTACTTGCAGATGAACATTACGTTCACATTGTTACCTAATAAGGTAATGAAATGTCTGCAAGCAAACAGCCAAGCTCAGAACCAAGAATTCAAACAACTATATGCTGGCAAAAAAATATTGATATTTTAATATAATAATGTTCTCATGTTATGATGTGAAATCAAATGGGGGCTCATTTTCAATGTTGTTCACAGATGATTTGCTGTTTAACTTTCTGGGGTCTTCTGGAGTCCAGACTTTAGCAGTTCTAATAATGTTTTGTTCCTTGAGTTGTTTTTCATCAGTCCAGGAGAGTGAATGCCCAGCAAGAGGAGGAAGTCCATAATCTGGGTCACTTGGAGAAGGTGATCCTGGAAGATAAACAAAAGAAGAGGGAGAGCATTAGACTGAGTATTCTTACCATACACAGACTGAAATAAACATACCATGAACGAGTAGGGCGGCAATATAAAATTTCCAAATAAGTAACTAACTTCTCACTTTCTGTTACACCTGTGATAGGGACTCAGCTAACTGGAGCATCATTTGCTGAGTATATAATATAGTCTTAAACTCACTCATCACTTAATCTAGCTATTGGATAGTCTATCCATTTTTTAAAAGGAAGTTAACACTTGCATTAACCCAGCATGATATTTGGCAGAAAGCAGCTTCTCTCCATAGCTAAAGAATAGCGTTGGTTTCTGGCTGCCCTTCAGATATGTTGGACTAGTCTCTATTACAGCCATGATGGCTGGGTATTTGGAAAACCAAAACCTGGAGGGCATTAAGGTGGATAAACAGAGGTAGCACACCATTCAGCCTTTCCCAATGGGCGAGGGCTTCTGCAGAGGCTATCTAGGGAGCACCCTAGTTTGGATCTCGACTCCTTTTGACTGCATGCAGACATTAAGAATACTACGTGTATTGCTGGGTTTCAAGAATAGTAGCCTATCAGTGGTGCAGCGATTTGGATGCAAACAATCTACAGACCCATGCAAAATAGTGGGATCGTTAGCAAACAAAGGAGAGGATAAAGTTTCCGTGTCTGCTCGTGCGCACACTTGTGGATAGCAGCAGTAGCAGCCGCGGACAGACACCTCCGTGAGAAAATCCGAGTGCCCATTTTTGGATACCCATTTTGTGCGCCAAGTTAGGGAGTTTCAAAGCAAGGTTTCTGGCTGCGACGATCTCTCACTGCCCGGGAGACGGGAGTGAATTTAGGGAAAGCGGGGCGCCTGACCTTGAAGACGGTCATCTGCAAGGTTTCTACAGCTGCACCGAAGCTACTGTAGCCAAGGAGTCTCCCCCTCTTTTTTCATTTGGAGCGCGGCTGACCGGGACGGGAAGCTCATCCTGCACTTACTTGTGCCCCGGTGGCAGATGATAACCTTCTTGGGCTGGCATGGGCTCTGGCTGCCCGCGCTACGCAAAGGTAAATCGGACTGGACCAGCTCGCTGAGAAAGTTGATGTAGCCGATGGCCAGGCGCAGCGTGTCCACCTTGGAGAGGCGCTTCTCGTAGGGCAGCGTGGGGATATGAGAGCGCAGCCCTTCGAAGGCGTCGTTGATGGACTGCATCCGCCGCCGCTCGCGCACATTGGCCGCCTGCCTCAGTTGCTGCAGCTCAGCCTCAGAGCGCACCCGCCGCCGTCTCCGCGCTGCCGCCGCCGCCGCCGCCGCTGCACTCAAAGCCTTGAGGCTGCCTCTGGGCGATGCCGCCAGTCCACAACATTCATAGGTGAAACTGGACGGCGACGGCGAGGAAAAGGACATCGAGAGGTTACCTGGATCCGCTTCACAACACAGAGAACCTTCGGGCACATTTTCGGATCCTGTGCCACCGCCAACCCCATCATTGCGGTAACACTCGTGGAACGGCGGGCTCAGGAAGCCCACCTCGGCTTCCAGGAGTTCCTCACCTTCCAGAGGGTCGCGGGAAGACTGATCGGTGAAAAATTCCTCATCGTCGAAATAAGATTCTGAGGAGAAGGAGTCCAGCCCAGCAGGAAAGTGTTCCAGAAGTACCGATTCCATGCCGGATCTGCAAGAATGTGGCTCGGAAAAGGCGTCAGGGGAAGCCAGTTGTGGGCCAGGCGCTGCTTTTTCTTTCTCTGCCCCCCGCCTCCGTTCTTTGGCTCCTGCGGCGCTGCGATTTGCTAGAGTTCCCTTCTGCGTATTTGCGCGCGTTCTCTCTCGCCGACGGAAGCTGCAGGCTTATAGGAACTGAGGGCCGGCACGCGAGGATTCTTATAAGAACAACCGCAGGCGCGTGCCATTAACCAACATCGCCAGCCAATCAGGGCTCAGTGGAGGACCTCCCATGGTCAAGGGGCAGTGGGAGGAGGGAGTGTACACCTAGGCTGTTTCTGAAGGGGAGCGAGAGCCGAGTATGCGCTCTTTTGGTGTCCGCATTCGCTGGTTTCCTTCTACTTGTCAGCAGACATATTAACGCGTTGGTACAGCTACCTCCACTGTGCTCTGGAGCAGGGCTCTCCAACCTTGGCAACTTTAAGCCTGGCGGATTTCAACTCCCAGAATCCCCCAGCCAGCTTTCTGGGCGTTGAAGTCTGCCAGGCTTAAAGTTGCCAAGGTTGGAGAGCCCTGCTCTGGAGGGACCCAAGCCCCTTGGAGCGCCACGAAGCAACTCTCGCCGAAGTTGGTGTAACTAACCTGTCTTCAGACTTTTCTACTATCCCAGTCTCGTTCTGCCCTGTGCAAACATCCACCATCCTCGCTCCATAGGTGCGGAAGATAGTGCAACTAGAATCGGCCTGGGGAGGGGAGAAGACTTAATCATTCCAGTCTAACATTATGTCCTATCCAAATTCCCGTCTTCATGAGGTTTTTAGTATTATTTATCTTGCTTTTTCCTGCTCAACCATTGTCAGGCTAAGACTGATTAAAAAAGTAATTAGATCGTCAAAAGGAAGAAACACATAGGATTAATCTGAAAGTTTATTCTAGATTTTCACTGTTTTGTAGAAGGTGATACTTTTCCAAAATCACTTTCTCTTGATGAAACATTTAAGTCTCCTTCCCACCATCTGTCCTTGCTATCTCACTGGCTTCAAAAGTTTGCTATTCCCTTCACATTGAACAGAGTCAGGGCCATATCCTTGAGTTTTGCCACCTGTTGTGATAGTGATAGCAGATAGCAGCCTTGAAGAGCCACAACAACAGAATATGAAGACTCAGCCCTAAGTGTGTGGAAAAGGCAAATTATCTGCTCACTAAAATCAAGTGGGTGCACTGCACACATCAACTGAACTCAGTGTTTTCCAGTTACGAGTATTGTAAAACTCAAATATATTCCTTGTATGTTTGTACAGCTCATTAAGCCAACATATTTAAGCTAATGTCCCTTGCTATATGAACCAAAGTCAATTATTTCAATATATTGTTGTCTGTACACCATATTTCCATTTTGTCTTTGACAACAAGCTATGATTCAACATCTCTGATTTAGGATGTTGTGGGATTCTCAAATGAGAGAACTGCCCTGCTGGCCACTAAAATGTCCCATACTGATGGCACTTGCAACAAATCATAATTCATCTTTCTAACTTGAAGGTCTTTCACCTTTCCTTTCTCTTCTTCTCATGATGGTGCAAAAAGACATTGCTACCTGAGGCCAAGATCAAGACTGGTGTTGGTAAAGAGCTGCTGCGATGCCTAAGACAACTTCCTGAAATTGTTATGACTTCCTTGCAAAGCCAGCATGCCAAAGATGGGTGCCTCATTTTGCCTGCCCAGTGGTAGGTCTATAGTAGTCAGATGTTGGGATAACTTCTGGGAGACCACAATTCAAATCCATCCTCCCACCACAGAAACTCCCTGCAAAAACTTTTGGCAAGTCACCTTCTCTCAGCCCAATCCTTTGAGGCAAAAAATTCTTGTTGTGGGGATAAAATGAAAGGATCTTCTCATGAAAGGAGACCACTCTCTTGAAGAAAAATATATATAACAAAGAATGAAAGAAATGGAAGGGAGGGATGAAGGGTCTGCTTTTCTTTACTGGCAAAATATGTTTACTTTCTAAATGTATTTGCTCAGGAGCATGGCTCTTTTCTACTGTATGCCTATACTCTTCACTCTGAATTGTATCACTACAATTAAAAATACAGTTTCACCAAATCATATGCAATATGCATGTGATGGGAGAGTTGAAGAGTATTGATGACCAATTAGATTAGAAAATGTCAAGAGCTTATGGCTACCATCACTACTAGCTACTTCAACATAATCTTCCTCATCAATATGGAATTCACTTAGGCAAATATAGTTTTTCGGTCTCGAAACATATAATACTATTCCATACCTGAACCAGCAGATTTTAGCTTTAAAACATTGAAGAGTTTCACCCACCTTCCTAGTCTAACTACAAAAACAAGCAAGCATTTTTGGCATACGGATGGAGTGCTGTAGCATTTGAAATAACCGATGGAGCAAATAGAAGGCTTCTAGGCTGGCTTGACTATTGTGCAATTCCTTCACAAATTAATGACATATAATTAATTACAGCTGTTTCATACAAGCCAGGGTGACATAGGCAAAACAGGAGTCTGAGCAAGTGTATTGTATATAACATAACAGATGCTCAAAAAGTAATGCAATGTTGTAAATTGTGCTCATATCAGCTCTCTCAAAGGATGAACAGATCTTCAAGTCTTCCTTAAGCACACTGAACGCCAGAAGCAGCCTCAGAGTGTCCACTGGTAATAATTGTAGAGCAATCAATGGATCTTTGCCGCCTACCAATTCAAAAACACTTTCATTTCACCACGATTTTGATTTCCTCTCTTTTGGGAATGGAATGAGACCAGCCCTGAGACATTCTGAGAATTAAACCTTTGTTCAGCACCAGGCTGCTTTTCTGGATTTTGTTTTCCAGTTATCTCAGCTTGCGGAGGTCTTTGAAGCTTGGTCATTCATCATACTTTGATATCGGTTTTTTTTCCTAGCGTAAAGATAGAGCAGCACTGTGCTCACTCTTCTGAAGGCAGACAACACTAGGTGTTTTCAATTAGACCAATTTTATATGTGTATTATGTATGGGTATGGGTAAAATATATACTTTCTTTTGTGAGTAGGCCACGAAATTTCATTTTTAATGTGGACCAGTGTGTTCAGTAAAAAATGACAATAAAGGCTATCTTATATCATCGATCTTATCACCTTACTAGACCAATCTTGAACTTGAGTACAGATGAGATCTGAATGGCCCACCACCACTGCCACTTTGGACTTACTACATTCTCATTTTCAGAATCAGTTTTTTCATTTATAAAGCTGGTAGAATTAAGATTTCTATTGTAAGTTGTAGCAATAAGTTGTAACTGCAAGATGTTAGTTAGGGATTTTCAATAAACTAAATGGACAGTAAAGGGTATTATAGAAAATAGGACTGGCAGGAATCAGTATTGGAGAAAGGTTGGTTGATGAAGATTTTGCTTGGAGTTGCCCATTCACATTTCATAAAAATGGAGGAGAAAAACTTTTCTCATTTCTTACTCTGCTGCAAGCATTACTACAATTTTAAAGTCAATACAAGTTGATTGAATGAATTCACACATTGTACTTAAATTCTGTAAGCCACAGCATATGAAACAAATAGCTCTATTCCACTGATGAATGGAATACTTTGGTTTTTACTCTCATTATATTCCAATAAGATGAACCAAGACAAACCCCATATATCTTTAAATTATATAGTTCATTACAGCACTTCAAGATTTGGTGAGGGTTATTCATTTAGATAACTGAACAGACGGATTAAAGTGATGTTTCTAATTGAGACTTGGAAGTAAATGTGAGTAGATTTCAACATACTTCATAAACTTTCAGCCTGTTGTAGAAACATCAATATAAATCCTCTGATCTAAAGAAAAGACCAGGTAAATGTGATTTATACCAAAGTAAGTATTACTGTATAGTGGCTTCACTGGGTATACTCTAGAGGTCAGCTTCAGTTTCCTGTCAGCATACAAAGAGTAATGAGAAGGACTGCATGCATCCCATGGGATGGGATTCTCATAAGACCAGGCTAGAACCTAGGTGGCCAAGCGTTCTAATCTTGCCTTAGGCACAAAACCAACCATCACCTGGGTGAGTCAGTCTTTCTAAGCCCAGGAAGAAAATAGAGTTATTGCTAAAAAGATTCTTCCCAGAATAACAGGGACCACTCCAGGCAATTGCCAGGAGAACACTGATTTGAAGGTACAAATAACCTTAAGAATAAAGTATATTAAACCAAATGCTCCTAACTCCTATGGGTAGAGTTGGTCTGCACAGAATCCTATTCATACAATCTGAAAGTTCTGCTCAACTCAGCAGAATTTATTTCCAGTTTATTGAACATGCATAGGCTGAAGTGCTGGAATGATTTTAGAAGTGCCATAAATGTTGCCAATATTAAGCGACAGAAAACTATTAGTGCCACACATTTATCTCAATATTTGAGTTTCTGTCTTCAGCTGATTCTTGCCTATTACATCACATAGAATTAATCTTAAATTTTGCTAGAAGTACTGTAATTGTTCTCTTTACTTTTGTTCTTTTCCAAGTATAATGACACTTTCATTTTTTTAGAATTGTAGAACAGAATTGCTCGTGGCTTATTTGATCTAGAATAATAGGTGCAATCAAATAATCCCTACTCCTACAAGTGACTTAAGTATTCAAGATGCAACTCCGTGGTGAAACTAACTCTCTCTAAAGTTAGTTAAAGGTATCCTTGCTTAAAATGCTAGACCTAAATCCCTACCCATTCTAGGGATTTACTCTCAGGTAAAAATGGTATAATGTTGCAGTGTGCATAGCTTCTGCAATGCTTCATAATACTTAATATCTAGAGGGGAAAAACCTGTTGGATTCTATTTGGAAATGTCCACTTAGACAAAGAATCGAGTTGGCCACTATTACTAATTTATAAGGAAAATAATCAAAAATTGAATTAAATCAACATATAATTTTGCCTTAGCATACTCTCAAATCAGAGACATCTAGCTAATACTTCTTTATAAAAAGTACTGATCTTGCAAGTATCCTTAGTACAGTCCAGTCCAGACCTTTGCAAATTTACTGTTGACTGCTCAAAAAAATAATAATACTGGGCTTTCTTGCTTTCTCTTTCTCTTTTTCTCTCCCTTCCACTCTTCCTCTCTTAAAGAGAATACCTTGACCCTTTCTTTTAGGTTGCTGCACAGAGGATTTATATAGTATCCCTTACTTCCAAACATTCTTTTGATTCAGAAGATGACTATTTTTTCCTTCCTCTCTGCAGATCAGTAATAAGTATTTGTAAAGAAATTGTGAGAGGATAGGCTGCTTAAAAATAGGCAGCACCTGTGCTGCTGTTGTCTTGTCCCTTTAAGCTCTCTCCTTAGTCAGCACAGCAATTATTGGCCATCACATCTGAGAGGATAAGAGTGTGGTGCTGCTGATGTGTGTGGGAGTCAGGGAAGGAAATGTGTGAAGAAAATTAAAGCAGATAGGAAGAGATACTGTTTTCCAGCAGTAGGATTCATAAGGTAATAATTGGAGGAACTGTAGGAGGAGAAGTAGTAGAAGTAGGACAGCTGGAGTGGCGAAGTTAATAGTAGCCTTTGAGTGCTTGTGTGTTGCCTACGGATCTCTGTGGTTGTACTAGCTCTCATGGGTTTTGAGACCAATGACTTGGGCACACATAAAAAAATCCGTAATGAAATGCATAAAACAAAATATCTAAACTTCAATTCAGTATACTTTAGGATGGCTAGAGCAAAAAGGTTTTAACATAATAAATAAGTTGCAAAATTGACATTTTAGGTGGATTTTAAATTCATGCAGATTGGACAGATTCATAGAGAATCAGTGATTAGCCATAACAGCTAAGTTGGACCTTCATAGTCAGTCTGTCAAATCCATTAAGCTTTGAGAACAATCCTTTGCAAGGGAAAAAAAATACCAGCTTTGCAGCTAAGTGCTGCTTCTCAGAAGCATCTCAGTTTTATATAATCCCAACCAAGCTTTTACAGATGAGGAGGAGGCAGTGGTGCTATCAGGGAGAGCTCCACAACAAATCCACAACAAAGTCTGATCAATATAAAAGAGCACAATGGCCTCCGGATACAAGCAGGCTGCCTTCCAAAATCAATGGAATAATATACATTTAAAAAGGATTTCCCTGTCCATGATACTAAAATGTTCCCAACTACGCTGCTGAAAAGAAATGGAATAGTATCCAACGAAGTGTGATCTGTGTAAACCTATGTGATAATGCATTTGTTACTTTTTCAGGGGCATATTGCTTACAAACATCAGTCCCCGTCAAAGGCCTTCTACAGGAGAGGACATGTTGTCCTCTTTGTTTTTCTTATAAGCAAAGAAACAAACATTTTTTAGAAGCAAAAACCATTCAGATCATCCCAAGTGGTGTTTTATTGTGGGTAGATGTGCTGGGCAATCAGGCACGGGGCAAATGTGACATAATGGCACATTGATATGATGTTTCCATTCTGCCTCCCTTTTCTAAAGACTCTCTATGTAAAATCATCCTGGCTGATTTTGGAAGTGACTCTGAGTGAGACAATCTGAAAGGCTGCCCTGCGTCTTCCTGTTACAGAAACACTTATGTTGTTGATGAACGGGGACATTTATTGGAGTCAATTAATACAAAACTTGTCATGCTTTTATTTTGATGAATTCTTCCTCAAATAAACGACTTCTCGGTCCTAGTGCTCGGCCTTGTATGCCTTCTGAAAGAGTTTGGAGACGGAAGCTGGGGAAGCGCATCCTTTGCGCACAACCCTGAAGCTTTGTGAGCGGAGGGGGATGAGGACAGGGACCCTGACTAAACAGCTTCCCCTCTGCCTCAGCCTCTCTCCCTCTCCAGAGCAGAACGGTGCCCCAGGCAAGCGGCGCTAATAGAATCACGAATCCAATGGCCTCGTCTCTGAGGGACAAAAAAGCCCGTCGCGAATGCGAAAGCGCGACGGCGCACCTGCAAGCCGGCGCAGCGAGTTGCTGGTACCTGAGCAAAGCTCGGCTGGTAATGCGCCATAACGCACCTCCTTTCAAGGTCTTTCAAGATGAGGTCAGGGTGTCTCCTGTCCCCGCTCCCGCCCCGCCCCTATACCAAGCTGCAGAGCAGGCTGAATCCATGGGAATCCCGCCACTTGTGCGCTTGGAGGCGAAGGCAGCCCGAGGGCAGAGGGCCTCCCCCGCTCGTCATAGAACCGGTGTTAGACTATAACAAATGGATCGCCATCGATTTCCCGGCGAGGACGCAGAGGCAAATCAAATAAGGGGAGGGAGAGAGGAAGAGGAGGTAGACGGGTTTAGGGTGATAATTAACAAAACCAACCATTCAGCTGACCACCTTCTCCCTCCGGCTACAGAGGCGCTGGCACTTCTCTGCGGTCGCCCCTCGAACAGCGCTTGGGAGGTTTTGCTGAAAACGTAAACGCGTGGTGAGAAGCAGGTTTAGCAAGGAAAATATCCTCAGTAAGAATATTCAGGATGGCAGTGCACCTTTGACTCTTTCTTCCTGCCCGGAGGAAGCGCTGCAATGCGGCCACTCTTCCCGCCTGTCTCCAGGACACCCAAGAAACTGGGAGAGCTCGTTGGGAGCCCGAGGCGTCCCTCACCCTCAAAGGTCCACGAGGCACTTCCAGCGCGCGGATGTGGGTAAGAAAGGCTCAAGGCGAAGGAGGGTCTTGAATCGGTGGAGAAACCAATGGAGCAGGATTACCCGAGAAAGAGAACCAAGTTTCGCCCAGATGCTTGTTGTGGGCAAAAAAGTCAATATGGCGGTCACGAAGGCATGGTGGAAGCTCAGAGAAAAACAGGAACATAGACCACACTGCCCTCCATCGTATTGATTTTCTTTTGCAATAACCTACGGGTGCTCCTTTCCCCACAGTTGGGGTTTAATAAAGGGCTGTTTTTAAACCTTGGCAATTTTAACAGGTGTAGATTTCAACCCTCGGAATTCTCCATCTAGCATGTGTCCCTGGGGAATTCTGGGAGTTGAAGTCCAGACTTCTTAAAATTGCCAAGATTGGAAAATACTGCATTAGAATGTTCCTTTATTTTATTTTTTTACCTATGCCAGTAACCATCCCACGGAGTGGGATAAAAATGTCAAGACTGTTTCCAATGAAGCTCGGCCACAGAAGACAGCAATACAGTAGAAGCTCGCCCTTTCTTCCAGTTCGGACTCTTAGCCAGATCCCAATCAGCATCAATATCTATTTAGCTCCCGAGCCTGTGTCTGGGCGGTAGATATTAGCCACCTGCTGAGTCTCGCTTAGCACCTGGCACAATGGCACAACTGGTGTGAACCCTCAGGTGCTTAACCCAACCGCAGTACTTTTTCTCCTTTTAGTGTTGGGGGGGGAAGAGTGGAAGCTCCTCTGTTCCCCAAAATAACAGCTTCTTGCAGGGCGATAAACGGATAGAGGTAACCAATCGTCCCGAGAGATCCTGCTTTGCCTCCAGCAGCAAAGATTAAACAGCGGAGGAACAGAGGAGCACCCTTCGGTTCCCCTTGCCCCAGAAGCAGAACCAGTTTTTCCTGGAGAGTGATCGGGGAAAGGTGGTCTCTGTTGGGGGGTGGCGGCGGGGGGGGAGTGAATTCCGAGACCGACATTTGTCTCCTGCAGCGACGGAGTGCGCAGGTGGATTCGGAGCCAAGGCAACTGGGTTTTTCATCCAACTGATCATCCCGGCACACGCGCCACCTGTCTCACCTAGGCCAGGACAAGAGGGCGCGCCGAGACGCGGACATTCCGCTCGCCCCTGACCCGAGCGCTTTAGCTCCGCCTCTCCTCCGCCAAAAGGGGCTTCTCCGTCGGCAAAGATGAATCCTCCGCTCGCTTTCTCTGTGCAGTAGGAACGCTAGTGGCCACCACACTGCTCAGAGGACCTGTAAGCGGCTTGTAACTTCAAAGGGTATTAAGCAGCACCTGCAAAAGCTGCGGGTGGCGAGGCAGGAGAGGCAAAGGCGAGAGAGCAACGCTCGTGCCTTTGGGAACCTTCTTTCTCCCCCTCCGCCTAGCTCGCTTGCTGCGTCCCCCGTACTGCTCCGCCCCGCCTCTTCTCGCCCCGCCTGCTTCCTCCAGCCGGCCTAAGGCTATTAAGGCTTCCCTCCCGCCCAGAGCGCTTGGGAAAAGCCTGCAAAGCTGCAGACCGGGCCTGTCCATGGGAATCTGGCCACTTGCGCGCTTTGCAGCCGGGAGGGGGGCTGCGCTTCCTTTACAAAAAGAGACACAATTAAGCAAAATACTCAATGAACATTATAAATGATGGGCAATCGCTCTGCAGATTGCCTAGCAAATCAAATTATATATGGTTGCTCACGGGTGATTTCCAGGCGCTTTACAAGGCAAACAGGTATCTTTTTGTACTTTTGCCCTTTTCGCCATCTTCTCTCGCTCCCCCCCCCCGCGCTTCGCACCACCCAAACCCGGCTTTTAAGAAAGAAGACAAAGTCACCCCAGACGGGCAAGAGGGCTTGAAAGCAGGTCTTTAGCTATTCAGACGCTCCCCCCGCCGCCCGCCGCTCAGTCCCACTTTTGTTAGCTACTGGATTTCACACGAGCCCGGGAGGTAAAGGGGAGCAATGGGGGGAGAGGCGACACTTTTTACAGTGTCGTCTTGTAAATTGGACCAAGAGTTGGCTTCGCAAACCCGTAGGCACCTGCTCCCCAAGACCAAAGGGCTCGCCTGGATTTCCATAAAGAGGGATGGTGCTAAATTTGAGCGCACAATGAGCTGCAAAAAAGGAGGCAGTTTCAAAAGAACCCAGAAAGGCGTCGAAGATCAATGGCGAGTCAACAAAACCAAACAAAACCTGTGTGAGTGTATTTTGGGGGTGGGGCGGGGGGGGGAGAGGCAGACTTGTAAAGAGAGTGAGGCTTGGTTGAGAGACAACCTGCGTTCGGAGAACCGAGCCAAAGCTCCCGGCACAACAGACCATAGGGACACTCACCCCAGCGGCTCGGGCGGTGGGAAAGCTGAGCGGGCTGTTTCTCAGCCTCGGCTTCAGATTTTAGTTGGTAAGTTTTTCTTTCCGCCATCATTCTGCAGGACTAGCAGCAGCAGCAGCAAAGAACAAGAAGTGTGAAGTCCAAACTCCAAAGCAAAAAATCTCTGAAATTAGAAAGAAAAAGAAAGGGTGGTGTGTGAGACCTTGAGTGGTAGGGCAGAAGGGGAGATCCCCCCCCCAACAGGTGAGAAAGCATGCAGATTTCAAGAACTGCAGTAGGACAGCTGCCCTTTGAAGTCCAATGCTAGAGGCCTTAAACTAAAATCGGACCATCACCCAGGAAACCAACCCACGGGACTCATTGCTACAGGTGGCCAGGAGAAGTGTATCCTTAGATGTCAAATGTTATATATGACTAAATAAAAAGTTTATATTGCAGCCATATGCACACTTGTAAAAAGAGGGACTCAAGGATCTTCTAAATAGCTCAGTTATAAAGATCTGCCTCATTATTTTTGAACCACCTTATCTATATTTTTACACACCTAATTAGAAATAACTGCCTTTAAACCAACGAGCTGCACTACTCCAAGTCTTTCTGTGCTGCCCCATCCTGAGAGGACTGAGAAAAGAGAATTGGGAATGTATATCCAGAGTGTATATGGGGTTATTCTAGATTCTCATCTAAAGCAACAGCCCTTATTTTGGGCAGCAGGGATATTCAGGTAGTCCTCGACTTACAACAGTTCGCTTAGTGTCCATTTGAAATTACAAGCACACTGAAAAAAGTGACATGACTGTTTTTCACACTAATGACCATTGCAGCATCCCCATGGTCACATGATTAAAATTCAGATGCTTGGCAACTGACTGGTATTTAGGACCGTTACTGTGTCCCAAGGTCATGGGATCCCCTTTTGCAGCCTTCTGACAAGCAAAGCAAAAATGAGGAAACCAGATTCACTTAACAACTGTGTCACTCATTTAACAACTGCAGTTATTCACTTAAAAAAATGTGGCAAGAAAAGTAGTAAAATGGGACAAAACTCACTTAACAAATTTCTCACGTTGAGGACTGACTACCTGTAGTAGGAAGATGCTGGAGAAAGAGGACTGATCTACTGTCAAAGGCATCATTTTGCATTGTGCAGAAACACATAAATAGATAATAAATGCCTATGTAGGTTGATAACAAAAATCAATCAAATCACTAAAAAAAACTCCCTTTAATGACTCTGTAATCCCTTAATTTGGGGTGGAGTTGAGCTAACTGGATGGAGACTGGTAAACAAGGAAAAGGTTGTATATTATATGCAGGTAGCCCTCGACTTACAATCCTAATTGGGATCAGAATTTTCATTGCTAAGCAAGGTAGTTGTTAAGTGAGCCTGGCCTGATTTTCCTTTTTCTGTCATGGTTGTCAAGGGAATCACTTGAGTTGTTAAGTGAATTATGTTTTATTAAGTAAGCCCAGCTTTCCCCAAGACTTTGCTTGTTGGAAGCTGGTTGGGAAGACTGCAAATGGCAATCACAGGACCCTGGGACAATGCAAGCCAAGCACCTGAATTTTGATCGTGTGACTGTAGGGATGCTCTGATGGTCATAAATGTGAGGAGCAGTCATAAGTCACTTTTTTTCTCAGTGCCACTTTGAATGGTTGCTAAATGAAATGGATATAAATTGAGGGCTCCCAGTAAACACAATGTATCACTTGCTTTTGATGACCAACATACAATTTGGCAAAAGGGACGGAGTAGCTGAGGAAACATTGCGTTACAATCCCCTGAATGATGGTTTATTAAACAAGCCACAATTGCCAGGGTTCATAGATTATGCAAGGCCGGAAATTACTGTTTGCAACCACAGTGGTTGAGTTTACCTCAGTGTGTGTGTGTGTGGTGCTAAACTTTAAAGTAAGCTACTGCATTAAGCAATTATGTACATAACATGATGAATTAGCCAGAGCTGTGAATCAAACTACCCTTTTTGATTGCTGGAACAGGATAAGAAATGAAGCAAAATTTGTAGCAACTCTATAGGTCAGTGATGGTTAACATTTTTGGTGCCGAGTGCCCAAAGCACGCGTGTGCACACGCAAATGCACACGCATGTGCCCAAACCCCAACATGCAATGTGAGAGCCCCCTGTGCATGCACCCCTCCCGCACATGCGCGCGCGTCACCCCGGGCCCCATTTTGGTTTCTAGATTGGTGCAGGAGGCCTTTCAGATCCAAAATGGGGCACCAGGGGTGCACACGCAATGGGAGCACCCCATGCATGCACCCCACCCCTATGCATGCACGCCCCTCACATGCACCCTGTCCCCCACGCATGCGTGGCAGAGACCTGAAGACCAGCTGGCCAGCGGGAGGCATGTGTGCATGTGCGGTGAAGCTGGGCGGAGGTGATGGCTGGCATGCCCGCAGAAAGGGCTCTGCATGCCACCTGTGGCACACATGCCATAGGTTCGCCATCACAGCTATAGGTTATTGACTACTATATTATTGATAAACCTGCTCTGTGAGAAATGCAATTAATTCAAATGCCATATAAAAGATATGAGAGAGAGATCTGTTAGCGCACAAATGTTTTTATTCTAAGACAATACCTCTCTAATATTGGATATAGAAAATAACTCCAAATACGTACTGCTCTCCTTTGCAGCAATTTGCCTCTAGTACAAATGCAAATTATGCGAATTATGTCACTTACTTTGAACATTTAAAAGTGCTGTATAGTTCAGAATCACCATGCACAGGGATGCTGAAGAATGGCTGCTATCTTTTCTACAATGAGACTTAGGGCAGACTACAAAGGAATGTACAGTTTGCCTGTCGTTCATTACACTACTAACTTCCTAGAGTAGCCTAGGGAAGGTATTGAATTAATGCAATGAATGTACTGTATCTCCAAATCAGCTATACTGCATATAATATGGCCCTTCCTTTTCACAAACAGCATATTTAGTTAGAATGCCTTGAAAGCTGGAATTGTTCCAAGTCCAAAACTAATCTTCAACGCAGCATATGGGTGAGTGTATGAGAGCAGGATATGGAGGTTATGTCTTGGCTGGGTGGATTTATAAGCTATTTTCCAGGGGAAGTGGATTTCCCTTGCCACAGGTAGGTGATTTGCTCTTCGATATACACGTCATCTTGCTACAACATACTGACAGTCATCTCACAGGCTCTATCAATATGCTTACCAAGGGCTTTGAGGAGAGCAGGAATTACCCAATGCCACCTGTCTCTGATTGCTAGGATGAGTAGCACTATGGTGGATTTAATGCTGATTGGTTCTCTTTTGTCCTCTCATGCTGTTGTTTGGGTGGGGCTGCACCTGCTCATGTAGCAACAGGCCTCCGATACTGGAGTGAGCCTTCTGAGCTGGCATATGAAGCTGCAGGAAAGGGGTGTGAATCTAGTCCTCTTTGTATGCTGCTAGTGCACCGTGGATGCTGCGCAGGGCTGTACAGCTTGTGTCCTAATTTATTATCCCTCTGCTGTGTATTTCTCACACTGAGTCTCCCTTCCCTCTTGGAATGCTGCCATGGTAGTTTGGCATCATGCAATCAAATGATCTTAAGGGTAAGTGGTTCCCACTGGAAAAAGTTGTATACTACATCCACCCAAGATTGAGTCAAGAGTACAATCTTCTTCACTTTTCAAACTGGTATTTCGTATTTTATAGTTGAAATGTTTAAGAGATTGAATATGCTTAAGAATATGCATTTAAAGAAATAGCAGACAGGTTTATTTTTTAAACTATTTGATATGGGCAAGGGAGACAATTTGATTCAGATTGGAATTGATGCCAGGATACAAATTTATAAGCAAGAATTAGAGTAAGACAATTAAATTTATAATTGAGTTATAGCCCAGATGATGTACTTATAGTCAAAGAACATTGACTGGTCATTAGACTAATAATCTAATCATAAGATTTTTTAAATGTGAGATTTATAGTGATTAAATGATAGGTTGGTTCTCAGTCAGTTGCAGAGAATCTTTGGATATGCCACTATTTCTTGGCCCAATTTAATGCCAGACATCATGAGGATAAAAAAGTTAGCATGGGTAATCCTCCTTTAGTGACTACAATTGGATCCAGCAATTTGGTCATTATGTGAAACTGTCACTAAATGAAACTACAACTGTGCTATGTGATCTGCTTTCCTTTGTTTTACAGACCAGGGAAGATTGTAAATATGAAGACTGGATGCAAAGTTACCTTTTTATCACATTGTAACAGTGAATAGTCACTATCCGAGACACTTATTAAATGAGGAGTACCTGTAGAAACTTTCCATTTGACTCCCCAAATTTCATAGTAGAAAGTGAAATATAAATTATAAATCAGCAGAACTGTCTTCTATTTTAGAGTAGAAATACAAGAGCTTTTTAACTGCAGTGAAGAATCTGTTTGACGTCATTGATTATTCCTGCAATTATTCCCGAGAACTGATCAGTCACTGAAACCTATAACCATGAAAAGATAATGGTAATAAAATTTTCTGAAGCTGATGATCAGAACAGCATCCCACTCAGCAATTGCACTTCTGTATTTATTTATTTATTTATTAAATTTATATGGTGCCAGTCTTGCAGTTTGATAATTCTTAAATGTTTACATTTTTTACAGGTCATTTGGCTACTCACATTGCTAAATGTGGTTCTTTTTTATGTCCTTTAAGCAGTTGGTATTATGCACGAATTTCCTTTGCACCACAGAAAATTATATCTTTGTTAATTTACCATGATACACTGAAACTTTACTAACACATCTACAGCATTTTAATTATCATTATTAGGGCACAAGAGTTCTACTATTGTTTGCAATCCCTGGTAAGAATGCTTTTCTTTACTTGCTCAGAACTGTTTATACTAGCTAGATTCACACAACATGCTAGGCTAAAATGTGATTTGCTTGACCTGGGTTAGCATGATGTATTGACACAGTCATTAAGGCTTGTAAATTATGATTTATGGAGCAGATTATTTAAGAGCAAATAATGATTCTTTCTTTTTAAAAAATGTTTTAACCTGGCATATCAACTCAGCCAATGACTGACAACAGATTTCTACAGCTTCAGAGGGGAATTTTTTTAAAAAAAATTCAGCCCTGGGAGGTATCATTTCACCCTTAACCATGGAGATTCACTGAGTGACTTTGGACCACTCTCTCTCTCATCCCACTCTACAGAAATAAAATAAAGAAGGAGTCACATGTAAAGTACTTTTAAGTTGAGGAAAGATGAGATAAAAATCTAACAGAGAAAATCAAACATATTTTGTAATTTCTGTTCCACCATCATCTGAGTTTGACTTCATGGATTGAAATTTATGCAGAGATTTAAGAGACAAGAACTAGAAGCATATAATTCTATTTTGCTTCTTTGAAGCAGCTTGGATGGCTTGATTCCTTTCTCCTCAGATTATCTGTTGGGCAATTTGTACAAGACAATATCTTTATCCAGTTTCTAAAATCAAAATGGCTAGGAACAACTTACTGTAGGCTATTTAAATTAGTTCTGTTTGACTTAAATGTATCAATTTAAAAAAGTCTTCAGATCAAATTTTTGGGAGGAACCAATTGCAGCTGGGGCAATCTGCATATTTAAAGTACATACATTCATACCAAATTGCTCTGGATTATTCAATTTTCTCAATCAAATTTATCTGTGGATTTGATTTATCAAATTGATTTGTAATTTAAAATTTGTCCAAATAAATTTGGAGTGTGATTTATTTGTATAGTCCTATTGTAGGTACTCCATTACTGTACTACAAAAAAGGTGACAATGTTGTCTAAGGCTAAACCTATTCTCTGGTGCCATCTTGTGTCAACACTCTTCCTGTCGAGCTTTATGTGAAACCTCAGTTACCCTGCTGTACTTCAGATTTCCTATGTTAACACTGTAAATTTCTACACAACTTGGAGAACCTGGTAGAAATTTTTAACAAATGTCCTAGTTTGGTTCCAGCCTGTCTGTAAAGCTCCCATGTTGGTAATTTACATTTGATGTATTTTGGGAAGGTTGATTTGTACTTTGGAGAATATCTAAGGTATAAACATCTATATATATATATAATCAATTTATTTTATTTTATTTATTTATTTATTTAATCTAATTTTTATACCGCCCTTCTCCTGAAGGACTCAGGGCGGTGCACAGCCAAAATAAAACAAACACATATATAAAATTTAAAAACAATTTAAAAACATATTAAATAATTTGGCCCCAACATCATTAACAAGCAAAAGCAACCCATTAAAATTAATGTTTAGGCTAGCCCAGCTTGTTGGAACAATAACGTCTTGAGGGCACGGCGAAAGGTGCGTAGGTCAGGGATCATCTGTATCTCCGGAGGCAATTCATTCCAGAGGGCGGGTGCCAGTCGACATTGTTTGATCGATGGTACCCTGAGGAGTCCCTCTCTGTGGGAGCGTACTGGCTGGTGGGAGGCTATCAGTAGCAGAAGGCGATCTCGTAAGTACCCAGGTCCTAAACTGTGGAGCGCTCTAAAGATGGTAACCAACACCTTGAATCGCACCCGGAAGACCACTGGGAGCCAGTGCAGCTTGCGCAGGAGAGGTGTTACATGGGAATGCCGTGTCGCTCCCATAATCACCCACACGGCCTCATTCTGGACCAGTTGGAGCCTCTGGGTGCTCTTCAAGGGGAGCCCCAAGTAGAGAGTATTACAGTAGTCCAGACGGGAAATGACAAGGCATGAGTGACCGTGCACAAGGAGTCCTGATAACACCAATATATATCTTTTCAATTCTTTCAAATATCTTGTAATAGTTTATCCTTATAGGAACCTTATAAGTAAAATTACAGCAAATATGTAGATAAAATTAAAGCAAACCTGCAAAATTGTATTCAACCAAACATTTGGTGATTCTCTGCAAAGACTCTTATGTTTTTATACTATCTTTTTTTCTTGATAGGCTGACAATTGCTGCTTATCACATTGGTTGGGTTCGTGTACTCCATTGAGCCAGAAGTGTGTAGAGGAGCATGCAATGTGCCCACTGAGTGACTGACATTTTTTATTTGAGTCAGGAGAGCCTTTTGCATATTTTAAACAAGCATGTTTTAGGCCCCAAATCCCATTTTTAAGTGTTCTTTCTCACCCAATTTGGCAGCACAGCCAGAGAGAGTTTCAAGGCATTAAAAAAATGATTTTAGGGTTTGCCTCTAGCTCTGTCATAGCCAATTGCTCATTCTGTGCTAACCATGGCTCGTTAAATATGTGGCAGTTCCTGGTTTATTCAAAAACCTAAATTATCACCCATAGATTATAAACTACATTTGCCAGATTCATGAAGCACACTAAACCAAATTCCAATATTATAATTTAAGTCCATACACAAACCCAGCCAAGGATATGAACTGTAGATTTCCCATTCCAACTTCAATGAGTTTTCCATCAGCAATCAAAGGCAATTGAATATATACTGGAACTTAAATCTGAAAGCCTATGTGGCATTCTCCAATATTTTGCACCAGGTTTATGATCACAGGCAGCAAAAGACAATGTGATTCACTGCTTGTGACAGCAGCTGGAGTCTCAGAAGTGAAATTTCACATCATTTACATGTTTGTGAGGCTCAGTCGTTCTTAAAAAGAAAGCATTCTGTATCCTCACACCTCAAACATAACACTTTTTGTATACTATACTATAAAAAATGGTATTTCTCCTAACAAGGAGTTATTCTTCCAAAATCCTATTTACATCTTTTTGAACCATATTTAAGATGCATACAAAAGACACCTGCATTTGAGTTTTGGATTTATGCATTTTATTTCCATGCAATGAACTATTGTACCTAATGGTGAGAAGGTAATTATCAACAAAAGGAACTCTTTTGCAAATAATATCCTGCATTTCCATTGGATTCAATGGACACATGCCTAGGTGAAGGAGAGCTGTGTGTGCATATAAAGAGGACTCCCAGCAATCTACAGGAAACCAGCTACATCAAAGGACTGTATTTGAGCATGGATTAAGTACAATAATTTGCATCAATAGCTTGGCATTCGCTGTATACATGCTAATTATTTAGATGCAATATATGCGTGAGAAGCAGACACATTAAAAGCTGGCACCAGGTTCTCAATTTATTTTCAAGGTAGCCCTATGGAGTAAAAGAGAACTGAGCATTAGAGCACTATCAATTCATAAGATATAATCCTAACTGGCTGGAGATTGGTTTAAATGTTAATGAAACACTTTTGATGCAGAATTTCTGCCCAGATGGCTTGAGACCATCGCTGAACACATGGCCCAGATGGGCATCACAGTGCAAAAGAAGAGATTTTACTGCAGCTTTAGCTTCTTGAACTAAAACATATCTGCATAAATTATACAAACGGATTTCATAGCCAATGGGGCCAATTAAGCAAGCAATTGACATATAACTAATAGCATTTCCCATGAACACTATCAACTCCATGAGAACCTCAATATTTTTCAGCCTCTAAATATATTTGGAATGAAATAGGAATATTCCTTATCTTCTATGGAGCAATTTTTAGTTGAAAAAAAGGAGCTTTCCTTTAGCAAAAAAAAATTTTTTTTGCTTAAGGAAACCACTTTATAATAAATTCCAAATATGAAGCCCACAAGAAAATCATGTTCCATCTTTGAATTTCATTGTTAAATTAAGCACATTTGGAAATATGCTTCCTCTGATTCTAGGTAAAACCATAGGGAAGATTATTAAATTTGCCTTTCATTTTTATAATATGATATTACTCTTTCCAATTTTAAGTAATTAGACTATAGCCTCCCACTGGCCAATACGCTCCCACAGAGGGGGGCTCCTCGGGGTGCCGTCGGCCAAACAATGTCGGCTGGCGACACCTGGGGTGAGAGCCTTCTCTGTGGGGCATTAGCCCTCTGGAATGAGCTGCCCCTAGAGGTCTGTATGATCCCCGACCTGCGTACCTTTTGCCGCACCCTGAAGACTCTTTTATTTTAACAAGACGGGCTGGCCTAATAGGAATTTTTAAATTGGGTGTTTGTTAGTTTTTAAATTTCGTGGGCCAATTTTATATATTTATTTTTTAAATTGTTCTTAAATTTTGTGGTTTATATGTGTTTTTAATATGGCTGTATACCGCCCTAAGTCCTTTGGGAGAAGGGCGGTATAGAAGTGCAATAAATCTAAATCTAAATCTATAGGCATATTAACTTTGATTAAGTTCCGCTGAATTTATGGTATTGCTACCTAAGTATGCAGAGCATTTTAGCTTTTTAGTTTTCTATTAATTTTTCTATTTTATGGCAAGCAAATGGTATTTCTTGTGGGTCTCCCAATGCCCCATTGTTGCTACTTTGTCATCCTGTTGTTTATAGTCAGACTTTGCAATCTTCTTGCAGCAGCGAACCAGGTGCTCCATTGTTTCTTCAGGGCTTTTTTCACTATTATTATGCAGTCCAAGATTTATTTCAGAAGTTTGTACACAAGGATTCATTTCAAAATAAGGTGACAGCACTTTCAAAGAATTAAAATTATGCAAATGAAGAGATGCAGCCAAAAGGATAGTTGCTAGGTGAAATGCATCAATTATATTTAAACATTCCAACTTTTTTAATACCTGCAAAAGTACCTGTTTACAAATAACTCTGGTGTTACTTGAGCCTAATAAATAGATACTAAAGTTGTTTTTTTAATTTCATGCATCCCAGACTTCTGGAAAAAAGGGCTGCAATTCTGTGTTGGAATCATGCTTGATTTTTGAGTTAATTTAGAACAGAAAACTAAACATTAATGGTGTAACTATAGATCAAGGAGGAACTTGACTACTGAATCTATTCTCTCCTATTTTAGAAAAAAATAGGCTAGAAAGAGCTGATTAGGCTTGTAAAATGAATCACAGAAAAGAATCATAACCTCCTCTCTCATAGTGGTTTGTGTGATATTGAACTCACTTCCACTTCTTTTGCAGTCCACGAAGTAAGATAGATAAATGATAGATAGCAAGACAGACAGACAAATAAAAAGGTAAAAAAGAGCCAGCTTGGTTAAGCTGCTAGCCAAAGATCGGGAGATTGTGGTTTCTAATCCTATTTTAGGCATGAAAAACTAGCTGGATGACTTTGGTCCAGTCAGTCTCTCCAATCCATCTGATAGGGTTCTTGTTGTAGGGGAAATAGGAAGAGGAAGGGGTATTAGGTATGTTCGCCTGTCCTGAGTTATATATAAAAATAATAAGGGTAGAGTAAAAATTTAATAAATAAAAAAAAATAAAAGCTCCTATAACAAGTGATCTGTATGGGCTTCTTTGGCATCATGACAGTTTATTGTGCCGGGTAACATTCAGAGACTTTTTTTTTAATAAAAAGGCTAAATAAACACAATCCCAGCACACAATGAATCAGCAAATATTATTTCCAATCAATAAATATTGGATTTAACTTGTTTCTAAATCTTACATTAGCTCAGTATTTTTCAACCTCAGCAAGACGTCAAGAAAAACTGGATGGTGGGTTCTTGGGAGTTGAAGTCCACACATCTTAAAGTTGCTGGCATTGGGAAACATTAGTTTAGCTGACTGTACTTTAGGGTACTCATCAATAGATATTTACTTAATTACTTGTACCAGGTAGACTAAAAGATAAACAGTAGTTTTCTGATTACTTCAAATGAAAGATTTAAGTAAACAGAATATTCCTTTCTCATAACGTTAAGTAGCAAATTAAAAAAAAATTTCTGGATTGTTCACATGTATCATTATCGTGGTGTAATGGACAAATACTTTTAATGTATTTTAGACAAGAATTTTGTCCAGCTCTTTTGGAAGCATTGTGGAATCACTGCTCTACAGTGTCATCTAGCGGTAAGTAACAATTGTGATTACACTGTTAAAATCTGACCAATTTATTCTTACACTGAAAGGGGGGGGAAAAGGCTTTTCTTCCAAACAGACAGATTTGTGAAAATGTTTTCCAATCAATTAACAATCCATTTCTATTTCCAAATTTTAAAATAAAAAGTTTTGGGAAGTCCCATTGACTTTACAGGGAGAGATTTAGTTTATTCCTCAATATCACACTGAGCCCAAAGAACTTTAGAGAATCCTCTGATTATTCAGAAGAAACTGCAGCAGAAATCAATTGGATTTGTCCTGGTGAATAAGCACAGTACCATGGCAACTTTGATTGGATTACATGCTGAATTGGTGCCCTTATGTCAAAGAACAAACTACAAATAAAAATACAATCACCGCCAGCAGCGGATACATGTGTTTCTCATTTAAACACAAAGAGAAGCATACTCTTTTTTAGTAAGTGTAAGTTAACAAAATATTGTTCCATGGCTATTCTCTCCAAGCCAACTTCAATTCCAGTATTGGGAGAGTGATTATAAAAAAAACCTATTCAGAGCAATGAAATACAGCTCGAAGGGCATTTAAAGTAAATAAAGGGATAAAATCCCTCATTGCTTTTATTTATGAATGGGGCAGACACATTTTCCTCATCTTTTAAATTATCATCTTTTAAATAGAGTTAGTGGAAACTCCTTGCTGCTGCTGTGAAAAGCATTGTTGGGTTAGAAACAATACAACCAGCTTCTCTTCCTCCATTTATTTTACCCGTGGATTTGAGTGAATACTTCATTTATCCACTAAGTTTTCAACTTTGCCTGGAATAGAGGCAAATCAAATCATAAAACTGGAAGAGATCAGAGGTTTTCTAGTCCAGTCACTACATTGGGCGGGAGTTCTTATATCAATTCCAGACAAATAGTTGTCCAATCTTTTTTTGAAAACCCCCAGCGATGGAGCACCCATTACTCTGGAAGGCAAGCTTTGTAATAATTTTTCTCTTGTCAGGAAATTTCTCTTTAGTTTTTAGATAGGATTTCTTTGATGAACTTCCACCCATTGTTTCTTGTCCTACACTCAAGTGCTTTGGAGAATAAGTCAATTACCTCTTCTCTATGACAGCCCCTTGGGTACCAGTAAACAGCTGTTATATTTCTTCATTAGGCTAGACATACCTAGTTCTCTTAACCATTTATCATACGATTTACCTCAGGACCTTTATAATTTTTTGCTTTTTTCTGCACTCTTTCTACTGTCTCAGGATTCTTTTTTTTATCTTGGTAATCAGAATTGGATGCAATATTCCAAAGTAGTCCCATGAGTGCAGTATAAGGTGGTATTTCTCATAATCTTAATGGTATTTCTCAGATGATACAGCCTACAAGTGCATTGCTTTTTGGCAGCTGCAGCACCCTGCTGACACATATTTAAATGGTGGCCCATTAGCGTACCTAGATGCCTCTGACATGATGCCTCTCAGCTACTGCTGAGCCAGGTACCATCTATGCTGTACCTATGCATTTGGATTTCCCTGCCTAAATACAGGTTCTTACTTTTCTCTGAACTACATCTAGATTATTTATTTGTTAAACAATTAACTGCCAATTTTACCACAAGATAACCCTTGTTAGCTATGGCCCAGTACTCAAGTCTGTCAAGATCTTTCTGAATCTTCAGTCTCTTCCAATGTGTTAAAAATTTCCCCAGCTTGGTATTATCTGCAAATTTATGGTGTCCCCTTTATACTTACAATTAAAATCCCTTGACAATTTTTGCCTGATTCTACACCAAAAGTGTCTGTATTATTTATGTTAAAATGTTTAGATTTTCTCACAAGAAAACCTTCACTGCCACCAAAATGGCATCGTTCATATTTCTATTTTCTTTGAAACAGTTTACCAGAATATTCACAGTGTTTGGCATTTGCATTAGTTAATGCTTTAATACCTATCATCATTCCAATATGTTATTTGCTTTGATCTCTTTTTGTATGTTATCTTACACACAGCAGGGACAATTTGAAAAAAAAATGGTTTTAGTACGAACATTCCATTAAAAACATATGATTTGCTATCAGTAAAAAATAAGGGTCATATTTCATACATCTATAATCCTCGGTTATGACTGCAGTAATGTGCAATAAACTACAGATATAGGGACCACTTCAGTTATTTCAGTAAGTGTTTCATTGATTTAGTTTAGCAATAAAACCATTGTTCACTGATGTATATCAACTTTATTGCGACGAAAAGAATGTGGGTCCTTATTATGAGTCAGGGACTTGATTCCAGTCTAGAAGCACATTAGTAAGTTAATCTTGATAGAATTTGGATTTGCCTAAAGTCTAAATCAGCTTTCCTTCTTCCAGACATATTAGACAATCATTTTAATCACTTATACCTAGTATGATATGTATCAGCTGGAAGTAACAGAAATTGTAGCACAATAGATTGGGGTGTATACCATGCACGGGAGGACTAGCCTAAATCCATCATATTCCTCAATGTACAACCATTCAGTTACAATGACACTGAAAAATTGACTCATGACTGGTCCTTGCACTTATGACAACACCCACAATGTCACATAGTCAAAATTTGGGTGCTTGGCAACCAGCATGTTTTTATAACTGTTGCAGTGGGGGGGGTGTCATGTGATCCCCACTTGCATCTTTTCCAGTGGGTTTTGACAAAGTTAATTAGTGAAGTTTGATTCCTTAAAGATTGCACAATTCACTTAACTTGTGATTCACTTAACAACTGTGGCAAAAAAGGTTGTAAAATCAGGCATAACTCATTTAATAACTGACTTGCTTAGCAATAGAAACTCTGGTCCCAGTTGTGGCGATAAGAGGAAGAGTACTGTACTTTAATGCTTCTCATCCTAGACAACTATAAGGTGTGGACTTCAGAATTTGCCAGATATCTTGCTGACTGGGAAATTCTGGAAGCTGAAGTTCACAGTTGCCAAGGCTGAGAAACACTTATCTGTTTTAAAGTCTATACTATAGACAGCAAGGTATAATAACTTATTTGGATGCTATCAGGTCTAGAGAGATTGTAGAGAGATTGGCTATCAGTGACAAAACAAGAAAATAATATTAGTTTTTCCCTTCAAATATTAAAGTCCCTGTACTAGAAAAATAGTATACATTGATTGTCCATCTTTATGCACCAACCATAGTATGAATTCATTAATCCAGACAAAGAAAAGTTAAATCACCTTTGCAAACTGATGTAGTTCCATTTTAATGCAGGCTCTTTCTGCATTTTTAAAATCAAATTTTAAAAAGCTTTCCCCATATCTAAGGGCACCGATCCATCTTTTCGTGGCTCTGATGCTATCTTTCAATCTAACATATTTCACAGGTCAAAAACACTGCCTGCACAAAAATAATCCATTTGCTATGTTTGCATAATGAAACGAATAATAAATTAACCACATGATCCCAATTTGTGTTACATTGTGTAACATGTTAAATCAAATAAAATTTAGCCAGGATAAAAGACAGATAAGCTTACTGTGCTGGGTGAATGTAATTGTTTGGCTTTTATCTGATCTGATTGAATGTGTCTTGGGAATCCAACCTGGTGATGTGAAATCCCAATATAGAAGTGCCAAAGTAATACATAAATTTGAAGTGACAATTAGATTCCTATTTGAAGGGCACCGTATTGTATCATACATGGCGGTACATCCCAATATGTTTGTTAAGATTCCATTAAAAAGCTGCAAACATGAATGTTAGCAAACATTTTGCAAAGCCAAATGCCCATCAAGTTCACATGTGAGAACATCCATGGCTAATTGAAAGAAGATGCAGCTAACATGAGTTTCTGCCATTTTCACTCTTATCCTTAAGCTTTGGATGGGGAGAAGGCTGAATAAAAGGGCATAAAAATCCCTCAACTTTGCTGGTCCCAACTGTGGAAGTTAAAGAAGAACTAACTATGAATGTATGAAGCAGTTTTATAAATGTATAAACCAGCATTGGTTTACTGACCTCAGAAAGTCCCAGGCCATAATTTAACAACGTGGCACCCAAAGGTCTTGGGCTCAATCTTGGTATGTCTAGCTATGATTGCAGTGTTAGTGTTGAGTGTAGGATCTGACTATAGATTAACACAGAAGAAGAAGGCAGCTTCTTACATTTGTAAGATTGTCCATACTTGCCAATATGAGAAGCATATTTTACAGACAAAGCAGCTCCCACCTTCCTGCCCCCCACCCTTTGTCAATGGGCCATTAAGGCTTGGGCCAGTCTATTCTACATAACAAAGATCTACCTCCTTCAGGCAGAGCCATAGCAGGAATTGCCAAAGATAGGATTAGCCCTCTACACAATAGCAGCAGAAACTCACCACATGTGACCTGGGAAGCACATGTGACCATCAGCCAGCAAGGCCCCCACCCCCTGGGAGTCTGACAACCAATCAGAGTACTCTTTCTGGGCCCCAGGAAGTTCAAAGCCAGAGAGAGCATAAAACCTGAAAAACTCGCTGTATCTGCCCCTTTTCTGTTCAGGAACTCAAGCCATGTGAGCCTGTCCACCATTAAACCATCTTTCCAAGCAGTCTCCATGTTTCCAGTGTCTGTTTCCCCACTTGGAGCAGAACCTAGAAGGATGTTTCTTCCAACAGTAGCAACAGCACTTAGACTTACATCCTGCCCTATAGTGTGTTGCAGGACTCTCTGGGCGATTTATAACATCATCATATTGTCCCCAACAATACCTATCTCAGAAGGCTGGAAAACTGAGTCAATCTTTGTCAATTGCCATTTGTGATTCTTCCAGCTGGCTTCTAACAAGCGAAGTCATGGGTGAAGTTGGATTTGCTAAACAGTCACACAAAAAAGATTGTAAAATTGGGCACAGCTCATTTAATGATCCCTTACTTAGTGATGGAAGCTTTGGTCCCAACTGAGGTATAAATCAAGGTCTACCTGTGTAGTCTTTCTCTATTGTTAGCAACTTAAAAATGTGTGTACTTCTACTTCTAGAACTGGAGTTGAATTTTTAGGCTGACTAGGGAATTATGGGAATTGAAGTCCACGCATCTTTAAATTGCTGAGATAGGGGGAAAAACTACTCTATCCGCCTGGGATTAAACTATCTGCGACCATCTTTGACTTTGCTTAAAGGTTGTGCTACCACCTAGAGGCCAATACATTCTACTGTGCTTATTTATCACGCTGCAGCGCATCTGCCACGAGATCAATTTGCCAGCAAATTTTCGGGCTGAAGAAATCGAGTTCCGACAGGCGAACGCCCAGTCAAAAAGTCAGAGTCCGTCGCGTTTATTGCGGTCTTCGTAAAACTTGGCCGCGGAAGCAGGCAAGAACGTGCGGGGGGGGGGAATCCGACGTGTCTGCTTGATCTCAGGCCAAGCAAGGCGCCACGGCTGCTAAGTCGTTTTACTTGTCCCGTCGTTCCGCCCCATTTGGCTGGACGTAGCCGAACACAGTCAATTCCACTGGGCGTCGGTATGAGCCATTCTAGATTCCTCAGCGCCGGCAGACAGGTGTCAAGGTGAAGAGGAAAGCCTGCGGAGTCTTGCGCGGATGCCGAGGTCTCTGAGATCCCCAAGCAAAAGGCAGCTGAGGCGCCGGAGATTCTCTCCCTCGCCCTCGGGCTGCGCCCTGCATGGTCTCTTTCGCTTCGCTTTCCTTAATCTCTTGTGCCCAGGAAGAGAGATAAGAGCGGATCCAGGGGTCAAGCAGCCGAACAACCGCTTGGGCGCCAAGGCTTCCTAAATTTTGAGTGATTGGCGAGAAGGTCTCTGCTTCTCCCCGCCATCCACTTCCAGTTTAGAAATGCTTTATGGTTCAACCGCTAGCCCTCGCCGACCGCCACGTGTTGGGTGGACCTTCTTCTCAGACGTTCACGAGCCTATAAATAGATAATCAGAACCCCACTCTTGCTTCCCCTGTTAATCCTGATCCTTTACTTTAGACTGAATAGATAGGTTATTAATTTATTTACACTTTGGAGAACTGCAGAATGGAAAGGCCTGTTTTTATCCGAGGTTTTTTTTTTTTTTGTTCTTTTTAGTGGAAAAGAACGCATGCTGGTGTTTTCTGCAGGAATTGCATTGGATTTTTCAGGTTATCTGCCTTCTGAAAACAAAACGGATTTATTTTATCCAGTGCAATCTGCCCCTCTCTGGAATTTATTACACTACTAATCTTATTGTGCAGAGGAAGGAAAATAATGATTAGGGGTTCCCTGGGCTCCCTGGTTTGAAGTAGCAGTTGGGAGAAGATTGCAACCTCTTACAAGGGAAAATGAGTAAATATTCTTTCCTTTGTTAAAATAACCTCTAAAAATACTCATTTGAGGAATGAGAATGCTCATTTGAGGGGGAAATACTCATTTGAGAATCCGCTGGTCATAAGGATCTGATGCTTTAGGTAATTTGATCCTAAAAATCTTAGTGTCAGGAGGCCAGGGTTCAATCTGAATCGTTTGGCACACAAAGCATTTCTTCGAATATTGAGCCAGTTTGTATGTTTCTATTACCCACAAATATTTTGACTTAACCATACAGTATTATTTATTCACAAACACTTTGTATTTTGAAATAAACTAGATCACCAGAATTGACATTTTAAAGCTTTTTTTCTTGAAAATATTCAGAACTAGGCTTTGTCCCAAATGAGGAATTCGTGATTTTGTAGGCCAATCACGTGGCAGATCCATCATTTCAGACAGGATTCTGCAGCAGGTAAGTGCATCGTAACATCCTATTTGCATATCAGTTACCTTCTTTTCAGCTACATTTCACATTGCTCAATATTATTAAGTATATTGAGAACCAGTGCTAATATATTTAAAAAATAAAAGCATGAGTAACGATATCTTATACCATAGAAGTACATTGTATGAGAAGTGAATTATGAGCATAGCTTCTATCCAGACATTTCCACATTTAATGTTTTAACCTATCTTTAAAAAAAGGAAATTTAGTGTAACTACGTCAGTTAGCACTTGACATAAATTATTTGTGTGCTGAGAATAGGTGCTAAGTTCAGGGGATGCTGAGGGCATTCTGGAGATCAAATTATAAGAGTCATTAATTGCTGTCTATTCTTGAGTCAAAGTTCATGGAAACTATGTAGCGGAAAAGGCTCTGTACTAAATTTGATTAATGATTAAATACGTTAGCTTCAGGATTCAGAGGAAACATGCTGTTACTTATGGATAGTGCACTGATTTTAATAGTATATAGTATAGCAGAAAGGTGAACTGATATTGTTTCCAACAGTTACTGGAGAAAGACACTGGTTTAGCAATACATGAAACAACAGGAAATGTGTATGAATTATTAGATGTAAAGTCAAAGAATGTATGGATAGTCATTTTTAGGCATCTTTCAAATCAGTGTGTTAACTGTGATAAAGTGGTATTGTCATAATCTAGATCAATATAATTACTTAAAAATATAAACAGATTAACAAAGGGACCTACATACAGCAATTATTTTATTGAAAACTCATCAAGTACTGTACTTTAGGATCTTACTAATAAAAAAAGATGTCAGGGGAAAGTAGGAGTTTAATGTACTGCTTCTCAAATTTCCTACTATTGTGGACACAATTAGACTAATGTTTCTTTTCATTTTTAAGAGCATGGAAGGGGTAAAATAATGACTATAGTTACATTCATTTATTTCCACCCTCTTCATTTTTAAAAATCTTTTTGAATTAGAATTTATACAAATTTTTAAAAAATATTTATTATCCAAATTCTGTTATGTACTGTTAATTAAAGTAATAATATAATCACTTTTATCACAAAACTGTTCGTAAAGGATATTGTGCATTAGAATTATGAAAATAACTGAAATTAAGAGATAAAATTGAAATGTAAAAAAGTGTGATGGGGAATTTGAAATAATATGTTGAAAATGATGAAATAAAATAATTGATGATATAATAAATTAGGAATTAAGGGCGGATAGTGATATTGCTTATTATGTACTTAGAAGAGATTAACATAAGATATGGGAGGTCAATTAAGTTAAAGGATTTCAATGTAAAAATTGAATAAGATGAAGTACATTGTTTATAGTTAAAAATGTGATGGGGATTTTGAGAAATATATTTTATAAATGGAGAAATAAGATAATTGAAGTAAAACTAAGAAATTAGGATTTGAAGGGTGGATGGTGATATTGTTTATATATTATGTATTAAGAAGAGATTAAGATAAGATAAAAAAGTAGGGAAAAAGAATATAATGGCAGAAATTGAAATATGTAAATTGTATTTGGAAAAAACAAAAAAAGAAGATTGGAATGGATTATAAAAATTAATATATAACTGTGTTATATGTTGTATAAAATGTGACCGGTCAATATGCTGTTCATAAAATAGACATGTAAAAGAAAAACCTAATAAAACTTGTTCAAAAAAAAAAAAAGAACTGAGTGTCCTGAGAACCATGCCTTTTTTATTTTTCAAAAGAAATATCCCTAAAATTTCAAAAATCTCAAAAGTAGCCAATGGGAAAATGGTCTCTAATACCCTCAAGATGCTGTGTGGAAAAAGTTTGGAAATCCTTGATTTGGTCCAATATACTGTATATATTAAAAAGGTAAACATCTGCTTTGTATCAAGTTCAGTCTTCATGACTTCATGGATATGTTCATCTAGTTATCTTGGCAATAGTAAGAAGTAGTATACCACAGCTTTGTTCTTGGGATTTTATTAATTTTATTAATTCCTTCCCAATATAACCCATAGCTCTGGAATTTTTTAGACTTCTCATCCAAGTACTCCTACTTTGTTTTTTTCACATTAGAAAGTTGATTAGATGCTTAATTGCTCCTAAAACAAATAAGTAAATTGCCAATTCCACAAAAGATGAAAACAAACATAGTTAACAGCACATTTCCAATAAGAGAACAGTTTTCCTCAAGATGTTTTACTAATTCTGGAAAGAACCTCACTTTCTTAAAAACAATCTACTAAGCCTCTTTTGAGTTCCAAAAACACTTCCCCAGGCTATTGTGGAATTATCCTTTCCAAAAAAATTGAGCTCAAACCTTAAACCACGCAATGAACAGAGAACTATTTGTCCACAGGAGCTTCTCTTGTAGATTATTTGAATAGATTTATCACCCTGAACTAAGCCCAGGCCATCTGTTACGTCCTCTAATTACAGATGCAGAAAGAGGTAATTCACAACAGCATCATAAAAGAGTAAAATATAAATGATTTAAGGGCAGGCTTATGCCATGTTTCATGTACTAATCAGAGCTAAATGACTCACTTCTATGACAGCTTGACTTCCTTGTTAAAAGATCCAGTTTCTTGCAGACAACAAATTGACCTGGAATTTTTCCCATACTCTGCTTTCATGTCATACATGGTAATTGTAGTCTGAAGTCCTGCATATTTTCTAATGTTATTCCTAATTTATTAGTAAAGGTCCAAATCTTGGAGCAATGCTTTTTTTCCTTTGGGCGTGTTTTTTTTTAAACTATCTACAAAGGGAAGGGCAATATTAGTGGGTTAAGCCTTTCAAATTTTTTGAAGTAACATTATTTGATTAAATAAATTCCTGGTATTCAGTAATAGCTGTTAAGCATGACTTGATTCAGGTTCATATATTCATAATCCCATTGCTCTTCTTTCTCCCAAAATTCTTTATTTGAAACATTGATGAATCTAAAGAGTACAGTTTTAGAGAGCATACATTGATTTCATGCTATATTCAAATATGTTAGATCTTCCTATCATATACATTGCTTCTTTTGCATTTCTGTGTGCATTATCAAAGAATGTATATTAAATACTAATCAGTCAGAACCAAATAAGGCAGTTTCCAAAGGAAACTCCAGTACTTGGGAGTGTAAGTATTAATAGATAAAGTATATCTGGCAAGTTTCCAATAGAATTGTCCCGACATCATGGTTAATTGATGAAAAATGATAGAAATTGAAGATCATTACACAGATGTCCCAGTTTAATGGAAATCAGGGCATTGTCACACACATGAAATTAGGAGCCGGGATAGAATTCAAAGCACTGTGAGTTAATTCCATGCAACCTATATACAATAATCTGATCAACTAACAAATTGCACCAGATAAGAGTTAATGGACTTCAAGGGGGGGAGGGGAGGGTAGGATTTAGGTAAGTCTTTTCTGGGGATGTAGGCCAGATGATGCGTTTGATCCTGCCCTCGGCTCAGCCTGGTTATCTCCTACAGGAATCCCTCTAACCTCTTTTAAGATTAGATTTGGCAATTCCTTTCTAGAAAATTTCTGTAGTATAAATCTAAATGATTTTCAATTAAGTCTATTTCATTTTAAATGGCTTTGGACGATCAAACATAAGGGAAGACTGGACCACAACATATGAGTATGTGTATTTATGTCCCACTTTTCTGTTGATTTTGGATTTCAACTAATGGCCCATTGGTATAGAAACAAGTTTGAGGAAATCAAAATAGTGTACAGATGATGAATTCTTGCAGGAATTTTAACTGATAAATTATCTATACCCTTAGAGAACATCTACCTGAAGTTTTCACCCCACTCCAGAATTCACTTTGTATATGTGATCTCATATAGTAGAACCTCTGGTCATGAACGCTTCTGACCATGACCAAATCAGGTTCCAACCAATAAATTCGCAATTTTTTTGAATCTGGTCACAAACACGTACACGGGTGGCAATCAAACATGGCCACAGTTGATTTTCCTTTCCATGTCATTTTTTTTGTAAGCGCCAAATTTCCTGTTATTTGTTTGTTGGTTGGGCCATGACCAAATGGATTGTGACCAAAGTTACGGAACAAATTATGGTCATGACCAGAGGTTCTACTGTACTATGTTTTCTTATTTTGAGAGATAAGAGCTCAAGATGGAGTAGTGATTAAATTATTTTTTGCTCTTTCTTCCCAGAGCTTTAAGCCTGTAGAATTGATGATAATCAAAACTCTACTTTTAGAAAAAAACTCTTTTCCTACCATCTTAAGCAGGAAAAGAGAAAAATGTTTAATTACCCTCAATATTAAAATGATAAATACTTTAGAAAGTGCACAGAGACTACAAAGAACAAGTCTTTGCAATTTAATTTTGAACATGCTTTAGAATACAGGTAGTTCTCAACTTATGACCACAATTGAGCCCAAAATTTATGTTGCTAAGTCAGAAATTGGTTGAATTGAGTTATTTTTTTACAACTTTTTTTGCCACATTTGTTAAGTGAATCACTGCAGTTGTTAAATTAGTAACATGGTTGTTAAGTGAATCTGGTTTCCTCATTGATTTTGGTTGTCAGAAGGTCACAAAAGGTGATCACATGTCTCCGGGACACTGCAACCATCATAAATGTGAGTCAGTTGTCAAGAATTTGAATGTAAATCATGTGTCTATGGGGATGTGGCAATGGTCAAAAGTGTGCAAAATGGTCATAAGTCATTTCTTTCAGTGTCGTAATTTTGAATGGTCACTAAATGAATTGTTGTAAGTCGACTATCTGTATTGCATATAGAGCTTCAGGGACTGATGGAATGGTTTGTGAAAACTCTAGTTAGAGAGTCCCATCAGAACAAAGCATTCAAAAGAACTACATTGCAATGGAAAGATAGGTGAGTGAAGCATCCTATTTGAATCATTTTAGGAGTCGTAGTGGCGCAGTGGTTAGAATGCAGTACTGCAGGCTACTTCTGCTGATTGCCAGCTGCCTGCAATTTGGCAGATCGAATCTCACCAGGCTCAGGGTTGACTCAGCTTTCCATCCTTCCGAGGTTGGTAAAACAAGGGCCCAGGTTGTTGGGGGCAATATGCTGACTCTATAAACCACTTAGAGAGGGCAGTAAATCACTGTGAAGTGGTATATAAGTCTAGTAATAGCACTAGCATTTAGACTTATAAACCACTTACAGTGCTTTACAGCCGTCTCTAAGTGCTATTGATAGTGCTATTAAAGCAACTGTTGTCTTATGCAGGCTCATGTAGCTGTTTCAGAAACTGCTTCTAATTGCCTCTGCAAGTTTTGACTCTTGTTGCTTTAACAGGGTGAAAAAAGGTGTTTCCTTTGCACTCTTACAGGTTATAAAGCACTTCTTTTGAATTTTTGCATATTCATAATAAACATGTTTCTGGTCATGGTTACTCATATCTACAAAGCGAATATTGAGATCAGAGTGTTAAGGATATTGTTGTGTTAGCAACCAGCAGAGTAAGTGCACAGAGAAACAGTACTGAGTGCAATGAATACAATACATACAAACTGGTTTAACAAAGCTTTTACGTTGTAGTGAAAAAACAATTGCATAGTCGTTTAGTCAATCCAAGTCTTTAGCCATTCACATCAGTCTGAAGTTACAGATATCTTCTTACCATACAAACAGCAATTCAACGCTGGTAACAAATCATGATGGTAGCATATCCATCCATGTCTTCACACACGACAGTAACAGTTGCAACCAACAAGTCAAGCAGCAAGTCAAGCAATGATGAGAGCAGGTCCAACAATGACTATAGCTCGGCTTCCTTCTTATATACAGTTTACACTAATAATTATCCACTTAAGATAAGTGAAGTCAGCAGTGCAATGACTCAACAGTACAATTATGATAATTGCAGTCAGTCAGCAGTCATTAGTCATTACAATGACTCAGCAGTACAATTACTCAGCATTACATTTTAGAGTTACAGAATACATTTAAAGTTATAGAACACATATATTGCCTGGACAACTTGTTAGACTTATACCATGTCCTAACATTTTCCCCTTTGGGCAGGCTAATATATCCCTGTTCAAATTCTCAAGCCATAGCTTTCGCAACACATTTTATGTTTAATTGCACCCTGAGCTTTGGTGAAATTATCAGCAATATTGTTTTCAGACATACAATATTCCAATTTAACCATATTACTTTGAATACTCTGACGAACGTTCAAATAACGAATATTAGTATATTTTGACCTTGTCTTAACTGCTAAATTTGTTGCCATTTTTATAGCAGCTTGGTTATCCTCATAAATTACGATAGGAGAATCTACCTTTAATTGTTTATAATAAATTAAATCAGTACATACTAGTGACAAGCAGAAGAATTCTGCTTCCATAGTGGATAAACTAATATGCTTCTGTCTTATTGACTTCCATCCTATTAAACAATTACCTAACATTATCGCAATACCTGATGTAGGCTTTCTGGGAGTCAAATCAGTAGCGAAACTAGCATCAGCATATGCACTCAGTGTAAGAACGGTTAGGTTCTAAATATAATGCATAATGCATTGTCATCTTTAAATATCTCAATATCCGCTTTGCGGCCTGCCAATGCCTATCTGTTGGCTCTGCATTATACCTTGCTAATTGGTTTATGCTATATGAAATATCAGGTCTCGACCAATTGCTAAAATACGATAGACTCCCTATCAGCGATTGATAGATCTCCTTACTAAGTCCAGGACTTTGGATTTCTTCATGTTGAAAATCCTGTGCCATAGGCGTTTTAGCTGGCTTACATAGCTCCATGCTATAGCGTTTCAACATCTGACTTACTTTGCTAGCCTGTGACAGTTTATACCCTCTAGCTGTTTGAACAATATCAAGACCTAAATAGTGTCTAATATGTCCTAAATTTCTAATTTTGAATTTATCTTGTAACTGTCTAACAATATCCATTGCTTGTCAGTTTTAGTTGCAATTGCTATATCGTCCGTGAACAATAGCAAAAATGATACTACACCATTATCCTCTCTTTTAAAGAGACATTTGTCTGCTACATCTTCCTGAAAACCAATATTATTCAGTTCTTTCACTATACACTGGTTCCATTCAAAACCTGATTGTTTTAAACCGTAAAGGCTTTTATTTAATTTCCAACAATCAGTGTGATCGTTTGTTTTAACTCCTAACAGCTTCCTCATATAAATGGTATGTCTTAATGGAGCATGCAAGTATGCTGTCTCCACATCTGTATGATTAATAATATACTTATTCTTTGCCGCCCACATTAGCATAGTTCTTAACGTGCTAGCTCTTAAACTCTGAGCAAACACCTCATCGAAATCTTTCTCCGTTTGAGCGAAACCTTGAGCTACAAGGCGAGCTTTATGGGTTATTGCCCCATCTATACTTTTCTTTACTTTATACACCCATCTACACCCAATCAATTTCTCTCCAGGGGGTAATTTCACAACCTCATAAACATCTAATTTAGTTAATGAGTTGATTTCCCTACTCATTGCCTCCTTCCATGCATTTTGCTCTTTTTCAGGATACATCCTAATATCCTCATAACTTGAAGGTTCTATGTTAACCTGACAAACTACCGTTGCTTTATACCTATCAGGTGGATGTCTTTCCCTACTGGATCTCCTAGGCAATACAGGACTCATTGCAGATGATTCAATTTCATCCTCCCCTAAAACTACCTCCTCTTCTTCAACCTTAATAGAAGAATCTACATCATCTATCTCTATATCCTCATCAGGGGTATCATCACTCATTTGATGCTCAATGGTAACAGTATTGTCATCCTGTCTATAATCTGCACGCTCAAGTTTCTCCCATCTTTTGTGCTCTAGAAATTTTGCATTAGCACTACAGTAAACACTAGTAGTTCCCTGTGCCCAAAATCTAAAAGACCTATGGTTTGAATCATAGCCTACGAAAAACATTTTTCTGGCTCTTTGTTGTTCCTTCTCACATTTGATGGAATATGCACCCAAGCTGGGGCTCCAAATGTGTGTAAGTAACTAAGATTTGGTTTCCTCCCATGCCATAATGTAAATGGTATTTCACCAGTAGATGAATGTACCACGTTGTTTAATATATGGTTAGCACACATAACAGCTTCACCCCATAAAGTTTCAGGCAAACCAGAATCTGCCAACATTGTTCTAGTCATGGCTTGTAATGTTTGACTCCTTCTCTCAACATAAGTGTTGCGTTGTGGTCTATACGGAGCGGACCGTTTATGCTGTATTTCTGCCTGTTGCAAAAACTTCTCTAACCTTTGGTTAGTGAATTCTGTACCGTTATCTGTTACTAAGCACATTACTTTATACTTCTGTTTCCTTTCAACAAATCTCAGCCAGTTATTAATATGCTGGAATGTTTCACATTTCGTTTTCATAAGATAACAGAATAATGATCTACTTTGCTCAGAATATAGCAGGCACCTCCAATACTAGGTTTCTTGGGTCCAATTAAATCTACAAACATGACTTCTAATGGCTTTTTGGTTTTAAAACCATTAAAACGATTTGCTGGTGTTACCTTACTCTTTTGCTGACTACAGGCGTTGCAATTCAAATACTTACTACATGCGTGTAGTTTTATTCCTTCAGATAGCTGAGCTGTTTTCTTTAACGTCCTGAAATTTATATGCCCTAGTCTTCGATGTAACAGATGGATACATTCATCATGTGGTTTATCATTCCTGTACACCGATTTAGAATTCGCCACTAATACTGGGTTCTCTCTTAAAATGAATAAATCATTTTCTAATATTGCAGGGTTTTTTTTTATTTATTTATATGCCGCCCTTCTCCGGAGACTCAGGGCGGCTTACAATGTGTTAAGCAATAGCCTTCATACTTTTGTATATTTATACAAAGTCAGCTTATTGCCCCCACAAACTGGGTCCTCATTTAACCTACCTTAGAAAGGATGGAAGGCTGAGTCAACCTTGAGCCTGGTAAGATTCAAACCTGCAGAAATTGCAGGCAGCTGTGTTAATAACAGGGTGCATTAAACCACTGTACTACCAAGGCTCTGTACTCCAAGGTTGCAGTAACAACCTTTCCATCTTTTTCGATAATACATTTATCATTCTTAAACGTTACTGTAAACCCAACTTGCAATAATGATTTAACAGATAGTAAATTATATTTTAACCCAGGAATATATAACATAGGCAATGGTTCATTACTAAATGACCAACGTGCAACACCCTCTCCAGCTACCTTAACCTTCCAATCATTTGCTAATCTAACATGTTGGTTACTCTTATCCATTTTTACAAAGTTGTTTCTATTCTTAGTAATAGATTGAGAAGCACCACTATCAACAACCCACCAATCCTGGTTAACATTAGTTGTTGAACTGGATATAGCTAAATTACAACCTTTCTTGGGTCTAGTACTGTCCCTAACAGACATTTTCTTATTCTTACAATACTTAGCTATATGCCCTTTAGCCCCACAAGCAAAACATCGTTTTACAACATAGACAGTTGAATACATTTTGTCTTCTTTTGGTTGGTTTATTCTCAACTGATCCCTTTCTTGTCTTCTTCTGGATTCTTCCAATAATCTACCAGTTACTCCAGCCAATGTGAGGTCATCTCTGGTCAAAACTTCCAGTGAAGAAACATAGTCGTCATAACTATCGTCCAAAGAAGAAAGAATTATATAAACTTGCTGTAGTTCCAAGAAAACAAGTTCCTTTTCATGCAGTCCTAGAAAATTCTGGTCATGGATTCCAAAGGAGCCATCATATCTCCTCCTTTAAGAAGATGTTGCTTAAACAATTTCCGTGTGAGATTTATATGAGCACCCACAGTGTCATGAACATATAGTCTCTTCAACTTGGTCCAACACCTAGCAGCAAACTCTTCGCCACGAATATGGACAAGTTGCTGGTCACTCAGTGTCAGTCCAATTATGCAAAGAACTTGTTCGTTGTCTCTGGCAAATTTGACTAATTTCTTTGCATCTTCATCGTCATCAGGATTCCATGTTGTTACATCCAGTGGATTAATTACTACGTCCCAAAGTCCTTCTCTATGCAGAAGTAGATTACATTTTGTAGACCAGGATACATAGTTTGTTCCATCCAGCTGGGTTATCATGGAGATATTCGATAACTGTTCTTGTGCCATCTTCACTTGGATTATATTTCACAAACACAGTTTTCTGTATTATTCACATTAACTCTCAGTTTAGCTCTGAACAATCCTAATTACTTCTGGTTGGCTCTGGGCCCATAACCAATGTTAAGGATATTGTTGTGTTACCAACCATCAGAGTAAGTGCACAGAGAAACGGTACTGAGAGCAATGAATACAATACATACAAACTGGTTTAACAAAACTTTTACATTGTAGTGAAAAAACAATTGCATAGTCATTTAGTCAATCCAAGTCTTTAGCCATTCACATCAATCTGAAGTTACAGATATCTTCTTACCATACAAACAGCAATTCAATGCTGGTAACAAATCATGATGGTAGCATATCCATCCACGTCTTCACACACGACAGTAACAGTTGCAACCAACAAGTCAAGCAGCAAGTCAAGCAATGATGAGAGCAGGTCCAACAATGACTATAGCTCGGCTTCCTTCTTATATACAGTTTACACTAATAATTATCCACTTAAGATAAGTGAAGTCAGCAGTGCAATGATTCAACAGTACAATTATGATAATTGCAGTCAGCAGTCAGTCAGCAGTCATTAGTCATTACAATGACTCAGCAGTACAATTACTCAGCATTACATTTTAGAGTTACAGAATACATTTAGTTATAGAACACATATATTGCCTGGACAACTTGTTAGACTTATACCATGTCCTAACAGAGAGGTACATAATTTGGAGAAACATCAGGGTGACATTAACCTCCCGCACTCCAAAAAAGGCTGACTTCCAAATGATATTACAAAAGCCCACAATTTATATGTGAGATAGCCCACAATTTATAATAGTTCATTTAGTGACCAAAGTTACAACAACCCTGAAAAAAGTGCCTTATAACCGTTTTTCACATCCCCATAGCCACATGATAAATATTCAGATGCTTGGCAAGTGACTTATATTTATGACAGTTTGTCGTGTCCTGGGGTTATAACAGGGCTGAAATGCTCCCGGTTTGGACCAGATCACCCGATCTGGTAGCGGTGGTGGTGGATGGTTCAGAGAACCGGTAACAAAAAATCCCTGCCCTCCCCACCCCCCATGCCCAGCTGAGCCGCGTGATTATCAGAGGCTTTTTTTTTTTTACTTTTAAAAGCATCTTTTCTTCGGCCGAAAAAATGCTTTTAGAAGTTAAAAAAAAAAAGCCTCTTATGATCGCACGGCTCAGCTGGGATCGTCAGAGCCTTTTAGAAGCATTTTTTCTACAACCTCTTTAGCTGAAGAAGTTGTAAAAAAAATGCTTTTAAAAGGTTCTGACAATCCCAGCTGAGTTGCCTGATTGTCAGAGACTTTTAAAAGCATTTTTTCCAACGAAGGCTCTGACAATCAGGCAATTCAGCTGGGATTGTCAGAACCTTTTAAAAGCATTTTTTTTACAACCTCTTCGGCTGAAAAGGTTATAGAAAAAATGCTTTTAAAAGTTAAAATAAATAAATAAATAAATAAAAAGTTGGCCATGCCTACTCAGTCACATTACCTCCCCCACCAAGCCACGCCAAAAAACAAATAGTAGTAGTAATAAATTTTACAATTCACCACTGGGTCATATGATCGCCTTTTGTGACCTTCTGACAAGCAGAGTAAATGGGAAAGCACATTCACTTAATAACTATTACTAAATTAGCAACTCCAGTGATTCACTTAACAACTGTGGCAAGAAAGGTAATAAAGTAGGGCAAAGCTCACTTAACAAATACCTCATTTAGCAACAGAAATTTTGAGCTCAATTGTGGTCGTAAATCAAGGACTACCTGTACTAAATTGTAACAGTGAAAATAATTCAGTATATCACAAAAGAGTGAATATTATCTGTGCCGATAAAATGAATCAAGTCCTGGTTTTAATCAATACTTCTTGGAGTGTCTCTCCCTAAAACAACCAGAGTAAATTGTATATCCCTGGTTTAGAAGATTCCATTACAGAAGTCATGCTGAGAGCAGAAAATGTTTCCAGGTATGAAGACCAGCTAGAAAATACCAAGGCATATCAAGTGAACTTGCTGAAGCTTGAAATTTCAATTCAGTTTTAGTATTTTTATAATGTACGGCATATTTTTCAAACCTACACAATCTACAATGGCAGCCAAACTTTGCTGATAGGTAACTCAATTCCTTACAAATCTTCATCTAGCCTGCTAAGGCCACTAATTAGTTGGTGTTAATTACAGCACTGCATTTCTCTCTTAACAGAAGTGTGTTAATGGAGCACACTTAACACACTTAATAACTCTCTATTTTCCAGGATAATAAATGTAGGCTCCGTCACAAGATTGAAATCCCATAGGCCAGCATGGAAAATCACTACTCATTTAACATCTATCCAGTTTAACCCCAAGAATGCCTGGAGAGAGGAATGGTCCATGGTACCTTCTTGTGGCTTGACCATTAGTGATCCCTCTATCAACCACCTGGTTTTAATCTGCTTTGCTCTCTCTGGACGAAATTGAACAGAAATAGATGTGACATTGGAAGAAGTGCCTCTGCCCTCTATCAGAGAGTATGGAAAGATTTCCTTTGTTGGAATTGTGGTGCTGATATGAAACTATTAAACATATTGTGCAAGATTGCCCATGACATGCATTCTCTGGTTCCCTAGAACGGGTGTCTCCAACTTTGGCAACTTTAAGCCTGGCAGACTTCAACTCTGTTAAATTTATTTGATCATCTTTTCCTCTTTTTTTGTACAATATGGAAAATGGTTCTGTAAGTATACAACCACCAGGCCATGTGAGGTTTCATAAGTACTTTAAGTTGCATTTGAGGATTTTTGGGCAACTGATGCAGCCTCTGCTAAGTAAATGTTATGTGACCCTAATTTATCAACAGCCCCTTTTATAATAGATGATGATATTGTGTGGGTTATTGCCAATTTCCCATTCAAGGAAGGGTCTCACTGATACATGAGCAAAAACCTGGTAAAGGACACCTTGGCATGCCCTCACCTGCCTATGTAGCATCATTGAGCATCTAAGGGGGCTCAGAGACTGTCTTGCCATTGGTCTATTACTTTGGCTGATGTTTGTCTAAGAAACTACAAATCTGAAGTCACTTCCTTCTGCCTTTCTTCTTAGGCTCACACGTATAGAGCACATGCGCTTTGACTCAGCTATCTGCTAAGTTTTGCCAATTCTATAGTATATTACCTGTAATTAAACCTTATTTTTCATATATTTATAAAACCTGTTCCATCACTCATTGTTCTGGTCAGATTCCCATTCTCGGGGACACTCACAAATGCAGAGAGATCATGTCATCTCCCAATACCCCCTGCATTCTTATATGGGGTCAATGTCCACCTCTTTTGTTCCATCCAAACACAAATAACGCACTTCTGTACCAACACTGTAACCATACTTGCCAAAACAAAAGCATGAAAAAGCAGTGTCAGTAATTGACAAGCTAATGAGTATGAAAGTACATTCAGAAAGCGTTCTATTTGTTCTCTGTGCTTCTGCACTCATTTCTATCAGATGATTTGATGGAAGCAGGCTGCCAGCATGGAATTGTATGTATCAGGACAGTGTGGGTGCCTTGATTGTCCCTGCTTGCAGACATACCAAGTGGCATTGCAAAGTCAGCTGGAAGGCTCATGGGAGTGCAATACTGATCATTACCACTTGGGCTGGGTAGGAATATTTGCTAGTTTAATTGTTGGTATTTTACAGTAGTTCTGAAAAAAGGGAAAATCAAAGTTTATTAATTTCATTTTCTGAGTTCTTTTGGTTTAATTTGGGCAGAATTTTTTTTATATAGCCTTTAGCATGGAGTCCAGGGACTCCCTGAATTCCTTACGGTGAAGCCCTACAGACCATATCGTTCTACTTCCCAATTCTACACAGCTGTAAAATGGTGTGGGGCAATCCCATCTTTCTTTTGTTGTCGCTCCTACATTAAAATTTGATGATAGTGATCCAGTTTCCTGTCATTTTGAGTTGAAAAATATTTAACAGCTATGCATTCTAAAATAGGCTTAATGTAGAAGGAAAAAAAAATCCAAATTCCCATCAAAAAGCTCCTCCTCTTGAAAGAAAATATTATTTTGCATCATTATCCCACCAGGTATCCAAAATAGTTCAATGTAATCTACAGCCATCCAAATGTTAACAGGTTTTTTTTATTTTTTTAGAAAATGGAGAACCACTGCAGCATTTTGCAGTAACTCTCATCACTCATTTTGCTCTGTAAATTTGAACAATCATTTGCTTCTCCACAGTTTTAACTTTGCAGATATAAAATTCTTTTTTATTTATTCAACGTCTTTTTAAAAATGTAAAATATAAATATAATCAACTTTGTCTCTCTCAGAACCTCTCTCCAACTCCCGGGAATAGAGTCCCATCTTGGAAAATAAGCCCTATATGTAGGATTGTAATAAAGCAAACTGAAATGCTAATAAGCAAATACATACATATATAGAGAAAGTTGAGAAAAAAATAATCAAATCCGTCGATAACGATCTGCCTCTGGACTTTCTTCTTTCATGAGACAGCCTGGCTGATACATGAGATCCACAATAAATACTTGAGGGGGAAGCAGAAGTCCAGGTATTCCCAAAGGAGAATCATCAACCAATTTCACCTCATTCCACCCTCTATTATATTCACCACGATATAAGCTGCAATTAATAGCAATTCTGTCTGCCAGAACCTATGAAAAGAAGAACAAGAATATACTTTAGTTTTGTTATGTTTGTGATTGCCATTCTGGTAGAATTACAAGATATAGGGTGGAAAAATCTGAAGGACCACTGCAACCCTAAATTTTTCATTACAGCCAAAGAGACACATCATTGATGATAATGCTTTATAATTTGGTATGCTAATGGTTAAAAGAGAAAAAGGAGAAGAAGTCAATTGAATACTATTTAATGAAGAATTATTGGGGTCAGTAAGGAGCCAAACAGCAGTTGGTTTCAGTCAATCTACACAGAAGACATATTCTCATTCCTCCTTCTGAGAATTCACTGGAAGAATGACTGCAGATGGAAAGATTATTGAGTTTATTATCCCCGCAAAACACAATGGACTTGTTTTTGACATGTTATTTTTCAAATTATATTCCTCACTGTATGATTCAGTGAAAATTACTTAGATTCTTAGTATTCTTAGTCAACAACTTGGAATCAACTGCATACAAAGTACATATATATTTAAATCTTCAAATACCTCTAATAATGGTATTATTTCTTATACATTTATCCATAAATACAAGGATTAACTTAAAAGCAATACCTCTAATGTTACAACTTGCCAACAGATAATAGTACTGATGCACAAGAAATTCTGACAGCTGTTCTTTTACTTCAGCAGGAAATTGCTGTACGAAAACTTTGTTTTACTATTGCCTCCAATTTTTCAGCATTCTGATAGCATTTATTACTTCCTTTTCATCAAACATGTATAGCATTTATTCAGTGCCATTTTTTGACATTTAGATATCTTTATCAATCTACTATCAAGCCTTACTCTATAGATTTGGTCAGTATTGTTATTTCCATATTACAGAAAACAAAGTAAGATTAAGAAAGTATGTCTAGTCTTCCCATAAATTTTTCTGACATAAAATGTGCTCCTGATTTGAGTCATAACAGTGCATACCTTTTCATGCATAGGGCTTTTTCTGTTTATTTTCAGTGTTGCATTGTATTTGCTTTGCCTACAAGTTCATTAAAGATTTTAAATGGAGCTTATAAAGCAGTGTACAGTAGAAAAATGCATATCTATTGATTGGAAATCAATACCAAGTATGAGCAAAAATAAACATATGGAAAAAATTGAATACTATAATTTGAATATTACAATACTTACTCTGAATCTGATGGAATAGTAGCATATACTCCATATTCATTAAAACTAAACATATGCAACATAGAGCAACACATTACACCAGTGGTGTCAAACTCAAGGCCCGCAGGCTGGATCTGGCTCATAGGGTGCTTAGATCTGGCCTGTGGGGCTGCCCTGGAACAGTGAAGGAGCAGCCTGCAGTACCTCTGCCATGAAAACGGAGCTCAGGGATCTCCATTTTTGCTGACAGAGGGTTGCAGGAGGCTGCCACGGCCAAAAATGGAGCCCGGGCGGGTCACACACTGTCTCATCAAGCTGTGTTTTTGCTGGCAGAGGGCAGCAGGAGCCATCATGGTTGAAAAAGGAACCTCAACAAGTGACACCAGCTGGTCATGCCCCCTGGCCATGCCCACCCACTCCAGCTCCCCAAAGTCAAACACAACAGTGATGCGGTCCTCAATGAAATTGAGTTTGACACCTCTGAGCTACAGAGTTAATTTCTTTTACCTTGAAAAGCAAAGCTCTGTGATAGAAGGTCCCTTTCTCAATCTTCCCAATAGGTACCACATTGCATTTAAGCTCATATTCAATTTCACTTATATGAAGCTCCCAGCTGAATTCATGTAGATTATCTCTTTCAATGGGACCACCCAACCTTTCTGCAACAAACCTGTTTTCAAATCAAACAAGGTAAATTAAATCTATTTTATTGTCATAATAGTTAATTGGCTAAGAAATAATTCTGCTTCTTCACAACCACTTGCATAGAGTTTATGGTGGATCCTTTCACAGCTCATAATTTATTTGTGTGCCACTTGGGCAATTATTTAATGGCAATAGATTCTAGGATAACATAAATATTGATCTGATCTAGCAAGACAATTTGATGTTCTAAAGGATAGATATCTAACCTTTTGGCTTGCCTGGGCTGCACTGAGTGAAAAGAATTGTCTTGGGCCACATTCAAAATATATAATAAATGCATATAAATCACATAATAATATTAAAAGTTTATGGACTTGTGGGGCTGCATTACTTGCTGTCTAGGGTTACACGCAACTTGTGGGCCATAGGTTGGACATGCCTGTTGTAAAGGACTCCATCCTTTGGATTTGTGAGGATAGGTTGTGGTTTCCACAACTTTGGAACAATACTCTTTATTATTTGTCTGTTCAGATTGAAATAAAGTGAAAGGATTAGATTAACAATTAATAGAAAATGTGCAACTTTTAATTTTTTGCAGGTTATCTAATATTGTTTTTGTGTTCTAATCTGTGACATCTAATCTAATCATGTATGTTTTCAGGACTTACCGTATTTTTTGGAGTATAAGACACACTTCCCCCCCCAAAAGAAGGTGAAAATCTGGGTGCATCTTATACACCAAATGTAGCCAAAAACGTGAGGCACAGAGGTGGTGGTGGTCTGTGGCAATCCCTGCAGCTTGGAACAGCTGATTGGGGGTATTCCAGGAGGCTGATCCACCTGCCAATCAGCTGCTCGTGCTGAATCAGGCTGCAATAATGTGCTGAAGCTGACCTGGCTGTTCACTATTTGCTGCAATGACATGTCAGACTTCCATCTTCTCCACCTAGCATGATTAAGGATTGGGGGCATTAGGAATTAAATGCTATCATTCAACAGCCTAAGGATGGGAAGCATCTCTTAAGCTTGCCACTATGTTTCACTGGCTCTCAGTTCTGTTTGTCCTATTTCTCACCTTTCTCATCTTGATTGTCTAAGAAGAAAAGCATGCAATTTAAACATGTACTTCTTTGTTTCAGCTATGCCAATTTAGTCACATAGAATCAGTTTCAATGCTAGTCTGGATTCTGAAGACACAATGGTAATAGTGTGTCTGGCAAATAAAATAACATTATATCCATTATAGTCTGTTGTTGTAAGTGTATGCTGAAGATTTGGTGATAGATGAAAATATTGTCTGTCTGTTAGATCATGCAAACCAAGCAGTACAGATTATTTTTTGAAATATTCCTATGTTTAATATCTAAAGGTTAATAAAATATCAGTTTATTGGGTTGGTTGGTAAGTAGCACACTTTGTTCAAATATTCCTTATTGAACCACCTATGAGAAAAAAGCTGTTTAAATGCCCTTCTTGCCCTAAATTTACTCAATCATGATTTGTATAGTTTGCTGCAGTAAAATGAGAAAGGCAGCTTTTGGCTCCAAGTGGACAGCAGAAACTGATCAGAGCTGTCAAACTGGTATTCCAAGATAGGTTGTCAATAGGCTTCTTTAATAATTAGCAAGCCTAGTTTGGCATAGCAAGACTATTCCACAAGTCAATACCTGTTAGGAGCAGAATGGATTTTAATGAAGAAAATGAAGCACAAACTGGAATCCAGAAGCTCCATGTGATCTATCAGCATTCCTTCTGCAGGCCTCATAGGCTGTCCCCTGAATATTCAGAGCCAAACATCTGAACTTTTTTTTTTTTTCATTTTTGGAATTGGAGACATTTAAAGGATAAAAAGAATCTCTCAAGCCTTGTTTAAGCTACTCAAACTACACATGGACCCCAAAATGGCAACCATAGCTATCTGATGAAAGCCTGACCATTATTTTTACCTGTCTCCTGTGTATGAGGAGCACATGTAAAAAAGAGGCAGGACTTCAACTGCATGGTCATGATTGAAGATTACCTAGCTCCTATGAATGCCTTTGGCCCAATGAGCATTGTCTACTTAGTGCTTGAGTGCAATCTTTAACACATTATGCTAAATCTGGAATGGTCCTTGAGTTGAGGGAGATTTCACACTTTGGGCCTAATATTCTGATGGATTTTTTGCCAAAGGAAGGAACACAACAGTGAGGAGAAGTGGCCAAACTTTACTCAATGATCCTTGGACGCCTGCTTTGCAAGAAAGAGGAGATGTGAACAATAGAAAGATAGAAATTTTGATACTTTTTGGGGTTGAAAGGTGGGAAATCTAAGTAAGTTAATTCATGGACAAATTTTGAGCAAGTGAGACAGATATTTAAACAAAGGGAAATGTATTTTTTAATTGCAAAGCTGCTAAGAATTCCATTATTGAGGGGATGGAATGTTGACATCATCAAGAGTGCACACTTGATTAGGATGGAATATCTGTGATTTCTCATCTCTTGCTTCCTAGATAAACTTTTTAGGTGAAGAATTAAAGACTATCTTGGCAGAACAAACATAGTCATGTTTGCATTATGCATTAGTCTGGGGATGGTCTAATTTATGTATGCAATTTGGGGCAGAGACAGCAGAGAGAAATAGGGGAAAAGTTTGCATCAGGAGTGGTAGAGGAAAGAGGGAGACAGAAAGAAGAGGCAAAGAAAAAGGTGGAATGAAATTTTGGAGAAAGGTTTGCAGCTTGATTATTTTAATTCTTCAGTCATGGTTCGATATAACCCTTTTTTCCCCTGAAACTCTTTAAATTAGGGGTGTCAAACAGGGTGCTTAAATCTGGCATACAGGGTCAGCCTGGAAATAGCAAAGGACTGGCCCACAGTGCCTCTGGCAGCCAAAATGGGGCATGGGGGGGGCGCATGCACTCCCTCCCCCCCCTAATTTGGCAGCTTGAGGCACCACGTTTTCGCCAGCAGGATGCTGCAGGAGGTGTCCATCCCATCTCCCCCTCCGGTTGGCCCATGGAGAACTACAATGCTGATCCGGCTCTCAAAGAAATCCACTTTGACACTCCTGCTTTCAATGGGTTTTATTTGCTTTACTCTTTTTATATATGAGTAAGTCACTTTGAAAATCAATTTAAATAATGTTCTATCTCAACATAGTCTATATAATTCCTACAAACTTACCCTAAATTATCTCCCAACAGATTAACAGTCATATTGTATTTGTGGAAAGTATTCAAAATAGAATAAAACGGAAATTCCAACCAGTAGACAGTCTAAATAAATTGTTTGAAAGATTCCCTTTGTATTGCTAACACATGCATTTGACATACTCACTGTGCAAGAGCTACCACTTGCTCTTTGCTGGTTGGTAGTGGCAGAATTGTTCTGGAAATCTCAGTAATATAATCATACAAGATGGGGTCAAAAGGGGGAATCCATAAAGCTTTTCCTGGGGTTTCAACTACTTTAGGTATGACTGCTTCCAACTCTTCATCTTTTGGTTTTTCTTCTTCTTTTTTCCCCTTCCCCTTCCTTTTGTAAAAAGGTAACACTGATTATTATTATTATTATTATTATTATTATTATTATTATTATTATTATTATTATTATTTATTGGATTTATATGCCGCCTTTCTCCGAAGGACTCAGGGCGGCTTATATCAAACAAAACAATCCCAATAAATACAAATTAAAACATACTAAAACAAATTAAAACCAATTTAAAACAGTAGACCCTATCAGTCCTAGCTAGGGTGTTTAAACAGGCAGGTCTTAAGCTCACGGCGGAAGGTACGAAGGTCGGGGGCCAGCCGAAGACCCATGGGAAGTTGATTCCAAAGGGTGGGTGCGGCTACAGAGAAGGCTCTACCCCTGGGTGTCGCCAGCCGACATTGTCTAGCCGACGGCACGCTGAGTAGGCCCTCTCTGTGGGAATGCACCGGGCGATGGGAAGTCGATGCTGGTTGCAGGTGGTCCGACAGATATCCTGGGCCTAAGCCATGAAGGGCTTTATAGGTTAACACCAGCACCTTGAATCTCACCCGGAGGGCAACTGGCAACCAATGCAAGTCGCGCAGGAGAGGTGTAACATGGGAGTATCGGGATCCTCCCATTACAACCCGTGCTGCTGCATTCTGAACCAGTTGAAGCCTCTGAGTGGTCTTCAAGGGCAGCCCCAGGTAGAGAGCATTGCAGTAGTCAATCCGGGACTATATTAGAAATATCTTTCTTTCTAAAGCTTTTATTTTAATCAGCATAGAAAGGACAGAGGCTCATTCAGAAAAAAGAATTATGAGATTCTTCTCCAAGGTACATAGCACAAGAAGTATTTCTGTCGTATTAGAATTTTCCAGCACTTTTCAATGATCTCTCTTCTAACTTCATGTTCAAAATAATATTTTGGGGTTTCTTCCTACATACTTTTTTTTTTTTTATAAAGAAGCAACCCCAGAGTTCCAAAAATTTTAGCTAATTGTCATAAAATATTTATATTTCCTACCATATATTTCCTACCAATCAATAGTGCAGGTGTCACTAACATGGGACAAGTCTTTTTCAATTAACTCCCATTATAATTATGATCCAGGAGTTTCTTATACTCCACATCTGGCAAGCTTTCAATGCACATATTAGAATATGCACATTTTTGTTAGAAAATTCAGGTTGAAAAAATGCCACAGATAACTTATAATACATAAAGAAATCATCCCCACTGGTAATGGTTTGTTTGGTTCTGGCAATCCTTAAGTTACCTCTATAAAGTTTTTATGGTAATGGTGGAACTGGAACCTGCATAAATTCAGTTATTTAAGGACAATAAAGCTCTAGTGAATAGAAAGAACCTTTTCTTTAAAAATCTGAAAAGACAGGAAAAAGCAAGCAAGCACGCACACAAAAAAGCAGCAAACAAAAATATAAATGCAACAAGGAGAGAATCGATAAAGCTTATTCAATGAATCAAAGGAAAGCAAGTTGCTATAAAATCATGAGCACATGGTCAATTTATATCTATGCCCATCCTGGATGTGCAATATAGCTCTGAATAAGTGCTTCTTATGATATATTATACCTGAGGCCGAAGGTCATAATTTGCAACCTTATTCTGAAATTATGACTAATGGCAACTCAGAAATAGGTCTTTTCAGCGGTAACCTTATAGCCACAAAACATCCTTCTAAAAATGTCTGCCTACTTCTTATTCTATGATTTTCTCACTAACAAATATGAATTTTTGAACATTAATTTAGACCTTTTAATTTTCTTCTGCTGCTAAAATATTCGGTGTTTTTAAACAGCATTATCTCTGTAATATTTTAGTCATTTCTTTACTGAAGTTATTTTATTATGTGTTATTTGTGTTTTTCTTAGTGTCACCCTGAGAGCTTTTACCTGCTGGGAATACAAGACCACCAATCTACTATACACTAAATGAAGTAGACTGGTATTGTAAAAATATGTTACAGTTACCCATTTAAAATATTTTGAAACAATTAATAGCTGCACATATTTCAGTGTGGTTTGGAATTGCTATGTTTAACTGAATTGAATCATCAGAGATTGCTATGCACAAGTTACCATGGCATTGGTTTTATTTAGGTGCCTTGCAGTAACTTTAAAATGTTAAAACTTTTAAGCACTTAACAAAGGGTCTGAATTCTCAGCACTATTTCTAAACAATTTGAGACCTGAAAAAAAGAGTAATATAAGAAAAATGTATATGATCTGAAGAAAACTCAGAGTATAAGAGTAATATAAGGAGGATGGACCCAGATGAATGCTATTTTTCCATGCTAGATTGTTTTGGTCACATATAATTTAATGGATACTGGATAATTTGATATTGAAAAAAAAGCTCTGAGAATATTCAGAAGTGGAACATTTCAATTACATCCTGTGACATGATGAATGTACAAGGAAATCTAAGAAAAAAGTATTGGCTGAAGCTCAGTCTGACTAACATGGATGGGCTGTTTGCTATAATTAATACTGTTTTCTAAATTCATTTATCTATTTAAGTAGAAAAGGGCTTCATATTGATATGAACAAGAAAAGGCAGAGTTGTGACGTTATACAAAAAATAACTGCCAGGCTACAAAGAGACTGTTTGAATTGTATGTTATATCTGGTAGTGGAAAGCAATACTATGCTAATCAACTTTGCTTCCTTGAGCTTGTTTTTAGAATGTAGGCCCTTGGGCCAAACTCTTTACCCTCAAGCTTGAAACAAGAATACCAATACCTTGATCCTTTCTCTCTAGAGCTTCCTTTACTGATTGAAGAAGACCGTCCTGGAGAGTCTGGTTTTTCATCCAATGAACTATCAAAATTACAAAATAATTGCCAATATCTCTTCATTTCTGTAAGGCATAGGAATTCTTAACGAACTGAGAGGAGAAGGGAAGCATTATTAAGAATCCTTGGGGGCCTTCCAAGCAAAACCAATAGGCAAAATAATTTTCTGTGGAAGAATCCTTTCCTTGCACTCCAATGGAATGCAGTACTAAAAACTTACATTCCATATTAATTTAACTTTTGCTTGCTTCCATCTTTTATAACTACTTGACTAAGCAATTAATTTTAAAATTATTTAAGTCAGTTCAGTCATATTTACAATCAGTAGGCACCTCAAAAATAGCTGCTTTTAAGGCACATTTCCATATTTTTTATCAAGTAGCACCATTATGGAAGCCAATGGAGAATTCAACAGATGAAGTTGAGCCATTTTGAATGAATCCAGTGATTGTGGTTTAAACAGATGATTTATGGTTTAATGTCTTAGGTGAAAGCAGCCAACTGTGATATATTAAATATAAACCATGGCTTCATGTAATATGTGCATTCCCACTGTTTTCTAGATTGGAATAAAATTTTTTGCATTTTCAAACATGGCTGATGGGGGAAACATACATCACCCTCAAAGGATTCATGGTGCAACTATCCTTGAGAGGTGGATATAGCCCCATAACAGTGCTTTGACAGAACACAAATTCTTCTTCCATTTTTGTGTATATGGTGGGGGGCGAGGGTGGGACTTGGATCTTTCCTAATCATCTTATCCAGACAATTGTGTCACATGAACTGCTGTGTTCTGAGATACAGAAGGATGCTTTCGGAGAAAAAGCGCAGGGGCAGAAAGGCTATTCTATTTTATTTGGAGTGTACAGTAATAAATAGATACTACATACTACTCTGTCCTCTTTGTGTCCTAGTTTGTTTCTTTTTTAGCAAAAGCAGTAGCAAAGAATATATCCTTAATTACACCAATTGTATCAAAATAAATTAGTTGACTTTTGATCACATTAAAATAAGTTTGAAGTTAATTTTTTGAGTCCTCTAAGGTAAATATCCATAAAGACCCACTGAATCTGATAGGGTATTTTCTTGGGGAAAAATTCTGCATAGGACTGAGTATAGCAAACTAGTTTGGATTCAATCCATTTAATCTTTTGGGCAATTATTAAGAAGCTGTCTACTGTACTATGCAATACCAAGCTAGCCTTATAGAGGCAAAAAAAAAAAAAAAAGCCATTCACTAGAGATGCAGTAATAAAATATATGTACGTAAATTATTGGGTGCCTATGTGTAGAGATAGATATACACATATATACTGTATTTTTCAGAGTATAAAATGCACTTTATTTTGGGGGGAGGAAAATAAGGGGGAAGAAAATCTGCTTGAGAGGCTCTCTGTTTTTGCAGCCTCCAAAAGCTCCGTTTGCAAAGGAGCCTCTCTTTGCAACCTTTTGGAGGCTGTTTGAGAGGCTCTCTGGGAGGCTGCATTTGCAGCCTCCAAAAGGGTGGGGGCCGGCGAGTGGGCAGGGTTACATTCGGTGTATAAGATGCACCCAAATTTTCACCCTCTTTTGGGGGGGAGGAAGTGCATTTTATACTCTGAAAAATACGGTAATTTAACAATGGTAAATGTATTTCATTCCATGTTTGAATCAGGAAATATATGTGACTATTGATAATGTCACATGTATATCCTTTTAGCATATTTATATTAATATATATAAATATTGTTTTGTAAGTGTCTTAAATGATTATACAGTACAAAAGACACAAGAGCTATCTCGTTTGCAGTTGAAATCAGAGTAGTATCAAGAATCCATTGGTGTTAATGCTATGTAATATTGATCTTAGTTGCTAATTAAAACATATAAAACATGATGTGAGTTGCTAGTTCTGCTTTGATTACCACCAAGAAGGTTTTCTCTGCTTACTACCACTTATGAATTAATGAATTTTCCAGCTTCTATATGTAGATAACACTCTGGATAATTTTTTGAGTCTGGAAAATTTACTAGTGTTAATAAATAATCAGTTATTTTCTGGACATAGAATACAATATAGTACAGGTAGTCCTTGGCCTACAATCATTCATTTAGTGACCATTCAAAGTTACAATGGCACTGAAAAAAGGCACAAGACCATTTTTCAAACTTATAATGATTGAAGCATTCCCATGGTCACATGACCAAAATTTAGATGGTTGATAACCAGCATGTATTTATGACAGTTGCAGTGTTCTGGCATCAGCTGATCACCTTTTGCAATCTTTTGACAAACAAAATCAATGAGGAAGCCAGATTCATTTTTAAAAAGTGTTATTAATTGAACAACTGCGATGATTCACATCTGTGGCAAGAAAGGTTGTAAAATGGACCAAAACTCACTTAAGTCTTGCTTAGCAATGGAAATTTTGGGTTCAATTGTGGTTGTAAATCAAGGACTACCTAGATGTAGCTTTTACTAGAAATCACCATCTTGCCAGATAAAGTCAGAACAAATAGGAAATATTGCATAAACTCTTGTTTATCTATTACTTAAAGCCTCAAAAGGAGTTTCATGCAGGAACTTAGTATCATAATGGAATTTGTCTTAACCAGTGTGGCAAAATAGCTTATTACTGATGCCACAATGATTGATAGATATGAATGAAACTACATAAAGTTAAATTGGTGTCTAAAAGGTGCCACGAGATTTTTAAATTTGAGAATCTGTTTTTCACAGAAACTTCCATAGCTTTCTTATTTTAGATCATCATTCTTATTTCAAACTCTGATAAAGGAAGTAGCTTGATTTTTCTAAAAAGAAATCTAATTTATACATTTTTAAATGTACAATTCATGAAAGATAAAAGAGCAGTTACAAAAATTTAAATACTTACTTATTTCTGCTAGATTTCCTGACACTGCTGGCAGACACCCCAATTCGAGACGCTATGATCTCTTGTGGCTTTTCTTCGATTGTTATGGAAATTGCTGGGTGTTCACTGAAACAGAAAGGATGTTATCGTATCAGACATTTATTCTGCATATTGCTCAGAATAAAACATCTGAAAATTTAATTCTTTTTCAGTGCTGCTGAGTTTAGCCTAAGAAAATTCAAACAGGTTGTTTCTATAGGTATTAAATATAGCATCTTAGTTATGGAAGTTGTGACTGAGCAATGAGATTTTAGAGTGGAAAATATATATGAGATTAAGAAATAATTTGTTATTTCATTTTATGTACATAGACACAATTTCTCCCTATATATGTATATTTATGTGGTGTGAGACCAGTTTCCTTCTATCACTTCTACTTCTTTTGTGTGTACTTAAATCCTATTTTTGTATGGGTATTACCTTCTGTTGATATGGATGCTTCAACCTAATTTATGAAATTTGAGAAAATGAACATTTCTTAAGGCAAATGATTCTCCTTACACACTAGTGTTGAGTGAAACTAATAAGCTGTGTAGAGAGCTGGAAATATGAATACTGAGGATTTAATGCAGTCCAGTTTGTGCATCCTTTCCCCCTACCAGAAGATAAGATTGCTTTAAATAGCACTTACTTATATACTACTTCAGAGTGTTTTACAGCTGTCTCTAAGCGATTTACAGAATCCACATATAGCGCCCAACAATCTGGGTCCTCATTTTACCGACCTCTTAAGATGGAAGGCTGAGTCAACCTTGAGCTGGTGAGACATGAACTGCCGAACTGCTGGCAGGCAGCACGCAGCAGAATTAGCCAGCAATACTGCATTCAAACCACTGCACCACCATGGTTAGATTAATATTAATGCATATTTTAAAAAGCTGAACCTCAAAACTTTACGTTTATGAAAAGAAATATTAAAAACTCGGTATTAATGGAACTCTGCTCTTTAATGGCCTATTGAAATAGCTTTGAACAGGATTGAACTTGCTGATCAGCTATAACAGAGGTGTCAAAACTCATGGCCTGAGGGCCAGATGTGTTACATGCTGGCCACCCCCACCCCCATTTTAGCGAAGGGGGGGAAGTTTCAATACATCATGTGATGACAACTTGTTACGGGTTTGACACCCCTGAGCTATAAAGTTTCTTGTGTGAACTCATTAGCTCTCCACCCACCACTTGAAAGAGATGTTGTAAGATTAATGTGATTTACTATAAACACTGCCTTTAGAATAAGGAATAAATACAGACATGTAAATCTCTTAGTGGAAAGAGAAGGTTATTTGGAGCAAGACATTCCAGAATATTTCATGAACAATGGAAAACCTTTGCCTGAAACCTTGGAGAATTGGATTGGCTGGCTTTGGATGAAGTCAATTATTAAGTCTCTATAATAATCTTATTAGTAGACTCACAGTTCTGATAGTTTAGCATTTATTAAAATTATAGCACGATGATCATTAAGCTCCTGAGCACAGAGTTCCTCCAGTGACAATAGTTTTTCACCAGGTTTCACCTATAAGAAAATTTCAATAAGGTATATGATATAAATTGCCATCTCTAGAAAGTTTACAAACGTTATTGGGAATTCTTGCTAATACTATATTAGTAGTATTAATATTAATTTAGTGTTAAGCACATAAGAATAATGTTCATGAATAAAATGCCTGAAATGAAATTCAGCTTCATTTTAGCATATGAAGATTTACAGTTATATTCAAACTAAGATTTTTGATTTAAACAAGCTTATTAGTTTATTAAAGAAACAATCAAACAAATAAAACAAGTTTATTATTGGTTTATTTGGCATCTGACAAGATGTTGTTTTAAATCACAATGTTTTACATAACAAATATCTATTCAAGCCAGTTTTTAAGTTTCTTTTAAATGATCAATTTTATTATTGTACATCATAATAAAACAGATATTACAGTATTAAGCTTTTTGAACTTTTTAACTTGAACTATTTGCATGAATAGCATTTAATTATTAAAAAACCCTGTTAAAATATTTATTATTTTACTGTTGTTCCTGTTTTGAATGATCTTTTGTTCCTTTAGACATGTTACAAAATTAGTATTTTTATAAACATCAGCAATAAAATATACACTGATGATTGTATGGATTCAAACTCATGTTCATCTTTCAGCAAAAAAATAAAAACACCATATTATATGATCAAATTATAAAATAAGCAATAGTAATAAAATTATTTCTGAAGTTTTTTAATCTTTAAAAAATAAAGTAACATATACATTAATATTTTTAAAAATCCAACTGAGAAAAGTGTAACAAAGTAAAGTATTAAAAAGCTTCTTTGTATATATACTTATAGTTAAGACAAGAGCAAATAAACCTCAGTCCTATTTATACTTGTGATAATAAATGTTTAGCATTTATCCTCACATGACCCAGATAGTGGGAAGCGCAGTGCATTTTCGTAAATGTGAAGTCTTTTCTTGCTGTGATCTCTTATGTACTGGTGATGTTAACTAATGATCTTTGTTTGATATGCAGCAGTTCTATAAAGACTCTTAATGTATACTTAAAGCAAGTTTACCTGTCCATAGTCATAGAATCCATCCAAAATTATGTTAGTTGATGCTAAAAAACCCATTTGACTATATTTTTGTGGAAGATTGTGATCAAGTATCTTTTCCAATGCTGCTTCACTGAAGTTATTTTTGCGACCAATAGAGAGGTTAATTTCATCAAGAATATCTAAAGCACTTTAGCAAAGAAACAAAAGAAAAGAAAAAAATTACCAAAAATATTGTTCCAATTCATTACAATATTTCTCCTATTATACTGTAATCTTTTACAAACAATTTATACAGTACTGAAATACATCTGATTTCACAACTGTATCGACCAGCCTTCTCTAGTTCTCTGGAGACCATTCTCACAAAATAAAACAGATAGGACAAGAGACGAGTAAATTTATATGATAGTAAAAGTAGTCAAAAGATACCAAATCACAAAACCAACAGTCTTGTGTAAAATATCAAAATTTTGCTCATATTCCAAAAGTTCTCATTGAACTTGCATTAGATATCCTAATCTCAGGATATTTGGAAATATTTTATTGGGGATACCAACTGGAAGTAAGGCAAGCTCACTGGTTCTGTCAGTGCTGTTTATGATCTATGTGTAAGTCTAATACATGACTAATCCCTTTTTGCCATTATCTAATTCTCTCCAACAATATTTACTTGGATTTAAGCAATTGAACCTTCATCCCCAGCTTACATCCCTTAAACTGATGCTATCCTGATGTATTGGTCCACAATTTTTATTACTTTACTGAACATAGCCAAGCACAATCATGTGCCACAAGGATTCATTATTTATATGATACCTACAAAAGAGTGTTTATTAGTGTGTTCCAATTATCCTATAATAAAACAGATGAAATACAAAATCTAACAATACAAAAATTAAAAGGCCAACATGACTGAAGTAAAGATACAAAAAGGCAGCATTAAAAATATAGTTATAATAAATAACAATAAATTTTAAAATAAAAAACATACTTTATATTATGAAAAACACACCCTCAGGCACAAAACTATCATCAGGCTTCTTTCAGAGAAGGGACTGTGTTAAAAATGAAGGTGTGACTGTTGTGGGATGAGTGATGAAATGGAATATCTGATGCAACATGTTGTGCCTAAATATGGATACACTATAATACAACTTGGAGACAAGATGGATGTAAGTCAGCATTAAAACAAAGATCAGATCCTACCACCATTGACACTACTACTTTGGCATCTCAACTCACCCCAGCCTGGTCATTTCAGCTGCTGTTAATTCATCACTTGCACAAACCATAACAGCCCAACATGCATTTCTTCGGACTTCATCATTCTTAGAATGCAGAAGCTTAACAAGAGGTTCAAGTCCACCAGAATTTCGTAACTGAAAGACAACATTTGTTTGTTTGTTTGTTAAAATTTATTTATTAAGTCTTGCTATGGGACTACTCAACAATAACAAAACAATAAAATTTGAAAAAAATGATAAAAATGTAAATATAACAATAGCAAAGAAAAAAATAAACAATGGAGGTGCAATAATATGAAATTAAAAGAAGATGGGTGGAGTGGGAGCAGGAAGTGTAGGGGAGAGATGGGATCAGCTTATTAGTCCAGCAGCCACCTCCAGTGATGCTATGCTCCTTTATTGGGTCCCCGGGCCAATCAGCAGAGCCAGGTCTTCAGGCCCTTTAGAAGAAAGGAAGGGAGGGGCAAACTTCAACCTGGGGGACAGGATGTCCCAGAGGCTTGGTGCTACAGCAGAGAAAGTTCTTCGCCTGTATCCTGTTAGAGTTCCTTGACTGACAAGATACTCAGCAGGCCTCCTCTGCTAGTACAATAGGACAGGCTTGTTATATATAAATATCAGTAGGTTGGCAAGGACTGCACTCAACCTAAGGAGCAAAATTGCTGCCAAGAATACTTACTCAATTAGGACTGGATAATTAAGGCTATACTTATAGTGAAATAGCACTAGAGATTTCCTTTCTAGCCAAGGTAAGGTAAATCCTCCAAAGAGAAATAGAAGGACTTGGCTTTTTCCACAAGGACTAAGATAGGTTTGAAGTACCTACTAATGAGACCGAATGTTATAAAATTATTTGGTCTCAACCACAATTGAGATTGGCAATTTTATTTTATTAAGCAAAGCAGTCACCAAGTGAAACTGTGACTGAGTTTATGACCTTGATTTAGCTTTCCTTTGTTTTGCCCGCAAAGGTCATAATGTTACTTTTTTATCACCATGGTATCTATGAATGGTCACTGCCCAAGTAGTCACTAACCTACCTGTAAATCAACAAAATGGCTAGAATGCTGGCAACTGCTGAAGCTGCTAATTACTGGACTTTCCTACTTCCTGCTATTGCTCTCCCTTACTGATTCCTATTCACTTTCTATTTCTGAACAAGCAGCGAAAGAACTGATGGATGTAGCTGTTAACTTTCAAAAAAGTGGTGCAGAAACATTATACCTTGAGAGAGAAGCATGTGAATGGGTAACATCAGAAAGAAAGAGGTAACTGGCTGTCCTGTGGAAGGAAGTCTAACAAGAATGTATTGCAGTAAAATAGTGCCTTTCCTACAATCTGAAACCTCATCTATCCACCAATAAGAAATGATATTGAAGCTTTTTCAAATTAGTTAGACACAATTTGTAATAACAAATTTGCATGCTTATTGAGAAGCAGATGGATCTGTGAGTAAATATATCAACTAGAACATAGCAATTGCATTAGATGTTAACCAATTTTAAAATTAAAAATTATAAATTTTGTGTTTAGAGAGCTAACAAGGTTGCCCTATTGCCAATCCCGGAGGTCAAATATATGCAAATAGCCTTAAACTGACTAGTAGCATTGAATTTCAGAGTAAGGTTTCTCTTTATATTACTTGACAGGGCTGTGCACAGCATTCAAAGAGGGTGTTTTGCAAAGGAGGTTGTGTGGGGAAAAATATCTCTCCTTAAAATCTTAAAGCAGCCATGTCTGTAGCTGGTTTGCATTGCTGGCAATCTCAGTAGAAGTACTGTCTGTGCATCCATACACATGAATAGACAGCTGGAGAATAGCTTTGAAGCAGCCCTCAGGCTTCCAAGCAAAGCAGCCAACCAAAAATTTTCGTTGTACAATAAGCTTTACAAAATGCATCTTCAAAATGCTTTCCACAATCCTATGATTTTATCACAATTCTAAATGGAAAGCCTGATGTCTGGGTATTTTTTTACATGGAAAATATGAACTTTATAACAAAATAATTATGTGCTTTGTGTTGATTACACCCATCATTTTTTTCACCATGAAGTATAACAAGGATAAAATTTCTCCTTAGGATTTATATATACTATATAGCTAAACGAAAGCTGATCTTACTTAGATACTTTTTTCTGTTTCACAATTCAATTTCTAACCTGCTTGCCTTTTGAAATTTTTCAAATCTGGCTGAGAAGCCAAAAGGTAACTAGCATGAATATAAGCATTGTAAATTGTTTATTGAAACTGACAATTTTACACAACCAGGTATTAGAGATCCAATATTAGAGAACCAAAACTTTGACCTTTACCTAGAAATACAGTAAAATATGCTGATCCAAGAAAGCTGTGTGATATGAAAAATGCCAGGATTTGTTTTTCCTAATATAGAGGACAGACATATGCCTTACCTCAGTTCTGGCCTCAGTATCACAGCCCATAGCAGCCACAGCAAGAGCTGCTCTGCTCTGCACAATACTGTTAGTGGAATTCAGTGGTTCTACAATGGCAGTCATAAAACCATGGCTTTGGATGGTGAGACGTAATGGCTCCTGCATGGCTAAGTTTGTGAGAACAGAGGCAGCACTAGCCACGGCACCATCTCTTTTACAGCTCAGAACACTAATTAGCGGTTCGATGGCTTCAGCTTCAGCAACAGCACTAGGAAATGGGAAAGGAAATAACCGCAAAGTTATATTACTCTTCCCCAGGCGACTTATGGTAATTAAATCGTGCATAGTGAAAAGACAACAATAAAATGTCAATAAAACTAAAACATTTTCAATGAAAATATAAGAAAAAATAATGAAACTTCCAAACTCCGTTAGTTAAAACATTCAGCCCCAGTAGTATTAAAATCTGATTCAATTACAATTAAATCCAGACTTGAAAGATGATATCTCATTCAGAGAAAGGCTTGAGAATATGAATAGGTCTTGAGGACTGTTAGTAAATGGCTATTTGTCTAACTAGTTGGTCAGGCAATATATAAACCAACAATGTATGTTTGCAGTCAGAAAGGTATTATATTGCTTTAAGACTGTATTGCATCATCCTGTATCCTGATTGGCTAAGCTCTGTAGCTAATGTACTTAAGGGAAGTCTGAATCATGGCTTGTGTGGATACTACACCATTTTACCTACTTATTTGCTGTAACTCTCTACCTGATCTCTCTGCATGATCACTGTTTGATCATAGCTACATGTTGCTTTCTACTATTTATTGAATGTTTTGATATTGAACTTGTTCCTGTTTTGAAACTCAGGAAGAACTGTTTTATTGTGTATGACTACAACTGGTAAGAAGACTTTGTACTTGAAATATCCCTGGATTGATCTTTTAACTCTCGTCTTATCTGTGTATGACTTGGATTGTTTTTGGACTTTCCTTTACTTTATTCTAAAAGTAAATGACTACCACAACTCAGTGTATTTGTATGTTAACTGTGATTGTTCACAACCATTCCCAGTCGCTTTTCATGCGTATACTCAAAGGGTACTCTGCTCAATAACCCACAACATCGGTTATGAGCCAAGAATATCTTTAGTTCTTCAATCGTCAGTTCTTCAATCTGACATGGTGGCAGCCCCTTTCCTATAAATTCAACTGTCTGCTAAGCACAATGAAATCTGGCTTTCCAACTTTCTATTCACTTACTTTTTGCATTCTAATCTTAATATTGATCCAATGTTTCATTGTATAGTGTTATCCACAATACATGCAATGAAGTGGATTCCATTACAAAACCTATTTATTTGCATATATTTTATGCCACATATTCTCAGAATTGGTTTCACTGAGTTTGATGTGATTTATATTTTCTGTACAATAAACTGAATTGAATACAGCCAGATCTACAATCTAGTGAAGCAGTTTAGTCAAAATCTCAAAGTGGAAATTTTCTATGAAAGACTCAATTAAATAAAGTACAGAAGCAAATATAATTGTGAACATAAGAATTCTTTTATATAATCCAATGAACTAGTAACTTTTAATATCCTAATAGAATTTTCTTTCTTAGATTATAGAGAGACCAAGAACAAAAAATACCGGTACCTAAATAAATTTTTTATCACAAAGTCAGTTTTTAGGCTTCGGCAAGGCAACTTCCTTGATTTCATCTATTTAAGCAATAGAAATTTAAAATAAGCAGGAAGTAGCAAATGTCCCTCACTCCAATCCAGGCAAAGATTTTTTTTTTAAGTGTTATGTCTATTTTAAGTGGAAAATATTTTTCAGATTGAATGTTGATAATAGTAACTAATTTATGATAGAAATTAACTGATAGCCATAGGGTTTCAGGAGCCATATGTTGATACACTAATCTTAAGCAATGTTTTATATATGTTAATACTGTCTTTACTGTCAATTAATCTTAGTAGAAGTAGAAGTCCTATATACATCTATGTGGAGATTTCAGGAAGTAAACACTGTACAAATTCTGCATGTGTGAGCACAGACCTTCCTATTAAGTTGCCAATATCTGTGTCCCATGCAATGAAATTTCCTAATTTAAAGCCCAATTTAATTACCTGAAAATGTAGTTTAGGGTTAGGATTTAAGACATTTTTTCCATGAGACCCTTTTGTAATCCCACACATGGGACTTACTGTATTCTGGTGAGCTCAGCAGGAGCTTTCTTCTTGCACAAAGAAATGTTTCTGATATTTCTAACAGGTATTAATAAATTCTATAGGCTGTCACTAGGGGTCACTGTTATGTCATATTAAGAATCTAAGTATTACTCTATTGAAGGATAATTATGAGAAAAGGTTCCAATGAAACATTTATAAATTAGGCAAATAATATAGAAAAATGTCAAGTTATTTGCATAAATATTATTCCATGTAAATTCCTAAGTGTTATTATTGAAAGTGTGTAGTAATATTTAATATTAGTGTGTTTCAACAATAAAGATATCCATAATGTGCTTCTTTGTTTGTTTATTTGGATCTTGGTTTTATTATTTTTTTTGAATAATTCAAGGTGGTGAACATATCCAATACATCTTCTTATACACATACTTTATATTACCGAGATTACCAACACATATTTGTGGCATAGAGAGAAGATCTGAAATTGTTCTTTGAAGATTGCATTTGGAAACTATACTTACAACACTACTAAAAACTTCCAGTTATATTTGTGATCTTTCCAGTGAGCAGAAATACCTGCTCTTTGAATGTAGTGTCGCTTGGGGAGCATTCCAGCTATGAAATCCAGCAGTTTCTGATAGGTTCTGGAGAACCGGTAGCGGAAATTTTGAGTAGTTCGGAGAACTGGCATATACCACCTCTGGCTGGCCCCAGAGTGGGGAGGGAATGGAGATTTTGCAATATCCTTTCCCTGCCACGCCCACCAAGCTACACCATGCCCACCAAGCCACGCCCACAGAAACAGTAGTAAAAAAAAATGGATTTCACTACTGGAGCATTCCAACTGTTTTTCTTTTGTTTTGGTTCAAGAAAATTAAATTGAAGCGCAGGTGGAAGTGGAGGTGGAGGTGGAGGTGGAGGTGGAGAAGGAGAAGGAGAAGGAGAAGGAGAAATAGTGGTTTTATCCAATCTAAACACCACCTAAACTTCATTCCTCATGAGGAATAACAATTTGTCAGACCATTTTATGCTTCTGATAATCTGATATCCTAAATCAATTGTCTTTGCAAACAACTACAGATTTCCAAGAAATTATAGCAAATATGAAGTTTCCAACTGTTGCATAATTATTCCTCTAATCTTCTTCGTTTAACAGCTGTTTACACTGGCAAGAAGCTTTAGCTAATACAAGATTGATAAGGCAACTACATCTTACATTTAGCAGCTTATGTCTGATGTGTATTCTATAGCTGTAGAAATGAATAGATCAATTATCTCAAATAACATGTTTTCAGGAGGAAATTGTACAATGGCCAATAGATGGCAGTAAAGCTATAAATTAGATACCAAGCCATGAAGAAAATGTTTGCCCACTTAATCACTGATCAAGAACCTACTTTGAATACCACGCATGATTTTGATTATTTCCTAATTCGATTGTTAGGAAATGGCCTATCACTGGCTCTCTCTTTGCTAATATTCAGAAAAACAGCTAAGGCAATGCATAGAAAATAACATTTGCTGGGTTACTATTATCTTCGGTATGTTTATTTTTATTTCTATTTTTATTGTTAATTTTACAGTTGGTTTTAAGTTGGTTTATTTGCTTTACTTTTTAGCTGTTCTGACAGACTGCTGTTTTTATTGCTCTTGCTTTATTTTATTGGCTGCTTTGACTTTGTGAGTTACCCAGAATGTTTGGATGGAATTGATAATAAATACTTTATCAAATACAATAAACAAGACATTGAATGAACTTTAATTCCTCCCATCTCCCCACCTCTATCAGAGTTGTTGAACAGGTCACAGGAGTTGCCAATGAAACATATTATTAGGTTCAATCATTTAAGATTTACAAGTAATATCAATAAGGAAATTACATTTTACTTAGCTGGGTAATATGTTGGTAATAAGCAAGATTGGGCTTGGTTAATGTTTGAAGGTGGCCACTAGGGAATTCCAGGTCTGTATTCTATTCTGGAAAGCCAAAGAAGAAATCAGAAGACAGCAGTGGCAAGCCACTTCCATTCTGCTGCCACAAAAACTATATAAATAGGTTTATAACAGCACCTGTTATAAAGCTGAGTGCAACTCAGAAATCTTTATTTTTAAAGTAAAGAATGGATTGCTTGGTTGATTGACTGATTTGGAGTGCTTTTATAACTCTTTGCTCATTCTTATACTTAGCAACACATTTCCAAATGAAAAATGAATCATTTTACATTTAATGCACTAAATGATCATAAAATAATTCTGGCCTCAAGAGTTTGGGTAAAATTACTGTCAGCATGTTAGCTGACAAATTAAAAAAGTTAATCACATTAACTTGCTTTTGCCTCTGTGGTAGAGCAGTTTTTAAAATTAAAAATTGGCATCTACAAATTATGCTAGATATGGAAAGAAAAATGGCTTTACCACAATTTCATACCGTTTTAGATCATGGAGCATATACATGTAGAATGTTCTAGATTTAAAATGATAAAATATTCCTCAAATCAAGATTCTAGTAATTAGTGATTTTCAGGGAAGAAATTATAGACTGATGGCGGCTCTGTAAAAAGCGGAGTTGATGAATGCGGTGGAATAAAGGCCCATCAAGTAGACTAAATATTTGATGATTCCTTTCCAGACAAGGAGAGGATTCAAGATTATCAACAAGTGTTCCAGACAGCTACTCCTCACTAAGAGATAGCAATCTCCAGCTGGTTAGAGGAAATAACCATCTTGCTCAAAGCACATCAAAGTCTTTGAAAGAATAATAAGTTAGCATACTTCCTTTTCTAATCATTTTTGGAAATTGCTTTGCCAACTGTTCTACAGATGTACAAGTCATTGGACTGAAAGTTTTATAGCTCCAATTGAATTTTCTTCAATCCTTAGTGTAATAAAGTTTAACTACAAGTTTAAGAACTTTTTTTGGTCAAAAGATAGATTAAAACGTTGATTTTAGAAAGTTATAAACAACTAATGGTCCAGATAAACTTGAAATAAGATTTTTGGAATTAATTATAAAGAACCCTTCTCATTTGAATTTTTTGGGGAAAAAACAGATTTTAAAAATTGGACATTAAAGAGAACTAAATATTACAACTAAAGGAGAACCCTCAAATTTTATTTTCAGTGAATGAAGCAAAATGTTTTAATATATTGAAGGAAATTTTTGAACACTGGACCCAGAAACTAATTTTAAGGATCCTCTATTAATAAGTAGACTGTGTTTAAAAGGTGTCAAGAAGAATGTTTTATCTGACAGGATTGAAACTAAATGGATTTTAAAATTACAGGTTACAAGAATGATGTGGAAAAAGATGATTCATTGGACACACAAAAGAAATGGGCTAATATCATTAAAAGGGATATACAAACAGCAAACTAAGACAGTATTCTATAATGGATTTACAAAAGAGGTTTGTTAAAGTTTTGAATAGTTTTGTGAGAAGAAACAAAGAAAATATGAAAAGAAATAAAGTTCTAAGTTATTATTTGAAGGGACTGAAGACTAAGAATGTTAGATGTAAGAGGAAGGAATATAACAGTAGCTTATTTGATCAGGGTGCTGACATCAGGATTGTTTTATGATTTATAGATAAAGATAGGATATGGAAATATTTGTTGTTATTTTAAAAAAGGTGATAACTTACTAAATTATTTATGCTTGTGATGTAGGGGGAAAGTTACTTTTCTATTTCTTTTCTTTTACTATATTTATTTTATTTTTCCTTCATTTCATTTTTTCCTTTTTTCTTTCTTTTTTGCACCTTCTTTTTTTTATAATTTTATTCCTTTAGTTTCTATTAGTTTTTATTGTTGTAATTCTAATCTTTAATAAAATTACTATATAAAAATATTTTAGTAATTAGCAATCACTGGAGCTAAGCACCAAATTTATTCTTTTCTCAAATGAGATTACAAAAGAAAAAGAAACTACATGGATTCACTGTCTAGAGAATAGCTTTCATAAGTGAATCCTCAAAAGTTGTATCAATCATGTTTACAATAATTTCTAACTGTAAGGAAGAGAAGAGCAATTCTAGAAAGTCTGGGCCCTGGAGGCACAAGGCTAGTTGAAAAGCTGGCCACAACTGAATTATAAGAAAGGATTATCAGAGAATATCTATTTCATTTTTCCAGAGAATGGATGAGTAGATAATGTCTACACAAAATGAATAATATTTAAACTAGTTATTCAATGTGTTAAGTTAATGTCAGTAGCTATTAGAATTGAGTGAATAATTTGTGACATAAAATGTACTGAATACATTAAGGCTGTATGAGCCAGTAGCCTTTTCCATTTTATTTACCATTTGCAAAAGTCTAAGAAGTCTTTTGCAAATTTGACTACCTTATATCCTTTAAAAGTTTGATTACTTGCTCATTTGACTGTAGTATTGTAATATTGTAAATTGAAGAAAAAAATATCTCCATATCTGTATATGTGAATCCACACACTGACCTGTTTTCATTATGTTTCCTGCTTGAGCCCATAAATATATGCCAATAACAGCAAGATAAAGCAATGTATCTAAAAGAAATTAGGTTGTCCAATCTATAGTTATTTGTTTTCTTATAATATTGTCCAATTGCCAGTCAAAAATTCTGATTACATTTAATCAATCAAAAGAATCTTAAAATTTCCCTTATTTTCATTTCAAATAGAATAGTGAAATAGGTCACAAAGTGTAATTAGAGAAGCTTCAAATTTTTGAAAAAACAACTAAGCTAGGATTGAACCTAATTTCTTAAGTGCATTTTACAAAGATAAATTTACAGAAGTATATTCATCATATATAACACTGATAGGTTCCTAATAAAATTCAGTCTATGTAATAAATATCTGCACTACAGCCAAATTTCCTTGATGACAGAAGATATTAATATCATTTTTTTTCCTTAGGCAAATATTAGATATTTTGTTTTCAGTGAGCTGGATCCACTTCTATTTAGCAAATATTCTTAACCGCATGCTCTTTAATGCCCTTTGATGAATCTAAACTGTATTGGATTAGACTGTTGACATTTAAAATTTGGTTAGCGTTAAAACAATATCTATACATATTCATGGCTGTTATAGAATAGGGAGATTCCAAAGTAACCCATCTTCAACAAAATGTAAACATTTCTAGGGAATCCCTTTTTTTATTTTTGTGCTTAGCTTTTCAAACTTTCCAAATATACAAGTCTGCAAATTTTCATGAGAAAAACATCCCCAGACACAAACTAAAATCGTAATACCAATTAATTATAGTTATATTTTATTAATACACTAATAATAAAAAACAAGCATGCAGTCATGCTTAATTAAATGGCGCAGAGATGACGTGAAATGAAATAAAAGTCTCAAAGCACTGTGCCAAATTTCCTATCAATTGTATAAACTAGAAAAATGGAAAAATATATTTCCTGATTAAAGTGTCTAACCATCCTCTATTCATGTTGATCTTACCTTACATTGGCAGGATGGGCGGTTGTTAGATTAACCAGAGCTGTAGCAGCAGCTTCCTTTACCTCTTCATTTTCGCTGCTTAGCAACTGAACGAGCTGGGGAATTCCTAAGAGAGGAGAAATGTATATAGGCAGTTTTAAATTAACTATGGAAACATTGTAAATTGGTAAATATTTTCTTCTGGATTATAATTCCATTGTCACCATAACTATTTACCTAGAGCTCCAGTGGTTTGTTTACTAGCTAAATTCTCACACATAGCAGAGATGGCTTGAGAAGCAGCTATTTTGGTTCCTTCGTTATCCGTTCCCAAAAGAGTGATAAGACATTTTTCAACTTCTTGTTCATTCAGGATTTTTCTGTTTTCGGCTGTTTATAAAGAAAAACAATGTTATCATAGATACCAACCTTTGGTTAAATAAGATGGTACATGGGTAGAAAGAAAGCAAATATCCATTTCTATGCAGATATTGTTGCCAGCAAATATTAACATTACTATATTAAACTGTTAAAGTATCAGCCTTTAAACAGATTCAAGCATGGTGAAGACTGCAGAAACAAAGTAATCTTTATTAGAAAGAAACCTATATTTCTAATCAGAAGCTTTAAGAAGTGGGTTTGTAATATTAAAGAGTATGTCCACTTTAAACAAAACATGCATCTGTAGCCCTCAGATCTATTCTCACTAGGTTACAATGCTTCCACTCAATTAGTGCTAATAGGAGCCATGTGTATGGAAATTAAAAGGTCATTCTTCCAGTAGAGATACTGTGTATTTGACAGTTGCAGTGCTAATCAAATTAATGCACAGGCTAGATACAATGGAAGAGTGGTTAAAAAAGTGTTTTATTCCTCTTTCTCAGATCCCTTTACTCTCCATGCAAGTCCAGACTAACAGAAAGAAATAAAAAGGTTGTTAATGTGCACTGTTCCATCACCTGATGCTAAGCATTTATGTGAATATAGTATACTTTGACATTATTGTACTGGTGTATTCTTCTTGATGTATTTAATGTAGTCAAACTCAATTCTGTACTCACTCAGGATCAGAATGAGTGGGTTTGCCACCCACAATTCTTTCTAAAGTGATGAATAAATTGCAAAGATTGCCTGCTCCCTATCCCACCCATATCATATACTATTAGAATGTGGAAAATTCAATGCTACCGTTAATGTTATGTATTCTAGCTAATACCTAGAAAGGCGTTATGGCTTTTAACTTAGTTTGTGAAGAATGGGAAACATAACCTAAAAAATATTCTAGAATGCAAGTTATTATGAGAAATGCAGATTTTTCTATATCAATACTGCTTCATTTAATTTGAGCATACAAATATCCTGAAGCATTATCTCCTTTTCTTCCGAGAAGTGACTGAAAATTAAAGTTTAGCTTTAACATTTTAAAATAAAAATGTAACTATCATATATTATTAATTGTACTTCCAATTCATTGCTAAATCAAAATAAAAACCATAATTGTTAAATGAAATAAATATTTACTGCATTTAATATATTTAAGCTATAGGAAGAATACTTTTTGTGTAAAATAATTATCCAATTGATTCTAATGGCATTATTTCATTTTCAAAATATAGTATGGACAAGTAGCTCTTAAAATCTTTTTATCATGACTGAAATGTTATTTTGGTGAGAAAGACACAAAACAGGCCATTATTGGTGGTAAGTACACTTTGGAGTCTTTTAAATTATTGATACATTGTTTTAATTAATAGTTCAAGTGAATTCTCAGGACATCTCAATGGTTTTGTTCTCATTTGTTCCTTTATTACTTAACCTTTGATGGCATATCTCAAATTTCTCTGTCCCTCCCCAGGGCAGTCTTTAATGGATGCTTGTGGGGACATACTAACTTGATAGTTTGGCAATATGAACCAATAGATTAATTCTGGAATGGAAAAAAATGGCATTCTTAAAAGAAATCTTATCTTTAGTTTAAAATATTTATTTCATATATTATAATAAGAAATCAATATATTTTTCATTAGATGCCTATCTACTTCATGTGCTTAGATAATTTTATTTCTATGCAGCTTAATAGGGAATTTTGTGGGTGTTTGTTTTACGTAAGACTATTGAACAAAAGAAAGCAGAAATAAGGTTTGCCACAGCAGCCATATTCAACAGCAAGCATGCTAGAGAGGGCATTAATTGGGATTACAGATTGGCTTGACTCATAATGGACTTTGCCTCTGGCTTGATGCTTGCCAAATTTGTGTGTAATCCCTAGAAGTGGTCTCTAGAGGATTCTCCATTCTTCAATCATTTGATTTTGATATAGCAAGTTAAACTGCACATTTCTTGGTATCTGGAACAAAAGTACATATTATATTCTTGTTTTTCTTGTACAGAATAGTCATGATAAAAGGATATTTGAAATATTCATTGCTTTGATTCTGAAATTTGAACAAAAGGAAATAAGTTGAACCTTTCCCGAGCTTAATAAAATAAGCTAAGCTAATAGGATTAAAAGAAAATTAAAACCACAGAAAAACTAAAAAAAATTAGTGACATTAAAATGATAGCACAATATTGTTTCCATGGAACAAGACTGAAATTCTCCCAAAGATTACATCCAGTTGAATATAGAATGAACTATTTATCAAATTAGTAAAACTTGCTGGATACCACTTAGTAAAAGTAATACTAATACTAACAATTGCTATAGTATGATAATAACAATATAGGATGACAATTACCCTTCAATGCATAACAAATAAAAATGGATACTTGTTTAATAGTTTGTTCAATATATAGCCAAAAGCACTCTGAATTAATTCAAATTCATTCTCAGAGTAATTAATTTATCCTCATATTAAGAATTACTGCCTGAAGGCTTCTATTGTTTTTTACATTATTACTGATTATATTCTGGCCTGATAAAATAAACCCTGATTCTCCAAAGTATTGTCTGTGGTTGTTAATAGGGGGTTATGATAAAAGTCAAGATAGTGGCTTTGATCATAGAGCTGTAACCATCATTTCTTGGTTCCCCCATGATGCCTACTGAGCTTTAGGTTTCAACTGATTTTATTTTTAGATTATTTTAACTAAATACTATACTATAAAAGTACCTGAAACATTTACTTTGAGGAGGTAAACAGCAGCCTACAAAGTTAGGAGAACGGGGAGCTATCTCATCCTTTTCGCCTTCTACTAAATCAGTGTATTTATTTTAGTGGCCATGCACACTATGGTAGCCATTTTATAAAATCGTCATAACATTGCTGACTGAAAATGGTTGGAGACTGCATTAAATGGTGTAATAGTATATGCCTAAACAAGAAGGCAAACTGAGGTTCAGAAATCAGCTCCCTAGTTATTCTTCTCCACAGAAAGAACAAGAAAACTCCAATTGTTTAAATAAGCCAATTTCATTTAGTATTATCTAAAGATGGAATATTTAAAACAGAACAGCTTTTCTTAAAACCCATTCTTTGCTTTGTGCAACTGTCAGATTTCTCAGAATGTGAGACCAAGTCCTCTTGACTGCATGAATAGAAGGCATCCAGTAGGCTTTACAACAGCAGCATCGTCTTGCTTGTTCACAAAACACCTGAGATCCAAGGTCTGAACGAGGCCTCAACACTTTTCTTTTGCTGTGACTCCTGGAGCCTTCTTCTACCACAACCATTGAAAACTGACAGTATATTCCTTCCATTTTGAGGGAGGAAATACATGATAACTGTAGAATAAGTCCTAAAATAGACCTAACATAGTAGAGAAAACCAAAATCCTCCCTAAGTATCTGCATCTATATAACATCAATGGGCCTGCTTGTTTTGCATCCATATAACCTCTATAACCTGAATGAAGACTCTCTATAACCTGAATGAAGACTTTACAAAACCACTTGAAATCCAGAAGGGAACAAGACAGGGGTGTCCTTTATCTTCTTTATTATTTATTCTACTGTTGGAATGTTAAATAGAGATATTAGACCAGATAACAGAGCAAAAGGACTACAAATAAAAGTGCATAATTACAAATTACATGCATTTGCTGACAATTTGGTATTGATTGTGCAAGACTCGTTAGAGAACATTGAATATGTTACAAGGAAGATTAAAATTTTTGGAGAAATGGGAGGTTTAAGAATAAATAAAGACAACAGTACTGATTAAGAACATAAAGGTGGAAGATCAGAAGAAACTGGAATTTAGAATTGTCTTTGAAGTCATGAAAAAGGTATAGTACTTGGGGGTGACTATTACTGAAAAAAATTCTAAGCTTTATTACAGTAAAATATGGAAGGAGATAAAATTGGATTTAAATAGATCCAAAAATTAGATTTGTCATAAATGGGAAGAATTTCACTAATTAAAATGAATATACTACCTAGAATGTTATTTCTGTTTCAGACTGTACTGATATTGGTTAGCGATTCTACTTTCAAACAGTGGCAGAAAGATATATCTAAATTTATTTTGCAAAATAAAACAACAACAATTAAATATAAACTGCTACAAGATTCTAAAGATAGAGGAGGTCTGGTTTGTCAGATCTTAGATTATATTATGATGCTAGTTGTCTGGTATGTTTAAAAGATTGGATAACTTTTAAAAAATTCAAGGCTGTTAAACCTCAAAGATTTTGATTTGAGATTTAGGTGGCATGCCTATCTTTGATATGACAAAGTAAAAGTTAATCCTGGCTTTCAGATTCATGTTATTAGGCATTGCACTTGTATGGTGGAAGTATAAAAGATGATTAGCTGATAAGGTGCCACTTTGGCTATCACCTCATGAAGTACTACATAGAACAGAGATGATTTTGGAATGTAAATGGATGACATATCGAGACTTATTGATATTTGAAAAAGAGGGATTTAAGATAAAGACAAAAGAACGAGTAAATGAAGGATTTGCTTGTGATTGGTTTAATTATTATAGAATTTTTGAAAGATTTAAACTTGTTAAAAAATTGTTTTCACAGGAACTAAATCTGAATTGGATGTTAATTTATATTCTGGAGTTGACCATTTGATTTCTAAAGTATATAAAATACTACTCAAGATGAATCTAGAAGATGAATATATTAGACTAGAGACTAAGACTAGATCATAAAATGGGCAAATATTTTTGGGTATAATGCTAGATAAATGGGAGAATGCATGGATGAAGGAAGTAAAATTTACATTAAATTATAGTGTAAAAGAAAACTTTTATAAAATGATATATCATTGGTACTTGTCCCCCGATTGACTAGCGAAAATGTATAAAGGGATTTCTAAAAAGTGCTGGAAATGTAGTCAAAATCCAGGTTTATTTTATCATATGTCTTGCAAATATATAAAAACATACTGGATAAACATAACAATGACAATGCAAAAATATTTAAGATACAAATATTAATGAAACCTGAAGCTTTTCTTTTATGGAAAAGCCAATTGAAAAACAATTTGGGGTTCTATTCCTTCACATGCTGACGGCTGCGAGGATTGTACTTGCCAAACACAGGAAAGAAAAAGAGATGCAGACTGTTGAAGAATGGATTTTGAAATTGACTGAATTAGCAGAGATGGTGAAATTAAGTGCTTTGATTAGGGATAATGGACTAGAGAACTACATAAGACACTGGAAACTGTTTGTGGACAGTTATATATGAAATATATATATATATTTCATATGCCTTGGGCTGATGGGGGTTTTAATCTGGGTTTTATTGAATTTCTTAATTTTAACTTGGACTTTTGTTTTAATCGTTTGTTTGTTCTATTTTAATTGTTGTGAGCCGCCCTGAGTCCTGTGGAGATAGGGCGGCATATAGGTCCCATTAAATAAATAAATAAAATAAATAAATATATAAAAATATAGCATATTTTTTGGACTCTAAGATACACTTCCCCCCCTCCTAAAGTGGGTGGAAATGTCTGTGTGTCTTATACAGTGAATGTTGCTGAAGCCCTGCCCACCTGCTGGCCCCCACCATTCGGCTTCTGCCTCCCAGCAATTTGCTTCCTTGTTTTGTGACCCAGGCCCAAATAGGTAGTAATCGACGCAAACAGTTCCAAAACAAACGGACTTTATTAGAACAGCTGAAAATTAATCTCAGTGTAGTCCAAACTAAATTAAAACAAACTCTTCATAACACAAATTCTTCAGTCTAATCACCAACCTTGGTATAATTAGGCAAACTGCCAAAGGCTTCTCTTGGCAAAAGTTCAAAAGCAGAAGATGCCAACAAGAGATAAGTGCAGCAAGACTATCAACGTTGTTTTCCGACAAAGAGCCCAAGAGCTATTGCTGGTCTTTTAAGCCTTATGGAAGGGGCCAATCATCTCTTGGCCCTACTCCTGAGTCGTCCTCTTTACTTTAGCTGCTCTTACCTTCTGGCAGCTCTTCTCATACATGTACTAAGAACAGGCTCCTCCTGTTCCTCTGCCTCTCTACTATCAGCCTCTGGAGGCTCCAGAGTCTGCACATCACTCCCCGGTGACCCTGGCTCTATCTCTGCCTCCGATGCAGAGCCCTTATCCAGGCCTTCCCCAGCCTCCAGGACTGGTCCATGTTCTTCCTCAGCCTCATCGCTGTCTGACTCTGCTGCCAGCTCCGCAGGCTGCTGGTGAACCACAACACCTTGCAGCAAACATCCTAGTCAGCTTCAGCACAGCCTGATTTAGCATGAGCAGCGAGATTGATGGTTGGATCTGCCTCCTGGAATATCTCCGATCAGCTATTCCAGGCTGTGGGGATCGCCACCGCCCATCGGGGCCGGCACCGCCCATTACAACCACCACAGTGGTGGGATTCTGCCGGTTCTAGGGGGTTCGGCCAAACCCTTTGTTAAATTGCTGGCTCGCCAGCTCCTTGCCCCGCCCCTCCGCACTACTATTTATTGCCAATAAATGGGGCAAGCGAGCCAGCAATTTAACAAACGGTTTGATGTTTTTTTGTAATTTATTGGCCCCGCAGCACACCGAACCGTTTGTTAAATTGCTGGCTCGTCCACCCCTCACCCGCCCCACCTCCCACCCATGTGGCGCCAGCCTATCCTAGCCAGGGGTAGACAGCTTGGCCGTCTCAGGAATTCTGGGAGTTGAAGGCCACAGGTTGCCCATCCCTTCCCTAGCCTGAGTTCCGCTGCCTGGGATCCACGTGGGCTGCCACGTGGTTCCCCACCGGCTCCGGACGCAAGAGAGCAGGATGGAGAAAGCAGCTTGCCGGAGAACACGTGAATGGCTCCATGTGATCTGCAAATCAGTGGCTGCTGCTTCTGTCCCCTGCTGCTTCTTGCCTGGGAGAGAAAAACTTCCAGAGCATTAAACAAAGGTAAAAGGGAAGCAGGGGGAGGGGGGAGAGAAGGAGAGAAAGAGGCTTTAATTTGCTTCACATCGGAGGCTGGAGACTTTTTGTTTTCATTTGCTGTGTTCCTCTTTCATGCAAAAAAAAAAAAAAGCCCGATCTGATCTGGAGCTGAATGTCATTAGAAGCAATGCTGTCAGCTTGGAGCATTTCATTTCAGTCTTCCAACTGGGCAATGAATTGAACCTCCTCCCCTAAAACAGATGCAATGTGGGTTGTTTGTTTGTTTTAGCAACGTGGATTGTTTTCCTAGGGCAGGGGTCTCCAACCTTGGCAACTTTAAGATTTGTGGACTTCAACTCCCAGAGTTCCTCAGCCAGCTTTGCTTTGCTTTGCTGGCTGAGGATTTCTGGGAGTTGAAGTCCACAAGTCTAAAAGTTGCCAAGATTGGGGACCTCTGCCCTAGACCATTTTAGGAGCAAAGTAGTGGGTTTTGCTGGCATTTAAGGAGGAAAGGAAAGGAAAGGAGGGAGGAAGAGAGAGAGAGAAAAGACAGAAAAAGAAAGAAAAAGAAAGGAAGGAAGGAAGGAGGGAAGAAAGGAAGGAAGGGAGAGAGAGAGAAAGAAAGAAAGAAAGAGAAAGAAAGAAGAGAAAGGCAGGAAGGAAGGACCACAAACCACGGCACTAGACGTGGTTTCAGAAGATGCTTTGAAACAGGATAGCAATCAAGGGCTGGAAGGGACCTTGGAGGCCATCTAGTCCAACTCCCTGCTCCAGCAGGAAACCTTATATCGTCTAGATTGTTTTGGTGCCTCCAACAGAGAGGAAAATTGCCAGAAAGGAAAAGGAGTTTACTAGGACAAGGCTGCCATGCGGAGGAAGGCAGAGATAGTCCTTGACTTATGACCACAATTGAGCAGAAAATTTTCGTTGCTAAACAAGAGTGTTGTTAAGTGAGTTTCACCACATTTTACTCAATCCATGACCTCTCCTGGCTCTAACAGTCATGTGCAAGCTAGATAGGGAAGAATATCTGAAGGTGTGTGTAATGTTCTAAATGTATAGAAGTTATAGTTAAATGTGTGGCAGAAAGTGGATTCTGGGTGTGTTTTTCCAAATATAGTAAGTGAGGTTGAATGTGTATAGTTTTAAAAGAGCTCTCTGTGTGTACATACACATACAGTATATATAGTAGGTAATGTATCCTTTTGTGTGCCTATATACACTCTCTACTATGTAATATGTATGTACACATATGGCATATGTACATAGGATTAAATAGTATATTTTAGATGTTCAGTAGTAGTAAATAAATAGACAGGGAAATTATATCTCGTTGAGGCCTTTGAGGTGAGGAGAGGCCAAGCACCCTAACCCTAACCCTTGACGTGAGTGATGTCAAGTTGGCCACGCCCACCCAGTCACATGACCATCAAACCACGCCCACCAAACAAGCCGCGCCCACAGAACCGGTAGTAAATGGATTACTCAGAGGGCTGAAAAAGTTATTTTTGACTGGTCCTCGCACTTTTGACCAGTCCTTGAACTTACGACTGTCCTCACATTTTACGTTTTGCGCCCTATCTTGTCACCGTGGTGAAGAGAAGTAGTGGTGAAATGACTGACACGGTTGTTAAGAATGCTGCACGGGCATAAATGTGAGGATAGTCATAAGTGTGAGGACCAGTCAAAAGTGCGAGGACCAGTCAGAAATGACTTTTTTCAGCCCTCTGAGTAGTCCCTATGCACATAGCCACGCCCACCCGGTCACATGACCAGCTAGCCACGCCTACAGTCATATGACCAGCTAGCCACACCTAGTCACATGACCAGCTAGCCACGCCCACCCAGTCACATGATTGCCAAGCCACACCCCCAACTAAGCCATGCCCACAGAACCTGTTGTTTAAAAAATTGAATCCCACCACTGAACCACCACCTATCGCCGCCTCCGTGCGCCCCATTTTTGGCCTCTGAGTGCTCCATTTTCAACCTCTGTGAATCCTATTTTTGGCCTGTTCCAGGCAGCGGTGATAGGTGGCAGCAGCGGCGATCCCTGCCGCCTGGAACAGGCCGAAACCAGGATGTGCGGAGGCCAACAATTGGGTGTGTGGAAGCTGAAAATGGGGTACACGGAGGCCAAAAACGGGATGCACAGAGGCCGAAAATGGGGCACGTAGAGGCAGTGATAGGTGGTGGCTGTGATGGGCGGCTCTGGCCCCAATGGGCAGTGGCGATCCTCCCCAAAAGCTAGGTACATCTTATAGTCCGGAGCATCTTATAGTCTGAAAAATACGGTATATATTTTGCATGTATATTTTGTATACACATACATACACAAATACATATATTTATAAAAGGGGAGAATAATTTATTGCTTTTTCTTTTCTTTCAGAACTCAGCCAGGGTGACATGTTATATGTTAAATTGACTACTTTCTTGAATTCATTTATTATATAGTGATATAATTCTGAGACTATTCTCCAAAAAATACTTTTATGTAATTAGCTTCTTTATTCCCCACTTTTGTGGTTAAAAACTGAAACTAAAGTATGTATCAGGTTGAAGATATATGTGGATAGTGATATTTCCTAGAAATAATCTAGTAAAATAAAATAATAACAAATGTATATTGTCCCATTAATATCAGCTTTAATTAGACCATGATTAGTTCCTAAAAATAAATCTACAATCCAACTTAGCTATCCAACAGAGGAGGCAGCAGAGAAAAAGAAATAAAATTTACAGGACAAGAAGGTTTCCTGCATTAGAAATTATGTACAACAAATATACATAAATTAAAATAATAATGTGAGAGGTGCTAGAAATTACTAATAACTAAGAGATGGTTGAAATAAGAACTGTCTTAAGTCTGTCACAGCTTATGTCATCAGAGTCCCTTGAGAGACTAAGAATCTTATTACAGACAATAAGAAGTACATTATTCTCTATATTATTACATTTTGCTATATGGCACTGCTGTGCTTCAACTGCAGCTTGACAAATCACAATATAGATGCCACTCTGAGACATTTAAACAGCATTGTCATGCTGAGTGCAAGCTACTTCCGCTCAGCCTGCTTGCTTCAGAATTCCATGGTGGATTCAGGAGCAGTGAACTGATCATATAAACAAAGAATTACAAAATGGATCATTACAAAAGGATAAAGGAAGAGGTTAATTCCCTGGGGACATTAATCTATAAGATATTTTGAGACAAGCCATATCTTAAAAAGAAAATAAGTGTATCTTAATTTATTCAGATTAGATAATGATGATGATAAAGAATCAGTCTTGTGAAGGAAAAATATTTCCTATGAGAAAATTCAGAAACAATTCTGTATCTTGGGATGGATTGTTTCATTCAATAACAAATGATTTATTTGTGGGAACTTTTTTTATCCACATGTCCTCATTAAGGAGCAAACATATGAATGCACAACATTATGAAAAAATAAATAATAAGTGGATGCTACAGCATTTTATATGAACTGTCTGTGTGCCTGTGTGTTTGTGTACAGGGAGATAGAAGATTTGTAAGAAAACTCAGTGGTTTGATTTAAGATATATTCAAGATGGGCCATATCTTTTAAATTTGTTCATTCTGAAGTAAGCCCATTATGTGAATATGCTGTAAAAGAAAGCAGGGAGGGAAGAGGAGGGGAAGGAATGGGAATGTCTTTGTATTATTTGGAGTATTTCTCTATGAATAGAATAGAATTCATTATTGGCCACGTATAATTCGACCCACAAGGAATTTGTCTTGGTGCATACGCTCTCCGAGTACATAAAAGAAAAGATACATTCGTTAAAGATAGTCATAGGGAAACAGTCAATATAAATCTTAAGGATACCAGCAACAAGGTCACAGTCATACAGTCATAAGTGGAAGGAGATGGGTGATAGGAACAATGAGAAGATTAATAGTAATGCAGACTTAGTAATTAGTTTGACAATGTTTTGTTTAGCAGAGTGATGGCGTTCTTATATTCTGTATATCTGTCATTTACATATATTCTATCTAAATGCAGTGCATATATAACATTCGACATGGTGACTCTGTGGTTTATTCCATAATATTCAAATATAAAAGCAACTTAATTAACTTGCTTCCAAGAAATAAAGACACTGGATCTTTAAGAGAAGAGAGCACCCACCTTACCATTAGCAAGACGGTTCTCTAAGACAACTGGTTTGATAAGTGGTGGGTTCCACTCGGTTCTGCCCGGTTCTGCCGAGCCAGTAGCGGTGACGATATGACGTCACCGAACCAGTTCTGCCCCCAAAGAATCTTCCTTATCAGGTACTAGAATATCTTATCCAGCATTTGAGTATTGTATCATTTCTCCCTGATCTACAAAATGGTAATCTCAGACAGCAAAACTATCTTGTGCTAACCTGGGAGGACAGAATATGCTTGCAGTTTTATCGAAATGTATATCACTGCATTGTAGAGCTAATAAGATGTAGGATATGACATCACAGGCTCCTTATTTTAGAAGACTTGGATCAAATTGTTAAGTTTTAATAATGGCATCTAATCATAAAAAGGAACCATTAACTAGGCATTCATATATTCTAAAGGCTTTTCTCAAGACACAGAAATTTCTGTAATGACGTACGATCAGCGGCTGCTTTAGCAATAGCTTTTGCGGCATTCTTCTGAAACTCAGTTAGAGTGGAAACTTCAGTAAAGGCCAGTAACTTTCTGAGACCCCCCGTCTCCTGGATTAGTTGCATAGTATCCACATCCTCAAGACAATTTGCCACAACTCCAAGAGCTTCTACATGTAGATCATTAAATTCCTATAAGTTAAAAAGAGGCAGGTATTAACATTGTAAGAGTGTTTAAAACTATTTTCTGTTTTCTGACCATATATTTTGATACGCCATATTCCCATAATGCAGCTGTCATTATTTATGTATATAAAAACACTGGTCTCATAAATTAATATGCTGTGACAGGACACCTTAATTGCAGAAAAACATTTTGACAAGTTCTCCCAAAATTTGATGTGTTCAGAAGGCATAGCTGGTGCAGAGTGTGGTGGCACAGGCAGTTCTTAGGGCCCTTGAGTGGTCCATGCTACCCCACTGCTCCGCAAGCTGCGTTGATTGCCGGTCTGCTTTCAGGTGCAATCGAAAGTGTTGATAATCATCTTTCAATCCCTGCATGATATGGGTCCATACTGGAGGTGGCTGACTAATAAAAATCCAACCCCCTTCCCCCATATGTCCAACTTCCTTCTTTGTCACCTTGTTTCCATGACTTTATTGCAGCCAGAACAATATAGAACTGAACATGCTTAAAACTGGATGTTAGGAGAAGGCCTTCTACCACTCATTATATTTCACAGCACTGTAGAACCAGTAGAATCCTTCAGGCTTTTGGGTTCTATCATCTTCCAGGCCTTGAAATGGACACCTAACATTAGAACCATCACTGAAAAGGTACAACAAGTAATAACCCTAACCCTTTGTGCCCTGTCCAGTATACACTTGAGAACCTCATGGTGGCCCGACAATTAATAATCCAAGAAATTAGCTGGAGAACAAAATAAAATACACCCTAAGAAAAATGGGAAAAGAAAAACAGCTAACACCTCTAGAGAGAAGGCACATGAAACCACAAGGTTCTACAGACTCCCTAAAATACACAAGAAGGGGATTCCCTTAGGCCCAATTGTGTCTCTACCTGGAACACCAATTTACAAATTAGCAAAATCCTGCAGAGGAAATTCAGACACCTGTTCAATGACTCAACCCACTCAATACACTGCCCAGAACAGTTTCTCCAATGTATCCAACACACCAAGATCAACAAGGAAGAAATCCTTTGACATCAGATCAGTGATGACTAACCTTTTCTGCACCAAGTGCCCAAAGCGTGTTTGTGCGTGAATGTGTGTGTGTGTGCCAGAACCCCCATAATGCAATGCGTGTGCAGCCCCTGAGCATGCAGCCTGCCCCCATGCGCTCCACCCATGCAAATGCATGCCCCCCGCACATGCCCCATCCCCCACATGTGTGGCAAATATCTGAAGGCCAGCTGGCTGGCGGGAAGCATGCGTATATGCACGTCAGAGCTGAACTGGGGTGATGGCTCGCGTGGCCATAGGTTTGCCATTACGGACCTAGATTGACATCGACCTGGCTAAACAAACCATACACCACCTACTCATTAAACACCACAGCCAAAAAATGATGCCACTACTGAACACTTCATGTCCAAAGAAAACATCATGAAACTCCTGGATCTATGCCAACAGATATTTCAAGTTCAATGGGAAAATCTAATACATGGTACCCCATTATGATCACCCATATCAGGCCTAAAAGCAGAAGTAGTTATGCAACAACTTGAATCCATAGCTTTAACCAACCATTCAACCAAAATTCTGGACACGTTATGGGGATGATACCTTCATCATCATCAAATGCTCCCAAATTGAAGAAACAAACCACCTACTCAATAACATATTCCCTGGAATCAAATTCACACGTGATGAAGAAAGAGACAGTAGACTCCCATTTCTCAACATCAACATAAGGAGACTAGACAACAGAGAACTGAAACCCATTGTCTTCTGCAAACCCATGTACACGAACCAGATACTCAGCTTTGCAAACAACCACCCTATTGCACACAAAAGAAGCTGTGTCCAGACCCTCTTCAGAAGGGCCAGGACACACTGCAGCACCACAATACTAAGAAGAGTGGAAGAGAAGCGAACGTTGTCTTACCTGAACGTTCCTTTTCAGCTCTCTGCGACTGCAATCCACCTCTGGGGGTTCTCTTCTTCCTCGCTTCCTATTGACTGGGTGATTCTTTTTAACTGTCTCTCCGTGCTGTGGCCACGCCCACCTTCCCATGATGCACCAGTCTTTGAACGAAGGCGTGACCACCTAGTAGGCAAATCAAATTTCAGAACAAGCCATATAAACTTCAAAACTCTGGAACCCGTAAAAACACAAGAAATCAGAAATCAACAGGGCGGGTGTGGATTGCAGTCGCAGAGAGCTGAAAAGGAACGTTCAGGTAAGACAACGTTCGTTTTCCAGCCCTCTGCTCCTGCAATCCACCTCTGGGATATACCAAAGTTCAAATCCCAGGGCGGGAAAAACTACTTGGACTCAGCCTCCTGGACCTCAAGAACACTTTGGAGAACACGTCGCCCAAAGGATGCTTCGGCCGAAGCATACGTATCAATTCGGTAATGTCTGATGAAGGGTGTCACCGAAGACCAAGTAGCGGCCCGGCATATGTCTGAAACTGAAGCCTGCGTAGCCCAGGTGGCCGACGCTGCCGCACTACGAGTAGAATGAGGTAAGATGCGGCTCGGTACAGGACGAGAACGTTGCTTGTAAGCTGTAGCTATGCATGTCTTAATCCACCTGCCCACTGTGGATGAAGAGATCTTTTGGCCCAAGGAAGGTGGATGAAACGACACCAGAAGAGCCTCAGTTTTACGGATGGATTCAGTCCTGCGAATATAACGACGTAGAGCCCTACGCACATCAAGGGTATGCCAGTCTTTTTCGCGTTGATGTTTCGGCGACGGGCAAAAATCCGGAAGGATAAGCTCCTGAGCCCGATGAAAATATGAGTTCACTTTAGGTAAGAATGCTGGGTCCAGACGTAGTATTACTGTATTAGGTTGAAAAATACAGAGATCTTTCCTAATCGATAGGGCGGAAAGCTCAGACACCCGTCTGGCCGAAGTGATCGCCAAAAGAAAGGTCAACTTGAAAGACAAAAACTTTAAAGGAATAGACCCCAAAGGTTCAAAAGGAGGGTACATCAAGGTCTGAAGGACAAGGGAAAGGTCCCAGGACGGGTACCTATGAACGACAGGTGGGCATAGGTTTACTGCTCCATGAAGAAATCCCTTAAGTAACGGATGCATAGACAAAGACGAGTATGGGGGACACCGAATAACCGTAGATAATGCAGCCGTCTGACGACGAAGGGTAGATGGTGACAACCCTTTGTCTAAGCCGGATTGAAGAAAGCACAGCACGTCCTCTATCTGGGCTGAAGTAGGGTCCACCAGGTTGGCCGCACACCAGCGACAGAAAGCCCTCCAGGAAGAGTCGTATATCCGTGAAGTTGACGGCCTACGAGAAGCTTGAATCGTACTTATGACGGAGTCGGGCAGTCGGTCCTTTCGCAATATAAGCCGCTCAAACGCCAAACGGCCAATTGGAGCCATTCTGGCTCTGGGTGGTCGATGACCCCTTGGCGTAGGGCGATGCGGTCTCGTGGAATCAGCCATGGTGGACGAGACGATAAGGCCACAAGATCTGCGTACCACTGTCGACGAGGCCAGTTGGGAGCCACCAGGATCAATTCGGCCCTTTCCTCCAAGAGCCTCCGAATTACCTGAGGAATCAAGGGAATTGGGGGAAAGGCGTACAAAAGCCCCTGGGGCCAGCGGCATCGCAGCGCATCGTGATCCATTGCCGACTGGCAAGGGTAACGAGTCACATATAGTGGAAGTTGAGCATTCGACGGACTGGCGAACAAGTCCACGACAGGCGTGCCGAATAGAAGGGTGGCTTCCTGAAAGAGCCTCGGATGCAGCTGCCATTCCGAGTGATCGAGACTTTGTCTGCTTAGCCAGTCTGCCCGCACGTTGTCTACGCCGGAGATGTGATCGGCTCTCAAGGAAAGAAGGTGGCGTTCCGCCCACCGGAATAGACTCTCCGCTTCTAACATCAGAGACCTCGAATGAGTCCCGCCTTCTTTGTTTACATGGGCCTTGGCTGCAATGTTGTCCGTGAGCACAAGGACGTGGTGACCCTCCAACTGAGATTGAAAATGTTTGAGGGCCAGGCGGATTGCTCTGAGTTCCAACAGATTGATGTTGTGGCCTCTTTCTGGAACGGACCAACGACCCTGCACCACCTGATGTTGAAGGTGGGCTCCCCAGCCGCGAAGGCTGGCGTCCGAAGTTAGAGTCATTCTGTGTTGAATCAGAAAGTGCGAGCCCTTGCTCACGGCTGATCCCATCCACCACCGAAATGACAGCCGAAGTTGGGGTGGAAGGTATACTTTGTGAAGGGAATCGCTGCGTCCCGAGCGCTGGTAAGGGAGCAGAAACCATTGCAGTGGCCTCGCGTGACGTCGTGCCCATGGAACAATTGAGAAGCACGACACCATCTTCCCCAGTAGTCGTGACAGCTGGAGAAGGGGGACGGAGCGATGAGACAGAACTTGACGTATCAGGTCTTGAAGACTTGAGATCCTGTCCGGCGATAGAAAAACCTGGCCCCGAATAGAATCTATCACCGCCCCCAAGTGCAGCAGTGATGTGGACGGGTAAATGTGACTTTTGGGAAAATTTATGGAGAATCCGTGATTCTGGAAGGCCATGATGACAAGATGAAGGTCTCGAGCTGCCTGACTCCTGGACGATGACAACACCAGGATGTCGTCGAGGTAACAGAGTACCCGCACCGGGATCTTTCGGAGTGACGCCGCCACTACAGCCACTAATTTTGTGAAGGTTCTTGGGGCGGAGGATAAACCAAAGGGCATTGCGCAATATTGATAATGATCGTCCCCAATTTGAAAGCGCAGAAACTTCCTGTGTGAGGGAGACACTGGGACATGCAGATATGCCTCCCTGAGGTCGACCGACTGAAGGAGGTTGCCACGACGAACCCCCCCCAAGATGGACCCCAGGGAGTGCATCTTGAATCTGCGATAGCAAATGAAAAGGTTTAGTTGTTTCAAGTTCAAGATGGCCCGACAACCCCCGGAATGTTTCGGGACGAGAAAGAGCGTCGAATAGAATCCCAAACCCTGTTGCTCCGGTGGGACCCTCTCTATTGCTCTGATGTTGAGTAAATGGCAAACTTGTTCCTGTAGCAAGCGGCCCTGTTCGGGAGAACGTGGCACAGGGCAGCAAATATGTCGAGAAGGCGGACATCCCAGGAACTCGATCGACAGGCCGGAAGACACCGTATGAAGGATCCAAGAGTCCGAGGTCGACTGCTCCCATTGATGGTGGAAAAGTTGCAGACGACCGCCAATGGGATCCTGTGACTCGCAGTCATTTCCCCCTGCGGAATTGACGGTATCCGACTCCTCGAAAGGGGCGCTTGGGACCAGATGGGTTCCTGGTTCTGTCACGAAACCGCTGGCGATCTGAGGAAAGGTCGGAGCCAAAGAATTGTGGACGTTGCGAATAGGCACCTCCAGACCCGGAAGTCGCCCGAAAGACTGTCTTTGATAATAAGGTGTATAACGTCTCTCAGGCCTGCGATATGAGGAAGTCAGCATAATCTTCCTCTTGTCCTTATCCTCGATAAGAACAGGATCAAGAGCGGAGCCGAACAGATTCGGAGCCTTGAAGGGCGCTGCCGCCAAGCGCCACTTAGCTTTGGCATCGGCCCTCCAGTTCCTGAGCCAAAATAAACGACGGGAGGTAATAGACGAGGCCAAAGCCCTGGACGTAAACTTCACAGAATTCAAGGAAGCGTCGGCCGAATATTCCGTCGCTGCAACAATTTTGTTTATGTCTTGGTGGAGACGTGTGTCTTCTGGCGGTAGCCTATCCTGGAGTTGCCTCAGCCAAAGCAGCGTCGCTCGGTTGAAAAAAGAAGTGGCGGTCGCGGTTTTGATTGCCCATGCCAGGGCTTGATGTTCTTTACGAAAGGAAAGCTCAGACTTCCTGTCCTCCGATTTCAATCCGTCCAGTGCATCCGTTGACAGTAAGGACGAGGAGGATAGGTTGGCAATGGGAGTGTCCACCACAGGTACAGACAGCAAGGCGTCCAGTTCTGGTGCCGCACAATACAATTTTTTATCAATGCTATTGGGGCCCGTGGACGAAGCAGGTTGAGACCAAGGAGCTTGCAGCACGTCAGAAAAAAGTTGAGGACAGGGGATGAAGTCTCTGCCCGGTTTGGAAGATGAGAACAAGGCCTCGTGTGGGGTCGACGTGGACGCGGTCTCAGATGTTGTAGACGAAGAAACAGACATGTTTGTGATCTGACGTGCCTTATGTAAAAGAGATTTGAACAATGAGGGCCTGAACAGCCCCGTAAAGGCAAGAACATCCGGGGTGAGGCCCTCATCCTCTGAAAATTCTAAGTCCTCGACCGCATTATCCCCATAATCAGAATCATCCGAAGAATCGGGTGCCAAATGGTGGGAGGGCCTCTGAGTTGGTGCCATAGGAGGCTGAGGCCTCTGATGAGGAACCGTCGGAGCCAGCGGCATGGGCGGATGTTGAATTCCTGCGGCCCACAGGGAGGACAAGGCATTAGACAGCAACAACTGCAAGTCCATCTGGGAAGACGACAATTGCCCATCAGTCCCGCGCAGTCCAGCGGCGGTTGGTGTAAAAGTTGCCTCAGGACGAGAAGTAGGAGGGGGAGCAGGGTGGAGCAAGCCCACCGAAGAAACATCAGGTAAGGAGATTGAAGCTCCTTTGGACAGGCGTCCAGAAGGACTTGGTTGTGGCGGATCAGGCGCCTGGGCTCTGCCGGGTGAAGAAGTCAAAGGTGCTGTAGCCTGGCCCATTGGAAAAACTGAAGCCAAGGTGGCCTGTCTGGCCTTGTCATATTGGCGCTCCAAAGCCCTGTGGCGTCGCTGCGCATCTTTATCCGCCGCAGCCGAAGATCTAGGCTGGCGGGAGTCCTCAGAAGCAGATACGACCCTGCCGTGAGATTTGGACTTGTGTTTGGCCGGAACCCTAGGTGGGCTAGGCTCATGCTCCTCATCCGATGAAAAATAGGCATCCGCCATTATTGAAAAATTCAAAAATATTTATTTATTTATTATTATTATTATTATTATTATTTTTTAATATATAGGTCGTTCTAGTGAAAAAGGTACTGAAAAATAATATTTATGAGAGTTATTGTCTTTCTTTTTTGTTGTTGTTGTTTTTTTCTTTCTTTCTTTTTTTTTTAATATAAACAAGAACGAACTGAACTATATACACCAAGGCACCCCTAACTGCGAGGGTAGCCTAAAGCCAGCCCAGCCAAGCTATCCTTGACAGGAGAGACAAAGGCTGAAAAGGGCGTTTAGGGAAAAATTACCAGATAACGTCCAGCCGCTAATTCACAAAACGCCAGACGGCTGGACCCCTTGAGCCTGTCAGCAACAACGGCCCTTAATGGACTACCATGCAGCCCCAAAATGGCGCCCGTTAATTTCCGCCGCCAAAAGGAAGTTACAAAATGGCGCCCGTTACTTTTCGCCGCCAAAAAAGGAAGGCACAAAATGGCGGCCGTGAAACGTCTGGCGGCAGTACAGACGGCTGAATAACAGTCCAAACGGGCTAAGAAGAACTTTCCCCAGACGCCGCCCGAAGGACGGACGTCAGCGAGTCTCACCACCTTTGAAGCCGACGCTCTCCAAGGCGCTAGAGGCTGTAAAAAAGGCGCCGATGCTGGCGGGGCAGCTGAAACCCCGAGCGGCAACTTCAAATTCAGACGATCAGAGCGCAGCAGTGGGCAATGACAGAATACCTCAGAGGCCGCAGGGCAAACCTTGCGGAGCACTCCGGAGCCGCCCTAAGAGAGCCAAATTCAAAAGTAAATAGTAATTGGCGTGGGGAAGGGAATGCGACAAACGCAAACCCCCGCTCACCACACCGGCGGCTAGAAAGAAGAGAGGGAACCGCCCCGAAGGGCCGGTAGCCCGAGCTGCTGTCAAAAGAAATTGTTTCCTGGGCGGAGGACGGGCTGTATCCCCAGGCACGTAACTCTCGCCCGCAGCTCACCGACAGAGGCTCTCACCGAAGAAACAAAAATACTAAGAAAAATAAATAAAAAACCTAACGCAAGACTGCTAAATAGACCAAAAAATCCGAGCACGAAGAGAAATGCACACCAGTCAGTCAGCGACTGAGTGAAAAGACTGGTGCATCATGGGAAGGTGGGCGTGGCCACAGCACGGAGAGACAGTTAAAAAGAATCACCCAGTCAATAGGAAGCGAGGAAGAAGAGAACCCCCAGAGGTGGATTGCAGGAGCAGAGGGCTGGAAAAAAAGCTGTTTGAAGTCTTTCTCCGTAACGGGTATCCAAAAAACTTCATATTCCAACACACAGCAACCAAACCACTGTACACCACACAGCCAATCATCATGCAAAAATTAACCCTACCATACACAAAAAGGGTGTTGGAAATGACAGCCAGAATCCTCCAACCTCTAGGAATAGCAATAGCCCACAAACCCACAGCCACAGTCCACCAGGAATTATCCAGAACCAAAGACAAGATACAGAATGATGAAAAAAACAATATAATCTACAAAATCAACTGTAACCATTGCAACCAATTTATGTGGGACAAACATCACATCAATCAAAAACCAGGATCTACAAACATTAGCTGGCCATCAAACACCACAGTCCCAAATCCTTAATCTCTTACCCACACTGATAGCAAACAACACCAGTTCGATTGGAGAAAAAATCATCAGTTACGCTATTACCCGCCACACTCATAGGTTTATCAAAGCCTGTCACATTACACAAGCAATTTCATCAACAGACATATTGACGTACAACCAGCCTACGAACCCCTTAGAATCCAAATCAACTGCACAGCTAACCAGAGACAGCACTGACCCTCAACCAACCCATGCAACTTTCCCCACCAACAGTTCACCTCCCAATGATCCTGATCTGATGTAACCTCCCTATCACAAGACCCATCACAAGACTCTCACTGATGACTCACACCTGACTCAAGTGTGACTCAAGTGACTCAAGACTGTCACTTGACACACCCATACCTGAAGCCCTTATAAACAGAAGAACACTAACGCTGACATCCCCTAAACTCCACTGAAGATGTTACCTAGCCTGGTAACAAAATGTCCAGAAACCAACCCACAAGCTTGGAGAATGAACTTTCACCTGCAATTAATGTTTTCTGGCCAAGATCTGTTTAATTTGTGCATATTTTAATCTTGTATTTTATATTTTAAATGTTATATCATATACTATACCTTGTTTTAATTGTGATGCTTCTGACATGAATAAACAAACTAACATCTGCATATACGATTAGGTCAAATCATGGTTTGCTGATAAATTCCTATATAATTCTAATGAATCTCATACATTCACAAATAAATTATATGGTGATTTTGTGTAATATATAAATCAATCAAATAAAATTGTATAAAGTATTATGCTAAACAATCCTCTGATTGAGAAGATATCCAAAATGTATGGATCTAATGAGGTATGCAAACACTGTTCATTCTAGAGGTCCTCTCTAGCCTGAAGAAGCCAAGAGAACATTATTCCATATAAGAAAGCACTCATTTTATCTGAAGAAAATCTGCTTATATCTATTTCATTCAATTTATAATTAGTTTAGCTGACAATATTACTTTAATCGATTAAACAAATAAAATATCTTATTGAACTCAAAAGTCTTCTTTAATTAACCAAGAACACCCCCCCCCCAAACTTCCCTTTTAACAAAAGTCATTTTGTTGACACATGTCATTTCTTCATGTGTAGGAGAACAAGTTTTCTAACGTTCATATTAAGTACTGCATTTTTTCATGTGCAATTTCTCCAGTTTGAATTGATTAACTGACTAAAATTCATATCTTTGATGTCTTCAAGGATACCTTAGTTTCCAGTATCTTGAAAAGATGATCTAATCCTTGATTTTCTCTTAGCATCACTCTTGTTTCTCTATCAATGGTAATGGCACCTAAAGTTTTGAGTGCTAACAACTGAATAACTGGGTAGTCAGACTTCAGAAGTTCCAACAAAGGAGGAATTACATTTAATTCGCGTACTGCAGCACGACTTTGAAAATCCTATATTTAAATATCAAATAAAAATAATATGATTAGGGAAAAAAACAATATAAAGCACAATATAATTATGACCTTTACAAAATTTGAAGTTAGTTCAAATACAGTTTAAAGACATTTCTTCAACAGATCAAGTATTGAGTTCCATGTGTCACAAATTATATATTATACAGAACAAAACTCAGAAATGTTTAGCTTACAAATATTTCATCCATGATAAACTTTACCAGAGAAAATTTCTAATATACGATATTGACACAAGAGGAATAAAAGAAATGCAGCTTGACTATTTCATATTTGTATGTATTTTCATATCTCTATTTTCTTGTTTTTTAAATTAGCTAAATGTTTTTAAACTGCCTTGCTAAACTTTAAACTTTTTCTGATTGTGCAACATTAAAATAGTAAAAGTTACTGGTTAGTATCGTACAACTATAAGTTTTAAAAAGCCATTTTTTCTGTGCATTTTTCTCTACAATTTCACTTATCAATTTAAACAAGCACCAGGTGCAGTTGTCCTGATATACCTTACAATAAGGATAGATAGCCGAAGAATGGAAACAGCAAAATGTGATTCAGAATAAAGACATGCTCTGGTGCCCTAGAAAAGATTGAACTGTGAATTGAATTCATTACAGAGTTGATTCACTTATAACTTGGTCCACAACCCTGTTCAATTGGAGCACTTGGATTTAAGCCAATTTGGTACCATTTAAATCAGGAGAGCTAAAGTAACTTAAGTCCCACTGTTTCAGCTTCACTGGATTGTAGATTGGGCTATTAGACTTTGAAAAGAGCTCTTCTACCAATTTACTATTCTTTTGCTAACCAGCATATGGTGACATTAACACTGATTGTGAAAGTAACCAATTACAATAACCTTCCCCCCTTCTGAAAAGAAGCTGTCAAAATCATTTACTAAGAGTTTAAAAGGTGCAAAATCATTATGCGTTAGGCAAGAATAATGCAAAAATAATACTTCTTATTCCAAATAGTCATAAATGGACATTTTTATAGCCTTTTATAGAACTTAAACATTATTCCAGACAATGAAAAGACAATAGGTTTTATGCATTCTTCTACTGGAAATTATTTCTTTTATAGGTATTTAAATGGAGCATGTTCCAACCTATACTAAACACATTTAATTAACAAATTTAATCAGAATCAATGAGACTTGCCATTTAGTAAATCACCCTAATTCATTCAAGAGACATCTGACATCCAGCTCTTGCCAGCTGAAAGCAGTAAAACTTTTGTGAGCAAATTCAGATCTGTGGGCATAGTGATAGCATTAATCATATTTTACCAAGGATGGGAAACAAAAACATGAATGTTTCTCAATGTTTCTTATAAGCCCTCTTATTTTCCTCCTAACTTACTTATGATCAACAGTCTAATGGATTAAAATAATGACATCAGCTGTGTTAACTGGCAGGGGGAATTCATCAAGCAAACCAGCTCATGTCAGTATGAGGAGATATGAGGAGGAGGATGCATTTAAAAATAAGATGGCAGGAAAAGTTGGGTAAATAAAATGTGGATTGAACACAAATCAGCATCTAATATCAGATTCATTTATAGAAGAAGACATTAGATTCTAATGAAAAATGGAAGGAAATCATCACCTGCACTAGATTATAGATGCATTCCACACAATTCTTCTTAACATCAGGATCAGGACTTCCTAGCAGTCGGATAAGAGGCTCTAGTCCACCTTGCTCAAATATTTGTACTTTACTGTTATAATCAACTGACATATGTACGAGACAAAGGCTAGCAAACTCATGGATGACAACATCTTCTACAAAATATTTAAAAATGACAATGATCAAACATTATCCAGTAACAAAATGTTGATATAATCAATTAAAACCAGACCATAATTATTTTCAAGATTTTAAAAATAAATGGGAGCATATATTTATTTTAAATTATCCAAAAGATTACAATCCTACAAAAATACAGTGCCAAATGGGAACGGAAAGTTTCTGTTTTCATTTTTGTATTTATGCTATAAAAACAATGGTAATTGTTTTTATAGACTCTTATACCATGTAAGTTATGTTGATTTTATATTTTAGGTAAGCTTCTGATAGTCTTTCAATTGCAGAAACAGAAATTGAGAAACAAATAAAAAAATAACTTGAAAAGTAAAGCCATGATCATGAGTATGTGGAAATCGCCTTGTGAGACAGGAGGAAAGACAAGAAGAGGCAGCCATCATGGCTGCTGTGAAACTGGGGCAGCACTGGCAACAAAGAAAGTGCAGGAGCGGTGTAGATGGACAGTGTCTGGAGCTGGGTGAGAAGATTCCTTTTTTATTTAGACCCCAACTTTAAAATGGGGGGGGGGGGAAGAGAGAAAATCCAGGAAAACAGACTCTTAGAACTGTTTGTTAAACCGGTGAACAATTATACAGAGAAAAATTTTAGACCCGAAAGAAAGGAACTAATGGGAGAAGAGCTAAAGATTTTTTTAAAACATAGAAAATTGGATTTTCAAACTGGGTAGGCATTGTTTTGGAAAGGCATCTTAAAATGCTGGAACTATCTACTTGAATAATTGACTTGGCTTCTAAAAACTGAATTAAAATTGGATTAAATAACTTTACATTGAAACCTAAACTGAGGGTGCCACCTACTGATGAATGAAAAATATACCATAGCCCTACAAGCCTGGGAAAGTTTCTGATAAGAGAAATAAACAATACTCATTTGGAGGACTGTGGTAATACCTACTGTTCTATAATTATCTACTTTATGATTACTGGAGACTCAACTGTGGGAATAAGGAAGACTCTTAAGCAAAGTTAAGTGACTTCTGATTTTTGGAAAGCTTCCTGGACTATCTAAATGGAACTGATTGAATAATCCTGGAAAGAACTACAAGCATTGTACTTTCTAAGGAGCAACATTAGGCTTGAATATATTGTTTTCGGACTATTGTAAGAGTGGGACTTACTAAAATAAGACAAGATGCTTCATCGGGGGGAATAAGTGAAATTTCAAAAGAAATGGCATTGATGTTCCAAAGCATTAAGGACATTTTGACAAAGAATTACAGAGAGATAAAGAACCTAATGCAGGGCATAAATGGGAAAACAGAAAACACTCTGCAACTGATAATGAATGAAAACCAAAGACAGAACAGACATATTAGCAAATAAAACTAGAAGATGAGAAGGAGAAGTTTATTATTGCTTTATTTGCTTTATTAAGATAATAATGACTGATGAAATAAACCAAGGGAAAAGTACTTTAAGAGATTTAAAAATAGAATTGGATAATCAGGAGATACTTTTGAAAGGGAGATAGGGGCCTGGGTAGATACTTTGGAGGCCTGGCAGCTTAGAAGGATAAAGATGGGAGAAATGTTTAGACTGAACAGTGAAAGTATAGATTTAGATGGAGACAAGAATCCAAGAGAGGAGTATGGGAGGCAAGCTAAAAAATGAATAAGAATTAAATATTAAAGTGGACAGAAGAGATGATGGATAGAAAGGATTTTTTTCCCTCTCTTTTATTTAATATAATGATGGCCTGATTAAAAACTAGAATAGAATTAGAAATAAGAATACACACTCTCATATAAAGTAATATCTAGAGGGAAAGATTAGAGGTTGAAAGAGGGCAGGACTATGTAAACTCAAATAATATTGTGATTGGCATTAAAATGGAACATTGAAATATTGAATAACTACTTTAAAACAAATATGTATATTAATACTAGGATTTCATAAATTTGATTAATATAACCATTAATATTATAATTGACATTTGTCCCAAAATGAATGATACCCAGACGCTGCACTGTTCATGTATTGATGTTGATGTATATTCTAAAAATAAAAATCCAAAAATCTTTTTAAAAAATGGCCAAGGGCAAAAAAAAAAAAAAAAAAAACCAATGGGAGTGGTTGCAACTTCTGACTTCCTGCCAAATTGCCTGTGGTGGAACTAGTCCACCCTGCCTTTAAGGCAGGACTGATCTACTTGATCTCCAGATGCTGGGAGTGTGGGCAATATACCTGGCCCACAGAGGGCTAATACAAAACTGATCTACTGAAAATCTGGTCAGTGGCACAACAATGTGGTAACATAGAAATGACCACAAATTTGCTGAATTTCAATCCCACAGGAGTTACGGATCCTAGCTTTGGATGCATTCTGTAGGTTAGCCCATTTGAGTATCTTGATTCAAAAATAATTGCCGTATGATGCATTGTTTTGCCCAGTTAAAGGTTACAGCACAAGAATTTTAGTTGTATATTCAATAGGTGGTTGGTGCTTCTTGTCTGGACTATCTTGAAGGACTGAGACTATGTGATTGAAGCTCTATGTTTTTTAATGTGTGTTGTGGCATAAGAGGGGCATCAATCATACGGCTGAAGCTGCTACTTAGAATTTTTTCACCTTCCCAGAAAATAAGATAAGCAAGAATTTACCAAAGAGATGCTGCAAGTTACCTTCTGGTGCCAGACGAGCTATGAATGCACTTGTGACATCAAGCTGCCGTAGTGATTTCTTCACATCATCTATAATGAAGGACATAAAGCAATATATTCTATTAATTGAAGGAATACAGTATGCTGTTATGACTAATAATGCAGAAATAATACTATTGTTTCATCCTGTAGAGAAGATGCAATATTAAAGACTTGGTCTGGAAGAATAACAGAAATAGACTATGTTTCATTTACAATTGACAGGAAAAAATGTATTTCATGAAATCAGTAAAACTAAAAAGCAAACAATTTCCAAAATTGAATTATGTATCTTTTGTTTGCCAAGCATGAGACATATTTCATCAAAGAATGAAGGACAATGACTAATTTTGGCAAAATTTACTGATGCCCCTTTTAAATAGCAATTTGAATGGATTATGCATTTATTTAAAAATAATCAATGTAGTTTTTGTTCAGCAGATATCATCCTATTTATAATGACACTCTTAATCTTACAGTGCTTTAGTTTCAGGAATAATTTCACAAGTTATAAAATACTTGTCAAAAATTCAATATATTGTATTGAAAATCCATATTTTTCATCAAATCATATTTTAAAGCCAACATAACATTTTTGTATGTCCTCACTATGTGTATACTTCCTGCTGTTCTCCTGCCTCTGCTACATATTTGTACATGGACATAAATGTGATAACCTCATGTAAAATCCAGTGCTGGTAAACCTCAACTTGGGGTGAAGAAATTCCTGATTAGCAAAATCTTTGCCTGATGGCAGCTTAGTGCCACTTATGTCCTGGAAGCTTGATTATTTTGACAGATTGTCAAATATTGCTGCTAGCTTTTTACAACATTAATAAATACAAGGAAATAAGCAACTTATTACTTTCAGTTGTAATTAAATTAAAGCTTACCCCAAATAAAGTTCAGATTTCACCCTGCTCTTGCCTACTTTCTCACTTGGCTATGCCCACTTCTTGGAATGAAGCTTGTAACAGGGCTCCTAAAGGCCAGGACTGCTTATGCTGAAGAAGTTGCACACTCAATTTACTTGATAGTAAATTCCTCAGGTATTGTACACTTTTGTTCTCTCCATATACCTTCTTTACATTTTTTTTCTCTTTTCAGAACAAAGGTTATTCCATTATTATAATAGAACAGTTCAAAGTTAAGTTTGTTAAACTCAATTAACTATTTTTAGTGTTGCTTAGCAGAAACATTAGACATACAACAATTTCATAGTTTACATCAGTTTAATATGTGTTAACGGTTTCACAATGCATAACACTGCCCATGTTTCTAAAGGGAACTCTTACTATGAGATGCCATGATTCCGACTACCATGGTAGCATTTCTGCGAACAGTGGGATCTTCATGTGTAACTAATTTAAATAAAGGTTCTAATGCTCCAAGTTCAAGAAGTGTCAGTTTGTTTTCTTCACCTAAAAAGCAATTGTTAATTACATTTAATTTCAAATTTCCCCAATAACAATTATAATAACAACACAGTAAGCTTTTGATTTAACAGACCAATGGGGAAAAGTGTCCAAAAAACAAAACAAAAAAACTTATTAAACCTGAATACATTTTATACAAGTCTTTTATATATTTTATGCATTTTCTGTAAGTGTAAAATGCATATGGGATTTTATACATGGACAGAATGGTAGTAGAGACAGATTCTGTCCACTGCAACTCAGTTTGTCCAGTAAACCCCTTAAAATGAAGATTTACTGTAAAAATAGTAGTAACTGTAGAAGAAGAAAAATACCAATATTAAAGGATGAACTACCCTGAAACAGAAAAATGTTATATGTGTCTGTTAAGGTCACATTTTTTTCTCTGCAATGATCCAGCAGTAACCTAGCTAAGGCACATAGGTGATAATAACATGCATGAATAATCGTAATTAATAATAAACTGAAGAAACAGTGGACCACCTAGTTAGTTGCTGCAAGAAGATTACATAGACTTAATTACAAACAAATAGCATGACAAAGTAGCAACAATTGTGCATTGAAATATCTGCAAGAAATACCATTTGCCTGCAAGCAAAAACAAAATAGACAAAGTAATAGAAAATGAAGAAGCTAAAGTGCTCTGAGATTTTCAAATTCAAACAGACAAGTATCTGCCATGTAACACTCTAGTTTTAACAATTGTCAATAAAAAAAGACAAAATAGTCTGGAGAGTGGATATTCAGTACCTAGAGATAGCAGAATAGAAAGAACTGGAGAAAATCACAAAATGCAAAATGCAAAAATTTGCAAAAAGAAACAGAGCAAAAGAAAGGAAAGATAATACCAATAATAATAGGTTACTTGGGTGCAAAAAATCATCAGTCAATTGGAAACGACACTTTTTTACTTGGAAAGCTTATGCCATGCAATGATATGTTTAACACCATTATTCAATAGCATCTCCCTTTTTTAAGTCAATAGATGGACAAAAATGGTCTAAACATCTAGCTGACTGCATGAAAAACTATAATATTTTTTACTTGGTTTACTTGGTTTTACTTGGCAATAGCTTATATCTTGCAATGGTAGTTTTAACACCATCAAATAACAATATAGAGGGTCAATTTGGTTTAGTGGTTAAGCCACTAGGATAGAAATAGGGAAACCATAAATCCCACCTTAGGAAAGAAAGCCAGCTGGGTGACTTTGAGCCAGTCACTCTCTCTCAGCCCAATGCATCCCACAGAGTTATTTTTGTGGGGAAAATGAGAAAGGAGTATTAGATATGTTCTAATTATGTTCACAATTAGAAATGTTTTATTTATAAAAATAATGTGGGACATAAGCTAACAAACAAACATCTACCTCTCCCAGATCCTTCAATAGGTGGATATAAATGCCAGATTCAGTCTAAGTATCTGGCTGAATATGCGACCAACCATAATAATCTGATTTGATTTTCCTTGCTGTTCTTTATCTGGAAGAGGTTGCTTTTATGTCAGAAGCTCCCATAACTTACAGTTTTATATTACTCTATGTAACTCTATATAATGTCTTGCATAGTGCTGGCACATAAATATTAAATAGGAATAGGAATGATTCATATAAGTATTTAGTACTCATTAATAAACAGGTGGAACATGATAAAAGAAGAACAAACCTTTTAATGCAAATTTATACAGAGCTTCGCATCCTTTATATAGCACTTCCTCTTCAGGGGAACTGAGCATCAGTACCACTGTTGCAGCTTTTTTGCTTTCAACTGACAAAGGATCAAACTAGATCAAACAGTAAGGATATTAATATAAGTCCGTGCTATAAAGTTCAGAGCCATAGGTATTTACTGATAAATATAAGGCAACCATTGAATATATCTTTTGAAATTACAGTATATAATAATATATTTACATATATATTATACTTATAAAAATATCTAACAGGAAGGATTCAATTGTTCATAACTTTAATGGCAATTTAATGGCTTATAAGAAGGTTCCATTTTCCTTTCCCTTATTCTCCATGCAAGGTGATTTTGGAAACAGAAGTCTGAAATGCATGCTTGCAGTGGGCTATTGAAATGTGATTGGCCTTGGCCACAGATACCCTACCTCTAAAATATGGATGAATAAGAGATGAACAATAATTATACTTGAAAAAAGGAATTCAAATTCCATTAATTCAGCATTTAGCTTAGAAATTTCCTGCAAACAACCTCTTTATCATACTCATCGGAAATCCAGTGAGCACATATAATAGAGTTTTGGAAATTGTAATGATATACATCAATCAGTAATTCTGAAAAAGAGATAGCAATGAAATGGACTCTGTGACATTAATTCTAAGATTTTGAGATCAATGAGTTTTTAAAGGAAGCAACATTTGTTGCTGATCTGGCTATAGGCAACAAACCTAGCAAGAAAGCACTTACAGTTTTGATCAAACATAAAAAATTCAATTATGAAATACGATGTACATAGACAATTTTTACTGAAATACACTGTAATATATTTTACTCAAGTAATTCCCTGCATCCTACATAAAAGGGTCAGAAAAGCCAAAGATAACAGCATTGTACATGATTCAGTGAAGAGCCCTGCTCAGTGTACTAAAAACAGGTTACTAGGGATGCAAAAAGTCTGAAGAAGAAAAGAAAAGAAATAGTACAGGAAAAATGCAATTGTATTACAAAACCCTGCAGTGCACTTTCATGTGGAATCCATGGACCACACTGATCAGATCAACTCAAAAAGAACATTCCTATCAAGTGGGGAAAAGGATATCAAGCATGACAACTGAGATGACAGAAATTCTCAGAAGTTTTCGTTTGAAAACTCCTATTTGTACCAGTAATAATAGCCTCAAAGGCAACTTAAGAAATAATGGAATCAGATGGATAGGCTGAACAGGCTATACAATTTTCTTTTCTTTTTTTTAATGATATAAAGTTCAGATATGCTACATAAGTGAATCATAGTGTCATAGAGCTGAAGAGCTATTTAGGCCACCAGGTCCAACCCCCTGTTCAGTGCAGAAATCCAAATTAAGCAACCCCAACAAATGGCTGTGGAGCTATCGCTTAACTATATCTAGGAAAGGAAAGCTCACACTCTCCTTTGGTAGTTGACTCCTTTGTTGAATCGCTCTTACTGATAGGAAGTACTGCCTTTGTGCATTTATGACCATTATTCTGTACAATGGGACAACAGAAAATAGGATTTGACCTAATTCTGTGTTACATACTTTCAGTTGTCTTATCTCAGGGCAAAACCTCCCTAATTTTCTTGCTATGTCCTTGCTAGAATTAGCTTCAGTCCCTCAATTATCGTCAGTGCCTTTCTCTACACCTGTTTCAATTTGTATCCAATGTGCCCAGAATTGGATACAAAACTCAAGGTTTGGATCTGACGGATACAGAATATAGTAGACCTATTATATGATCCAGAGACTATATTTATTGTGATTTAGCCTGTAATTGCACTTATCTTGATCCCAACTAATGTACAACTTGAGTTTGTCTCACAGCTGAATGGATTTTGATTTGGGTCTCGAGGCACATTGCAATCGTCAAATCACTTCTTACTAGATATGTATAGGATTGAAGACAAAAAAAATATAGAGGCCAACAATAAATAAATATATTTGGGATATAATAATTATGAAAATACAGCGAAACTGGATTTTAGAGAATATAGAATACATCTTATAGAAAAAAGATAAATAAGCTATATTATAGATTCAGTAGTAAGATATTAATTACTAAAATAGTTGAAAGCATTTATAATTGTGCAATTCCTTTTTCTTTGTAAGCTTTCTTTGTAATGCCGGTATTGAAGGGAGATAAGAATAATCAACTGTTCAAGTTTCCAATGCTTTCTGTCAATCTGATTATTTGTATACAGGAAAGAACCTGCAATAGCCGATCATTCTCTCCTCACTGTATGAATCTGACAAACATCAATCAACCCACAATGAAACAGAATGATAGATTATGGTTCATAATAGCATGACTCATTTTTGCTAATTATGAGCAGTGGGGTGGCCTAGTGATGAAAATGCTCGCCTCTGATTTGGAAGGTTGAGAGTTCAATCCTAAGTAGTGGCAGATCATCTTCTATGATCCAAAGAAAAAAATATCTGCTGCTAACTCCACATGGCCATCAGGAAGATTATCTGGCCTGTAAATGCTCAGCTCCACCCAGTCGACCTGACTCTACCTCAAATTAAGGGACTATAGGGTCGTAAAAAGAAAAAAAAATCTCATGAATCACCTTTGTCAGAACCTAAATGGAAGTATTTTCTGAGTCTAGGGATCAGTCACTGTGTTTTACATTGGTTCAATTCCTTCCTCAACAGCTGGTTCCACTCTGAGGTAACTGGGGAGGAGGAATTGACCCAGTGATGCTCCTCTGTGTGATGTCACAACAGCAATGGGAAAACAAAGGAAATCTAAAAATGGAAGACAACAACATCTGAAATTCTTGAGTAGGGAAATATTAAAAGCCTGGCATATTTGGAGTAAAACTCCGTCTCTACTTAAGATTTTGTTTTTCTTTTGTATCCACACCTCACTCTTTTTTTCTTCTTAGATGCCAACTAATAGTTCAATGAAGCCACATTGGGGTTTGAAATATGGCCATGAAACACAGAGCTGAGTGGAACTGAACAGCTAGCCTATGGTTCAGACAAAAATGATGAACTACCAGTTACTATTCTTCAAGGAGAAAAACCAGGAAAATCCTTTTATTGCAAGACACAATACAAGATAAACTTGCAGACCAAGCATTAGCTAAGTGAGGAAATCCCTAATAAATCTCTACAGATGAAGTGAGAATATTTAAACCTTGCTCATTCTTTCAATGAATACTAGAAGGAAGGTTTATAAAGAGCCAGTATCAATAAAGGAGAATATTTGTAGCTCCGGGTTGAAATGAGGGGTCCTTGGGTGCTCTGTGAGCCTGCTTGTTTTCTTGTAGATGCTTCTTGCAGACATAATGAACGTTTGCAAGAAAACAAACAGGTTCAAAGAACACCAATGACCCATCAAAGAAACAATATCTTCTACTATTAATCCTAGCAATTTAGCAAAGCTACCAACACAACATTCTTACAAAATCTATACAGATCCTCTTCTAGAACGCATCAAATTTATAATGAAAAAAATACAGATTAAAAAAAACACACCTCCTGTAAATCAGCAGCTGGGCAATGGATGGTAAAAATATAGATTATGATAACAGAAAAAGAAGTACTTTGTGGACAGTTATTTCTTTTAAAAGACAGAATAATATGGAAGACTTGCCTTCCACAACTTGATGCCCTGCTTTACAGACAAAATACAATATTCTTCATGAATCAGGATGATTTTCTCCCTGCTCTTTAAACATAAAGACCATGTAGAAGGAATATGATTATGTTTATATGATATTTTTAGAAACCAAAGGGAAGTAAGTAGGAGTAAAAGACTAAAGAAGAGCAGAACTGGAGATGGTAATTGTGAAACATTTTTTATGAGTACTGCTTTATAAACTTACCACATCCTTTGGAGGAGGCTCAACTTCCTTTTTTACCTTTTTACCCATTCTAAAAACAAACAGAACAGGAGGGATAGTCAGTGAGTACATTTTATATTTTTAATTGAATTCATATCCTATATAAAAACATTGCTATAAAGAAGTGAAAAATTCCTAGATTAACAAGATCTGTTCATTCGAGTTAAAAAATAGCATTGGTTATTTTACACATATTTTTAAAAACCCAGCATGTACAATTTCAAACTCCACTCACTAAACATTAATCCATGTCTCTTGAGTTGAACGCAGTTCCTGGGGAATAATATTATGGAAATGTTTGCAATTGCTCTCTTCTAGGATTTTTTTTTTTTAAATAAACTTTCCAATCTAATCTATGGTCCAGCAATTTTCCGGGGATCTCAATTTCAAATAATAATCAGGTCTGATCCTATTTAGCTTTCAAGAGAAGTCAGAGCTACTACTTCCTCTGACCATGTCTAAATGGGTTGTGTGTGTGTGTGCTTATTATATTTTTCTAATGTTGCTTTCATTATTAGATTTATTTCTGTAAATATTCATGTTTAATTACAGGCCTATGTGAATTCACAGAAACTTACCTGCACTTTTAGCATCAATGTAGCACATGAATATTAATATTTGGAAATCACAGCCCCAGGCAAAGCTGAAAAGGCAGACATCCTGATAATTATGATACACAGACTTATACAAATCATTTAATGTGGCCCTCTCTGTTTCTTACAACTACAAAGCTATCACTTAGAAGTTTGGTGTGTTACTTCGGGGCATCTATGCTGGTCATTGACCAAAATAAATATAGACTGACTGACTTTTCATGGTGTGTTTTGACATAGCGTTGATTAAAATAACAACAATTTTCACTTTGTATTTGCCCATAGGTAGATAACTATAATTTCCTGAGTTTGCTCACTCATAAATTATCAACTAGATGTGAAAAAATGAACATTCTACTTCTGAAAAATATGGATTTATATAACTCTAAGAGTAGGAAATTAAAATAAAATTATATAAAGGTACTTAGTCTAAAATTGTCCAACTGATTCTCCAGACTGCCTATCTTTTTTATTTTTTAAATGTATTTTATTTATTTGTCAAGAACATATTAGGTAATATATATAAGTATGAATTGAATACATAAAATAGATACAAACAGAGGAAACATTACGACAGGGACGGTAAGCACGCTGATGCTCTTATGCACGCCCTTACAGACCTCTTAGGAATGGGGTGAGGTCAACAGTAGACAGTCTTAGGTTGAAACTTTGGGGGTTTGGGGATGAAACCACAGAGTCAGGTAGTGTATTCCAGGCATTGACCACTCTGTTGCTAAAGTCATATTTTCTGCAATTGAGTTTGGAGCAGTTCACTTTAAGTTTGTATCTATTGTGTGCTCATGTATTGTTGTGGTTGAAGCTGAAGTACCATATTTTTCAGTGTATAAGATGCACCTGAGTATAAGATGCACCTTAATTTTGGGGGAGGAAAACAAGAATTCTACCTCTTCCTACCAGCATTTTGGAACAGTCTGGGGGGAATCTGCCTGGCAGCTTTGGGGAACAAGGCGGGTGCCACGATTTGTGGCTGGTCACCCCTCTGGCCACCCAGGCAGCTTAGGGCAGGCAATGGCCACAATGACTTCTCTCCCCTGCAATGTCAGGAGCTGCCGCCTAAGCCTTCTGCGGCCAGGAACTGAGCGAGCCGAACGAGAGCTCCTAAAGAAAAACGCCCCTCCTTTCCAGCCACTGCTGCCCGGATTCCCCAATGCAGCAATCAGAGCCGTATTTCAGGCAGTCGATGGCCAGTTCCCCTGCAATGTGAGGAGCTGCCGCCTCTCTGCGCCCAGGAGCACATTCCCATTGGGAATGTGCAACGGGAAGAAAAGCACTTTCAGGCGGCAGCGCTTCAATGCCCTCCCCAAATCCAAAACGGTTCCCAGTTCCCCGCTGCCCATTGCAGGGGAACTGGCCGCCCGCCGCCTGAAACGCAGCTCTGATTGCTGCGTTGGGGAATCCAGGCAGCGGTGGCTGGAAAAGAGAGGCATTTTTCTTTAGGAGCTCTCATTCGGCTCGCTCGGCTTCTGGGCGCAGAGGGCTTAGGCGGCAGCTCCTCACATTGCAAAGGAGTGAAGTCATTGCGGCCATTGCCTGCCCTAAGCTGCCTGCTGGGCGGCCAGAGGGGTGACCAGCCGCAAATCGTGGCATCTGCCTTGTTCTCCGAAGCTGCAGGGCAGATTCCTCCCCCCCCGACCGTCCCGAAGAGGGTTGTTCCTCAGGCTGTGCCCCGACCCAGATCCCTGCTGCCTGGAACTGCCCGAAAATGGGCGAAGGATGGGGGCCAGCAGGTGGGTAGGGCTACATTCGGTGTATAAGATGCACCCAGATTTTCACCCCCTTTTGGGGGGTAAAAAGATGCGTTTTATACACCAAAAAATATGGTAGTCATTGTCAGGAAAGACATTGTAGCAGATAATTTTATGAGCTATGCTTAAGTCATACTGAAGACAGCGTAGTTCTAAGTTTTCTAGGCCCAGAATTTCAAGTCTGGTGGCATAAGGTATTTTGTTGCGAGCAGAGGAGTGGAGGAATCTTCTTGTGAAATATTTCTGGACACATTCGATTGTATTAATGTCTGATATGCAGTGCGGGTTCCAGACAGATGAGCTGTATTCGAGAATTGGTCTAGCAAAAGTTTTGTATGTTCTGGTTAGTATAGTGTGATATTACCAGATATAATTACCGGATTACTGGATATTACTTTTGTTCCCATTTATGTATGCATTTAATAAGCATCCAACACATCAACATGGACTGGTTAGACATTTAGTTTATAAAAGATAAGATGTAAATTGGTAGTGCTAGAAAATCAATTTTTTACCTCATAATTTTGTTTAGAAGATTGAATCATATTCTTTCTAAATATGCTCCACAGCTACATCATACAAAGGATTTTCCCCAAACTTTCAAATTTAATAACTATTAGATGCATTTATATCTGTAGAGCAAGCATTAATATATTAAATCATTGCAAAAGCAATGAGATGAATGAGCTTTTGATTTTACTTATAACTGCAGTACCTTTACTGATGATCCAAATTTATTTATTTATTTATTTATTTATTTATTTATTTATTTGATTTGTATACCGCCCTACTCCCGAAGGACTCAGGGCGGTGAACAGCCAAACAATAAAATAACATAGACATAAAAAATTTAAAAACCAGATAAAATCAAATTAAATTATTTTGACCCAGACAGATTAAAACACCCCAATAATTTAAAAACAGATTAAAATTTACATATTTAAAAGGGAAGAGATTAGGCCAAGCCCGCCTGCTGGAATAAAAAGGTCTTCACAGCGCGGCGGAAGGTGCGCAGATCCGGGATCCTCCGTATCTCCAGGGGGAGCTCATTCCAGACGGTAGGTGCCCCCACAGAGAAGGCTCTCCCCCTAGGGGTCGCCAGCCGGCATTGTTTGGCTGACGGCACCCGGAGGAGTCCCTCTCTATGAGAGCGTACTGGCCGGTGGGAGGCTATTGGTGGTAGTAGGCGGTCCCGTAGATAACCAGGTCCTAAGCCATGGAGCGCTTTAAAGGTGGTAACCAAAACCTTGAAGCGCACCCGGAAGACCACCGGGAGCCAGTGCAGCTCGCGCAGGAGAGGTGTCACATGGGAGCGCCACGTCGCTCCCATTACCACCCGCGCAGCCACACTCTGCGCCAGTTGGAGCCTCCGGGTGCTCCTCAAGGGGAGCCCCATGTAGAGAGCATTACAATAGTCCAGGCGGGAGGTGACGAGGGCATGAGTGACCGTGCGTAACGAGTCCCGATCCAGAAAGGGACGCAACTGGCGAATCAGGCGAACCTGATGAAAAATCCTCCCGGTCACGGCCGTCAAGTGCTCTTCTAAAGACAGCCGTGAATCCAGGAGGACGCCCAAGTTGCGAACCCTCTCCGTGGGGGCCAATGATTCGCCCCCAATAGTCAGTGATGGCGTCAACTGCCTATATCGGGACGTCGGAAACCACAGCCACTCGGTCTTGGATGGGTTGAGCCTGAGCCTGTTCCTCCCCATCCAGATCCGTACGGCCTCCAGGCACCGGGACATCACTTCAAGGGCATCGTTGGGGTGATCCAGGGTGGAGATGTACAGCTGGGTGTCGTCAGCGTACTGATGGTACTCCACCCCGAAACCACGGATGATCTCGCCCAGCGGCTTCACATAAATGTTGAACAGGAGAGGCGAGAGGACCGACCCTTGCGGCACCCCACATATGAGGGGCCTCGGGGTCGACCTCTGTCCCCCTGTCAACACAGACTGCGACCGGTCAGAGAGAAAGGAGGAGAACCACCGCAACACAGTGCCTCCCACTCCCAACTCTTCCAACCGGTGCAGCATGATACCATGGTCGATGGTATCAAAAGCCGCTGAGAGATCTAACAGGACCAGGACAGAGGAGCACCCCCTGTCCCGAGCCCTCCAGAGATCATCAACCAACGCGACCAATGCCGTTTCCGTGCTGTACCCGGGCCTGAAGCCCGACTGGAACGGATCCAGATACGTCGTTTCATCCAGGTGCTGGGGGAGCTGTTGCGCAACCACACTCTCAACAACCTTCGCCACAAAACGAAGGTTGGAGACCGGACGATAATTTACCAACATTGCCGGGTCCAGGGAAGGCTTCTTGAGGAGAGGCCTCACCACCGCCTCTTTCAAGGCGGCAGGAAAGACACCCTCACCCAACGAAGCATTTATAATCCCCTGGAACCAGCCTCGTGTCACCTCCCGAGAAGCCAGCACTAACCAGGAGGGACACGGGTCCAATAAACAGGTGGTCGCGTTCAGTCTACCCAGAATCCTGTCCACGTCCTCAGGGGTCACAGGATCAAACTCATCCCAGATAACATTCTCAAGACCTGCCCCAGTCCCTCCCCCTGAGGCTACCCAGTCGGAGTCCAGATCTTCCCGAATCTGAGTGATTTTGTCATACAGATACTGAACAAAATCCTCGGCTCTACCCTCCAAGGGGTCCTCCCGCGCTTCCTGGTGGAGCAGGGAGCGGGTCACCCTAAACAGGGCGGCCGGGCGATTATCTGATGACGCAATAAGAGCAGCAAAATAGTTACATTTCGCTGCTTTTATTGCCACTAGGTAATTCCTAATATGAGATCTTACCAGTGTCCGGTCAGATTCAGAAAGACTGGCCCTCCAACTGCTCTCTAGGCATCTTTTCCGGCGCTTCAACTCCCTCAGCTCCTCAGTGAACCAAGGAGCTAAATGAGATCGGCGCCGGGTCAGAGGCCGCAAAGGCACGACTCAGTCCAGAGCTCCAGCGGCCGCCCTATCCCAGGCGGCCACTAGGTCTCCAGTCGAGGCGTGTGCCAGAGCCTCAGGGAATGGCCCAAGCTCCATCTGGAACCTGTCAGGTTCCATCAGGCGCCTGGGGCAGAACCGGCTCCGCCTCCCTGCGGTGGGGTGTAGCGGTTCGAAGGTCGAGACAAAGGAGAGAGTGATCAGACCATGACAAGGGCTTGATGACTATATCCCCTATCTCGAGATCACTCAACCACTGTCCAGAGACAAAAACCAGATCCAGCGTGTTTCCCCCCGTGTGGGTAGGGTCATGAATTAACTGGGTCAGGTCCATGGCTGTCATGGAAGCCATGAACTCCTGAGCCACCTCTGACGCCTCACCCACGGACGGCAGGTTGAAATCCCCCATGACCATAAGCCTAGGGGTATCAACCGCCACCGCGGCGATGACGTTGAGTAGCTCAGGCAGGGCTGCTGCCACGTGGCAGGGAGCCAGGTACGTGATCAGCAAACCCCTCTGAACCCCGTGACCCCATTTCACAAGGAGGGATTCACAGCCGGCCGTCTGAGGAACAGTGGCCTCCCTCGGTCTCAGGCCTTCTTTAATGATAACCGCTACCCCCCCGCCCCTCCCCTGTGACCTTGGCTGATGGAATGCGTGGAAACCTGGTGGGCACATTTCAACGAGGGGAACCCCCCCCCTCCTGGCCCAACCAGGTCTCCGTAATACCTGCCAGGTCCGCACCCCCCTCCTGAATAAGATCACAAATGAGGGGGGCTTTATTTACTACGGACCTGGCATTGCACAGCATCAGCCGAAGGCCTGGGCCCTGAGGGTCTATGCAACCTGGAGAACGGGTGGAGCCTAGGGGGCCGGAGCATGCCACCGCTCGTAGACAGCGGGTGCGCGCTCCCCTAACATGATATGGCCCCCTGCTCCCGCCATATCTACCCCTCCCACTCACAGTACTGATGTTTGAAACACTATCCGGCCCCCCTCCCCATTCACCCTATTTTCCTACTTTATAATATTTACTTTCTTTTCCAAATTCTGACATAACATACTGGTAAATTAAACGTGGACATTTTATAGTAGAGTAAAACCTTCTCTCCTAATCATACAAATTTATACACAAATTGAAAAAAATTGTAGGTGTACTCTATGCTGGGGCTGGCTGACAGGCTCAAGAAAATATTTTCATCTCACATCACCTCTTGGTTTCTAATCTTTTTTAATCTTAATTTTAATTGTTTTGTATTCTTTTTTTTCTTTTTTATCATTTTGTAAGCAGTCCAGAGTCACTGTAATGATTGAGATGGGCAGCATATAAATTTAAATAAATAAATACAGAATACACATCTCCTGAGTCCCATAAGACAAGATTGTTTGAAAGACAGGGCCTAGAGGATGCCAGTCCTATCAGTTTTTATCAGGTAGGCAGGAAATAAATGGTCCTGCAAATATTAAAAAAAAAGAGATTTTTATCAAGAAGTGCTTTGAAGATAATAACCATAATGTTGAATTGCATCCGGAAACCTACAGGCAACTGTAACTCATGAAGTAGCAGTGTTACATGTGCATATCAAATATAAACATAATTACTTATGCTGCTGTTTTCTGAAGTCTTCAGATATAATTTCATGTAGCAATAGCAATAGCACTTAGACTTATATACTGCTTTACAGTGCTCTACAGGCCTCTCTAAGCGGTTTTACAGAGTCAGCATACTACCCCCAACAATTTGGATCCTCATTTTACCCACCTCAGAAGGAGAGAAGGCTGAGTCAACCTTGAGCCCTATGAGATTTGAACTGCCAAATTGCAGGCAGCCGGCAGTCAGCAGAAGTAGCCTGCAGTACTGCACACTAACCACTGTGCCACCTTGGCTCCTCTAGAATATATTGTTACAGTCCAGAGGTATATGTGGTTATAAATATGACTTCCAATTCAGCAATGGGTGAAATTGGTGTACAAGATTTGGGTGAAAGCTGTTGAGGCCATTGCTTTCACTTATTCTTCAAACAATTGTTGTCAGCCATCAAGGATACCACATTGTTCACTTTAGGGTGAAGAGACTTTAGGGTCTCTTTAGGGAAGTGAGTGAAATCCATACAGAACAATAGATGAAAATCCCCAGATCCACATGGCTTCAAAATTCATAGCCACTCAGTGTTGATACTGTTTAGCTAGAGATGAATATTTCAACTCATGCCAATGGATGACTCAGTAGCCTCATTAAACAGATATTAAACAGTAGGAGGAAAATAAGAAATATACCATGTCAATTGCTGTGAATTATTCACAGCCATGATCAATATCTTCTCTCTGCCTAGGCCTAAAACCCAATGATTCAATTAATTGGTTTCCCGACAAGCTGTCTAAAACTGTCTGACCACTTTATCCATAACTTTTTCCAAAAAAAGGGAAGGTTAGAATTGGATTGGAAATTGTCCAAATTATTGGAGCCAGGGATGGCTTCTTGAGAAGGGTTCAAACCATAGCCTCTTTAAGCAAAAATGAAATCACTCCTCACTCAAGGATGAATACACCATTGCCTGTATCTCATCACACATCAACTCTTGATCAACCACCAAAGGTATGGATTTTATAGACAGGTACTTCAATTCATAGCTCCCATGATCCTTTCCACTTTCTAAGACCAACATATTCAAACACTTTCCAGAGTTTCATGGGAAGGCCATATCCTAGCTAATTCAACAGGAACTGTACAGCTACAGTCCCAGCTCTAGTGAATGCAAGAGGTTTTATTCAATAGATACTTCAAAATATCTTCACAATAATACTTCAAATGACCTTCTGGCCCAAATCTCCATAGAGGAAATGGCTTATCTAAAATCATGAGTGGGCAGTTAATTTTCCCAAAGGATCACATGAGAAACTTGGACTGTTGTGGAAGGCTGCCACTCTCTTTACTGTGACCATCTCCACCCAATGAGCGCTGGCCAGACAGGGACAGTTAAAGGGTCAGATGTGGCCGATGGACTGTAAAATGCAATTTGTCCATAAAATAACAATGGTTGGGTTTTGTTGTTGTTGTTGTTGTTTTATAGCTCTTACCATGGTGTAATTATTAATAGAGGTCTTTACCTATATGATTACATTTGCCTTTCATGATTCAACATCATTGCAGGTATTTCTTTTGCTGGCCCCCAGTGCCTCACACCCAAATGAAAAACAATAAACATTCTTGTCACCTCCAGTCCAAGAGAACCAACCACTGTCCTTTAAAACCATTAAACATACATCCTGCAGGCCCAATATCATCTGGTACTATAGACATAAATAAAAGAAAGCACTGACAGTAGTGGAAGCAGGCAGCTGAAAGTTCACTTCTAATGGTACAACCCGAAGAAAGCAAGATGGCCACTGTTCAAGCTGATGAACTCTGCAGTACTAGTATCCAACTTGGCCATTGATGTTGATCCTGTTCCCATTGCTGTTTCCTCATGGCACCCATTTGCTCCAGCATGCTGCCATATTGAAGCTTATCATTCCTGATCAAATCTTATCATTCCTTACCAAAGCCATAAGAAGAAATTGCTACCAATCACAGAGTAGTGTTTGCCACCAGTACCATTGTTCTGCAACTCAGTACCAAGCAGCTAATTGGTGATGCCAGGCAAGCACATGCCAACCCTTAAAAAGTTGATCAGTGTTGTTTTTCCCGCCACTGAACTTCAAAACTTAATTCCAACTACCACTCTGAATTGAGCTTTATCATCTTCTTCAAGTCTGATATACATCTAGGAGTTTCTCATAGGAGAATTCTAAACCAATCACTCCAAAAGCACTAATCCTTATGGCATCCACTGCTGCTGCTGAAAGGAATGTCTAAAAGACCCTGGGAACACAGCGAGGAAACAGGAGTTTTGCAAAAGGGATGCCTCACCCTAGATGGGGGGAGCATGAGAAAGTGACTCTCATTTAATTATAGGGGACAATATGCTGACTCTGTAAACAGCTTAGGGAGGGCTATAAAGCACCGTGAAATGGTCTAGAAGTCTAAGTGCTATTGCTATAAACTGATCTGGAAAATAGCTTTAGCAAACTTTCAATATTCTGTACTTTACCCTACTAGCCATAATGATTTTTACAGAAAGGAAATTAGTTCTTGTTCCCTGAATTTGCCTGCCTCTAAAGGCTTGGCTACCAAGGTTCTCAAAAACTGCCAGCAGATCTAACAATATCAGAAAACCCTCAGCACTGTCGGCAGCTGCAGAAATTCATGTGACCACTAGATGGAAATAAAGAAATTCAGAAAATTGTAACTTTTTATTGCCATTTAATGTATTGGTGTATATGTTAATTGTTAATAACAAATAGCCACTACCAAGAAAAAAGTGCCACTGTCCATTTATTAGGGCCATCCCTCAATGTAGCCCAGCATTTCCCATCTTTTTGACCACAAATTGGCAGCAAAACAATACAGAAAATTCTTAACTCCTTACTAACAACTAGCAGACATCTGTATTTTTTTTTTGAATTTTTTAAATTTATTTTAGACATAAAACATATCTTTTTAGAGCAAAAGTTTGATCCGGTATAAAATAAGCATAGGTTCCAAATTTCATCCATTACCATCTTAAAGAAGAAAAAAAAAGAAGAAAAAGTAAAAAAAAAAAAGAAGAAGAAAAGTTCTAAACACAATTTTCCATTCAATCTAACATTTTGTTCTAACATTTAACATTCTATTAAGTACCACCCTTAATCTTAAATTCCAAATCTAGACAGCTTTTTATACTATTCATTTATCATTTTAACAATCAGTATTTCATATATTTCCCTTACTTCAAAGACCCAAATTCAATCAGTATTTCTTCAAAATTGTATCTAAAAACCAACACAAGATATTTTATTCCTCTCTTACAAACATTTCAAAATCAATTCACTTTAAAATTTACTTCTACGATATCTCCTTCACTCCTCCAAGGTTTATTTTTAACTGGATTACAGCTTGGTTAGCTGATTTCCAGGGATGCTTCCCTCCACTCCTAACCTTATTTAATGACTGGATCACAGTTTGGTTTTAACTGCTCTCCAACATTTTCTCCTCCATTCCTCCTAGTTTTATTTTTAGCTGGATAACGGCTTAGTCAGCTGTTTTCCAGGGATGCTTACCTCCACTCCTTACCTTATATTTAACTGGTTCACAGTTTGGCTCTAACTGCTTCCTAGCATTGTCTCCCCTACTCCTCCTAAGTTTATTTTTGGCTGGTTCACAGCTTAATCAGCTGTTTCCCAGAGATGCTCACCTCCACTCCTTACTTTATACTGAACTGGTTCACAGTTTGGCTCTAACTGCTCTCCAGTATTATCTCCTCCACTTCTCCTAAGTTTATTTTTGGCTGGATCACAGCTTAATCAGCTGTTCTCCAGGAATGCTTTCCTCACTCCTAATCTTATATTTGACTAATTCACAGTTTAGTTTTAATCATCTAATCACCCAGATTGTACTTCTTTTCACTCCTAATTTCCATTTAATTAACTGATTCATAGTATTTTATTTTAACTTACCAATTAAAAATAATGATACATTTTAATATCTATCTTCTCTCCTATTCTCTCCTAAACTATTAATTTTCTTTAAATGTATTCAAAAATTCATTCCCATTCTCTTATTTACTATACAAGGAACAAACAGTATTTTAATCCATTTTAGAATCATTTTTCTGTAACCATTAAGACTCTTATTAATAGTTAAAATATTTTTTTTTCATAGTCTTCACATTTCTTATGGTTTTTCTATGGTAACATTTCTCGCTTTAAAAAATAATCATAAACTCTATAAACAATTCTTGTTAATATTCAAAGTTTTCATTTCACAAACCTTTTAAAAAACAAAACAATTTTCTGTAGTTATTAAATCTATCAGCAATTCTTGTTGACAATCAAAAATTCGTTCATTGTTTTCATATTTATTATAATTCTTTAATAATCACATTTTTCCCACCTTAAAAACCACTTCTCTCAATGATAATAATGAAAAGTAAAAAAGGAAAGAAAAAGGGAGAAGGAAGGGATAAGAGTATGGCAAGAAAAAATTAAAAGGAAAGTTTCAAAAAAAAGAGAGAGAAAAAAGAGAGGAATAAGATAAAAAATAATAGGGAAAAAGGAAGAAAAGAAAAATAGAAAAGAGAGAAAAAGAAGAAAGAGGATCTCTCCTCCTTACATTATTTAAACATCAATTACATAAAAAGCATTTACATCCATCTTAATCAGACTATAGCACTTTTCTCAACTTGCTACCCAATATAATCCAGTTTTTCCCTTTTTCTATTCTGTCCAAGCTCTTTTTTTCCTTTTCGATTCCAATATCAGTAAGCTTGTTAAGACTAAAAGACTTAGCTCTTTTGTGTTCCATATATGGTATCATCTTGTCTTCTTCTGCTGCTACATCCTTGCCTTTTATTAGCATGCCATTAATCAGCAGTTTTAATTGTTCCAAATAATTCCTTCTTTCCAACCATCCATAAGTAGTCCAAAGTCAAATTAAGTGCATCTAAAGTCAAACCTCTTTAGTTTTTCTTCAAGGTAATACAATTTAGGAAGCAAAAGTCAAAGTTTCTCCTTTAAGTAGCAAGCAGTCCACAATTTACACTTTCATTTCTTCTTAATAGGCAACCATTTTAGCTTCCGCCGCTTATATCTGCTTAAACAGTTTAAATTGTTCCTTCTCATTTCTTCTTTCTTCTTTCTTTCCTTAATACCACCAAGGAACAAATTAAAAATCACCAAAGTTGAATCTCCTTAATTGTTTTCATAATAAATCAGCTTAGGTAACAAGATACATTGTATCTGAATCAAACTGAAAGTAATCCACAAATTTAAACTTTCACTTCTGCACTACACGACTCCATTTTAGCCAATATGCAATTCTCTGCTTGGCTTTTCTGATTGTTTCAAAAGGTTTCTGCTCAACAACTCCTCCCTCCTTGTCTCTCCAAAAGCAATCCATATCCATAACGAAAAGTTTCAAAGTTTTATATTTGCCAACTAACAGTCATTTCACAAAAATCCACATTAAAGATAGTTCACAAATGGGTCTCTTCCTCCAGCACATAGCTTATCTAAATCTTCTCACCTCCACAGTCTGTAGCCACTATTTAAGGCTAGGGGCTCTCTTGTCAAAATCCATTTTTTAACGCTGTTCCTGCCAGGGTAAAACTCACTTACCTGGCTTCCAAACAGTTTGCTCTGTTTCCTTGCTTCTCCTCTTGCACATTGCTTTCCCAGTTGTCACAGCCTTGAGGCAGCCGCAATGGCTGCCGCTCAGCCACCGCTGACGCAGAGGCTAATCCTCCAGCCCCGAGGAATCTGCCCGTTCCTCTCGGCCGACCGAGGGGCCCCTCTCTTACCCCCTGTCCCTCCAGGACAGGGTAGGTCCATAGACCTGCCGGCGGGGGCTTAACAGATGGGGTTTTCGCGGGGCTCCTTGGAGCCCCGCTATTTCCCCCATCTGATCGCCGCAATGCCAACTGGAAGTCTCCAGACATCTGTATTTTTTGTTTTTGTCTTGCAATCCAGATAGGGTAACCCTAAACTAAAATATGATTCACCTGCTAACTCTTTACTTAAATCAGAGAATCCAAAAGAACTAGTGAATAATTTGTTTAATTAGAGGCAGCTTAAGAGGGAAGTAAAAAAAACAAAAAAAAACTAGCTATTAATGTTAGGTGGATGACCAACTGAAATACAGAATGGACATTGTCTTACCTGAACGTCCCTTCTAGGCGCGCTGCTGGAGAATCCAAAGTGTGGGGTTATTCTTAGTCTATTAGCCAGGGACTGAGTGTATGTTCCTTTAAATTTCTTGGTCACACCTCCTGTGCTCGGCTGAGGTCAGTTTTGTTCACGAAGATAGAATGATGAGCCCATATGAGAAGTCGAACTCGAGCCCACCGACCTGAAATACAGAAGCTCGACAGGGTGGGGTAGATTCTCCAGCAGCGCGCCTAGAAGGGACGTTCAGGTAAGACAACATCCGTTCTCCAGCATGCTGCTTGGGGAATCCAAAGCATGGGATATACCCAAGCTAGTCCCAAGCTAGTCCAAAGCTAGTCCAAAGAAGGGGGGGGCTGGTCCAGGGTGGCCGCCGATGAATGAACTGATTGTAATACGTGGCGACCAAATGAGGCTTCAGTCAATGCAAAGGAGTCAACCTTGTAATGATGAATAAATGGAGACAATGTCATCCATGTGGCTGCTCTGCATATTTCAGTTACGGAAGCTTGGGTTGCCCAAGCCGCGGTTGTAGATGCGTTTCTCGTAGAGTGAGCTAGGATTCTCCCTGGGAGGAGCTTGTTTTTGATTGCATATGCCTTACAGATGCACACCTTCAGCCATCTCCCGATGGTGGAAGAGGAAACTTTCTTGCCCAATGAAGCCGGAAGGAATGAAACAAACAGGGCTTCAGATTATTGAAAAGGCGCAGTTCTTTTAATGTACTGGTGGAGGGCCCTCCTAACATCCAAGGTATGCCACTGTTCTTCTAACTGATGTCTTGGGTTCAGACAGAAATCCGGAAGAACAAGTTCTTGCGTGCGATGGAATAACGAGTTGACCTTGGACAGAAATGAGGGGTCCATCCGCAGGACGACCCTATTCGAATGGAAGGCGCACAGATCGTCTCGCACAGACAGGGCAGCTAGCTCTGAAATCTGGCGTGCAGACGTTATCACTACCAAGAAAACGACTTTGAGAGTCAGGAGACGGAGACCGATGGATCCCAATGGTTCAAAGGGGGATGAAGTAAGGGCTTGAAGCACCAGAGAAAGGTCCCATGTAGAATAGCGGCGAACCACAAGAGGCTGGAGGTTCAGGAAGCTCCAAATCCATGAGTTGTGTGAGAGAGAATCCTCGTCGCCATTGGAGAGGATCGTATGCAGGGCCGCCACTTGTCTGCGGAGCGTGTTCGGGGCCAGGCCTTTATCGAAGCCTGCTTGCAAGAAGTCAAGGACGTCAGAGACAGATGCTGTAGTCGGATTTGTGTGCTTGGATGCGCACCAGGAACAGAAGGAACGCCAGGTAGCATTGTAGATCCTCGTCGTAGAAACACGCCTGGAAGCCTGAATAGTAGAGATCACCCGTCCCGAGATATTGTCCTTCCTCAGAAGGATCCTCTCAAGTGCCAGACGGTCAACTGGAGCCACTGAGGCTCTGGATGCAGTATGACCCCTTGGCTGAGAGAGATCTTGTCTCCTGGAATCCTCCAGGGATGGGCGACAGAGAGGTTCACTAGGTCCACGAACCAGGACCTGCGAGGCCAATGTGGGGCGACTAGCAGGACGTCCACCTTCTCCAGTAGCATCTTCTGAAATACTCTTGGTATGAGCGGAAGGGGTGGAAAAGCATACAGGAGGCCCGGAGGCCAAGGACAGGAGAGAGGGTCGATGCCTTCTGCCTCAGGGCATGGAAACCGGGCAAAGAATTGTGGTAGTTGGGTGTTGCTCGGATGTGAAAATAGATAGAGGACTGAATGATCGAAACTGTCCAACAGTTCGCAGAAGAGGGAGGGGTGGAAATGCCACTCCGCGTGATCTATCTGCTGCCTGCTGAGCCAGTCTGCTTGGAGATTGGCGGTCCCGGAGATGTGCTCCGCCATCAGAAACAAGGTGTGCTTCTGGGCACTGACCGCATTCCGCCCTCGCGATTCACATGCGCCTTCGTGGTCACGTTGTCCGTGAGGACCAGGACATGGTAACCTGCTACGAAAGCCTGAAAGTGTCGAAGGGCAAGCCTGACTGCTCGAAGCTCGAGCCAGTTGATGTTGTTGATGTTGCTGAGTAACTCCACCGGAGACCACCGGCCCTGTGCGACGTGGGACTGAAGATGGACGCCCCACTCCAGCAGGCTCGCATCCGTTGTGAGAGTCACACATTGTGGCTCCTGGAAAAGACACCCGTTGAGCATGGCCGTCGAGGTCCACCAGCGAAGGGGCAGTCATACCTCTGACGTGAGTTGCACCGTGACCTGGAATTGCTGCGGCAAGCCTTCTGGTACGGGAGTAGGTACCACTGCAGCGGCCTGGATGGAATCTCGTCCAGGGAATGATAGCTATGCACGAGATCATTTTCCTGAGCAATGTCGATAGAAGAATCAGCTGCACCGACGGGAGCGGGAGTATCTTATCCACCAAGGAAGGGATGCTGAGGCGGCGGTCCTTGGACAGAAAGACCATGCCTTGCGCTGAGTCTATCACCGCACCTAAATGTAAGATGAGAGTAGTCGGGTGAAGGTGACTTTTCTCGAGGTTCAATGTAAAGCTGTGTATGCAAGGAATGTGTCACGGCATTGAGATCCTGCAAGGCCCTGTCAGGCGAGGACGACAGGATGAGGATGTTGTCCAGGTAGCAGAGGAGCCGTATGGGAAGCAGCCAGAGAGAAGCTGCCACGGATGCTAGCATTTTCGTGAAGGTTCTGGGGGCCAATGAAAGGCCGAATGGCATGGCCCGATATTGAAAATGCTGACTGGCATATGGGAATCGGAGGGAGCGTCAATGTGCGGCATGGATGGGAATGTGCAGGTAGGCTTCCTTCAGATCGATTGATGTTATCAGATCTCCTGGTCGTATGCAATCCAGTATTGACCGTAGAGATTGCATCTTGAACTGGTGGTAAATTATAAATTTGTTTAATTGTTTGAGATCTAGGATCCCTCTCCAACCCCTGGAACTCTTGGGCACTAGGAAAAAGATGGAGTAGAAGCCGGTCCCTTGGTGAACTATAGGAACCAGCTCTATCGCACAAATGCCCAGAAGATGTTGAATTTCTGTGGTCATCAGCCTCCTCTTTTCTGGGTTTGCTGAAACGGGGCACTGAATGAACCTGTTCGGAGGGTTGGAGCAGAATTCTAAGGTACGTCCCAGTCGTACGGTTTGGAGGACCCAGGCATCCGTCGTGGTCAATTCCCATTGGTGGAAGCGACCACAATGGGACCAGCATTTTGATAGTCACTTACCCCTGCAGAAGGGCCTATTGCCCGTTCCCTGGAAGGGTTTTTTGAATGGGGGTTGTCTCCGACCTGTCTCCTGGAAGGTAGACCTATCGGAGGGTCTGTCAAATCCTTGGGAATAGGCACGGTATGGATAGGATCCACTGGGTCCAGAGTCAGTCCGAAAGGGTGGCTGAGAATACAGTGTATACCTATTGTCTGCCCGTCTATATGAGGAAGGCATCACTTTGCGCTTATCCTTGTCTTCGACCAGGACGGGATCTAGCATGTCGCCGAAGAGGTTGGCACCCTTAAAGGGGGCTGATGCCAGCTGCCACTTGGATTTGACATCTGCCCTCCAATGGCGAAGACAAAGGTGACTGCGAGAAGTCACTGTCGCAGTTAGAGCGTGGGAGGTAAACTTCGCAGCGTCCAGTGATGCGTCGGCCAAGTATTCCATGGCTGCCACCAACTTATTTATGTCTTGGTGAAGCCGTTTGTCATCAGGAGGCAAGCGGTCTTGCAACTGGTGGAGCCAGATTAACGTGGCACGGCAAAAGAAGGAAGCCGAAGTGGCTGCTTTAATCGCCCATGCGGCTGCCTGGTGGTTTGTTCGTAGAACAAGTTCCGTTTTCCTGTCCTCGGAGAGCAAGCAATCTGCAACATCGTTGGATAACACAGTAGATGAAGTCAGATGTGCCACAGGTGCATCAACAGATGGTAAATGTAACAGTTCATGTAGATTAGGGGTGGAACAGTAAAGCTTCTTGTCCAGAGCATTCGGCGCCGCCAAAGAGTCTGGAACTTCCCATGGGCGTTGGACCACTTCAGAGAACAGTTGTGGACATGGTATGAAGTCAGTTTCTGACTTTGGAACATTGAATAGACCATCAGGTGGACGCAATGCGTCTGAGGAGTCAGGTTGGCCATCAGATGCCACTAAGATGGTCAAGACCTTGGCCTTATGCAGCAAGGATTTAAAGAGGGACGGACGGAAAAGCCTGGTCATAGGAGGTCTGTCTGGAATTAGACCTTCGTCCTCTGAAAACTCCATGTCCCTGTGGTCGTCATCGTCCCAAAGTGAATCTTCACTGCGGACAGAATCCTGATAATATGCATAATCCTGATGATGGTCCGAGCATGTTGGGACTTGCAACTGAGAAGGTGGTAATGAGGCGGGAGGTTGAGAAGTTGGAAAAGAACCGGTAGCTGAAAACCTGGAGATCGTCTCCGCAACAATAGATTGTACATCACGGGGCAAGTGTGATTGAGAACCGTCCTCTGCATGAAGGCTGGCTGCGGTAGGTGTAAACATAGCCTCCGGAGTGAGTCGGGCAGTGGGCATTTGGGGGAGGGGCATCGCCTCTGGAAGAAGATCAACCCCAGTTGTAAGTACCGGAGCTTCCTTATTGGTAGCCGGACTTGACATTGGTCTACTGGTATCCAAGTGGTGTATCACCTCCAATGTAGCGGGAGCGCTTGTGAAGGATCCCGGGGCCACCACCCCAAACACTGCCACCCTGTGAAGACCTGAAACTGGGCCTTTTGGCAGGGCCAAAGCCCTGCCGTTCCAATGCCTTATGCCTTCATTGTTCAGCCTTGTCATTTGCTGAAAGCTGTTTAGAGACCCTCGAGGAAGATGGCGCAGGCGCAGATGAAGAGCACTTAACATCTGATCTGGACCTCTTAGACTTTTTGGTCGGAGGTGGGAGGACCGTGGCTGGACTGTCAGATTGTTCAAGGTCTGAGGACAACTCAAGGTCAGCCATTGTATTAATGTATAACCACTTTATGTGGTTAACAAGAAGGTGACAGCAATTATTGATCTGTACTCAAGAGGGCAGTATTTACTGTAATGGAAACAATCAATAGTACTGTAGCTGTTGATAGCAAATATGTCTCCCCTCTCTCTCTTTTCTTTGTTTTTTTTTTAAGGTTTAGGGGGTGTAGTAATTGACCTCGTGGTGTGAGGGCTTTCACCCAATGAGGGGTGTAACAAACAAGCACCAACAGTAACTAGAAGCCTGGCGCAAACAGGCCAGGAAGGATTGATGTCAGAAGTCTGAGGGCAAGGCAATATGGTGGCCAAACAAGTCGCTGGAATATAGGGATACCCCTCAGCACTCTTCATAAAAGCTGTCAATAGAAGAGGCACCTGTTATGAAGTCCTGCTCCTTGACAGTAATTAGCATCAGGTGCGCTCTCCCATGCTCTGCGGTCTGCAAGTATAGTCCAAAATGGCGCAGGGTGGGAAGAAACCACCACTGAGTGCCTCCGCAGTCAGCTCGGCTGTTTTCAAAATGGCGCGATGGTGGGAAACCATTCCTCAGTGCCGACACTCTCCTGTGCGAGCCAAACAAAGCGCAAGATCGACTGAGCGATCTGAAGCGCTACCGTGGTGAGGCAACTGCGTGAGCAATTAAGGCAAGGGTCTCAGCGCAGTGACGCCTGAAATTACCTCAGAGTGTGCCCTTACAGTTGGAGCTGCCTGACAGCAATGGAGAGGCGAAATTGTGGTGGCGGTTGTGCCAGCAAGCCGGGGAACCAGCGCACACACCGGTGGCAATAAACAGAAAGAGATGGCCCCAGTGAGACAGAGCTCCGAATTATGGCTGTCACAATATAATCAAAAGCGGGGGGAGCCGGGCTGGAGCCCCAGGGCGACTCACCACCATCATCAGTAAGGACACCCAAAGGTCCCAAATATAAAGTCCAAGGAAGAAAAGCTCCACTAGAAGGAAAGGTAAGAATCTGAAGAATCCAAAGTGTGAAGAATTAATCTATTCACCAGAGCAAGCCAAACAACAGTCTCTTCAGCATGACTGAATGAATAAAACTGACCTCAGCCGAGCACAGGAGGCGTGACCAAGAATTTTAAAGTAACATACACTCAGTCTCTGGCTAATAGACTAAGAATAACCCCATGCTTTGGATTTTCCAAGCAGCGTGCTGGAGAAGTACTACTTTCCTTATCTTTCACCAATTTCTAAAAAGAAATATCATAGACGGGGAAAAAATTCTAAAGCTCTAGGAACTGCAGTTAGCAAACTTAAAAGTGAAAGCAATACCACATGTGTAACTTAACTTACTCAAGGAATCAGAGGTCAGTTCTGAGGGAAGTTACCTCCCCTGGAGAACAGACAGTAAAATAAGGATGTAACATGAGCTACTGAGCTGTTATATATTGCTCTGATCACTTAGGAAGCCAATATCTCCATTCCCCAGGATTGATTATAGTTCTGCCTTTAGGATCTTTGATTGCTTTCAATCCTTTTCAGGAATATGAAAAATTATTTGGCAAAATAATAACAAGTGTTATTGACTAGCTAGCTGGTTTTATCTTATTACTCAGTTAAATTTGAATTGTAGGAGCTGCTCAGATCTATAATATTACTAAACTGATTCTTATTCACTATATTTTAATCTATTATTAGGAATGAGAACAGTTCAGTTTCCTTACAAAGAAGTCACTGAAGAATTTATATCTTGGTTTAGTATTTGTATGTTTGTATACATTAACATATAATCTTGTAGATTATATAGAATTAAGAATTAATCGAAAAATCATTTTCTATCAGATATACAGCAACCAAGAAAGAAGTTTCTTTCAAAGACCAAAATAAATCTGCTTCTTTCTCATCCCAGAGAAAACTTACTCTTAAGTATATCCATCTCACTTGTCCCTTCCTGTTAATTTATCTCAGGAAGGAAAAAAAAAATCATCCCAACTCCTATTGCAAAAACACAACCAGAATGTTGCTAGCCATACACTTTATACTTGAATCACTGAAATATAATCACAGCTATTAAGTGTTCTCATTAGGTCTCAAAAATTTCAGAATAGGAAAAAATTCTTATAAGTAATTAATACTAATCCTCAATATCCATTACAACATTCTTTCAGTACTTTCAAGTCCAGGATTGCCTTAAACATAGCTAGGTTTGCTGTCAACATATACCTTAGCACATGCATTTTCTACCAATATATTAAGGCTAGCATTAGAAAATCACATTAAAAAGTTTCAATTCATTATTAAATACTCTGTTTGACAGCATCTAAAAAAGTTAAAAAAGACGAATCGGTGATCATGACTGCACAACCCTTTCACAACAGTAATACAATATAAAAGAGACCAGGTTTCAGCATAGACAAGTGATGAATCATAAATGGTCTAACAAAAGGCCAAGGATTAAATTCAGGAACTTGATTCAAAGAACAAATTGGCCTAGCAACACCAAAATTTTGGATTGTACTATTATATCAATTTACTAACATGGATTTCAGAGTAGATTATGTTTCCTTATAGTTCTATTATTTTAAGAGGTAGGGAAAACCTTCTATAGGAGCTACATAGATAGATTTCAGTTGATATACACAAAAAGACAATTTCTTCATGAAACTAGAGTTTTTAAAATTAAGCAATTTATTGAATATTTAGAATAATCAATGTTTATTTCTCTTTTGCTTGCTTAGTGAATACAGTATCTATTTTAATGCTCTGGAGAAAACTAAGAAATTTGCTCAATGGAGAAATAATCTATTTAGACTGCACAATTTTAGGTATCGCAAACTGATGGAACCTAGTGGCTCAAAAGGAGACGATGTAAGAGCTTGCAACACGAGATTGAGGTCCCATGTTGGGAAATGGTGCACAACTGGTGGCCGCAGATTCATAGCACCATGCAGAAAAGACTGAATCCTTGTATCATGAGAGAGAGATAGGCGATTTTCACCAACCAGGACCATTGCGAGAGGTGCCACTTGATGCCAAAGTGTGGCTGGAGCAAATTTTTGTTCAAACCAGATTGAAGAAATTGAAGAACATCAGGCACGGTCACAGATGTAGGATCAATGTGATTCGTAACACACCACTGAGCAAAGGTTTTCCAAGACGCGTTGTAAATGCGTACTGTCGACGGGCGTCTGGCTGCCTGAATAGTAGATATCACTTCGCTGGAAAGGTGATCTTTCATCAAGCAGATCCGTTCAAGCGGCAGATGGTCAACTGGAGTCATTCTGGATTTGGATGTTGCACGACTCCCTGACTTAGCGAAATCTGGTCGCGAGGAATCCACCAAGGTGGTGCAACTGAACGGTCCATCAGGTCGGCGAACCATGCCCGATGCAACCAATTCAGGCGCCACCAACAGAAGATCCGCCTGTTCCGCCATCATCTTCCGAATGACCTTGGGAATGACCGGTATTGGAGGAAATGCATAAAGGAGCCCCTGATGCTATGGAGACCTGAGGGCATCGTGACCTTCTGCACCCAGCGTCAGGAACCGGGAGAAATATCTCAGCAGCTGTGTGTTTTGAGCCGTTGCGAAAAGATCGAACACTGGGGCCCTGAACTTGCGCGAGAATTTCTGAAACAGATGCAGATGTAGCTTCCACTCCGACTGGTCTAGGCATCCCCTGCTGAGCCAGTCCGCTTGGAGATTGACCGAGCCGGAGATGTGTTCCACTCGCAACGAGAGGGTATGCCTCTCTGCCCAGGACATAACCATTTCCATCTCTTCCATCAGCAATCTGGAGCGAGTACCCCCCTGCCGATTGACATGGGCCTTCATGGCCATGTTGTCGGTCAATATCAGCACATGTTTGTTGGCAACTTGAAGGCAAAAGTAAAACAATGCTAAGCCAACTGCGTGTAACTCCAACTAATTGATGCTGTGTGTTTTTTCTAAGGGGGACCAAGTGCCCTGTGCCAGTTGGGAATTTAGATGGGCACCCCAGCCATACAGGCTGGCATCTGTAGTTAACATTACACGTTCTGGCTCCAGAAATAGTGATCCCACTTGAATTGCTGGCGAAAGCCACCATCGAAGAGACAGCCTCACTTGAGGAGGTATCACAACTTTGACCAGGGAATTGGTTCGGCCTTGTCTCTGAAAAGGTAAGAGGAACCATTGCAGTTGACGTGAATGGTGTCATGCCCACGGCACTATTGCAATGCAAGAAATGAGTTTGCCCAGTAATTGGGACAGTAGAATCAAGGAAAGTTTCCTGTGCGACAGGACCTGAGACACCAGGTCCTTTATACTGGCTTGTCGGTCTGGAGACAGGTAAACCAGCCCTTGCATAGAATCTATTATCGCACCCAGGTGTAAGATGCATGTCGTTGGACAGAGATGAATCTTGTCCATATTGATCGTGAACCCGTGGTTCTGTAAAACACGTAGGATACTCCATCTGTCTTGGTCTGCTTGGGTTACAGATGACGAGAGGATCAAGATGTTGTCCAGGTAACAGACTAGATGTACCGGCAGTTCCCGGAGCGACGCTACCACTGCTGCTAACAGTTTTGTGAAAGTTCGTGACGCAGACGAGAGACTAAAAGGCATCGCCTTGTACTGAAAATGGCGGTCTGCATAGGCAAACCAGAGAAACTGTCTGTGTGCCGGATGAATTGGCACATGTAAATATGCCTCCTTCAGATCTATTGATTGCATTAGATCTCCTTGGCGAATGCATCCGAGGAGGGATTTGAGCGAATGCATCTTGAAGTGGTGATACAACACATGGAGGTTCAGTTGTTTCAGATTCAGAATTCCTCTCCAGCCCCCTGAACTTTTTGGTACCAGGAATAATATTGAATAAAATCCGGTCCGTACCTGATATTCTGGGACCGGCTCGATGGCCTCGATTTCCAAGAGATGCTGGATTTCGAGATCCATGAGTTGCCGTTGGCAAAGTTGATTGGGCAACGGACACTGAAGATAATGGTTTGGGGGGTTGGAGGTGAACTCCAAAGTGAGACCGCTGGTGACAGTGCGTAGAATCCACGCATCCATCGTAGAAAGTTTCCACTGGTGGTAGAAGGACTGGAGCTTGCCGCCAATGGGAAGGAGAAGCGGCAAGTCACTTGCCACGACAGAAGGGACGAGAAGCCGCTCCTCGAAAGGGCCTCTTGAAGTTGGATTGACGTCTGCCACAGTCACGAAAGGAAGTTCGGTCTGAAGAAGAGGAGTATGTCTGTGGAGTTGAACGCTGAAGATAGGAACTGCTGGGTCCCAGTTCGGCACAAAAAGGCTGTCGCGGATAAGGTGAGTATCTGCAGTCCGGTCATCTGTATGATGAAGGTAAAACCTTCTTCATATCTTGGCCTTCAACCAAGATGGGGTCCAGGGATGCCCCAAAGAGGGAATGACCTTTGTAAGGTGCTGCCGTGAGTCTCCATTTGGACTTCATGTCGGCCCTCCAATGACGGAGCCAAAGAAGTCAACAAGAAGTCACTGCAGAAGCTAGGGCCCTTGAAGCGAATTTGGCCGCATCCAGGGAAGCATCTGCAGAGTATTCAGCTGCTGCAACAATCTTGGACACATCCTGATGAAGCCTGCCCTCCTCTGGAGGCAACCTGTCACGCAGTTGGCGAAGCCAGATCAGTGATGCCCTGTTAAAAAACGAAGCTGAAGTCACCGCCCTGATGACCCAAGCAGCTGCCTGGTGGGTTTTGCGGAATGCCATCTCAGCTCGTTTGTCCTCCAGTTTGAGACCTTCACCGACATCACTAACCAGAACAGATGATGACGTCAGGCTAGCCGCAGGCTCGTCCACAGCTGGTAGTTGGAGCAAAGCATCAAGCTCAGGTGCTGAACAGTATAATTTCCTGTCGAAACTATTAGGGCCCGAAAGAGAGCCAGGATGCTCCCAAGGCTTTTGGATAACCTGTGAGAAAAGGGCTGGACATGGTACAAAGTCCTAATCAGGTTTAGGCACTGTAAACAAGTTACCAGTGGGATCATCCTGTGTTTGAGAAGTAGAAGGCTGTTCAAGCCCCTGGCCCATGTTGGTAGGTACTTTAGCCTTATGCAAAAGTGACTTCAACAAGGAAGGCTTAAACAACCCCTGAAAGGCTGGTTTATCCGGAACCAATTCCTCGTCTTCTGATAGTTCAAAGTCGTCAATGTAATCCTCATCCCAGATATGCTCTTCCATGTTTCCAAACGACTAAACAGGAGGTTGTAGTGGGACCATAGGAACAGGACAATGTGTTCTGGTGCCTCCTTCTAAAGGAGCATGGCAAAAGGTTTGTTGCAAACCTGCCTGAAAAATGCAAGTAATCGCCTGGGAGACCAGAGATTGAAAATCCAGGGTCTGACCACAGCTATGTCCTTCCCCCACACGGAGACCAGCAGCAGTCGGGGTGAACATGGCTTCTGGGATAGCATGGGAAATTTGGGGAGGTAGGGCCGAAATCATGGGCCTAGGCGGATCAAGACCACCCTGAGCAGAGGACAAACTAGGGTCCTATGACACAAAATCCTGGTCATCCTGTGGCCAAGCCACGGTATCGACCTCATCAGTGGCTGGAGTAGTAACCACAGACTGCTGACCAACAGCCCATTCTGATGCGCTAGAACTAGGTGCAGACTGCACCTGGCACTGCACCTGGTTGAATTGGTGCTCTAAGGCGTTATGCCTGCGTTGTCAACCTCCATCAACACCTTGGCTGTCCCTGTGGCCTTGGCCGATCTGGACTGTGTAGCAGTTTGGACTTTAGCCCTCTTATTCTTAGAAGGTTTGGGCGATAGGGCCCTGGATGGGGAGGGAACTCCAAGTCTGACGATAGTTCCTCATCTGCCATTGTCTTTCAATGTAATGTTATTAGCAGAGCAAAGAAATAATTCCGAGCAACCTCCCTACTAAAAAGTAGAAGAAATCACACTTCCCTTTGTAGAATTCAATCCAGGATGTGGAGCATGATGGCAGGAGGCAGGGCAATGTAGGGACCTCGTCCACAGCCTGTCGCTTTGCTCACAGCTCTGGAAACTCCAGTCCAGAAGTTGTAGAAGAAACGGCCCGTTTTGAAGACCTCGAAATGGCGTGCGGCAAGTAGCAGCACAAATGGCGGTCGCGAGCAGAGTATCCCCTCAGCGAACTGCACACACAGCAAACGGAGCAGCTAGAAAGTGCCGAATTATGAGAGGTCGGACACTGGCGAATTGCAGTCACAGCTGTTCCCTGGTTCCTCTGTGCTCTCACAGACTGGCAAGACAAAAATTTTGGCAGGAAATTCAACCGCCGCGAAGCGTCCTCCCAACAATACAAGTCTGCTTGCAAAGGCAGGGACTCCAATGCCACTAAATACTGAGGGCTGCGATGGTGAAGGCGGTTCTGCTGGGACGCCAGACAACCAGCTCTTACACCACGGCAAATGGCTGCCTGAGGCGGTCCAAGACAAGTCTCCGAATTGCTGCTGTCAAAGTAACAAAAAAATGGCGGCTGGCGCTCTGGAGCCCCGGAGGCACCAATCCGTCAAAGCGCGGCGTTTTTTCGCTGATCCCACAACACGCAGCCCTCACTAAAGAAAAAACTCACAAAAAGAGGCTAAATTGGAAAAGAAAAAAACAAAAAGTCACCAAATATTGTAAGGAGTAAAGGCACTCAAGTCTGATCACACAGACTGAGTGACAAGACTGCGCATGCGGAGTCGGAGTGGGCGTGACCCCAGCTGCAGAGGAAAAATGATTGGCACTCAGTCAGACCAATAGGAGTGAAGGATACCCAGGCATAGGAATGTCGGAGCAGTGAGTCAGGAAAATGTGGTTTCACATATCTTCCTGCGTAGAACAATAAAATTCTCCTCCCAGAAGACAGAGATTTTAAGAAACAAATTGTTCTAACATGAATTTAAAAGAAACACAACATACTAGCTATTCAGTCAGTTAAAGAGATGTCAATATAATAAGGTAAAGGTTGATATGACCCTGTCTTTCAAGTTGCCAATAATAAGATTAAAATAATTGTGTTTTGATAGATTTTATGTATGTTGAATCTATCTGATAAGTTAAAACACGGGTGTCAAACTGGCGGCCCACGGGCCGGATGCGTCATGCGCAGACCATGCTCACCCCAGCTCCGTGAAGGGAAAAAACATCACGATACATCACCTGATAGCAACGTGACATGGCCAGTTTGATACCTGTGACTTAAAAGTTGATATTCTTGATTTATTTCCATCAAAAATTAGCAGAAAATCAAAATGTTCTTGTTCAATCTTTACAGTGGAATTCTGATGGAATAAAACTTCTAGTGGGGCAAAAAGAGGCTAGGAGCAGTGGTGGGATTCAGCCAATTTGCGCTTCAGGAGAACCGGTTGTTAACTTTCTGAGCAGTTTGGTGAACTGGTTGTTGGAAGAAATCATTAGAGCAGAGAACCGGTTGTTAAATTATTTGAATCCCACCACTGGCTAGGTGGTTACTTGTATCAAGTAGACAATTCATTTGTCAGTTTATCTGGTTCAAAAACTAAAAAGACTATTATGCTAAGGGTTTCTCTTTTACATAAATACGATGTCAAACAACCTGCTATTATAAATTTAATACCAATAAATCATAAACAAAATATTTTGTTTTAGATCTCTCTTGTAAGCTTTTATTTATTTAGTATATTTATATGCTGCCCATCTCATTATCCAAAGTAAATCTGGGAAACTTTCCTGTTTTGTCCTAATTATTACAGGAGGAGCTTAGTGGGCCCAATTCTTAAAACAATAAAAGTGTATCTCCTAAAGAGTTAGGAGATTTGAAGGGTTTATAAAGTACAGAGAAGAAAACAAGAAGAAATAAAGAAATAAATAAAATAAATAAAAAGCAATCAGTCACAGAATAAAATATAAGTCTATCAAATTTCTATCAAAAACATGAAAATGAACTGGAATCAAAATGTAGGATAGTCATATATGTTCTTCAGTTTCTGCCAAGTATCCCCAACTTTTAAAAGATTCTTTAACTAATTAATTACATAAAATAAAACAAAAAAGAAATGGGGAACAAACCTAAAGCCCGGCCACAATCATAACCTGCATTTCAAAAAAGGCCTTTAGAGCCTAGATCCAAGAGGTGTTACTCAAGAATAAATGGTGAAAAAACTTTGGGCGGCCCAAGATTTTTGCAAGAGTTCTTTTTTACCTTCCGATAAATAAAATGCTTTATAATCACATGTACCTTCAGTTATATATGGTATCTAATGCACAAGACCATATTCAGACAAAACTATCAAATCAAAGTTCTTCCTAAGAAACAGAATATTTTGACAAGTGAATAAAACAATTTGTATCCTTATTTTAGACCATGGGTTAAATCTTTCCCAGTATTTCTGATGACAAGGTTCAGAAAATCTCTTCATGATCTGATGTTTCAAAAACATGAATATTGCTGAGTCAGCCTATAATAAGTTTAGCATAAAACAGCTATATATGCTTTATTTGATAGTTTTGTTATTTGCATTTGTTTCATATTTATCACTCACATAAATGAGCATTGAAAAATAGCATTTGACAAATGTGGCATCTCTGCATTAGTAGTGCAGATTCTTGTGCTTTAGTCTGCACTGCTAATATGTGCATCCAATTCTAACCCCTGTCCTTGGGGATCCCTTTCAAAGTCTCAAGGGATAATGTTGACAGCATGAAACTCTAGCTATGCTGACCTCAACTGATTTATTATGAACTGGGAAAATGTACACTTCAGAAAGGCATTACTTTCTTAATCCCTTGAAATCCTCCTACATAAGTCAGTATCCTCCTGCTTCTTTCACCACAGTGTATTGGCTAAGTTGCTGTTCTTTAAACCCAACTCATTATGCTGCTAAATGTTCTTAGAGAGACAAAGACTTTAGCTATTGCTTGCTGTCTGTTATTTTGGCAGGAAGAGGTAAACATACATATTTTTAAAAAAGAAATCTAAGATGCCAACCAAAACAACAACAAAACAATTTCAATTTCAGTTCCATTTCAGTTATAATGTAAGCAAAATTGACCCACACTCATGTAACCATTTATTGGATAGGATCACATATTGCAGTTACCCCCATTTTGTGAAATAAAATATAATGGCATGGTTTGTACATAATTATAAATTGTAATCCATAATTTACAAAACAGGAATGCCTGGGTTCATACAGTACAATTTGTTATAGTCTTATTTGCATGATATATGAATGCAAGAAATCTTGATTTGTTGTTTTAAATGTGAAATTATATGAGATGAAAGAGATAAGTATTTTCATTGCAGGAAAAGTATAATATTAACACAAATAGTGAAGGCAGGTCTATTAGCAAATGGCATAGTACAGGGGTGTCAAACTCAAGGCTGGGTGCAGTCCGTGGGGTACTTAGATCTGGCCCGCAGGGCTGCCCTGGAAACAGCAAAGGTGCCTCTGCCAGTGTGCCCCCCCCCCCCAGCCTCCATTTTCACTGGCAGAGGACTAGCAAAACAAACTAAAAGCAAAACAAAACAAAAGGAGAAATGTTTCCCCTTTTGCATTTAAGCATTCAAGAAGGGACAGGAAAGGAAAAGGGGGAAAGAAAAAAAAGGAAAGATAGCAAGCAAAGAAAAAAAAGGAAAGAGAAGGAAGAAGAAAGGAGAATGAAGAGGGAAGGAAAAAGAAGAAAAGGAAGGAAGGAAGGAAGGAAGGAAGGAAGGAAGGAAGGAAGGAAGGAAGGAAAGAAGGAAGGCAGGCAGGCTAGACACAATGGATCCCCTAGCCCTGCCCGGGCCACCAGTGGTCCCCGACACGAGTGACATAGAGCTGGCCATACCCATACCCACCTGGCCCCCTCCAAGATCAAACACAACCCTGATGCAGCCCTCAATGAAATCAAGTTGACACCTCTGTCGCAGTAGATATTACAGTATAGTAATAATGGGTTTTAGAGGAGACATTCTATTTTATCCCCCTCTTTCTATATTCAACAATAGGATTTCAGTAATACAGTCCTTCAAGTTTTGGGGTTCTATAATCTTCCAAGAACTGAAATGGCCTGTTAATATCAGAACCATCATTAAAACAGCACAGCAAAGAATATTCTTCCTGCATCAACTCAGGAAGTTCAAACTGCCCCAGGAGTTGCTGATAGTTTTATAGAGAAATTACTGAATTTATCATTTGTACTGGTGTCTGGTTTGGTACAGCAATCAAACAGGACAGGTTCAGATTGCTACGGATAGTAAAGACTAATGAAAGAATCACTGCAACTAGCCTTCCTTCCACAGGAGAACTATTTATTGTGAGGGCCAGAGGTGGGCTGACAAGATATCTCCAGACCCTTCACATCTTAGGTACAAAATGTTTCAACTTCTTAGACTCTTAGGTTGGCAATACAGAGTATTATATGCCAAGACAACTAGACAGAGAGAGATTTCTCATGCCATCACTCTGCTGAACACCAAATTCTTGCAGTTGACAAAACAGTGATTACTAATGTTTATGTATATTAACCTATAGTGTGTGCTTGTATTATTTATCCATTTTTTAGGTCTTATTCCCCTTTCTACTTGTTGATCACTTTTAATATTACTATTCTTCACACAGGCAGGTACATGTTCAGACTGGGTTTGGCATTTTTGTCTACCTATCAAATCCTTTCCAAAGACCTGGGATAGGCAGATGTGGATGTTTGATGATATTACACATATCATTGCAGGATGTAAGCTGTTTTGAGTAAAGCCATCTTTTGTAGTTGACCTATGGTGAATTTATCAATGCTAATGATGTTCAAGTGATGTTCCAGTTGTTCTGGAATTGCACCCAACACATCTATGACTATTGATACTATTTTTCCATTCTTTTATCACAGTTGTTTGCAGATCTTTGTATTTTCTTTTCTTCTCCATTTCTTTCTTTTCTATTCTGCTATCTCCAGATACTTCCATAGCCACTACCCAGACTTTTTTGTCCTTCTTACCAACAGTTGTTAAGTCAGAGGTGTTATATCATAGGTACCTGTTTGTTTGAATTCTAAACTCCCCCAGCAATTTAGTTTCTTTATTTTCTATGACTTTCTCTATTTTATGGTCTTACCAGATCTTGCTTGCAGGAAAATGATACATCTTACAGATCTTCCAATGCACCATTGATATTTTGTCATGCCATTGCTTATAATCACTCTGTGCAATCTTTCAGCAGACAATCAGGTAGTCAACTGTTTCTTCAACTTCTTTGAAGAGGCAGAACTTGCTGTCTGTTGCTGGATTCTCAATTCTGGTTTTGTATGCATTTGTTCTTAATACTTGTTCTTATGCAGCCAGAATTAGCCCCTTGTTCTTTTTTCAACTTTCCTGCTCTTAGCCATTACCAGGTCTTGTTATTATCTGTTTCCCTAGCTATTTTTGTAATGCATTGGCCATGTAATGCTTTGTCTTTCCATGCCTCCATTCTGTTCTTCATTTAGTCATTCCTATAGGCCAGCTGGTCTCTTCAGTAGTCAGTAAGTCTTCCTGGGTATACTAGCTTTAGTGCATCTTCTTCACTGTCTTTCAGATATTCTTCCAATGCCCCTTTTTCTTCTTCAACCATCTGATATATTTGCAACATCCCTCACCCACCTATTTTCCTTGGTAGCTAGAGTTTGTCTAGGTCACTGCAAGAATGAAGGGCATGATTGATTTGTCACAATTTTTCTGCTCTTCCTATTCATGGCTTTTAGTTCTGCTTGGGTCCAGTCCACTATTCCAGTTTTGTCTGTAATGACTTGAATTTCCTGGGTGTTTATTATTTCTTTATTGTTTTGCAAGTACACCGAGTGCTTTGATACTGGAGACAAATTCCTTGTGTGTTTAGCCACACTTCCCAAATAAACTATTTTGTTCTGTTCTATTCTTCTTTTTCTATTTTTATTTTATTTGAAAATAGTTAAAATATAAAACTCCCCAAAAAAATTAAAGTCCAACAAAGAAAGAAAAAAACACAAAGCAAACAAGACATTGTTAAAAAGTGCATTAAAAAATCAGCACATATATACATATTATCTCCCCCAGTTGAATACTGATTAATACACTACTATAATATTATTTGAGCACATGATGAGCTCAGGGGCAGGGCTAGATGAATCACAAATTGGAATTAAGATTGCTGGGAGAAATATCAACAACTTCAGATATGCAGATGATACCTCTAATGGCAGAAAGGGAAGAGGAACAAAGAGCCTCTTGATGTGGGTGGAGGAGGAGAGTGCAAAAGTTGGCTTCAAACTCAACATTAAGAAAACTAAGATCATGGCATCCGGCCCTCTCAATTCCTGGCAAATAGATGGGGAAGAAATGGAGGTAGTGACAGATTTTATTTTCCTGGGCTCCAAGATCACCGCAGATGGGAACTACAGCCAATAAATTTAAAGATGCTTGCTCCTGGGGAGGAAAGCTATGGTAAATCTAGACAGCATACTAAAAAGCAGAAACATCACCCTGCCAACAAAAGTGAGTACAGTTAAGGCTATGGTTTTCCCAGATGCAATGTATGGCTGTGAAAATTAGACCATAAGGAAGGCTGAGAGCCAAAGAATTGAGGCCTTTGAACTATGGTGCGTGAGAACACTCCTGTGAGTCCCTTGGACTGCAAGGCAATCAAACTGGTCAGCCCTAGAGAAGGATCAACCCTGACTGCTCTTTAGAAGGCCAGATCCTGAAGATGAAACTCAAATGCTTTGGCCACCTAATGAGAAGGAATAACTCAGTGGAGAAGAGTCTAATGCTGGGAACCATTGAGGGCAAAAGAAGAAAGAGATGTCTGGATGGAGTCACTGAAGCAGTCGGCGTGAGCTTGAATGGTCTCCAAGGGATGGTAGAGGACAGGAAGGCCTGGAGGAATGATATCCATAGGGATGCAATGGGTCGGACATGACCTCACGACTAACAACAACAACAATAATAACATTATTCCCACCGCTTGTGAAACATGCCCTCAAAATTTTAAATTACTAAATCTATTTGCAAATCATTGACGTCATGTATGTACTATATTAATGACAAAATAGTTAACAGGAAACAAAATAATAATAATAAGTAAGGTTAGTTTCAAAACCCTCTGTTAACAAATTGTTATTGTTATCAACTTTTAGAAAATTTATCAAAATTTGTTAATGATGCAGCTGTGGTCTGGCTTCTGGTTTGTGGTCGTGCCTCATCGGTGTGGATTTGGGTTTGTTTTTTGTGTGGATGTGTGGTGGTGATATCCTGTGTCGTTTTCGTGAGTGTGGGTCTGGTGTCATTCTTAGTGTTAGAACTCGTTTGTCAATAAGGGCGGGTTTCCAAATGGCTGGTAGGCGGGAGGTATCATCTTGTTTATTCATGCTGTGTGGGCGTTTTTCTATCTCAATGGCTTCTCTGATTATTCTGTTGTTATAGTGTTCAGTTTTGGTGATAGTTCTGGTCTTTTTAAAGTCAATTTCATGTTCTGTGGCTCAAAGGTGCTGGACCAGGGAAAAAGTTGGTTCCTCTTTTCTGACTACTCAAACTAACCCAAGCACAACCAAGCCCCTACCTAAACAGAACACACCCCCATCCAATCAGAGCACAGCCAAGCCCCCAACCAATCAGAACACACCTCCACCCAATCAGAACATAGCCAAGGTCCCACCCAATCAGTTCACACCCCCACTGGCAGTTAAAAGGAGGGATAAGCTGCGATCACACATTGCTCCTAGAAGCACAAAGCCGAAAACACCAGCCTGAAGATGATGAATGAGACTTCGTCGAAACGTCGCCAAGATACTTCCAATTTTACGCGGAAGAAAACCCGAATAACCAAAGACCTACATACAAACACCTGCGAAAACCTCAGAAAACAAATATATATATATATATATATATATATATATATATATATATATATATATATATATATATATATAATAGAGAGAAGATATTTTCTGAATATTTCATTCCAAGATTAAAACAAAGATTAAAAAAATAAGCTCTAAATATTTTGCAAATCAATAAAATGCAAAAATTCTGTGGTCAGAGTCCAATATTAATATAAATCAAATGAAAGCACTTTCACCATCCAAGAACACGTTTCCTTATGGAAAACTGAAAGTTATTCAAAACAACAACATAAATCAAAGGAAGAAAGAAAAAAAGAACAGCTAGAGTCCAGCAAGGGGTTATAATAAACCAGCATTCAACCATCCAATCAACAATAAAAAACAGAGCAAAACAAAAAGTGAAGTTAAAACCCAGAAATGCTTAAGAAAATGAATTTCCGAGAGGAAGATGGATGACCAGTGACTTTCTAACCATTCCCATAAGGAACTGGAATCTTCAAGACTCTCCTTCCCAGGTGGATCCATGACCATCCAAAAGCTGTCTTGGTCATTCCTAAGTGCTCCCATTCAAATCCAGAGAGCAGCACTGCCAGAAAAACAGCTTTGGCAGCAAAATCAGCAGAATGTCGGCAAGAGAGAAAAAACTCCTTACTGTTCAGCCCCATCTTGGAAAAGAGCCATATTCTATTCAAAAATATACTTGTTCATTGATCTATTGAGAAAATGATCCAAAGCTACATACTTCAGTATGACAAAAGTAAGTCTAAGATTATCAGTTCATTTGAACAAGAAATTAGAATCAGATATTTTCAATCAAAGGGACAACAATCAGTTCTGAGTGTGGGAAGTCCTACCTTCTTTAAAGAACAGAATTGTAGATATCTACTCTCAAACTCCAATCTTCACAACACAGGAATGTGGAAATGTATCATGGCTTGTACAAAGGAGATTTCTGAGGACCTTAATGGGTGGAAAAGATGACAAAACCAGTTTTAAAGAATTTAGACTCTACCAGTCCACTGTTAGACAGATGGGATACAAATGGAGACAATTTAACACCACTGTTTTCCTTCCCAAGAGTGGTCAACCAACCAAGATCATATCAATCACAAAGCATAATATTCCAGGAAGTCTCAAAAAGCCTGAGGATAATGTCTAAGGAACTAAAGGTCTCTTGCATTGATGAGTGCCAGTTTTGTGAAATCACCATCGAAAGTACACTGAACAAAAGCGAACACTGTAGGCTGAAAAGGGAAAGCCACTATACTCCAAAAGAACATTGCTTCTCATCTATAGTTTGCAAAAAATTACGCAGATAAGCCAAAAAACTCTTGCAAAAATGTTCTGTGGACAAATGAGATCAAAACAAAACTTTGTGAAAAGTGTTATATTTGCTTAAAGGCACACACTGCATTCCACCATATGAGTTTTATCCCATCTGTGAAACATAGTGGTGGCAAATCATGGTTTGAGCCTGCTGCTTCTGGATCAGGATGGCTTACCAATATTGATGGAAGTGTAGATTCTTAATTTTACAAGCAAATTTTACAGAAAAGTTAGGGCATCTCTCCATGAACTGAATCTTAAAAGAAAGTAGGCATAACATACCGTAAATCTTATGACCAAAAGACAGTTAAAGCAGAAAAAAGTTTGATTACATTTTGGGTCATTTTGACCATTTTCAAAATATTGAAAATTCAAAAACCTATAAGCACCACTGTATAAATATGCCTAAAAACCTGAAAGTAACTTTGATATTTCCCTTTTTCTATTATTCCTTTCTCTTGACCTACGTAGCCTCCTATCTCATATGATTGCTCACATTAATCGATAAAAACATAAACTCTGTAAAAACATTAAATAAAATTTAGTCATCAGAACTTCAGTATTGAATTGCCTTGTTAAAAAAATGAGCTTAGTAAAAAAAATATAAAAGAGTTTAATGGCAAATGTATTTTTAGGACGTTCTTTTCCCCCACATATAGCCTTTGAATATACTTTCAGTATTTGTTTTTCAGTGTTTTAGGGCAGCTGTTTTTAGTTTCTTTTGCACAGCGGGATAGGAAAGAGACAGCATACAGTAAAATAATTATTTTCTGAGAACAGACAATAACTACTGGGAGACAAAATATAATGGGAGGATTTCTTTTACTTACAATTTGTTTACGTGCTTACTTTATTAGTTGTGTAATGAAATACAAAGCATTCTCTAAAATGTATTTAACGAAGAAATCTTAACTAAAGCTTATGCAGACACCGCGCACATCTTTCGCATTACCGAAAGGCTTTCCTTCCTTCAGATGACTTTTCAACTCAGACCGTCCTCAGAAAGTTTCAGTCAGTCACACAGGAAGATCTGTATCTGAGCGTCTAGGACGATACACACGTTCCCAAGACTTCCCAATAGTGATCTCGTGCTCTTGAGAACGCTCTGCTTGTCGCTAGGTTACGCTAACCTTAAGGCGCATGCGTAACAGCAGTTTCTAGAGCTTTGAACTACAGAATAGAGTTTCGCCAGGGGGCACAACTTTACCGTCATAGATCATAGACTCCTATTCATTAGACTCATATAGAGTTAGAGTTTCCAAGTTCATATTCTTCCCTTTCTTGAGGAGTGGAATAATATCATACAAAGCACATTAAACGAGCAATTCAGATTTGAAAGACAGATGGCTAGATAAACTTCCCCCACTCCTCCACAACCTCTTTTATGTATTTCCCAGTTCAACTATATTGCTTGAATATATGCTGGTTACATTTTATACACAAAAGAGCAGCGGTTTTTCGATTTGGCAGCGTTTAAGATGGGTGGACATCATAAAGTGCCAGGTTCGAAAACACCGGTCTCGAGGCAGAACCATTCACATTCAAACCATTTCATATTTTTTTAAAAAAAGTTCGTAGGATCGTAATCAGTAATTTGTTTTCCAAATATGGATAATTAAATAAGTGCACTAAGTTAGGCTTGGAAAGGCCTGAACGGATTATATTGCGCTTCAATGGATCAAGGCTAAAAGTTCTTAATATGAGAGACGTTGCTTCGGAATCTAGTCTGATAGCGACTAAATACGATCGCGCTATTTCATAGATCTTCGTCTGAGCCGGAAAAAAACTGACATGCTTGGCTAGGAAAGATCAAGGCCTATCCGCTGTCAAAATAACTACGAAGACGAGTCCCTCAAATCGCTGACCGCGCTCGAGTTCCAAGCGGTGCTCACTAATTTTTATATAGGTCTACGCTTTCATTGTGTAATTGCTAGCGCATGCGTAGTTAGTCCCAAGGGCTGAATTGGTTGAAGTTGCTCATGCTGGTATTCCTTTTCTGGACAAGCCGGTGTTTCCCTCCTCCTCTCCCCCCCCCCCCGCCTGTGTCACAGCTTAGGCATTGTGAATTGGAAACATGACCCAGTGTTATTTCCTAATGCATTCTCAATTTACTGGAAGAATTATTTCTTCCTTCCCATTCTGAAACACCATTCACACAGCTTGACTGTTTAGCCACCCGAGGAAGAGGGCGGGGAGAGGGGGAAATAATACTGTAGGGAAAAAAGGAAAACAGTGAAACGGTGTATCTCTTTCCATGCATTCCCAATATTAGCAAGCTGATGTCCTGTTTATAATTGCTGTAAAGAAAGCCAGAAGAATGGAACGTAAAGTAAGGAATAGTTAATCACAGCAAATGGTACAACTCCATAACGTGTAATACTATAACTCGGAAGGCAATATGTAAATACCAAGAAATGTGATTCAGCTGTGAAGTGTTACCTTTTCCTTAGCAAAATGCAGAAGCAGAAAGAAAAGGAGGAAGGACGGGGAACAAGAGGGAAGAGGAGGAGGAAGGGAGGAAGAAAAAGAGGAAGGAAGAGTAGTATAGTCTTTATTGCCATTGAGCATCATGTAGGAAGTTAGCACCCGCCCCTTTCTTAGGGAATTATTTAGTCTTTTTTTACCTGTTTAAATGTCTTGCATGAAAATCTCTCTCATTGCCTCTTTGTTTCACAAAAGGAAAATGTTTCATGAAATAGCCAATTGAAAATAAAACAAAAAAAAATTATACTGAATAAATTAATAAAGAATCTCATTTCATTCCAGAGCATGGTTAGAATATGAATATATCTAAATGTTGATAAATTTGTGCCTTTGGCATTTGCTCGTCACAGAGAAAATGTCTCATATATGATTCACATAGAGCAGAACCTTCAGTATATTCATTTTTCACTACTTATTCCCTGTTCTTTCAACTAAAAAATAATTTGTTCTGGGTTTTTTTCTGTTTTAAGCTATTTCAAAGGCACTTGCCAGTTGGCAACATATTAATTAAAACAATCCCCCTCCAATTAGAAGACAGCCAGAAAAGAGCATAATATTTAAAGCACATAATTAAAAGAAATGTGCCATTTGAAATAGGAGTTATCACTATTTACTTAGAATCAAGAAATTATGGAAACAGAGTTGGTACTCAAAATAAACATCTTGTTCCACCCACTGCACTTCTCATTGAAGAAGTTCTAGAGGAAAAAACGGCTTTTCATTTTGAAGTCTAACGAATCCAGAGGAAAGTAGCATGCAAAATCTATAAATGAAAAGCATCAAAGTAGATCAGCTGCAAGATCCTATAGAGAAAAATGAAAAACCCTTGTAAGCTGTGGCCCAAGGCCAATTTCGAAACCCCCTTGCAAGACTTTCAGACATTTGTTAACAGCTATCTACCCCTTCCTTGCAGCCGGGGGAAAAAAATAAGGTATTACGAAGATAACCCAGGCTATGGCTATCAGACATCAAAAACATCAGCCAGACTATCCCATATCCTTTACATGGACGATCTGAAGTTGTATGGAAAAACACTCTCTGAAATAGAATTGTTGCTCAACATTGTCTGTACATGCAACGAAAACATTGCAATGGAGTTTTGACTAGACAAATGTACCATGCTCATCATCAAACAGAAAAATAGTGAAAACTGAAGAAATCAAGATACCCTATGAAAATTACATCAAGAGTATGAGTGAAAATGATCACTAAAAATTCCTGTGCATCCTTCAAGTTGACAACATCAAGTACACTGAAATCAAGGTTACAAGTGAATACATCAAAAGAGTGAAGAAGATTTTAAAATCCAAATTTAGTGAAGGAAATACAATCAAGGCAATCAACGCCTGAATAATTCCAGTTATTAGATACACAATTAGAATAGGGGACTGGATTCAAGCAGAACTAAAAGCTGTGGATAGGAAGACCAGAAAAATAATGACAATGAATCATGCCCTTCATCCTCCCAGCGACATTGACAGATTCTACCAGGGAAAATAGTGTGAGTATGGAATGTTGCAAATATATCAGATGGTTGAAGAAGAAAAAGGGGCATTGGAAGAATATCTGAAAGACAATGGAGATGGTGTGCTAAAGCTAGTATACTAAGAAGCCTTACTGATTACTGAAGAGACCAAACTGGCCTACAACAGGAGTGTCAAACTCAAGGCCCAAGGGCCAGATCCAGCTCGCAGGGTACTTAGATCCAGCCTGTGGAGAAGCCCTGGAAATAACGAAAGATTGGCCCGCGGTGCCTCTGCCAGTAAAAATGCGGCCCTCCTAAGCTCCATTTTTGCTGCCAGAGTATTGCAATAGGCCATCCCAGCCAAAAATGGAGCTTGGAAGTCCGTTTTCTCTGGCAGAGGGCTCAGGCCACAGGCACCCCCAACATGAGTGATGTCAAGCTGGCCATGCCCATCTCAGCCATGCTCACCCCGGCCTCCTGAAGTCAAACACAACCCTGATGTGGCCCTCAATGATATTGAGTTTGACACTCTGGCCTACAAGAAAGACCAAATAAAAACAGAATGGAGATATGGGAAGACAAAGCATTACATGGCATGTATATTACAAAAATAGCAGGGAAAATAGATAATAACAAGACCTGGCAATGGCTAAGAGCAGGAAAATTGAAGAAAGATGAAGGGGCTAATTCTGACTGCACAAGACCAAGTATTAAGAAGAAATGTATTCAAAGCCAGAATTGAAAAAAAACAGCAACACATAGCAAGTGCTGCCTCTGCAAAGAAGCTAAAGAAACAGTGGACTACCTGATTAGCTGCTGCAAGAAGATTCTAACAACTGATTGTAAGCAATGTATGACAAGGCAGCAACAATGGTACATCTGCAAGAAATACCATTTTCTTACAAGCAAGAACTAGTAGGACCTTAAAATAGAGAAAGTTATAGAAAATAAAATTTATAGAAACTAAATTGCTCTGGAACTTTAGAATTCAAACAGACAAGATACCTGCCATATAACACTCCAGACTTAAAAATCATCTATAAGAAATACAAAAAAAGTCTGGATAATGAATGTGGCAGTATCTGGAGAAGAAATGAAGAAGATTACAAAATACGAAGATCTGCAAATAGAAATAGATCGATCTGGCAAAAAAAAGCAAGGGTAGTACCAATAATAATAGGCACCTTGTGCAATCCCCAAACAACTGGAGCATCATGTGAACACCATTGCCACTGACAAATTCACCATCAGTCAGTTGGAAAAGGCAGCTTTATCCACTACATCCTTCAACAATATCTATAATACCATCAAACATCCACTTCTGCCTATCCCAAGTCCTTTGAAAGGACCTGATAGGTAGATAAATATCCCAAGTGCAGTCTGAACATCTGGCTGACTGTACAAGGAACCATATAATTATAATTAAATAATGTAATTATAATTTAATAATGGATTCAACAAGAGTAATTTTCTGCCCAGTTTTCATGCAAGCAAATGGAAATATTTTTGTTTTCTCTATCTTCTAAATTTTAGGCCGAGGGTAACTAAATACAGGATACCACTGGCCGATAATTTAATTTGTTTTTCTGTTACCAAGTATGCAACAGAGCAGTCAAAAGATAAGATCACTGCTTCACTTGAAGTGAGCCAAAGTTCTAATTCAACATGGTGATATGATAAATCAAAAGTTGAAAATGGTACCCTATTTGTGGCATAGTGACAGAAAGAAATTTCTCCAACTTAATCAGAATAATAGTTATTTTGTTATTAGCATGCTATCTAACATACAACTGTTCTCAAAATCACAGGTCATTTCATGACATTCCTATATAGTCACACAACATATTAAGCCAAAACAAAACATCTTAGTGCCTGGGTGTGAAACTAACCAGCCACTGATCCAGTATCATCAACTGACTTTACGATTGAATAAACATTTGCACATGGTTCTCGTCAACCAACTTTCTAATAATTGCTCTGCAGTAAATGAAGCATACTAATCCATAATGTTGGCTTCTGTGTCTTAGAGATCTTAAGCTTCAAGTTATCAAGGTACAAAGTTTATAGCTGTACAATTCTGCAAGTAGATTCCTCTGCAGAAGTCCTCAAAACCATGAAATGAATGTCATACTGTTGTGATACAATTCTATTTCTTTTTTTATGTGAAATATCACAAAACACCCAGAACTTGCATCACAATTCTCCTGCAGGTTGGCTGTAACAGAATCTTCCAGATTGTTGTTGAGCATTTAACGTGTAATTAGAAATGAATGTTCTTTTCTATTTATCAATAATACTGATTCCACATAACTACTCTGCTGTTACACTGTTATTATTATGTGGCACAATATGTTCACACTAAGAACACAGGCCAAATTAATAATTTATAGCTGACTGATTATGTCTGACATGTTGAACAACAGTTTTTGCCACAAAGTTTAGAGTTCAGTAATTACAGATCTGGTTGGAAAAATAAATATATTCTTCAGATTCAGTACCATCATACAGTTTGACACCACAATTGCGATATTTAATGTCCTAAATTTCTCAAGATACTGAAGAATTTATCCTTGAGAGCTCATGCAATTTCATCTGAGAATACAGAAATCTTGGGCAAGAATACTAAAATCTTAGCAGTACTTGTCAGTTTTGTGAAATTTTATTTATATTTAAAACATTGGTAATTTTAAAGCCAATTTTAGGATTTTCTCTGATGTAACACTACTGCTAAAAACAAAAGAGGAAGTCATTTTTGACAATCCAGTGGCTATTATTTACTGTTAAAATGATCAAATCTTCCTCGTACACATTATCACTTAGAAATCAGGAAAGACATCTTTCAGCTGATGTCGTGGCAGGATCGGTCACAGAAAGCAGGTCTCCGCTCTCCTGAGCCAAGTTCTTCCTGTTGGTGGGCTCCGAAAGGAGCCAAAGCCACACTGTAGGGGTGGTGAAGCAAAGAGGGGTGCCCTGTGAGGTTGTGAGAGCCACATCTCTCCTGCATGGCCCGGGGCTTTCTTTTCTCTCTCAGCCATGATGATGAGAAGAGGCAGCCCAAAGATAGTTCCCATGAAGCTGGGACAGCCAAGAAACAACTAAGACCAGTGCTGGAACAGAGTTAGTGAACGGTGTCTGGAACTGGGTGAGAGGATTCCTTTTTATTCAAAATCTAACCCCAAAAGGAAAAATCCAGGAGAACTATTTGCTCAGAGCTACTTGTTAAGGAGCAAGTGAGCATTTTTACTAGATTAGAAAGAAAAGATCAAAGGAAGAAAAACAAAAAACTTTTTAAAAATACAGGAAATTGGATTTTGAAATTGGGAAGGCGTTGTTTTCGTATTTAAGTACCTATATACTTAAATAGCTGCTAAAAAACCCTATTTATTTAAATAGCTGCTGGAACTATTTATTTAAAAAATTAACCCTGCTTTTATAAATTGAATCAAAACTGACTAACCATTGAACTGGTTAGTCTTGCAATAACATTGAAATTTAAGCTGAGAGCACCACCTGCTGATGAAAAGAAATACAACATATATTTACAAGCCTGGCAAGATTTCAGATATGGAATAAACAATACTTATCTGGAGGATTGTGAAGATATTTACTTAGTTATAAGCATCTACTTTATTGGAGATTTAAATGTGAGAACAAGGAATGTCTAATTAAATGACCCTTGAATGTTATGATACATGATTGAATTTATAAAGAGGAACAATCCCCTGGACTACTTAAAGGGGACTGAAGGATTAATTTTAGATTTGAATCAGGGGTGAAATGCTCCCGGTTCGGACCGGATCGGGCAAGTCAGTAGTGATTGTGGCGGGTGTTTCGGCGATCTGGTAGCGATGGTGGAGCAAAGCTCCACCCACCCACCTGGGTGTCGTTACTTCCTGGTTTTAACCAGGAAGTAATCTGTTCTTTACCTTCTGCACATGCATGTGCACTTCCAAACTAGTAAGGAAGATAAGTAGATTTCACCCCTGGTTTGAATACACGGTTTCTGGACTACTGCACAAGAGCAGGACTTATTAAAAGAAGACAAGATGCTCATCAGGGAAAAATGAGTGGATCTTGGGAAGATGTGGCATTAATGTATCAAAGCATAAAGGACATTATAATAAGAAATCACAAGGAGTTTAAGGAAATAATGCATGGCATAGAGGAAAAGGTGGACAATATAATAGTTTCAGTTTCAGTTTTCAGTTTATTTAAATTTATATACCGCCTTACTCCCGAAGGACTCAGGGCAGTGAACAGCCATAAATAAAACAAATATAATATAAAATTTAAAAACAAGTTAAAAGACATATTAAATAGATTTGGCCCACTAATTAAAATACCCCTATTTTTAAGAACAGATCCGAATTAAAATGAAATGATTAAAAAGGGTTAGGCCAGCCCCGCTTGATGGAATAAAAAGGTCTTGAGGGCATGGCGGAAAGTGCGCAAATCCGGAATCCTCCGTATCTCTGGGGGGAGCTCGTTCCAAAGGGCAGGTGCCCCCACAGAGAAGCCTCTCCCCCTGGGGGCCGCCAGTCGACACTGTTTGGCCAATGGCACCCTGAGAAGCCCCTCTCTGTGGGAGCGTACTGGTCGGTGAGAGGCTACCGGTGGCAGAAGGCGGTCTCGTAGATAACCAGGTCCTGAGGCATGGAGCGCTCTAAAGGTGGTAACCAGTACTTTGAAGCGCACCTGGAAGACCACCGGGAGCCAGTGCAGCTGGCGCCATGTCGTTCCCATAAGCATCCACGCAGCCACATTCTGGACCAATTGGAGTCTCCGGGTACTCCTCAAAGGGAGCCCCATGTAGAGAGCATTACAGTAGTCCAGGTGGGAAGTGACGAGGGCATGAGTGACCGTGCATAAGGAGTCCCGATCCAGAAAGGTACGCAACTGGTGAATCAGGCAAACCTGATAGAAAGTCCCACTGGCCACAGCCATCAGATGTTCTTCTAAGGACAGCCGTGTATCCAGGAGGATGCCCAAGTTGCGAGCCCTCTCTGTAGGGGCGGTCAAAGCAAAGGAGGGAATGATCCGACCATGACAAAGGTTCAGTCACTATGTCCCCTATATCAAGATCATTCAGCCACTGACCAGAGACAAAAACCAAGTCCAGAGTGTTTCCCCCCATGTGAGTAGGGCCATGCACTAACTGGGTCAGGTCCATAGCCGTCATGGAAGCCATGAACTCCCATGCTTTCTCAGATGCTTCACCGATGGATGGCAGGTTAAAATCCCCCATGACCCTAAGCCTAGGGGTATCAACCGCCACCCCGGCTATAACGTTGAGCAGTTCGGGCAGGGCCGCTGCCACGTGGCAGGGAGTCAGGTACGTAATCAGGAAGCCCATCTGTACCCCATGCCCCCACTTCACCAGGAGGGACTCACATCCAGCAATCTGAGGAACAGTGGCCTCCTTCGGACCAAGACCTTCTTTTATAACAACCGCCACCCCCTCCGCCCCTACCCTGTGACCTCGGCTGATGAAATGCGCGGACACCAGGTGGGCACATTTCAATGAGGGGGACACCCCCCCCGGCCCAACCAGGTCTCCGCAATACGTGCCAGATCCGCTCCCCCCTCCTGAACAAGATCACAAATGAGGGGGGCTTTATTTACCACAGATCTGGCATTGCACAACATCAGCCGGGTATGTGGATATGGGAGGAATATTCAGATTGAATAGCCAGGATGTTGATGCAGACAGAAACAAAGATCCAAGAGAGGAATATGGGATGCAAGTCAAAAAACAAATAAGAATTAAAATATTAATGCAGGCAAGAGAAAGCAAATATCTTTTAATATAAGGGTGGCATGACTAAAAGCTAGAATAGAGAGAGAAGTAAGAAAATGGGGAAACATTGCTGATTTTATCTGTGGTGCCTTTGATGTAAGGGAGGAGGGCGATGCCATTGTCCTGTTCTGTATCTCGGTTCTTGGGGGGTGTCTCCCTTTGGATTAGGTTGGTAATTATGTTTCTTTGGAATCTGTTAGAGATTAATACGTTTATGAGAGTGTGTAATTCAGTTTTCAGGTGGTCTTTGTCGGCTAGGCGTTTGGTTCTGGAGATGAGAGTCTTGGCTACAGAGTTGATCTGTGCAGGGTGGTGATGTGATTGAGCGTTTAAGTAGTGGTTTGTATGTGGTTTTTTCTGGTAGATGGTGTGTCCTAGGGAGCCGTCAGGTTTTCTGTAGACTAGGACATCCAGAAAGGGGAGTTGGTTGTTAGCTTCTATTTCGATAGTAAATTGTATTTTGGGATGTAGGTTGTTGAGATGTGTGAGGAAGTTGTCTAGTTTTTCCTTTCCGTGTGGCCAAATTATGAAAGTGTCATCTACATATCTGAGCCAGAGTTTGGGTTTGTGTTCAGATTTATCCAAAGCGTTGGTTTCAAAGTGTTCCATGTATAGGTTTGCGATGACGGGTGAGAGCGGTGATCCCATAGGTGCTCTTAAGTCAGCACTCCACACCTCCCCATCAGTATTTATAGAGAGACGGCATCTCCAATCATGCTTTCCTCACACAAGCACGAAGGCGAAGACACCAGCCTGAAGATGACGAGTGGGACCTCGTTGAAACATTGCCAGGTTTTCTTCCCCACAGGAACAGTTTTAACAGTTACCCTTGTGGATTACAAATCAGTTAGACTAACTTTATCAATCAACAAGATTGATTGCTTTTATTATATTAAAAATCTAAATATTAATAGAGTGCAGAAAATATAAGAAAAAATATCGAGCTAAATTGTTATATTCTTTCTGATGCAATCCTATAGAGTATGTATTTATTCAGAATTCAAATGTTAACTCACAAAGCATCCCTGGCCTGCTTATTATCTCTCTCAAATATTATCTCTCTCAAAAATAAGCAATTTTTTGTTACATAGAACCTGGTGGGAAAAGGTCAAACACTACAGCAAGAAATTAGATTTCCTACAGTTATACTGATATTTGCAGTTTTGATTAAAAAAAATCAAGATTATCTATTGTTTATATGCACTATACACTACATATAAACAATCATCAGAAGTTCTGTTGCATCATGGCAACGCTATCTTTAGTTTTTTGACCAAGCCCTGTATATACTTCTGGGTAGTTGTGAACCAAATGGAAACTTAACAATATATTCTAATATTTACTTATGAATGTACAAACAAAGCACCTTAATTGCAAACAAACTTTGAGGCAGACAACACTATTTCTCTTACTCACTTTTTTCTTTTTTTAGAATTAGATTTGCCTTTTCAATATCTTTTCAACAGTTCTCTATAGCAGCAATTTTGAAACCAATATTCATATAAAATACAGCATTTATATTTTGTTTGTTTTGCTAAAATAATTAAATTTCTTTTCCCAAATATAAATAATCAGCCATATTTGTCGGGCTAGCCCAGTTATGTGCAAAAGTAAGATAGATAAAATTATAAATGCCAGAAGGTTTGTGCAGGAGTAATTACAACCATGTTTGTCTTGTACCAATGTATTTAACAACTGAAAACAAAATAAGTCATTCTAACAAATGGACAGATTAGCTTAACTAAGCTGAAAGGGAGAACTGAAGCCAGAAGCTATTTTAATAAATGGGAAAAATAGTTCCCATATATAGTACATTTTAAATTTATCTCAGGAATAATATAATTATTTCCAATTTTAAATATATATGCAATTGCAATTGTTTTACAGAATTTGCACTATGAAATTTATATCAATCCTTGATGTTCCAGTAAGATTGATTAGGAAAAAAAAATTCCTGGAGAAATATCTTATTTTCTCCAGGCATAACTTTATGCAAAACCACAACACAAAGCTATAGGCGTGAAACAGGACAACCTACTATGCTCCCTACAATGCTGTCCACAGCAAAACCTGCCACTTGTTAATAGTACGACTCAGGGGTGAAATCCAGCAGGTTCTGACAGGTTCTGGAGAACTGGTAGTGGAAATTTTGAGTAGTTCGAAGAACCGGCAAATACCACCTCTGGCTGGCCCCAGAGTGGGGTGCGAATGGAAATTTTGCAATATCCTTCCCCCAGGAGTTGGGAGGAAATGGGGATTTTGCAGTATCCTTCCCCTGGAATGGGGTGGGAATGGATATTTTGCAGTATCCTTCCCCTACCACGCCCACTAAGCCATGCCCACCAAGCCACACCTATAGAACTGGTAGTAAAAAAATTTGGATTTCACCACTGGTATGACTCCCCTTTCAAACAAATAAAATATACAAGGAACATACAGTGATCCTTGATAGGAGAGACCGTTCTAAAACAAACTGTTTGAATTTCTGCAACCCGGGGGGGAGGGGAATCAAATATCATTTAATTAAATAATGAATATTAGTTTTATCTATGCCACGTTTTATGGACTGGTCACTGACTATAACAAAGAATCTATTTACTTAACTTATCTACCTACCTACTATTTAATTTACTTGGTATGTTCCAGGAATATTCCACATCAGAACTGCTTTTAATAGTTGCTCACATAAATATGTCATACAGTAGTTGTTCCCAAAAGGTTATGCTGAAGCTGCCTGTGCCACACTCATCTGAATCTGTTCAGACAATCTGTAGCATTATAAGTATTCCTCGATTTACAACCATAGCTGGCACAAGAATTTCCCTTGCTAAGCAAGGCAGCTGTTAAGTGCCCTCCACCTGATTTTACAACTATTTTTGCCACAGTTGTTAAGTGAATCATATGGTTGTTAAGTAAATCTGGTTTTCCTAATTGACTTTATGGGAAGTCACAAATGGCGATCATATGACTCTGAGATGGTGCCAGGTGCCGAGTGCTTGAATTTTGTCATATGACCACGAGGATCTGTAACAGTTGTAAGTGTTTAAGAGAACTCATAAGTCACTTTTTTCAGTGTTGTTTTAACATTGAAGAGTTGCTAAACGTAGGGTTGTAAATCAAGGACTTCCTGAAGTATACAGAAATTAGCTATAAGCTTGGGATTGTTGTCTATTCAGATAAAATACATAAAGGGACATCTCTGGAATGAAACTGAATAACAACTTGAGAAAAACAGTATTAAACCTGCATCTGTTGTCAGCAGCGAGACTATTGTCAACATCTCAAGTGTAATTCAAAAACCTGCACAGTGATTCACCTGGGAGTAAAACTCCGGCCCCATTTTCCAGTCATTGGATTAATTCACAATCTATATTAAGTACATACGGTACTTTTCCTCATCTGAGAACAATTATTATAACTTACTATTCAGTTCATAAACTACATTACAGGAATAATGTATCCTTTTTTTGAGCTTCATTGCCACCTTTTTTCAAAATGTGCACTTATGTATTTATTTAAATTTAAGATTTAGAGGTTGCTCAACTCAAACATGTGATTCTGGGTGGCTATACAGCCAAGAAAACAGCCATGAATCAGAGCATGTCACCTGGAATGGGGAAGGCCTAAATTCAGGATTCTGTCTGGCTTCTGATTTGTTCTCTTCCCAATCATATGAGTTACTAGAGCAGATATAGTTCCAGAGAAGATGGAGGCCAACTATTTGCAAACAGCCAAGTCCCAAAGATCCAAGGAAATTAAACTAATTAAACCATCTCTCTTACTTCATGACAAGTAAGTTCAGATATGCCTATTCTTCCCAAAATCAAATTAGTAAACCTACTGTATGTTCTCCTCTTCTATATCTTGTTGAAAACTTGGAGAGATGTTGGTGTACTAGATGAGGAGGAACTGGAAGAAATCCAAAACAGCACTAATGGGCAGAGCAATACCTGAGGGACCCTGAAGGACCATCTCTCCCTAGATGCCTATCTAACTGGTCTGGCATAATCTAGATCCCACTGGCTAAGAAATACCAGTTGGTACAGTCTTTCTATCATAATGCCTGCCACGCGGAACATTCTCCTTCTGGAGTTTAGGATAGTCATAACTGCTTGCCTTTTGTAAGGCTCTAAAGATCTGATTTAGGATCTCCGAAAGTGAAAGGACACATCTCCTGGTTTCATTAGACTATCAATTGGGACTGGCCTTCCTCAACCAGTCCCTCTCTCTCTGTCCTAGGAAAGATATAATAGCAAATCACTTCTGAAGAACCTTGCCAAGAAAATTGCAGGGGCTTGTCTAGGCAATCCCTGAGAATTGATTATGATTGAATGGAAAAAGAATGACCATGCACCTCACAAAAAGCTCTAGACAACATTCAACAATTTAAATTTTTGTATATTGTTCACTGCCTAGAACCACTTACTGATCCAAAACATAAAATAAAATAAATAAAGGCTGAGAGAGACAGCAGCTGCAGAGGACAGAGGAATGGGTATGTGCCCGTGTTTCCAACACTCCCAAAGTATATCCCTGATCAGACCCACTCCTGATTACCATTTCTAAAGTAACAAATGAGATATGTGTTGAAGTTGTCTTTGGATGGTGTCAACATATCAGAAAAAATACTCTTTTTTTTTTTTTTTTTACTATTACAGCTTATATCCATCTCGTTCACAAACTGAGGACAAGATAAGGAAATATCACGAGGACAGGAGGGAAATGATGCTGCCAAGGGCTGATTATGCCATGAATAAAGGGGAATGATTCAGGATTGAAATGAGGAGTCTTTAGTACTCTCTGAGCTTGGCCGTTTTCCGACAGACATATTATTACCCAAACTAAGTAACATCATCAGTGCACAGTAATGAAACATATGCAGGAAAACAGCCAAGCTCAGAGAGCACCAAGAACTCCTCAATTATGCCATAATTAAGAATGGGGTGGGGGTGGGGGGACACACAATGTCTAAGGCAAGATTTGACTTATTTAACAAGACCAGAGTTATCTTGCCTGAGACAAAGGGATTCTTCTCCTTCAAAGCTAAGACAAATGGAGTGACAGTTGTATCTTACTTGCATATTGGCAATAGGACTTGTTTCTCAACCATTACTAAGGACAACACCCATGTTTAAGGAAGCACAGAAGACAGCATCTTACCCATTGCGTTCAGAGAAAGTTGGGATTGAAATGCTCAGGTTGAAAACTGAGAAAGCTGCCATGGTTGGCCTTCAAAGTATCTACTGCTATAGTAGTGGTCTCTGCTAATGTTGTCTTCATTCTTTACAGAAACTGAAAAATTCACTTCTAGATTTTAAGGCTGCAGTACAAAAATAAGCAAATTTTGCACTGATGAGGAACCTTTTTTTTTTTTTTAGATGTTGCACTTTGCCTGAAGAAAGCAGAAGCCATGGCTGGTGACATTATGACTTCACAGCAAGAGGCAGGTTTTTAAATGAGGTAAAAAGCAAGATGAGTGCCTTAAGCCTTGCAGAGTGAGAATTCTCACCCCAATAGGGAAAAAGTTCCAAGTTCCTTAAACCAAATGAAAAAACAACAACATTTAAGATAAATTGGTGATGATGGTGATGGGATTGCTTGTACCTGTATCTATACTGCCTTGATTATATGATCAAGTTAAGATTTTTCTACCTCTGACTGCGAAAAGAATTATTTTTAAATATTTTTTATATACTGGTGATCTGTTTCAGGTTGTTCAGGAAGAAAATCTGTATATATAAAATTACCATCAAATATGATTTCAAAATATTAGGCAATCTTTTTTATGCACGTGGGTCTTTCTCTTGAGGAAATATGCATAGAATTGCTTTGCTAGAGGTATGTCTATTTTGAATTGTTCACTAGAAATGAACTGCTGGATGTTTTTTTAAATTAAAAGAATGCTTTTCAGTACACTATCTCCCAATTCATCATTTCTGCATTATTAACTATTCAGAATTCTGTGAGAGTGACAACAATTAAATGGAAATGGTGAATCAGATATTTCCTTTTCAGAGCCTATGCTGAAGTACAAGCTTGTTTTTCTGTTTTTAAGAAATAGTACGAGAAGCAAAGCTAACCTATATAATGTCTATCCTCAGGAAAATTTAATGTGGCCAAGATAATCTTTTTAATTAATTCCCTTAGAATGGTTTTTTTCAAAAGAGAAGAATCTCTCATATTCCATTTTTCTAATATAATTTTCTATTTCCATTTTCTAATGTATTCAGTGTAATGAATATTATTTCCCATGTTTTCTTTAAAAAAATTCAGTTTATGCATTTTCATTAATATAATTAAAACATTTAAATGAATTTCTTTTTAATAGATGTCTACTTTTTCTTTCCTCTTCAATGCAATGTAATAGAATCTCTCCAATTATATTTTCCTGGCAATCCAGTGCAGTAAATTGGTCTGAAAGGTAGCAGGTAGCCTAGACTGATAAGATTCCATGGTTGTTTATGGACTTAAATTCCAGTCTTTAATGGTAACATAATATATAATCCTTTAAAACACATTTCATTTTTGGCTACCTTTCACATGCCTGTGTTCAGGCTAGCAATAAAGTACAGGTATGAGTGAAAACAAATACATAGGTATTGGAATCTGTTCTTGTGCATGTTTGTTCTAAATCCTGCTGAATTTAGATGCTTCTCCCTAGTCAACTAACTGATAAACAGTAGGTGTTGCTTTCCTCACATGAGAATGAGTATTTGATTTTCCATGTTGGAATAAACAATAGCTGCTATTTTCTATAACCCATTCTGTACACTGGGGACTACTTGTGATCTTCTCAAGTTAATTAAGATACAGTTGAATAAGATTCAAGATCACTAAGATGTGAACATCTGTTTTACCATCAGGTGAGTTTTAAAATCTCCTGAACACCAACACTTTCATGGTCTAAAATCCAGTTCTGATGTGAGCTATAGGTTCATGAACACATAGAATGTGTTATTCATGTGGTATTCTGTAGGCTATTTAAACTTGCTTTGCTGAATAACTTCTGAGTTTGCACAACATATTTAATAATAGTTTACAAAACAAAATGTGTAAGCTTTCATGCAAACACTAAGCCAACATTTTAAGTGGATAAATGTCAAGGGTATTTGGGATTGGGGAAAATATTAGGGACACAGATATAGGTGGCTCACATAGAGACAGATAGGGAATTCTGGGTAGACTCTTATAAAAGAAGGAAATTCACTCATTCGTAAACAAGCTCCTTCTTCTAATCTAATCTAATCTAAGGACAAATGTCCTTTTGCTTTATTGAGATCTGTTGCTAGCCAAGCTGGAGATTGTGGATTCCCTGGATGTCTGGGGGGCCTTTGACTATTCCTGGTAAAAACTACCCAATGCACAGTAAGACAGAATTAAACCACATAATAGATAAGAAATGTTCTGTACCATAAGTTCTGGCTGGCAGAGACATGGACCATTCTCTTGAGTTTCAGGCTCTGCAGTAGCTCCAACACCAAAGCTAGAGATGGGGGGATTACTATACTATAATCATACAGGAAGCAATAGCCTATCATTGGTTTTAAGTGTCTATATATATGATGTCAAGTTAAGACTGCTATTGTGTAACAATTGTCCTGCTGCTTGGCAATAGCTCTGCACAAATGGATGTCATCTCAAGGTTAGTGCTGGTGTCCCTGTGGCTTTTGTTCCCAGGAGACCTCTATGTCCTGGGAGAGGAGCCTGGGTTATCCTGTGATTTGATTGCTTCTAAGGTACCCAAGAACTTGTTTACAAATGCTTATAGCTTCAAAAGGCAAACATATGCTGGACCTTGGATCAGATTTGATCTGAATTTGACATTGACAAATGTCCTTTTGCTTTATTGAGATCTGTTGCTAGCCAAACTGGAGATTGTGGATTCCCTGGATCTCTGTCTTAGTAATGGACCCATTATGATGGTCTGCCTGAGACACCTGATGGATCTGGAAAATTTCAAGAGGGTACTTACAAATTTTCCTGATAATCTGATGGATATTTCTGTCCCATACTGGTTGCTCTCCACCATACAGAAATTGCCTGAAAAGATAGCTTGAGTTTATGCTATCCAGTTTTCTTCCCAGCTGCTGATTCTGTGTTTCTGTCTGGAACTACTGGAGATGAAGCAAGCAAAAAACCATGATGATACCTGCCATGAAGTGGTGGTGAAGCTTCTTTGGAAGGCAAAGTCTAAGATCCATGTTTCAACTGTGTTACAACTCTCTAACCTATTTATTATATAATCCTCCACCCAGCATGTCCTAGTTACAAAAATCACCATATATCTAGCAATATAAAGTCCCCATAGATTTATGGAGCAATAAATAAATAGCCTTGGTAAGATCATACCTAGAATACTGCATTAGTTTTGGTCACCACACTATAAAAAAGATGCTGAGACTCTAGAAAGAGTGCAGAGAAGAGTAACAAAGATGATTAGGGGACTGGAGGCTAAAACATATGAAGAACGGTTGCAGGAACTAGCCTAGTGAAGAGAAGGACCGGGGAGACATGATAGCAGTCTTCCAATATTTGATGGGTGGTCACAGAGAGCAGGGGGTCAAACTGTTTTCTAAAGCACCTTAAGGCCAGACAAGGAATAATGGATGGAAACTGATCAAGGAGAGATTCAACCTAGAACTAAGGCGAAACAATCAACCAATGGAACAGCCTGCCTTCAAAAGTTGTGGGAGTTTCATTTCTGGAAGCTTTCAAGAAGAGACTGGACTGCCATTTGTCAGAAATGATGTACGGTCTCCTGCTTTGGGGGAGGGTTAAACTAGATGACCTACAAGGTCCCTTCCAACCCATTATTTTGTTGTTCTGTTATATTAAATGTTATAACTTTAAGAAGCCACAAGAGTCCAGGTTGTTTTGCCTGTCCACTGAGCATTATGACACTAACTCATCTCATAGTATCCTATTCTATGTACATCACTCAAAATCCAGCAGTAACTTATGAGCTTTGTTCTATTATTTTCAGTTGCAGTTTAATTAGCCTGGGAGGGGCTTCAATGCCCCCAGCATACAAAATGGTTTACACAAAAATAGCACCTATTATCTGCCCATTTATGAAAACTCAAATGCCTGTTTCCATTGGAGGGGAAATGTATAATAAACCGGGGGGTAAAAATAAACAAATATTTACAGTATGTTTTAGAAGTCTTACTAGATTGAAGAAACAGATTAGGGACCCGTAAAGAGAAGGCAGAACGGAGCAGAGCAGAAGATGAATTTTAGGACAAAAGGATGAAATGTTGTCAATCTGGAAGCTGTCAAGGTGGGAGAAACTGGACTGAATGATATGAAACAGAAGGAAGGAGTATAAACCCTTCCTTTTTCTTCTGTCCAGTCAGAGCTGAAGAAGCTTTTTGGATGAGAAGTGAAATGTCTTCAAAGAAAAAACAAGGAAGTCTAGTTGCCTCCTGAAAAAAGCACCTTGGGACAACTATGAACTAGATGACTGAGAATCTCTACATACATATGAAACAGAACAAAAATTAAATATTATCATTAAAGTGGGTCATGCTTCGTGGTTTTTATTATGGTTAGTTGAATAAGCCGCAATAGGTGAACTTTTAAACACAGTAGGACAGAGATGTAAAATAGATAGGTTGAGGACCACGTACAACCTTTAACAATTACCCTGCAGAACTACCAAGTAGGTAGGGCAGGTTTTTTCAAACTTTTTATATTATACCACTTCTGATTATTAGTTCCCCGCCATCAAAGCCCAACTGTACCTCACTGTGATGGTGGGATGAACAGTATAAACCTGTTCTACTGGTCAATATGGTTCTGGCCAGGAGAAAGACCTGGCAATCTACTCCAGTTTTTACTACCAAAATATGTTAGGAATTGACTCAAAGATACGGAAGATATGGTACTGAGCAATGAATCCCCCTGCTGGGGAGGTACCAATAAAGCTACAGAGGAAGAGCAAAGAGACTATCAAGGTAGCAGGAGCATCCATGATGAGAATGGGGTAAATTCTAATGGCCCTCGCAGCCATTGACACAGCTTCTAGTGAAAAAAGGTCTCTCTGCTGTTCAAAGATCTTCAAATTAGGAACATGGAATATAAATGGTATCTAGGAAAGCTGAACATTGTTAAGAATGAAATGAATAGCTGAACACTGATATACTAGTCATTATTTCAGCCATGATGGCACAGTGGCTAGAATGCAGTATTGCAGGCTAATTCTGCTCACCTGCAGTTTGATCCTGACCAGCTCAAGTTTGAATCAACCTTCTATCCTTCCAAGGTTGGTAAAATGAGGACCCAGATTGTTGGGGCAATATGCTAACTCTGTAAACTTCTTAGAGAGGGCTATAAAACACTATAAAGCAGTATATAAGTGCTATTTGCTATTGCTAGCAATTAAGTTCATTGGACTAGTTGTGGCTTCTTCAATCTGATGGCCACATCAGAATGGGATTTAGCCAGTTCTTTCCGGTTCAGGCGAACCGGTAGTGGCGACCGCGGGAGGCTCCACCCACCCGCCCAGACATAATGCGCAAGCAAAGAGCATGCATGGAAGGCCATGCAAGTGCACAGAGGGAGTGCATGCACGCGCACTCACATTTGCGAATTGGTAGGGAAGATAAGTGAATCCCACTTCTGGGCCACATCATATATTACTCTGGTAGAGGAATGGGTTTCATACTGCATAAACAAGTGGGCAGAACCATAGAACGTTTTTGAACAGTTAGTGATACAATAATGGCAATATGTATCAACAAAAAATCTTGCAACATGACAATTCTGCAAGATTATGCTCCCAATTTTTCAATTGCTACTTATGCCTGTGAAATTTGGATTCTGAAAAAAACAGATAGGAGAAATGTGGACGCCTTTGAATTGTGGTGCTGGAGCAGTGATGGGTTGCTACTGGTTTGCCCAGGATCGAGCGAACCAGTAGTGGTGGCGGGAGGTTCTGCCCACCCGCCCGGACGTCTCTGCGAATGCGCAGAAGCTTCTACACATGCATAGAAGCGTCACTTGCAAGCACAAGCGTGCGCGCACACACGAGCGAACCGGTAGCAACTGAAATTGAAACCCACTACTGTGCTGGAGGTGACTGTTATGCATCCCAGGGATTGCAAAAATGACAAAGAAATCTTAGACCAAATATCACCAAAAATATCACTTGAAGTTAAGATCTCTAAACAGAGGCGATCATACTTTGGTCATGTCATGAGAGCTGATTCACTCAAAAAATCAATTATGCTGGGAGACTGAAAAAGGAGAAGGGGCCACCCTAGTATCTGTTGGCTGGACACTATAATGGATGACACTGGAATGACAATAGTGGATCTGAAGGAGCCAGTGCAAGACAGAGGGGCATGAAGACTGTTGATCCATGGAGTGGCCGAAGGTCTGATATGACTGAATGGCTGACAACCAGTGGTGGTATTCAGCTGGTTCTATCCGGTTCGGGCAAACTGGTAGCGGCGGTTGCGGGAGACCCCGCCCACCCACCAGACGTCATCACATCCCATTTTTTACCCTCTGCACATGCGCAAAATGCTCTGCGCATGCACAGAGCAAGCGTGCGAGCGAGTGCGCTCACATTTGCAAACCAGTAGTGAAGGTAAGTAAATACCACCCCTGCTGACAACGATGATGATTAGTATTTTCAAAGCAGGTACAAACACAAATAATAGATTAAAGCCCTATAAATGAAATAATTTTTAAAAATGAGAAACTAAGCCCCACCATACAAGGAAGGCTTGTAAAAGAAATGGTTTTTTAACTGGTGCCCAAAATATGTTTCCAGAGGGACTTTCAGGAAGAAAACCATTCTAGAATGAAGTGCCACCATTGAAAGGCCTATGTCTGAGGCCCTCCATACAAAAATTTAGTGATTAACTCACACGTAATTATGAAGGAGACTAGTCAAGAAAGTTGGTCTCAAATTGTTTCAAGCCATCTGCAACAAGAACAAAACTTTAAAACTAGATACTCATTGATGACCAGTTCAGCAATGATGTAACATAAGCTAACAAGTGTTCCACCCAACATCCTAGGTCAGGGTGTTAAACTCAAGGCCTGGAGGCTGGATCTGGCCCATGGGATGCTTAGATCTGGCCTGCGAGGCTGCCCTGGAAACAGTGAAGGACCAGCCTGCAGTGCCTTTGCCAGCAAAAACGGAGCTTGGGAGGGCAGCATGTGGCCCTCCCGAGATCCGTTTTCTCTGGCAGAGGGTGCAGAAGGCTGTCACAGCCAAAAATGGAGCTCAGGGGCTCATTTTCGCTGGCAGAACACTTGGGCCACAACAGGCACCCCTGACACGAGTGATGTTGAGCTGGTCACGCCCACCTTGGCCATGCCCACCCTGGCCCCCTGAGGTTGAACACAGCCCTGATGTGGCCCTCAATGAAATTGAGTTTGACAAACCTGATCAACAGATATAACAGCTACAAGGATAGAGCTCTGCAGAGCACAAGGGAAGAGCAATGCAGGATCTATGTCCCATTTCCTCTCTCCAGACAACATGTCCTAAGTCTTGCATTGCACAAAGCTCAGATAAGTTGCATACTTGTGCACTGAGCCATATATTTGAATTTCAAATTATATTATGGCATAGTGTGATTTCTAAACCTTTAAACTAAATAATAGTTTAAAAACAAATAATTCAACACAAGACCTATCTGAACCAACAATGGTCTGGATACAATATGCCTATAGGCATAGGTATGAGTAGTGGTTTCATTAGTGAGAAGAGGCAAATCATGGCACAAGAATAACAAAATTGTTACACAAATTCTGCAACTTATATATTTGCATCAGATGTTCGGGCAGAAATATGTAATGGGGCAATTGTGTGATCATGCCATCATACACATCGTCATGGTTTGTTGCAGACATCACAGGCATTGGGCCACCTTAAGGGGAAAATCTATTCCCTCCTAAAAAAAGACCCCAAACAGAGAGATAGAAAGGAATGACTGATTTAATTTCTTGTGGTATGGTATTTATTTGTTTTCATAGTCTCTGTTTTAAGATCAGTAGATCTTAACAAGCAGGCAGATGTTTATTACATAATTTCTGAAATAAAACAAACAACCAGTTTCACCTTAGCTATGGTATAATAAAAATTGTATTAAAAATGAAATGAAAACAAGTGATATCTTTGCTACAAGATAATTGTGCTTGTCTTTAAAATCTATGCCTGGCACAAATGTTAAAAAAAATTACTTTGGCTAGATAGTTCCTTTTGTTACATACAGCTCTGATTCAGTGATTCATTATAGAATTGAATAAAATTCTTTATTGGCCAAGTGTGATTGGACACACAAGGAATTTGTCTTTGGTGCATACGCTCTCAGTGTACATAAAAGAAAAAAAATACATTCATCAAGAATCGTAAGATACAACAGTGATAGTCATAGGTAGTATTCACTTTGTAAAGTAATAATGATATATACAAAAGAGAATTTTATTTGCACAACAGGAGCTTGTTACTATTTGTTTCTTATATACCAAGATACTGCCAACAACTGTACTACCTTGATTTTTTTCAGAATAAGAATATGTAAATTGTTTTAAAGCCTTTCATTTGCTATTCCTAGTGGAAATGGTAATCTCCTATTGATTCCTGCTTCTCTTCTTTTGGATTTTTCCTTGTCATTTAAATTATTATCTTCTATTTATCTTTTCATTAAAATCACACTCCATTATAGAAGATTATTTATAAAATATATATAGATAAATTATACTAGAACAAATAATCTGTGGAACGTCTTGCCTCTAAAAATTATGGATTCTCAAACACTGGAAGTTTTTAAGAAGAGATTGGATAACCATTTGTCTGAAATGGTCTAAGGTTTCCTGCCTGAGCAGGGGGTTGGGCTAAAAGACCTCCAAGGTCCCTTCCAACACTGTTATTCTATTATATTTCCCTACCATTGAATCAGAAAATTTTATATGATCCAAAAGCCACATTAAACAATTTTTAAATTTCAGTTTCATACCTTGAAATAAATATACAAATTTCTCTCATAGCATCTAAAGATTATTCTTCCCAATAAAAATTATTAATTTTACTTAACCTCTAAAATATGCATGCATTCATATCACTTAGCTGCTAGAAGTCACACCTTCCACATCTGAAGACAAGGAACATTTGGTTAAATGTTGCAGCTGTTAGAATTTTGGTTCTTGGTAAATGTATTTCACTTGAACTTCTTTCTGGAGATCTCTGTAAATATAAGGACTGCAGCATCCAGAAGATGGTGGGGTAAAGAGGGCATCAAACCATTAAGTCTGAAGAAAGCAACATCACACCAATGTCACAGAAGCCCCATCCCTTTTCATTTGCATTGTGATATCATATGCATATCACCATGGAGCAGAGTGGTGTAATATTCTGTTATTATTTTGATAAAAGCACTCAGAGTTACAGATTTATTTTATTCCAACATTATTATTTTTATAAATAACTCAAGGTGTGAACATACATAATCCTTTCTCCTATTTTTCCCACAACATCAACACTGTAAGGTGGGTTTGGTTGAGAGAGAGTGACTTGCCCAAGGCAATACCCAGGAGGAGAGCCTTCTCTGTCGGAGCTCCTGCCCTTTGGAATGAATTGCCCCCGGATATTCGTAACATCTCTGACCTCCGGGTCTTTTGCTGTGCCCTCAAGACCCTACTGTTCTGACAGGCGGGGCTGTCTAACTGAAGGATTTTAAATTGGGTTTTAATATTGGGTTTTTAAAATTTGGCCAAAACTAATGATTTTAATTAATTTAACTATGATATTGTATATTTATGTTTTTAATCTTGGCTGTACACCGCCCCGAGTCCTTCGGGAGAAGGGCGGTATATAAATATTATTATTATTATTATTATTATTATTATTATTATTATTATTATTATTATTTAATCTTTAGTGAGATTCACAGCCTTTGAGGCTGGTTAATAGCTCAGCAGCTCGAGTCCTAACCAAGGACCTAGGAAATGTTAAGGTATCATCGGAGGATGTACGCTGATCCGAGTAAGGTGGTTTTTTGTAGAGTCAAAATGTTCAAGTCTGGCAAATTTAGAATTTCTAAATAGCAGGGTAGCCCTTTGGGTATTGCTCCAAGGGCTCCAATTACAATCGGGACAACACACGATTTCTTTTTCCACAATCGCTCAACTTCAATTTGCAAGTCCCGGTACTTTGTGATTTTTTCTTGCTGCTTATCTTCAATCCATGCATCACCAGGTATTGCAATGTCAATGAACCATACTTTTTTCTTTTCAACTATTGTTATGTCAGGTGTGTTGTGGACCAAGTGCCTGTCAGTCTGAATCCTAAAGTCCCACAAGATCTTGAGTTTCTCATTCTCTAAAACTTTCTCAACCTGATGTTCCCAGTGGTTTTTGCTGTACTCAAATCCAAACTTCTGGCACAATTTCCAGTGAATGATCTTAGCAACACGGTCATGGCGTTGTAGGTAGTCAGTTTGTGAAATTTTGCTGCACCCACTGATCAGGTGGTTGACTGTCTCATCTTTCTCATTGCAGAGGCGGCATTTGCTGTTGGTGGTAACATGTTGAATTTTTGCCTTCATGCAGTTTATGGCTAGGGCTTGTTCTTGAGCTGCCAAAATAAAGCTTACTGTTTCTTTTTTCAGTACTCATGATCTTAACCAGTTCCAAGTTAGTTTCTGGTCAGCTTTGCCTTCAATACTTTTCAAGTATTGGTCATGCAGAGCTTTGTGTTTCCAATTTTCAGCTCGCTGCTCAATTACTTCTTTCTTATATTCTGCTTTTGTTTTAGTTGTCTTTAAAAGGCCTCCTTTATTTACTTCCTTAATCATTGGTTCTTCACTTTTCTGGATGTAATCATTCAAGCTGCATTTTTCTTCTTCCACAGTCTGCTTTACTTGTAGGAGTCCTCGACCACCGTCTGCTCTTGGTAAATATAATCGGTCAACATCACTTTTAGGGTGCAAGGCATGATTTATTGTCATAAGCTTCCTTGTTTTTCTGTCAAATTGTCTAACTCCATCTGGGTCCAGTCAATTATTCTTGCAGAGTATCTAATCACAGGTATAGCCCAGGTATTTATGGCTTTTATGATGTTTCCTCCACTCAATTTGGACATTAATATCTTACAAATTCGCCGAATGTACTTGGCTGAAGTTAATTCCTTGACTTTATTATGCATTAAGTCAGAGGCTTCTAAAATCCCCAAGTACTTGTAGCCTTCTTCTGATTTTACTGCCTTTATCATTTCTTCATTCTCTAGTTCTATTCCATCCTCTTCTATGATCTTGCCTGCTTTGGTTGCTATTGTTGCACATTTGTCAATTCCAAACTGCATACTGATGTCTTGGCTGAATTCTTTTGTGTTTTCAATTAATAAATTCAGTTCAGCTTTTGTTTTACCAAACAGCTTCAAATCATCCATGTACATCAAGTGCGAGATTTTCAGTCCTTTCTTTGCAAGTTCGTATCCACAGTTCATCTTCTTCAAAATGATTGTCAGTGGTAGCATTGAGAGTGTAAAAAGTAGGGGTGAAAGGGAATCGCCCTGGAAAATGCCTCGTTTAATTTCAACTTCACCCAGTTCTTCTTCATTAGCCATAAATTTCGTTTTCCAGAGGTTCATTGAAGATTCCATGAATTTTTGTATGTTGCTGCTGATGCCTAAGATTTCCAGGCATTTCTTGATCCAGCTATGGGGAACTGAATCAAATGCTTTCTTATAGTCTATCCAAGCCATGAACAGGTTGGTTCATCTTTTCTTTGAGTTCTTTAGGATTAGCTTGTCAATCAGCAATTGATCCTTTGTTCCTCTTGAGTTTTTGCAGCATCCTTTCTGTTCTATGGGAAGCAAGTTATTTCTTTCCAGGTATCCATAGATTTGGTTTGCAATGATACCAGTAAGGAGCTTGTATGTTGTTGGCAAACAGGTGATTGGTCTATAGTTTCCAGGGTCCTTTCCTTTTTCTTTATCTTTTTGGATCAAAAATGTCCTTCCAGTTGTCATCCATTCATCATTTTCAGGTGTTTTTAGGATCTGGTTCATCTGGGTTGCCAATCTTTTGTGCAGACTTGTAAGTGCCTTTAACCAGAAGCCATGCAGCTCATCCGGTCCAGGTGCACTCCAGTTCTTCACTTTTCTTGACTGTCTTTGCACCATTGCTTTTGTTATTTTCACGTCTTCCATTTTATGCACTTTAATAGAGTTCTCAACCTGTTTGATCCATTTTGCATTTCTGTTGTGCTTCTTGTTGTTTTCCCACAAATTCTTCCAGAATTTCAGAGCTTTCTCTTTATCAGGCTTTTCATTTGTTGTTACTCTGTCTCCATTTTCTAAGCTCTTATAAAACTGGTGCTGATTTGCTCTGAACTGTGAGTTTTCCTTGAACTGAGATACTCGGTTTTCATACCTTTTAATCTTTTCAGCGATGGCAACAACCCTCTGCTTCAGCTCTTCAATTACTACCGCAATCTCCTTATTCCTCAGATCGTATCTTGCTTCCAGGCTGCTTTTGACCTGCTTGTTCTTTAGCTGACCTTGCCTTACCTTGTTCTTCAAGTTGCTCAAATCTCCATGTACTTTTTTGATCTTCAATTCTAACTGAATTTTCCACTTAGGCTTCCCCTTCTTGCCTCTTTGGTTCTTTTGTATTTTCAACCGTAGTTCTTTGGTGGTTATGACGGCTGCTGCATACATCAGTTGGTTTGTTTCGGCTAATGTAGTGGTTCGAATAGTTTGCACAGCCTCATTGACCTTTTTTAGTACTTTTCTCAATTCTTTCCGGTTCACTTGGTTCAGCTTTGGCAAACGTGTTCTTTCATCGTCTTCCATTTGGTGCTTTATTTTTCCAGCTAATTTAGCACTATCTGTTGGTGTTTGTTCTTTAGTGCTTCCTTGTTCTTTATCTTCATCCATTTCAGTATCCTCTTCTTCCCTTTCTTCCTCAATTTGCTTTTGAGTCTGGAAATCATTCTTGATGTTACTCTTCTTTGTTGATGTACTCAGACCATTAATTGCTTTCTCTTCTATTGCTATTAATTCTTCTGTGGTGAAAAATTTGTGGTTTAGGATTACACGTCGTTGGTCCATTAACCTTTGTTCATTGGTGTCACAGTCCGTATGGTTCATCTTCCAAATCTGATACATTCGTTTTTGAAATCCATGTTTTGCTGGCTCAGACTGATAGTAAGCTTCCATAATAGAGGTGTTTTCTTCCCTGGTCCAGATTTTTCGCTTTTTGGGTTTTTCTTCCAGTAGCTTGTCAGCTCCATGCCCTGGTTGCCTAGCAGAGGGAGCTGAGCCCTGTAACTCACTTTGCGTAGAATGCCCAGGTGCCATAGCATCCAACGGAACCCTTGTTAATCCGGGCAACGGTTCAGCCAGCATAAATTTCATTTTTTCTGTATTCACCATGTTTGAATGGGTTGTGGAGCAGATTTTGTCTGGCCCTTCACCTAAAGTCTGTCTGATATGGTTGCACCTGTTCAGCATAGCCTTTAGGATTACTAGAGCATGCAAGCCCCTCCACCACGACAAGATAGAGCTCCTCGGAGGGGATTATTATTATTATTATTATTATTATTATTATTATTATTATTATTAATCAGCCATTTTTCATGCTTAAGGTGGGACTAGAATTCACAGTTTCCTAGTTTCTAGCCTAGTATCTTAGCCACTAGACCAGTGTTGGTGAACCTTTTGAGCACCAAGTGCCGAAACAGGAGCATGCACGTGTGCATGTGCCGGAAACCGGAAGAGCAGCCACCTGGTGCGCATGTGCACGCCGGGAAGATGATCTTCTGGTTTCCAGGCACCTGGTCTTGCGGTTTTTGGCATGCATGCGTGCGCAAAGTCCAGCTGGCTGGTGCACATGCGTGTGCCAGAAACTGAAAGATCATCTTCCCGGGGCATGCATCCACACTGGGCAGCTGCTCTTCCGGTTTCCGGTGGTCCCGCACACATGAAGACCACCTGGCCAGTACACCAGAACCCGGAAGAGCAAAGGGCAACGGCTCGTATGCCTGGAGAGATGGTTCTACCTGCCACTACTGGCACACGTGCCATAGATTTGCCATCATGGCATTAGACCATACTGCCACTACAGGTGGCTCTAGACATTCCCATGGGATTTTCTCTTCTCTTCATTATTCCTCTCTTGGTGTTGGCAATAAATGATTGTGGTGCCTGTTCTTGCTTAATTGCTGGCTATTCTTTCTGATCACCTAATTTGCACTTGTGATCCAAGGTGCAGTTGTGGCAAAGCATGCACTCCACACTAATTATCAAAGAGAAATATGTAATTTATTTTGCTTTTAAAACTTGAAATCAAGTCAGAACACAAGTATGTTTACTGCAGTTGTGGCTTGTTAGGATCTTCTTAGCAGCATGGTTAGAAGTTGCTCTATAAATTAATAATGCTAATAATGGGTCTTTTTGTGCTAGAATATGTTTTGAAGTCTGAACTATATTTTTTGCTTCTCCATGGGTTTGTGAATAGGGAGGTCATTGTATTATGAATAAAGTTGCCCTTCTGTGCAAATTCTTTTACTTGTCTGGTAATAACTATTATGACATCATCAGAGCACCTTTATCTACATAGTTTATTTTAAAACAATCTGTGGCAGCAAATCTTGCAAAATTACTCATGGCTGCAAACTCTGCAGAAAAAACTTGATATAACAGAGTAGAGGGTACGGTGCTCATTAGATCTGAATGTCTATTAAATTTAGGTTCCAATTTATCTTGTTTGCATTACCGGTATTATCTATTTTAATCTGGATTGCTTCAAAAAAAGTCCACTAAATGGAGATGCAGATAATTAATTTTTTATTGTTTGTGGAAGAAAAAAACTTTGTAATAACTAAATAGCTATTTCTTCCAAGATCATAAAAAATGATTTATTTATTTATTTAAAACATGAAAACATATATATATATACATATCCATCCATTTTATAACCACCTTTGGGAATTCTAGTTATTTTGTTGTGCCATTTGATCAATATAACTCTCAATGCTGCTTTGCTATTCACTGAGTTAAAGCACCCTTCAACTGTTTGCCTTTTTTTTTATTACCGTGCTGGAGTCATGACTTTTAAATATGGGGCCTATTTTCAAAACCAAATAAATGACAGGAATTAATCAAAAGAAATCATAATGAACTAGTATTCCCAACGTCATTGAATCAGAATCCTCTGCCTGATAATAAAAAATAATAATAATTAGATGATGATCTCCGCTAAGGATGAAAATTACTGGATTGTTTCACTAATAAATCTATCAGATTTAGACTGCAAATATCCTGCTATCCACCAGATGGCAACAATAAATTAGGTTTTACTATATGTCTTTGCTGCCATCTAATAATTGTCAAGATAATCTTCAAAACAATCAAATTATATTTGAAGGGAATACAACATGTTATTTATTTATTTTTTTTATTTATTTATAGTTCACATTTTACATTTCTGAATCGCCTATCTCCCTCAAAGAACAAAAATACAACACTCCCAGTAAGTGATACATTACCTTTGGGTAAAAATAAAAGATGACATGCAACAACTAAGACAGGAAAGTGCATTTCTCTTAGACAAAGTCACTATTTCAGACTACACAGGAAGGTTTATAGTCAATTACAAAAGCAGTAAACTGCAGCACTTTTTCAAAAATTCTGGTTTTTCTTTTTTGCTTTAAAAAATTACTCAGAACTTAACCACGTGGAGAGCTGAATGGATGTGTTAAGCACTTGAGGATTTGCTGGAGTACATGCTATTATAGGTATTTTTGTGAAATGACTCATATGTTTTGGCTGATGGTGCCTCTTTGTGTTCACAGAATGTGTAACTCTGCTGGCAGTTTCTTTGATACACAGTAGGTGTAAAGAGGTGAACAAAACACCCTTGCTTTACTATTTTCCCATGCAGCCTTTTCAGTCCCAATTTCTTCTTCTATGGCTTCCAGTTCTGGGTCTGTTTTTCGCTGCTTCCTGGTGCCTCCTTCCAGTTCTTATCTTGCCATCTTCTGACTGGTCAAAATATTCTGAGTACTTCCTCTTCCCCATGCTCTGTACCAGAGCAGACCAGACAGGCTGTTACATCTGAAAAGTTCACCGTGTACCCAGGATTTTCACAGTCTACTCTTCTAAATTCACACATAACACATGGAATTGTGAACTAATCACATAATTGGGCTTACACAATTTGCTGGGCTTAAATGTAGTTGTACCATAAACAACCCAGGACCATTGCGACCCACAGGAGAAAAGATTGTATAAAGAAAGAAAATATACTTTCACAAAGCTTGGCCCACTTCAAAATTTAAGTAAATGCAAGACACCTACAGGCAGCTTATGAGAATTCTGTTGAAATATTCTTTTCCTTTTGGGAAAAAAATAAAAGCAACATCTTTCTCAATGAATTGAGAAAGAACGGTAAAAAAGTGAAGATTTTTTTTCCCTCTAGGGCTTAAAGTTACAGTATGTCTGACATCCAGTTTCGTGCAGTGGTTAAAGCATCAGGACAGAAACTCTGAAACTATAAATTCTGCCTTAGGCATAAAGCCAACTAAGTGACCTTGGGCCAGTCCTTCTCTTTTAGTCTTAGGAAAAAGGCAGTACAAGAAAACTGCAGTGACTTCTCCAGGCAGACACCAAGAGACAACACTAACTTAAAGGTAAAAAATAAATAAATAAAATTATGTCCAGGATGTTAAATCTCCCAGTTAATCGACCTTTTCTATCAAATAAATGGCACACATAATACTTGGGAAGAGCCTGCACTTGGAAATTGGAAATGAACCTTGAAAATAATAACGGTAACTTTAGCTATTTCAATATTTTCATATATAACAAATGTAGATATAATATAGAAATGCTAATTTCATCATCAAAAAAGTACAACAAAGAATATTCTTTCTGTGCCAACTCAGAAAGTTCAAGCTGCCCAAGGAGCTGCTGATACAGTTCTACAGAGGAATTATTGAGTCTGTCATCTGCACCTCTATAACTGTCTGGTTTGGTTCTGCAACCCAACAAGACAGACACAGACTTCAGAGGATAATTAGAACTGCAGAAAAAACAATTGCTACCAACCTGGCTTCCACTGAGTACCTGTATACTGCATGAGTCAAAAAGAGGGCTGTGAAAATATTTACAGACCCCTTGCATCCTGGACATAAACTGTTTCAACTCCTACCCTCAAAATGACGCTATAGAGCACTGCACACCAGAACAACTAGACACAAGAACAGTTTTTTCCAAAATGCCATCACTCTGCTAAACAAATAATTCCCTCAATACTATCAAACTAGTTACTAAGTCTGCATTACTATTAATCTTCTCATCGTTCCTACCACCCATCTCCTCCCACTTATGACTGTATGACTGTAACCTTGTTGCTGGTATCCTTAAGATTTATATTGACTGTTTCCTAATATGATTTGATTGCTTATTTGTTCCCTATGACTATTATTAAGTGTTGTACCTTATGATTCTTGACAAATGTATCTTTTATTTTATGTACACCGAGACAAAATCCTTGTGTGTCCACTCACACTTGGCCAATAAAGAATTATATTTTATTCTATTCTAATTATCCCAGCCAGGGATGTTCTGGTGTTGAAGGAACAAGCCACATTACAAACTTTCAGCATTTCAAGAGATCAAAAAAAATTAATGGAGATTAATAGTAAGTTCACACAATGCAGGTAGTCCTTAACTTATGACTGGAATTGAGACCAAAATTAATTTTGCTAAGTAAGACAGTTGTTAACTGTGTTTTGCCCCATTTTTTGACCATTCTTATCATAGATATTACTGCATCTGTTAAGCTAGTAACATGGTTGTTATATGCCAGTTGCCAAGCACCCAAATTTTGATCACATGACCATGAGAATGCTGCAACTGTCATAAGTGTGAAAAATGGTCGTAAGTCATTTTATTCAGTGCTGTTGTAACTTCAATGGTCACTAAACAAATGGTTGTAAATTGAGGATTAGCTCTATTCTAAGCCATAATTTGTAGCATAAGACACACCTACCTGGCTAGGTGGCTCAGTGACTAAAACACTGAGCTTGTCGTTCAGAAAGATTGGCAGTTCGGCGGTTCGAATCCCTAGTATAGGTCTCCTGCGTGAGCAGGGGGTTCAACTATATGACCTCAAAGGTCCCTTCCAACTCTGTTACTGTTATCTGTTAAATTGGTTGGGTTTACATATTACACAAAATATGTTCTGAGATTGGATCTAAATGTTGCATTAGGTGATAATAGGGTCATTCTGGTTTATATTCCAGAACATTGATTAGTATTTTTTATTTTTTTTTACTCATATTATCTACTTCAGCAGGATGATTCAAAAGCAAAAACCATTTTTATCTGAGCTTTATCAGAGAAAAAGAGAAATGCTGTGGATATAACTTGGATTTCAGTAAGGCATTTGATAAAGTAGACTATAACTTACTGCTTGACAAGATAGAAAAATGTGGGTTATACAGCATCACCATCATATGGATTCCTAACTGGCTAACCAACCACACTCAATGTGTAGTCCTTAATGGAACTGCACCTACATGCAAGGAAATATAAAGTGGGATACACCAAGGCTCTGTCTTAGGCCCAGTACTCTTCAATACCTTCATCAATGATTTAGATGAGAAGGTAGAGAGGGAACTCATCAAATTTGCAGATGATACTAACCTGGCAAGAATAACCAATGCTCCAGAAGATATGCTTAAGATACAGAAGAATCTTAATAAAAATGATTTTTTTAAAAAAAGTAACTTCTTTGGATGGAATGTATATGTTTATTGAAGCTTATTTCCATAATAAGAGGTTAGATCTTGGTTAGATCTTAACTAGCTCAGTGAGTTGAAAATATACATTATTCTTAGTAAATATACAAATTATTCTCAGTGTACATCTCACTGAATTCAGTTGGACTTAACTGCTGGAAAAGCACACGTGGAGTTGGGTAATGCGCGGAAACCACCTGGTTTCCGCGCATTTCATCAGCCAAGGTCACAGGGGAGGGGGGAGGGGGGAGGGGTGGCGGTTGTTATTAAAGAAGATCTTGGGCCGAGGGAGGCCACTGTTCCTCAGACCGCCGGTTGTGAGTCCCTCCTTGTGAAGTGGGGTCATGGGGTACAGATGGGCTTGCTGATCACGTACCTGGCTCCCTGCCACGTGGCAGCGGCCCTGCCCGAGCTACTCAACGTGATAGCCGCGGTGGCAGTTGACACCCCCAGGCTTATGGTCATGGGGGATTTTAACTTGCCATCCGTAGGTGAGACGTCTGAGATGGCTCGGGAGTTCATGGCTTCCATGACAGCTATGGACCTGACCCAGTTAGTTCATGGCCCTACTCACACGCGGGAAAACACGCTGGATCTAGTTTTTGTCTCTGGACAGTGGTTGAGTGATCTTGAGATAGGGGATATAGTGATTGAGCCCTTGTCATGGTCAGATCACTCCCTCCTTCACCTTGACCTTCGAACTGCCACACCTCGCTACAGGGAGGTGGAACAGATGAGATGGTTCCGCCCCAGGTGCCTGATAGAACCTGATAGGTTCCAGACGGAGCTTGGGCCATTCCCTGAGGCTCTGGCTCATGCCTCGACTGGAGACTTAGTGGCCGCTGGTGCTTTGGATCGAGTCGTGCCTTTGCGGCCTCTGACTTGGCGCCAATCTCGTTTGGCTCCCAGTTTACCGAGGAGCTGAGGGAGATGAAGTGCCAGAAAAGATGCCTGGAGAGCGGTTGGAGGGCCAGCCAGTCTGAATCTGACCGAACACTGGTAAGGTCTCATATTAAGACTTACCTAGTGGCGATAAAAGCGGCAAAATGTAACTATTTTTCCGCTCTTATTGCATCATCAGATAATCGCCCGGCCGCCCTGTTTAGGGTGACCCGCTCCCTGCTCCTTCAGGAAGCGCGGGAGGACCCCTTGGAGGGTAGAGCCGAGGGTTTTGTACAGTATCTGTATGATAAAATCGCTCAGATTCGGGAACACCTGGACTCTGACGGGGTAGATTCAGGGGGGAGGATGGAGACAGGTCTTGAGAATATTTTTTGATTCTGTGACTCCTGAAGACGTGGACAGGATACTGAGTAGACTGAATGCTGCCACATGTTTATTGGACCCATGTCCCTCATGGCTGGTGCTGGCCTCTTGGGAGGTTACACGAGGCTGGCTCCAGGGGATTATAAATGCTTCCTTGAGTGAGGGTATCTTTCCCGCCGCCTTGAAAGAGGTGGTGGTGAGACCTCTCCTCAAGAAGCCTTCCCTGGACTCGGCAGTGTTGGCTAATTACTGTCCAGTCTCCAACCTTCGCTTTGTTGCGAAGGTTGTTGAGAGTGTGATAGCACGGCAGCTCCCTCAGTACCTGGATGAATCGGCTTATCTGGATCTGTTCCAGTCGGGGGTCAGGCCTGGGTACAGCACGGAAACAGCATTGGTTGCATTGGTTGATGATCTCTGGAGGGCTCGGGACAGGGGTTGCTCCTCTGTCCTAGTCCTATTAGAGCTCTCAGCGGCTTTTGATACCATCGATCATGGTATCATGCTGCACCGGCTGGAAGAGTTAGGGGTGGGGGGCACCATGTTGCGGTGGTTCTCCTCCTTTCTCTCTAACCGGTCGCAGTCTGTGTTGGCAGGGGGGCAGAGGTCGACCCCGAGGCCCCTTGTATGTGGGGTGCCACAAGGGTCAGTCCTCTCGCCCCTTCTGTTCAACATTTATGTGAAGCCGCTGGGTGAGATCATCCGTGGTTTCGGGGTGAAGTACCACCAGTACACTGATGACACCCAGCTGTACATCTCCACCCTGGACCACCCCAATGATGCCCTTGAAGTGATGTCCTGGTGCCTGGAGGCTGTACGGATCTGGATGGGAGAAACAGACTCAAGCTCAAACCTATCCAAGACCGAGTGGCTGTGGTTTCCGACATCCCGATATAGTCAGTTGGTGCCATCACTGACTATTGGGGGCGAGTCGCTGGCCCCCACGGAGAAAGCTCGCAACATGGGTGTCCTCCTGGACTCACAGCTGTCTTTAGAAGAGCATTTGACGGCTGTGGCCGGGAGGGCATTTTATCAGGTTCGCCTGATTCGCCAGTTGCGTCCCTTTCTGGATCGGGACTCATTAAATACGGTCACTCATGCCCTTGTCACTTCCCGCCTGGACTACTGCAATGCTCTCTACATGGGGCTCCCCTTGAGGAGCACCGGGAGGCTCCAGCTGGTCCAGAATGCGGCCGCGCGGGTGGTTATGGGCGCTCCCATGTGACCCCCCCTCCTGCGCAAGCTGCACTGGCTCCCGGTGGTCTTCCGGGTGCGCTTCAAGGTTTTGGTTACTACCTTTAGAGCGCTCCATGGCTTAGGACCGGCGTATTTACGAGACCGCCTTCTGCCACCAGTAGCCTCTCACTAACCAGTACGCTCCCATAGAGAGGGGCTTCTTAGGGTGCCGTTGGTCAAACAGTGTCGACTGGCGGCCCCCGGGGGAGAGCCTTCTCTGTGGGGGCACCCGCCATCTGGAACGAGCTCCCCCCGGAGATACAGAGGATCCCAGATCTGCGCACTTTCCGCCGTGCCCTCAAAACATTCCTATTCCAGCAGGCTGGCCTGGCCTAACCTCTCTTTTAAACTGTTTTAAATTTTTTAAATTTTATATTTGTCTTATAAATTTGGGGTGTTTTAAATTTTGTTTTCTGGGCAAAATTATTTAATTGTATTTTAATGATTTTTTAACATTTGTATTATATGTATTTCATCTTTTGGCTGTTCACCGCCCTGAGTCCTTCGGGATTTGGGCGGTATACAAATTTAATAAATAAATAAATAAATAAATAAATAAATAAATAAATAAATAAATAAAATAAAAATTACCCTCCTGTCAAAGGCAGCAGGTAACTGTACAGGACAAATAACATCAAAGAGCTGCTAATTGCATTGACTCACAGTTTCTTCCACAGCAAAAATGTACAGTACTTCCTCTGCAGTTTGCAAATGTTGAGCGCTGCCCTGTTACTGGCTTGCAGAGGAAGTTGGCAGCAACTTCATCTGCAAATCTAGGAAGGCATGGAATGGAGGAAACCACAAAAAAAAAAAAAAATACATGCAGAAGCAAATAGCAGCAGCAGTATTTAGCGCGCGCGCACACACACACACACACACACACACACACACACATATGGTCCTTCTTAGTTCTAGAAACCATTACAAGGTTATAAGGGCTAATAATATATTCGAATTTAACTTTAGGGGTTATTTTAATCCAATGTTAACTGTACAGAGTGGGCTATCCTTCTAAGGTAATCTGCAAAAGGCAAATTTTATAATTGACAGAAGATTAAAGGTATGAATTCAGTACCTTATTTTGACTTAGTTCATAGATTTGCTTGCTTGTTTGTTTACTTATTTGTATCCTGCCCTTATTATTTTTACAAATAACTTAAAGTGGTGAATAAAATGTTGTCTCAACCAGCATGGTGAACCATGGTTTGCATTAGCCTATTACCCCATTAGCCCTATATTCTACATAGCCTAAAATAACTATGATTTAGCTCCATATATGAATACAAATAATCCCAAGCCATTTCCATAATGGTACAATATATTCTCCACTTTACAGGCATCAGAGTGGGCCTAGGGATATAGTGGACATTTTATCTTACAGAAATGGTGCCTTATTTGTCAAAAAGGATTCATAATAGTGCCCAACCAACTTTTGGGGAGTGGGGAAATAAAATGAAGAAACTGTTAAGTTTAGCTTCTGAGGAATTCATTAAAAAGGAATATTAGTAATTAAAGCCTGGACTTCATAAGTGTAGAAAGTACTGTATTAAAAGAACTCCTTAAGATCACAATTCTTTCCAGGCAGCTGAAATCAATGGTAAAATAAAAATATTACGATAATGATAATAATGATGATAATAACAACAACAACAATAATAATAATATAGCAAATAGACATGATTGAATTGCTAAATTAGTCCAATGTCATTATGTAAAAAATACGACATACCTGTATCCGAAAAGTCATGGGAGCACTAAGTGGAAAAAGTTACTGAAAATGAGACAATGAAGATCTTGTGGGACCTTCGAATACAGACGGATCATCATTTGGAACACAACATGTCAGATATCACGGTTATCAAGGGCCGAAGTGTACAGTTTGTTGATATCGCTGAACCACGAGACGCCAGAGTCAAAGAAAAAGAACTGGAAAAAATCATGAAATATCACGACCTGGCCATGGATGAAACATGTAACAGTGATACCCATTGTCATCGGGGCACTTGGTACCATGTCCAAGAATTTTACAAAACACATCAAGAAACTGCAGCTTCCTGCAATAACGCCAGGGGAATTGCAAAAAACTGCACTACTCGGAACATCATATATTTTAAGAAGATACTTGGTTGATAATTAGGATGCTGCAGTAACCCATATCAATCATTAGCACCAGTCAATGGTATTTGTGACACATTTTTAAATTTTCCGCTGACTGAGTTTTATATTTAATGAATAAAAGATAATAATAATAATAATAATAATAATAATAATAATAATAATAATAAATATCTAGAATGCTGGCAGCAACTCATATCAACTATCAGCGCCAGTCAATAATATTTGTGATACGTTTTTAAATGTTCAGTTGACTGAGTTTCATGTTTAATTAATAAAAGTTTATAATAATAATAATGGCTACCGTATTTATTTTTTTAATTTTGACAAGATAGAAGTCCAAGCTAGATAAACTCATCCATCCAATAAAATCAGTAAACACTTACTAGCAACTAAGACAAACCAAATATAACCATGCCTATTTAAAATAATTATCTGCAATTCAGTTTCATGTGCATGCAGTAATGCTTGACTTATACTTGGCAACCATTCAAAGTTACAAAGACACCGAAAATAGTATGACTTACAATAGATCCTCATACATATGTGATCAAAATTCAGGCACTAACCAACAGCATGTACTTATGATAGTTGCAGCATCCCTGGATCACATGATCAGCATTTGTGAGCTTCCCAGCTGGCTCCAAATAAGTAAAGGCAATGGGGGAACCCAAATTCACTTAATGACCACGATTCACTTAACAACTGTGGCAAAAAAGATTATAAAGTCAGGCATGACTCACTTAACAACTGCTTTGCTTAGCAATGGAAATTCCAGTCCCAATTGTGATTGTAAGTTGATTACTATCTATACATCCATAGTTAAAAGTATTAATTTTAGAAATTGTCAAGATTGATGAGGTCACAGCATAATAACACTAAGACACTCTGAAGTGAGAAATGGAAGAAGATCCTCCATAGAATTACCTAAAAATAATGTCAAATTGGATATTGGTGTATGTGTGACCGGCAGGTTCTTAATAACAGCACCACTAGTTTAATTTGGATCAGACTTGAATACAGTGCTAGTAAAAAGCACCTACGCTGTAACAAGACATAATAATATCAAGAACCATTCAGAACAGCTGAAATAGCACTGTTCTGGATTAAGCAAAGTAATTCAATAAAAATGATTTAGTAATGCAGTATTGTGCTAAAATGGGAGACACCAATAGCCTGCAGTGACAATTGTTAATGCAGTTAAATCAACGCCACATTTATTATTTGAGCAGCATGGTGCTTTCTGGAACCAATACATAGTTCATGTATATATGTACATGCTTTCAAACTGTTAAGTGGGTAAAACCTGGGGCAAATAAAGGGAACTCACCCATTGTGCAACACTCAACTAGAACCCCAGCTGCCAACTTTCTAGCTGACAAGCTCAGTGTCCAACTGCAATCCACATATATTGTAGTTCAAATGTTGTTTCATTGGTTTTAACTCAATGTCAAACAAACTTCATTAATGTGACTTGCAAACTATGGTTATGACTACCACCATGGCTGAACAGTTTTCATTGATAGTTTTTAAGAAGTGCTGACACTGATTTTTTGTAACATTTGTTGAATCAGATAACAATGGTGCAATCTATCCACATTTATTTATATGCCAATTATGATTATCATGATCGCATCCAAGCACATTGGACTACAAGCATATTCCACAATTTTCAGAGTACAACTACCATCTCATCCGTCTACTTAAGGTTGATGTTTTTCAGATCTTCCTGAAAGGTTTGGCACCAGATTTTCTTTAGCTTTCCTCTTTTTCTCCAACCATCTGGTGGTATCCAATTGATTGCAGTCTTTGCTGGACATTGTTCACTCATGTGGAGCACATGTCCAGCAAAGCGTGTTCTGCTTTCTGTCACTATCTCAAGAGTGTCTTCAGGAATTGCTTCTTTGTAGAATTTCCTCATTTGTGACTTGGGCCTGATATGAGATAAGAAGAACTTTCTGAGACAACATTGTTGGAAGACATTGCTCTTATGAATTCTTCTGCTTCTGTTCCCACATCTGTGTCCATGATGCTACCAGGTAAATTGTTCCACAAATTTTAAGGACTGCAATTTGTCCAGACATTTGTTCGCTTCCTCATCACGGAAAAAAATGCAGTGAGATTTTGAGGGGGACCAGTCATGATACACTGTATGAATTTATTTGGGCTATGCTTGGAAATTGTGCTAAAGTCTGGATTAAGTATGGTATATTGAACTAATCCCAGCTGACTTGAGTTTTTGCAATGCACTGCAAAGCTGTACATCAATATTACTGGGGGTAGCCTGCTAGATGGAAAATTGTGGGAGTTGGAAGTCTCCACACTTTCAAGTTGTCAAGGCTGAGAAACTCTATTATAAATTATAGATTACTGCATGAACCATAATTGTTGGCTTCACACTGTACCCTAATTTCAAACTATTATAGGTTAGCAGTATTATCTGAAGCCTATATTTTTTATAATATTTCTTCCTAAGAATTGGATTTAGGATTGCAGCCTTAACCCATTGTTTACTTGACTATCTGGCCACCCCAAAAAAAAAAAAAAAAGACAAATCCCTTCACTGTTGGCTGTGATGATGAAAGTCGTCTCTCATCTGCTACCCTGCATCCCCTACCCCCAAAGAGGGAAGAGAAAGCGAGACACAACGTCGGGCAAAGAGAATGCAGCGAAGACTTCACTTTTCCTGCCGCGCACGCCCTGAACCGCCGCGCATGCTCTCTTGGAGGAGACGCGCGTGTCGGCTGGCTCTAGCCTTACAACTCCGCGCTGAGAGCGATGCGTCTTCTTGGGGGAGGGAGGCGGGGCGCTCAGATACAGAGAAGGCCGGGAGAGGGAGGGGGCGGTACGAACGGCGCCGCCCCTCCCTCCCTCCCTCCCCGCCAGAGGCTTGGAAGGCGGGGCCTGCGAGGGGAGGAGAGAGAACGCAGGCCCTTCCAGCGAGCGGCGGGAGCGTCCGGGCTAGGATGCTCTTGGTATCGCCCTGCGGGGGCAGCAGCTGCAGCAGTAGCAGAAGCCGTGCCAGGGACTAACCCGCCGCTTCGCTCCTGCCGCAGCCGCGCTAGCGCCCGACGTGCTGCCCGAGAACCAGCCATCCAGCAGGGCTGCCTGGTTTTACTGGCCCCTCCTTTCCCGCCGTCTCTTCCTTTCCCTCCCCTGCCCGTTGGCGGCTCCGGGGCACTGACCCTCGCCGTCCTCTTTCTCCTCTTCCTCCTGGGTTGCTCCTCGGCGGCTCCCATGGCGGCCCCGGGTAATATCGTGTCCGTTATGGCGAGTAAGACCAAGACCAAGAAGAAGCACTTCGTGGCCCAGAAAGTCAAGCTCTTCCGGGCCAGCGATCCGCTGCTCAGCGTCCTCATGTGGGGAGTGAACCATTCGGTAAGAGACGCCGCTGCCGCGCAGACGACTCCGGGGGGCGGGAAAGGCTCGCCTGGTTGCAGTTTCCCCTCCAGCCCAGCGCCCTCCTGGCGCAATGGGCTGCAGGCAGTCCATCAGCCCCTGCTAGGTGGCGGCTAAGCACGATGGGAACTATAGTACCGCGCCTGTGGAGATCGGCAGGTAGGGAGAAGGATTCCCTTCGATTTTGCAGGTGTGTTGTCGCCTGCCTCAGTTTCCCTTCTGGCATAAGAAAGGTGTGATAGGGGTTGATGTAGCTCTCATCTTCTAATCAATTGCTGCTGCCCTGTGACTGCAACTCCCTCCACCCCCCCAATCTTGCAGGGCCATCTTGCTCTTTCACACCTCGGATTTAGATTAAGCTGCAGGAATTCAGAAGTAGCGGTGCTCTATAACTGGATCGGTGTAGTTGGTTGAAAGAGGATACAAAATTTCATTCCGGGAAAGAGATGCTCTCCTGCAGGAAGGATAGATAACCTCTTGGATCCACTAATGCAGTGCCATGTTTCCTTTGGGATGTCAACAGCTGTGGGTGTGCAGCTTCCCATTGTTTTTCTGTTCTTATGTGTGGCTGCATCTTTGCAAAGCCTTCAGTGCCTATGATACTGTCAGTATTTTTGTAAGGTAAGTAATTCTGCTTCAAGCAAGGGCTAAATATCAGCTGCTAGAATATTTCCTTTAGTGTTTGCCTATAAGCACCCAAAGATGACTCTTCATAATGCTAGATAGACATTAGCTTGGTTGGACAAATAACTATTTTTATGCAATTTCCTGGTGTCATCTTCACCCAGAGAACACTGGGGTACAAACCAGAGCACATGTCACTGTATGCATATTTGCTGTGATAGCTGATAGACAGCAACATAATTGAATCTCTATTTGTTTAATGGTTTTAGTACCCTCCACATGTATTTTCCATAGTATTGTTTAAAAGGCCGTCAATAAAACAGTGCAGAGGAATTGGGAAACTTTTTTCATTCTAATCCCCAGTGCATTCAGTGGATCATGTAGTTGAAAGCAGAGCAGTAAGCAATGTCTGGGATAAAATATGGTAGGGTAGCTATGGTAGAGAAGGTGATGGCAATGTGCTGCCTTGGACTACTGCAGTGTCCTGTTTCTCAGCTGGGAATAACAGTTCATTTAACTATGCAGTATTATGCTAGTCAGACCAGGGTGGAAAAAAATGTAAAATGTAGTTTGACAGAAGAAAAATACTGTTGAAGATAGCATGATTTTGATAATGATGAAACACTTGTGATCTAAGATGTTAGAAACGAGACAATGCCTATGGGATAGAAAGTGTCTCATTGTAATTGTATGAGAATTATATTCACCTGGTTAGGGGAAGTAATACTGCAGCTGTGTGTGTGTGCGTGCGTGCGTGCGTGCATGTGCACATAGACCAAATATGCAGGGTTTTGTTCAGAGTGGTAGCGAAGATTGGTTCTAAAGATTATGGCGGGCTAGTTCTTATGAACTTTTGAAATTTGCTTCCTTTTTTATTCAGCACAAGAATTAACGTTTCATTAAAGGAAAAAAAAGCTGCTTAAAGCAATAGTTAATAGAGCACAAATCATGTGCTTTCCCCCCTTAGTAGTATTGTCTGACTTTAATATAATGAGAATTTGCTTTATTGCGTAATGCGTATGTCCACATATATTAGCTGCCACATGTTTCAGCAGAAGCTATATTTGGCATTTGCATGATGATTCTAAAATCTGGTTAATTCACAGTCTTCTTTTTCCTGGAAAGCTGGTTCCAGTGTCCTGCTGTAAATATGAGTACAGATAAATTCATTGAATGCTTTTATAGAAAATGCTTGGGCATGATTAACTTTCATACAAAAGTGCTGTTTGGAACATAAAACTTCCTTGAGGAAAATGGCAACTTTCACAACAAATATAGTTATGACTTCACAAACTCTAGACCACTGTTTCTCAACCTTGGTCTTTTCAAGAGATGTGGACCTCAACTCCCAGAATTCCTCATCCAACATGGCTGGCTGGAGAATTCTGGAACTTAAGTCCACACTTCATAAAAAGGCCAAGGTTAAGAAACACTGCTGTAGGCTAAACTGGTAGCCAACTAGTGGTTTTGCAACCAATCTGACAATGCTATACATAAAATACAATGGATGATCTTCCTTGAGCAGAGATGCATGTATATGTGCACATATTTGCTCATACCACACATGAATATGGAAGTTTGAGGAAGTTCGCTAATTCAGTCTCTGATTCTAAAGTAGACATTTTCTTATTTTCTTCTTGAAATACAAATAGAGGATTTAGAGAAATAAAAAGTAGGATAACATTAACCTTTCATTGCATAAGCAGAATTCTATTTTCCGTCAAAGTTACATGAATATTAATTTGCACTGTGCTTTGCTGAAATTTCTAACAGGACTTTTTTTTAATGAAAAGGGAAATCTGCATGAAAACTTTCCATTAAAGCTATATTTGTTATATTTTCAAGAGAAGAGAGCAGATCTGGAGGGTGGCTTCTGATAATTGTTTGTATAAACAGATGTCTGTAATAGTAATGTCATAAGTTGGTTATAATGTGGTAACAATATTCTACAAGAACAAAAAGTTGTTATAGTAGATTATCATGCTATAGGATATGGGTGAATTAAAATTTTATTGAGAGGTTTCCAGAAAGTTAATATAGTAGTGAGAAACCTGGTACATCTGGGAAAAATATATTTTATACAGCATCTTCAGTTTTGAATTTAAATAAGTGAAAAGAAACTCAACTCATAATTCAGAAAACAGTTTTAGAACATATTTAGCATATATTGAATTCTAAAAATATAACTATAAAGGTAAACCTTTTTGAAAGATACATTTTATTGGTTTCACTATCAATAATTACCTTTAATGAGAAAAAGAGGTGTGAGAGTTAAATTTTCATTTTACCTTCAGTTAAATTCAGCTGTTCAAAGTAGTTTATTCATTTGGCAAGTAATTATTTTCTCAACAATTCTACATTTTCAGACAACAGCTCCTGTACATATTGCCACCAACTAGAATTGATAGCAGCCAAAGCCTAAACATCTTGCGTATTTGATTACAGAGTTGCACAAAGTTTATGACAGTGTTATTCTCTTTTTTGTTCAGTGTATTACCCTTTTTTATATTGCTGCTTTGTACAGTCCTGAATTCTGTTTTTTGCTCTGCCACCAATAGTTCATTGGTGTAGAGATTTTTGGTATTGTAGATACCAATACCTAATGTGGTATTGTAGATTTTTCAACCCTATTCTTCACTTCATATTTTCTCATGCTGGAAAGCCCGTCATAATCACCAATTATTTTGTGTTATCCTAAATGTTTCATTTCTGTCAAATTATTTGCATCTCACTTCAAATAAACAAATGAAAAAGCGAATTTGAAGTATTTGGGATTTCCCCTCCATAGCAGTATGAGAACTGACCATCTATTCTTACTGTCTACTTACCTTTTAGATGACTTGTCCTTTTAGTATGGAATTACTAAATGTATCCGTGTATTTTTGATGAGAGATTTTTGACAGAGCTCTTAGGTATTTGTTGGCAAAAAGTGAATTTGCTGACAACTCTAAACATGACTTCTACAAAATCAAACCAACAATTGTTTGGTATTGCATACATTAACTTCTGGATAATTAGGTATATACACCTCCCTTCCCATGTTTTTTGTGTGAGGATTCACATCAAACAAGGACACATAATGTATTAAGGACAGTATTTAAATGTCAGTTATAGGCATATCATTCTATGCAATTTGAATTTGGTGTCTGAATTCTCCTAAAGTATTGAATACAGGGAAAATACTTTATTATGTCAGTGATTGAAAACTGAATATTGACTGTGGGTGTCGGCTAAAAAAAAAAGGCAAGTGAATTATTTACTTAAAAAATAACAGTACATTTTCTGCTGATTTCCTGCATCTTCAATATCTACTCATGACAATTTGAGATAAAGTAACATAATACAGTCCAGTATAAAATTAGTTACAAAATCTACAACAGCTGCTGGGCTAACATAAGTAAACACACAGTATCCTAAAGTAATTAATACTGACTCATTCAATGGCTATTTAAATGTTTTTGAGTTTTTAAAATACAGATTAGCTTTTGTGTGTACATATTTTACTAGATTGCTCTACTTGTCTAGGAAATTACTATCACATTTGGGCCAGGGGAAAAAAAAAATCCAATGAAGCATCATGTGACAGTTCTTAACTGCCATCTAGTGGCCATCTGGACTTTTGCATTCCAGATCCAATTGTTCAATAATAAATAAAAATACCTCCTCGAGCTAAATTCTAAAAGTTTATATGTGGGTTCATAAAAAAAAAAAATCAAAATCAATGGTAAAGATTCTTCTGAATATATCAGTAGTAGATCTTCAAAGGAAACCCAAAAGACAAGTCAATATTCTGCCACAAAATTTAAGAATATTTTTGTAGTTCTGTGGTCAGTTTTTAATAAAATAAGAATTCTTGACTTTAGAGACAAACTATTTCAGGATAAGCAGTCTGATTTTGTAATTGATAATATAGCTTGGATTAATAGCTTATACTAAATATTTCCGATAATTAATGCAATTACATGACATCAGATATATGGGCATCTGAATAGGTCATCTGAATATTCTAAATCATTTTTATAAATAATTTTATTGAAATTTTTAGTTATGGCGGTATATAATCCAGAATCACAAGAGGGAGGGGATGATTCCCAGGGAGCAAGACACAACATAGCTTGGAACCTTTGATAGGCAGGAAAAGGGCAAAGGTATTCCTCCCCTTAAGTAGTTTGCAGAGTATATGAAATAGTTTATACAGATAAATTATTTAGTCTGGGAAGATTTCTGCCTGTAGGCTGATATGAATAAAGAAACTAGTCTGAAGTAACTACTCATATACTTCTTGGTTTCTTTGGCCTGATATTAACAAACATAATAAAGATAAATTAGTTTATAAAAACAGAAGTTCAGAAGGTACAGAAAAAAGAAAAAGTAGAACAAGGAATAAAGATGATAAAATGGTTTTCAGCTTCATCACAATGACAATAAGCTAATATACCATTGGAAACTACCAGATGAGCCGGAAGGAGTGAGATCTAGCTTAGAGTCCTTGCACAGCCGCAAAGTACATAAGCTTGACTTCCCCCAAGATTCATGAAGCCATTATTTGATCATTCCCAGGGGAAGGCAAGCAGTCTAGGAAAATTCTTGTAACATAGAAGTCAATAAATTTTTACCTCAATTATTTACAAGCAACTCTGGTTGCTTGTGCCTGACATACACTTTCACTCTCATTTACTGTTACAAATGAAACATCCTTTTCTAGATTTGTTCATTGTATTCCTATTAGTATTAGTAATTTCAATTTTTGTCTTTCATGGTTTAAGAACTCTAATGTCCATATCAGATAAAAAAATTCTTAAAGTTGTTTTTATCTTCTAAACATTTATTCATTGAAATTTGTATCCCTTTTGAGATATTAATTATCTCAATTATTGTATCCCTTTTGAGATAATTAATTAATTATCAATATTTAAATCTATATTTCAAAAACTCTTCAAGATAACAAAAAGTTATAGCCATTTAGTCATTTATAGCCAAAAGTTTTAGCCATTTCTACCTGGTACTTTAGTTCCCTCTAGTGTCATTTTCCATTTTCGTCAAGCTTCAGCTTCTAAGTGAGTTGACTTCCATTTCAGTCATTTCCCATGAATATATTATTTAATTATATATTTTTTCCAAATCTTACAGCTCCATTTCTTATACCAAAATTTGTGTGTGTGTGTGTGCCTTCTCTCAATTATATAATTTTAAATTCTTAAATCTCTTTAAAATTTGTTAAATCCAAAGATTTAAGGTAAAACTCACCAGATGTACAATTAAACTCACTGTTTTGAAGGTCTCTAATAGCAATAAAATGGTTAAATTGAAGATTTCTGAATGTGATTGGAAAGTGATTTCGGCTGGTTTAATGCCTTTTAAAGACTCAACTATTACTGAAAACAAAGGTGTCTCTCTTGGCTCTTGGTGCTCAAACCCATGGAAGACTGCTGCCATTCACAGCATTTGTGGGCAATCTTCTGTTCTTTGCTTTTTCAGAAACCTTTGAAGGACCAGTCAAAGGACCACACTTTCATTATTTATAGTGGTTCTTGTCTATGCTTGTTCGTTGAGATGTCTTCCCTCAGTCGTGACTCATATCTGAATGGAATGTTTCTAAATCTTGATTCTATTGTACAAACCAGACCCATTCTTCTTAGTAAGATACTTCAAGAACTGTCAACCATTCTGTAATGTTATAACAATTAACCTTATTCCTGAAGCATAAATGTATTGATTTTTTGAGTATGAATTGTCCTACAAAAAAAAGAAAAGGACATCTAGAATGGATGGCAGCAAAATCATACAACACCTTCCTCTGTGTTGTATAGGATACAACACAGTGTTGTATCTTCTGTGTTGTATCTTCAAGTACTTCAGAAGAGTAACTTTTCTCCCTTTGTGTCTAATGCCAAGCTTATTTGAGAAAAACATCTATTTCATCCTAATAGTTTATAGGAATAGTTGTAATTCAGAATTCTCTGATACAATGCCTTTCAGATGTGAAAGCAGATGTAACTTTTACAACACCCATCAAAATAGATTATTAAGGTGATCATTCTTACAGATTAAATTGAAATATACTGAATTCTAATTACTTAATCATTGTTGCAAATGTTGCTTAAGTTTCATGTTGATGCATTTCCTTTGGAAACCCAAGGGTGCTTTTTCAAGAAGCAACTGGACTTTCTGGTTTTTCTTTGAGGACATTTCACTTTTCATCCAAGAAGCTTCTTCAGCTCTGACTGAAGCTGAAGCTTCAGTCTGAAGTTTCTTGGATGAGAAGTGAAATATCTTCAAAGAAAAACAAAAAAGTCCCAGTTGTCTCTTGAGAAAGCATCTTTGGGACAACCGTGACCTGGATGACTGAGACTCTCCATAGATATTTTCCTTTGGAAACCAATATAAGTAAATCACATACAATAATAGTGACAACAAATTTGTTTAGTGACTGTTCAAAGTTACAACAGCACTAAAAAAAGTAACGTATGATTGTTTTTCACACTTATGACCTTTGTGACATCCTGATGATCACATGATCAAAATTCAGATGCTTGGCAACTGACTCATATTTATGACATTTGCAGTGTTCTGAGGTCATGTAACCACCTTTTGCAGCCTTCTGACAAGCAAAATCAATGAGGAAGCCAGTTTCATTTAACAACCATGTTACTAACTTAACAACTGCAGTGGTTCACTTAACAAGTGTGGCAAGAAAGGTCATAAAATGGAGCAAAAGTCACTTAACAAATGTCTCTCAGCAAAAAAATTTGGCGTTCAATTGTGATTGTAAGTTGAGAACTATCTGTACTACAACTTAAAGTAGGGCAGAACTGAGCTACAAAACTGCAATTTTCAAATATTAAATCATTAAATATTAAAGAGAATTATGAAGGAAATATAAAAACTTTCTTTCTAGAATTGTGCATCTCCTGTATGTATAAAAAATTGCATTGCAGGAAAAATTAAGGTCTGGAAACTTAATAGACATGATGTATCACAGTGATATCCCAAAGCTTAAATTGTTCAAGATAATCATAGTCAGATTTATTTATTTGTTTGTTTGTTTGTTTGTTTGTTTGTTTGTTTGTTTTTTTAAGGATAAACAATAGCAGACTGGCCAAAAAGTAGAACTGAAAAATCCAGATAGGAACACCAGAAAAATAGTGACAATGAATTATGTCCTTCATCTATGCAGCAGTGTTGACTGACTCTACTTACCAAAGAAAATATATGGGCATTATGTTGCAAGTCAGACAATTGAAGAAGAAAAAAAGGCATTGAAAGAATATCTGAAGGATAATGAAGAAGATGCACTAAAGCTAGTATACTAGAAAAGCTTATTGAGTATTGGAGAGACCAAACTTGCCTTGCAAAAAAACCCAAATGAACAACAAAAAAGAGGCATGCAAGACAAAGCTGTACGTGGCCAATACATTTAAAAAATAGTGGGAGAAATAGATAATAACAAGATCTGGCAATGCCTAAGAGCAGGAAAGTTGAAAAAGAGACAGCTAATTCTGGCTGCATAAGAACAACCCTTAAGAACAAACACATACAAAGCCAGATTTGAGAAAACAGCAACAGACAGCAACTATTGCTTCTGCAAAGAAGCTGAAGGAACAGTGAACCACCTGGTTATCTGCTGGAAGAAGATTGCACAGACTGACTGTAAACCACAGCATGACAATGTAGCAACAATGGTGCATTGGAAGATCTGCAAGAAATATCATTTGCGTGCAATCAAGAACTGGTGGGACCATAAAATCGAAAAAGTAATAGAAAATTAAGAAGCTAAAGTGCTCTGGGACAGACAGGCACCTGCCACATAACACCACATAACACACAACATAACAAGGAGCCATGGTGGCACAGTAGTTAGAATGCAGTATTGCAGGCTAACTCACTGCTCACTACCAGGAATTTGATTCTGACCGGCTCAAGGTTGATTCAGCCTTTCATCCTTCGGAGGTTGATAAAATGAGGACCCAGATTGTTGGGAACAATATGCTGATTCTGTAAACTTAGAGCGGGCTGCAAAGCATTGTAAAGCAGTACATAAGTGCTATTGCTGCTACTGCTATTGCCAACACCCCAGACTTATCCATTGTTGCTAAGAAAAGCAAAAAAAAAAAAAAAAGTCTGGGTAGTGGACATGGTATCTGGAGACAGCAGAACAGAAGAGAAAGAACTAGAGAAGATAACAAGATACAAAGACCTGCAAACAGAAATAGGACAACTGTGGCAAAAGAAAGCAGTTAGTACCAATAGTCATAGATGCCTTGGGCGCATCCGGCAAACATTTGAACACCATCAGCATTGACAAATTCACTACCAGTCAATTGCAAAAGGCAGCTTTACTTGGAACAGCTTACACCCTGTGACGATCCCTATAACACCGTCAAATCCTCATCTTCCTATCCCAGGTCCTTGGGAAGGACTCAACAAGTGGATAAAAATGCAAAATCCAGTCTGAACATCTGGCTGACTGTGCAACAAACCATTTATCATTAAAAGATGGAAGGGAAGATCCTTTTTAAGGGTTTTTTGTCTCTTTTGAATGGTATATAAATTTAGTTTATCTTTATGAGTCTTATTGATGGCTGATTTGTCTGAATGCCAAGCCTCTAGGAATTCCTTAGCTTTTTTCTTTTCTTTTTAAATCTAGCTTGATATAGGAGGTTCACAGTTTCCCAGTTGAAACAATGGCTGAATCTTTGCTTGTGTGATGGGATTCATGTTTTTAATTGCTAGTTGATGTTCATGGCTGCACTATGCAAATCTTTTCCCTGTTTATCCTACTTAGTGTTTACTACAGTTCTTAGACTGCATGTTGTAGATGCCTCCTGTTTTTTCTTCTTAGGCTATCTGGGTCTTGTGATTTACTTAAGATGTTTTGAGGGCTTTGGTTGGTTTGTGTGCTATGATGATGCTGTGTGATTGCAATAGTCTATTGGTTATTTCTAAAATGTTTTTGATGTATGATGGTGTTATCTTTTTCATACATTGATTTTACTAAAGTGGATTGAATGGTCAGGCCCTTTTTGATAATGTTCCGTAGATATCCATTTTGTTCAAAGATGTTATATAAGTGGTCTTTTTCCTTTTTGGGGTTTTCTGGGTTGTTGCAGTGTATCTGAATAATGTTGTTTGAGGTTGGGTTGTTACTTTGGTTATGGAGCTCTTGGTTAATGTGCATTGTTTTTCTATAGATGTTTCTTATTTGCCATCATTTCCTCTGCTGATGAGGATACCTAAGAAGGATGTGTGGTTGTTTTCTTCTTCCTTTGTGAACTTTATCCCTCTGAAAATGTTGATTGTATCATGTGTCTTCTGTAGTTGTTCTACCAACCAGAGAGTATGGATCCACTATGCAGACCACACTTTTGTCATAATAAAAAATGAACAACTATAAAAGGACTATCTGTAATAGCTCATCTCCTGTGGTACTACCTAGGCAGATTAAATCATTACTGCATCTATTTTTTACTAGATGTGGGGACTTGATCTAATTCAAGAATATATAATTCTTGCCAGGAAATATTTCCACATAAACCACTACAGACATTTCTATGTTCTGCTCCATTATAATTGCCATCAGAAGTCAATCGGCTTAAACTTGTTCCAGCTGGATTAGCAGACCACTCTTTGGGGGACTAAAATAGTCATTATCTAATATCAGCCACTTTACTTATCACTTTTTTATTAGTTACTGTCTGGATTTATCATATAGTATATCTTATTTGATTCCCCATAGTTTAAATTTATTCTGCTGGTTATGTATGCATTCATCTCTTTTTTAATAAATTTGGTTTAATTTATTCTATTTTATTTTATTTACAGCCAGAAACCAAATTTATTTAAAAAGAGATGAATGCATACATGACCAACAAAATAAATTGTTTTTTTTTTTTAGGTGCCTTCAATCAGTGTAGATTCCTGGCAACTGCCTGGACAGGTCCCTGCAGTTTTCTTGGGAAAATTTCAGAAATGATTTGGCCTTACTACTACTTCCTAAGGCTGAGGGAGAAAGACTGGTCCAACATCACCTAGCTGGCTTTGTGCCTAAGACTGGACTACAATTTATAGTCTCCCAGTTTCTAACCTGGTGCCTTAATTAGCTTTCTTTTAAGAATCACACTATACTACTAAATAACATTGTGTTGGATTTTGTAGATTACAAAATATGTAGATAGTTTTAATAGAAATGTGCAGTTCCTGGGAACATGCTATTTAGACTGCCTTCATTTAACATATTATACCTAAATATGAGACTACGTTAATGGTTTAGTTAATCATGTTTTTAAGTAAGGTATAGTTTCCTGCGTTCATATAGAATGCTAAGCTATAAATGGAAGTTTGCAAGCTATAATTATTAGGTTGATGCAACATGCTAAACTAAGCATATAATATTTTATTCTTGTGTGCTATGCAGGTTAGGTCTTCATATTGGTTTCTTGGTCTTGGATAGCAATAGTAATAGCACTTAGACTTACATATCACTTTACAGTGCTTTACAGCCCTCTCTAAGCGGTTTACAGGGCCAGTATATTGCCCCCAACAATCTGGGTCCTCATTTTACCCACCTCAGAAGGATGGAAAGCTGAGTCAACCTTGAGCCTGGTGACATCTGAACTGCCAAATTGCAGGCAATCAGCAGAAGTAGCCTGCAGTACTGCACTCTAACCACTGCGCCACCACGGATGCATCCTATCTGCCCGATTTTCCAATACGAAAATCAATAGGGAAAAGCTGGATTATTACTTTGAAGGTAAATTTATTTAAATATAGAATTTCAACTTTCAAAAGTTATAGCTTTGAATCTTTTTCAAAGACTCAATAGTATTTGGATCTGTTCCATTAACTCCGAGTAGTTAGCTATAACAGCTGTTTGGTAAAAGCTTGTCTTGTCAGGGTACAGAGTAACCTAATACCCAAACACATCATGTTAAAGTTGAGCAAACATTGTTTCTTTTGCATAAATACATTGTACTTTCTCCATTATGATTGTTCCTTATGATTTGGCATGGAAGTCAAGCAACTGTTAACTCAGGAAATTCCTCTAGTTCCTTATCTTTTAAAGTTCTGTGTGTATCCTCAACTTCATATACTTTGTACTTTTATGTTTCTGGAAAGATACTGAAGCTGGTTTTTAACTGAAATGAATTTTGATGTAGTTTTTGTTTTCTTTTCTTTTTTTTTAAATGAGTGGATTGAGAGCTGCTCTCTCAGTTTCATTTCCAATAGGAATGATACTGAACATTCAATTTGCACTTTGGGATAACTTGAGAAGCTATAAAATAGTAAATGGGGTCTTTATTTGTCATCCACTGCCCATTCTTGAGCTTTTAGTGGCAGTTAAATTGTTTAGGCACAAGCTGTTTGTCAGGGGCAAGAGAATTCCAGTCCACCTCAAAACTTGATGGAAAAAATAAGCATTGAAGCGAAATATAGGAATTTGCCATTTTTAGTTAGGCACCCTAAAGAGTTTCCAACAATTAGATAAACAGCATTTGTGTCTTCATGCTTGCATGCTACTATGACAGCTCTCGGTGGAACACTTAATCTGTTCTCTGGGGTAATAATAAACATCAAAGCAAGAAATGTTTACTAGATGTTCCTGAAATGTTAAATATTTTGGTTTAAACACTTTTAGTGCCAAGGCCTTCATATTTTAATTTGGGTTGATATTTAATGAAGTGGGGAGTATGAAATATTAGATGCAGAGAAGTTTCTGAATAATATCTTCTCATGGGAAATTTTCGAGGATAGGGTAATGAACACAGTTTTGTTATAAACTGAATTTATTTTTAAGGATAAGAAACATCATTTAGTGATCTTTTATACTGACCTTCATCTGTTCTGAAACTGATTTATCACTAATAGATACGGAAAAATTCTCCCATTGTACAACTTCCCACATAGTTCTTTATATGCAGTGGCATTTCCAGTTCAAGGCAAACTGATTTGTGTCTGAAAGCAGCTTCTAATTAAGGAAGGCTATCCACTTTTTAAAAGCATGGAGTCATGGGCTTTCCTTATAATCATCACTTCCATTTTGTGACCCCCCTGCATGCCCCACCCCATGTGCATGTGCAGCAGAGACCTGACGACCAGCTGGCCGGCGGGAGGTGTGCATACCAGGGGTGAGTTCTACTTACGTTTACTGCTGGTTCACAATGGGGCTGCGCGCGCATGTGCAGAAGCTTATGCGCAGAAGCTTCCTGATGACATTGGGGTCAGTGGACGGAGCCTCCTGCCGGTTTTACTACCAGTTCTATAGAACCGGTCCGAACCGGGGGCAACCCAAAATTGGTGCACACATGTGCGGGGGAACTGAACTGGGGCGACGGCTCATGTGCCCACAGGGAGGGTGCTGCGTGCCACCTGTGGCATGCATGACATAGGTTCACCATCACAAGAATAGGCTATAAAATGCTTTTCAAGATTAAATATTGCAGTCTCAACAGATGGGGAACTGTCTTAGAATGTTTAATTCTCTTGTTCTACTGACATTGATTCATTTGGAAGATAAAAATATTTAGTTGCAATAAAAAAGGAATTTTCAGATGTCTGGGTTCTTTAGTGGAATGAGTTGAAAATGTTATGACTGATTATGGCAAAAGTAGTGTACAAATCTTGTAGCTCATAAAAGAAGGAAATGAGATGTAAAATTGCTCTGTTTATTTAATTTTGCATTCTAGTTTTATGATAATTAAAGAAACTTGCCTTTCTAAAGGGGGTTTTAACTACTTCATAAAAACTGAGAGGAAATAGAAAAAGTTCTTTTCTCACTTAGAAAAAGATGTTTTTTAATATGTACCAGAATATCTAAGAAGCTGAGCATTAGGAATGAATAGAATAGAAATAGAACAGAACAGAACAAAACAGAATAACAGAGTTGGAAGGGACCTTGGAGGTCTTCTAGTCCAACCCCCTGCTTTGGCAGGAAACCCTACACCACTTCAGACAAATGTTTATCCAGTTTCTTCTTAAAAACTTCCACTGTTGGAACATTCACAACTTCTGGAGGCAAGTTGTTCCACTGATTAATTGCTCTAATTGTCAGGAAATTTATCCTTAGTTCTAAGTTGCTTCTCTCCTTTATTAGTTTCCATCCATTGCTTCTTGTCCTGCCCCCAGGTGCTTTGGAGAATAGCTTGACTCCTTCTTGTTTGTGGCAGTCCCTGAGATATTGGAACATTGCTATCATGTCACCCCTAGTTCTTCTTTTAATTAAACTAGACATACGCAATTCCAGACACCGTTCTTCATATAAAAAATGTTGATCAGATTAACAGTAGTTTCAATATTATACCAGGACCCAACTTTTAAAATCTGGAAGAGTATGTCTTACCAAAAAAAAAAAACAAAAAAAAAAAACCCCGCAATGACTAGTTCAAATGACTGCACAGATTAAATGTTGTAGATGAAGAAACTCTGTGATGTAGTTAATCAGTTATCCAGACATAACATTTTGTAGTTATCATTTTTCTTAAGGATCATTTTGGATTCTTCCTTTTTTCCCATTCGTAATGTTTAGACTAAGATTTGGACTAGAAGATCTCCAAGGTCCCTTCCAACTCTGTTATTCTGTTAAGATTGGAATAATCTTACTTCTTTTTAAAATGATGTGTTGGTTCCTATATTAGTTTTTCATTTGGTAATTGAAACCACATAAACATTATTTTTTGTATAATAGTATGAAAAGATCTATTTGACATCTGAGATTTTTTCTATTTTTCTTGCCATATATAAAAATAATAATGATTATTTTTAATAAGCAGAAGGAAATATAGGATGAGTACTCATATGCAGCAAATTTTGGGTTGTTATAGAGTAGTGTTTTTCAAACTTGGTGACTCTTAAGATGTGTGGACTGAGGAAATCTGAAAGTTAAAGTCCAGGCATCTTAAAATTGTTGAGTTTGAAAAATACTTCTCTAGAGCTATGACAATTATTGCAAAATAATTCCTAGAACAAATTTTGAAATTCACAGGAATTTCTATTAATACTATTCTGTTTTATATCATTTGGCAGCATTGTAGATTTTTTCCTCATATCAGATTCAATTGTATTCTTGTCTTCCCCTCTCTCCCTTTTTAACTATTCTAATGTTAACCTTTTTAAAAGTTTAGCTGCAAAAGCGAGAACCAGTTTGGTATAGTGGTTAATGTACCAGATTAGAAATTGGAAGAGTATGAGTCCTAGTCCTGCCATAGCCACAAAGCCAATAAGGTGACATTGAGCTCTCAGTCCTAGGAAGAAAAAAATGGCAAACTGCATCTGAAAAACCTTGCCAAGTAAATTGCAGTGACTAGCCCAGGCAGTCATCAACATTGACTCAAAGGCACACATATACACACATACACACATCACAAACAATTCCAACTGATTAGTCAACATTGCTTCATATCAAAAAGATTCAGAGCGAAGTTTTCTTAACTGGTTCTAATTACCATAACACAGTAATGGTGAATCCATGACACCACGTGACATTTTGGGTAACACATTAGTGTTCACCAATACCTGATAACTATTGAAAGTAGGCCCTGATCTTACATGATTTTCAAAAGCTGTGGAGGCTGTGTGATAATGGGATGTGCTCTTGCACGGCCTCTAGAAGTTGCAAAGAGGGCTACGTTCTCATGCAGTTTTTGGAGGCTTTAGAGATCTCAGAAAAAGCATTCTCCAAAGCTACTTCAAGAACAAAAGCCTTATGTGACCCAGAGAAGCCTTAGGTAGGCTTTAAGAGCCTGTCAACACAAACAGAACACTGCCTGAAGGTAAGCAGTGTGTGATAGATCTTGGGGACTACCGGGCCAAGACCCATGCAGTGGCAGTGGTGAAATTGAAGTTGAGACCCAGGCCTCTACTTCTGGCTCAGCCTTGGAGCTGCCGCCAAGTGTTGCTGTTCTGAGTAGCCTAGATAAGGAGAGATGGAAAATTGTTTCTCTTGGTGGGAGGTGACAGGCCAGTAGAGTCAAGTTAGGCATTTTCTGAAAACAGTCCCCACAGTACTATTATAATACATGATGGGATTGAGGAGAACAGTTAATCAGTGATGATGTAGACAGGAAGAGAATCTGTATGTATATAAGCAGGAGTGGTAGCATCTCTTCTCTCAGGCAGGAAAAAAAATCTCAATTATATGTTGCAAGATTGATTCCCTACATCTTGGTTTTTGCCTGATGGACAAACTTTCCCAAAAGAAATTGTACAATGAAGTGTGCCAGTATGAATAGTGCTGGGTTATTTTGCCATACTAGCAATGTGTCCATTTTATGATAGCAGGGAAGTCAAACAATGAGATTGGAGTATTTCCGGAAATACATTTTACCGAGAAAGGCATAGCAAAATGATAATGACATATTGAAGCTGCCTCAGTGTGGTAGGTTCACTAAGGCAGAAAACAATAGGAATTAGATGTGTCTAGTACAGTGATGGCTAACCTTTTTGCCATCACGTGCCAGGAGAGGGGGGCGGGGGAGAGTCACGTGCGCATGTGCCCACGCGCATGCACACGCAACCTCCCCCCCCGCTCCTGGCACATGATGGCCTGGTAGGCCCGTTTTTCTTTCTTACCTGGTTCCAGATCCTCTCTATGCATCTGGGAAGGGCGAAAACAGCCTTTCCCACTCCCTTGGAGGCCCTACGGATGCTGAAAGGGCCCATATCCCAACTCTCGGTGGGACAGGAAGTGACATTTTTTGCTGTCCCCAGCCTCCAGAACCTCTCTAGGAGTCTCTAGGAGCCTCTCTAGGAGTCTCTGGAAGCTGGGGACAGGAAAAAACGTCACTTCCTGTCCCACCGGGAGTTGGGAAATGGGCCCTTTCAGCCTCCGTAAGGCCTCCAAGGGAGTGGGAAAGGCTGTTTTCGCCCTTCCCAGATGCATAGAGAGGATCTGGAGCCAGGTAAGAAAGAAAAACGGGCCTTCTTCACCCCCACCCCCCAGGCCCTCCAGAAGCAGGAAACAGCCTGTTTTCCTACTTCTGGTGGGCCCAGAAGGCCCAAAAATCAGCTGGCCGGCGCGCACATGCACCCCAGAGCTGAGCTGGCGTGCCCACTAATATGGCTCCGCATGCCACCTGTGGCACGCGTGCCACAGGTTCGTCATCACGGGTCTAGATGCTTTTTTAATGCTGTTAATTGACTTGGTGTAGATTTTTAGTTAATGGTTAATGTTAATTACCCTTAAACAGAGTTGGCCCTGTTTAGTACTTAAATAGTGAAAACCAGGAAAAATCAGACGTATATAATTGGTAAGCAGAAAAGGTAAAACTTCTGTACTACTACCATGAAAATTATCATAGCTGTAATCATGGAGTCAGCAGTAATTTGAGATTAAATTGAAGAAGACATTAAAATTTACAGGTTCATTTTGATATGAATACAGCTATCCAAAAATATCAATTCTCACTTTATGCTTTGTTGAAGTGGATTTTCAAAGTTTTATCAAGTAAGGTTACCATTATGTATAAAGAAAGGAAAGGATATTTCTTTGCCTTTGAGGATCCCAGAAGTTACCTGAATGACAGGTGAAGCCCCTATTGACAAGATTTTAATGGAGAATTTTCAGGCTTGATATTTTTATGTTAAATAGGACAATATCACCACTTTTAAACAATGTCAAATCTTTCCAAATAGGGAATTCAGGTATGGATTGATTGTAGATATGTGGAGATTCCAAATCTCATAATTCACAGCAAGCATGTGGTTATAAGCAAGGATGCCATCTTTTACATTGGATCAAGGTTGACTCAGCCTTCCATCCTTCTGAAGTCAGTAAAATGAGGACCCAGATTGTTGGGGGCAATATGCTGATTCTGTAAACCACTTGGAGAGGGCTGTAAAGCACTACGAAGCTATTGCTATTGCTATCTTCAGGTCTGCCCCATTCAGGACTGTGGGAAACTGGGAGGGGGGATTGTATAGAGTAGGGGAGATATCTAGTCATAATAACATTCCTTTCTCTGAGAGTCAAGGACATCCTGTCATGCACCTGGAGTGGTATGACTGGGAGGCATGGACTTACTTTTTCAAAATACAGAAGACATCATGGGGAAAGGATTTAAGGAGATTATGGAAAAAATGGAAAATACCATACGAGGGAATGATAAGTAAAGACCAAGATGCCCAGGAAAAGGAGGAGTCAAAGAAGGAATGAAGAAGAAGGAAGACAAAGAGGAGGCAACAATGAAAATAATAATGATTGATGAATTAAACCGGGGGAAAATATATTAAGAGAGTGGGGAAGATATGTTTGAAAGAAAGACAGGGGCCTGAGTAGAAATGTTAGAAATTAGGCAGTGGAAGTGGGTAGAGGTGGGAGGAATATGTAGATTAAACATCCAAGAAGCAGGTAAAGATTTAAGACAGGAATTTGGGAGGCAAGTAAAAAAAAAAACATAGCAATTAAAGTATTGAAGTGGGCAAGGGACTATGAATAGATTATTTTTTTTCTTTTTATATTGTTGTTTTGATTCACTCTTTTTTTCCCTATCTTTTAAAGCATAGCAATTAAGGTATTGAAGCAGGCAAGAGATTATAGATGGATGGTTTTTCCTTTCTGTTGTTGTTCTGAGTTGCTTTTCCTTTTCTCTCTCTCTTCTCCCTTTTCTTCTTTTCTTTTTTTAAGTAGGTGACATAATTAGAAGTTAGAAAGGAAGAAAAAGTCTCTTAACAAAGGGTGATATGATTAAAAGCTAGAATAAGTGATAGAAATAAGAAAAGGGGGAATATTAGTTTTACATTTTTATATCATAAAATGAAAGTAATAACGAGAAAATGTGGAATAAATGAACAATGATAGACTATAACTTTATATAAGTATGTATTATTAGAAGTATATAAGCGGATTGAATGTTAGGATTATGATTAACTTGATTAGTTTTATTTGTATTGGAATGTATGACCCAGGTGCCACACTGTTCACGCATTGATTTGACATTTTTATTTAAAAATAAAATTTTTAAAAAAGAAAACTTAAAGAGACTCTTTGCCGAGGAGCCGATCCTCCAACACCCGGAACCAGAGAGACAGTTCATCTGTCAGTTCAAGGAGGCGCTAGCAATGTAGCATGATGGTGGCCGTGGTCCTACAGAAGGACCCACAAGGATAGCTCCTGCCCTGCACCTATGTGTCCAAGAAGTTCACCGACACCGAGAGGAGTTGGGCTATTTGGGAGAAGGAAGCCTACGCAGGACCCTCCTCTCCTGGAGACATTTTCATGAAGGGGGTAAAGTGCCTTTCAAGGTCTGGACTGATCACAAAAACCTTGAAGCCCTAAAAAACCCCAGAAAACTATTTCGCAAACAAATCCATTGTGCACAATACTTTAGACGATTTAAGTTTGAACTGAAGTACATTCCAGCGGGGAAAAATATGCGAGCCAACGCCTTATAGAGAAAACCACAATTCGATAGCCGCAGGGAAGAAGTCATACATGCCATCATCCCCCCTCACAACAAGCTGCACAAGTCACCACCAGGGGACAAGCCAGACGACCACCTGATCCCGGACAGGACAAACTGAAAGCAGTTTGCAATTGACCTATGGCTCACAGATAATAAAGATATCTTGACCATGAGGGATGGGCTGGCTTGGAAAGGATCTAAACTATATGTCCCCGCCAGCTTGAGGCTGGAAGTACTACAGTGCAGCCACGACTCACAACTGGCTGGCCATTTTGGGTTCTTGAAACTCTGCACCTGGCCAGGAGACACTTTTGGTGGCCAAAGATGAAAGCTGATGTTGAAGATTATGTTAAAAGCTGTGCCACCTGTGCAGCTATGAAGATGAGACCAGGGAAACCTCCTGGGCTCCTCCAGCAAGTAGCTAGCCCCAGCCGACCTTGGGAGGAAATCGCAATGGACTTTATAGTCGAACTCTCAGAGAGTGGGGGGGAAATACGGTGATTTGGACAGTGATCGACTTATTTTCCAATCAAGCCCACTTAACTGCTTTCTCGGGATTGCCCTCAGCCAAGAAGCTGGCAAAGATGTTTATTAAACAGATTTACTGGCTGCCCGTCTTCCATCCGAGTATGAATGGAGCTGTGGAACAAGCAAACGCAATGGTGAAGCAATATATAATATATATAAGATGTTATGTAACAAGAGAACTGGGCGGACCTTTTGCCATTTGCAGAAGTGGCTTACAACAATGCCATGCATAGCAGCACTGGCTTAACTTCCTTCCAGGTGACCAGCGGCATGGACTTTGTCCCCATGCCCAAACTGCCCAGAGAACCACTTTCTTCCATGTCTCTGACCGAGTGTATGGATGTTCTGACCTAGACTTCCGTAGTCAGTAAAACACACGAGTAGTCCCAAAAACCTCTTTAATTTCAATGGCTGTGAATTCTGTTCATTCACAGATGAGTCCCAAATAGTTGTAAAGAGTCCTTCTGGATAAAGCTGATAATCACCCACCTTTATCTCCCTTGACAGGCTGCCAAAGACCTAATTGGAAAAGCCACACGGAGTCCAGAATCAAACAGAGCTTCAGACTTTAAACTGAACAGAATTAACAATGTTGCCTTTGTTGCCCACATGCCTTTATCCTCCTTTAAGTTTTATGGGAGGGGCCAATCATCTCCAAGCCCTACTCCCAAATCGTCGCTTTTGTTTTAACTGTTCTTGCCTTCTGGCAGCCCTGCACATGCGTGCACTGGGAACAGGCTCCCCCTGTTCCTCTGCCTCGCTGAGGTCTGACTCTGGAAGCTCCAGAGGCAGCACGTACCTTCCAGATAGCCCTTTCTCTGCCTCCAGCACTTCCAAGCCTTCCCCAGACTCCGAACTGGCCCATGTTCCTTCCCAACCTCCTCATGTCCGACTCTGCTGCCAGCTCTGCAGGCCCCTGGCGGACCACAACAATGGAATCTCTGAAGAAGGGATGGGAAAACACCAAAAAAGCACTGGCAGAAGTCGCTGAGGTGTATAAAAAACAAGCTGACAAACACCGATCTCTTCAACCCCTCTTCAGTGTGGGAGATCAAGTTTATCTATCAACCAAATACATAAAAGTGAAGTTACCCAGTAAAAAGCTGGAACCTAAGTTTTTAAGTCCTTTCCCAATAATGAAAGTAATTAAGCCAGTGACAGTTCAGTTTAGCCTCCTTCACATTCTAGGGCAGTGGTTCTCAACCTGTGGGTCGGGACCCCTTTGGGAGTCGAACGACCCTTTCACAGGGGTCGCCTAAGACCATCAGAAAACACATATTTTCAATGGTTTTAGGAATAATTTTATTGTTGGGGGTCACCACAACATGAGGAACTGTATTAAAGGGCTGCGGCATTAGGAAGGTTGAGAGCCACTGTTCTAGGGAATGTGCACCCTGTCTTTCATTGTAGTCTGCTAAAGCCAGCGATCGGGTCAAGATTGAGACCGCAGACCCGACCAGCTCCCAAACCTATAGTGGTGCAAGGGGAAACCCATTATAAAGTTAAAAGAATTTTAACTTTATATTTTAACTCTAGATTGTATAGAGGTCAATTGCAATATTTAGTTCATTGGAAAGGGTACCCTTTGTCTGAAGCAGCCTAGGTTAAAAGCTGGGATGTTAAAGCAGACAGACTAGTGAAGCAATTCCATGATAAATACCCCGATAAGCCAAAGGGTCCCCTGGGGGGAGGGAGGAGAGAGGTGGTTAGGGAATATTGGTTTAACCCCTATGTTCCTCTCGTTGCAGGACACGATCATCAATTGAGGGGGGACAGCCTGTCTTTTACATTGGATCTTCAGGCCTGCCACATTTAGTGTTGTGGGAAATTAGGAGGGGAGATTGTATGGAGTAGGGGAGAAATCTAGCCTTAACAACATTCCTTTCTCTGAGAATCAAGGACATCCTGCCCTGCACCTGGAGTGGTGTGACTGGGAGGCATCTCCAGTTGGGATGGTGCATTGGTTGGGCCATGTGATGGACGTGGGTGCTGGGACAAGGATTTAGACTTTCCTTTGGGTGGGGAAAACCTGGAAGCTTTCAGATTTGGGTTTTCCCAAATGTGCCAATATGACATCTCTAATAAAATGGAACTTTGAGGAACTTCTAGCCTTGGAGTCTTCTTTCGTTGGGGGTGTTACTTACTAACCCTCTGCCAGTGAAAATGGAGTTTGGGAGGACCCCCTCCCGAGCTCCGTTTTCGCTGGCAGAGGCACTGCAGACCAATCCTTTGCTGTTTCCAAGGCAGCACCAGGGGCCAGATCTAAGCACCCCGTAAGCTGGATCCGACCCCTAGGCCTTGACACCCCTGGCCTAGATGAAGGTGCGTCATGAAACAAACATACACCTGTTTGTATATGTATTACAATGGCAGACACATGTAAAAAAAGAATGGGGTTTGCATCATGATATCACAATGTGTATTTCATCATTTTATGGAATTTTGGCCCTTGGATATGAATCTTAAATTATTTTTAAATATGAATCTTAATTTATGTTTCAAATATAAAAAAATAGATATTCTATCTCTCTAATGCTGAAGTTATTATGTCTAATATGGAAATACGTTACGACATCTGAATATATATTCCAGAAGATAAGCCCACATGTCATAGCAGATTGTCTCCACCAAAAACTATTATAATTCTAAAAAGATACCATTTAATAATTTTGGGATTAAGCAAAGGAATCTTTAAAGAGTTTTTAAAGTAAAGAATAGAACAATAACAAGAGTTGGAAGGGGCCTTGAAGGTCTTCTAGTCCAACCCTCCTTAGGTGGGAAACGCTACATCACTTCAGACAAATGGTTATCCAATCTCTTCTTAAAAACTTCCAGTGTTGGAGCATTTACAACTTCTGGAGGCAAGTTGTTCCACTGATTAATTGTTCTATCACGAAATTTCTCCTTAGTTCTAAATTGCTTCTCTCCTTTATTAGTTTCCATCCATTGTTTCTTGTCCTGCCCGCAGGTGCTTTGGAGAATAGCTTGACTCCCTCTTTTTTGTGGCAGCTCCTGAGATATTGGAACACTGCTATCATGTCTCCCCTAGTTCTTCTTTTCATTAAACTAGACATACCCAGTTCCTGCAACCGTTCTTCGTGTGTTTTAGCCCCCAGTCCCCTAATCATCTTTGTTGCTCTTCTCTGCACCCTTTGTAGAGTTTCCACATCTTTTTTACATCGTGGCGACTAAAACTGAATGTAGTATTCCAAGTGTGGCCTTACCAAGGCATTATAAAGTGGTATTAACACTTCACGTGATCTTGATTCTATCCCTCTGTTTATGCAGCCCAGAATTGTGTTGGCTTTTTTGGCAGCTGCTGCACCCTACTGGCTCATATCTAAATGGTTGTCCACTAGGACTCCAAGATCCCTCTCATAGTTACTACTATTGAGCAAGCTACCACATATATGGTACCTGTGCATTTTGTTTTTCTTCCCTAGATGTAGAACCTTGCTTTTTTCACTGCTGAATTTCATTTTGTTAGATAGTGCCCAATGTTCAAGTCTGTCAAGATCCTTCTGTATCTTGAGCCTATCTTCTGGAGTGTTGGCTATTCCACCATCTGCATCTGCAAATTTGATGAGTTCCCCATCTGTCCCCTCTTCCAAATCATTGATGAAGATGTTGAAGAGTACTGGGCCTAAAACAGAGCCTTGGGGTACTCCACTGCATACTTCCCTCCATGTAGATGCAGTTCCATAGAGGACTACACATTGAGTGCGGTTGATCAGCCAGTTACAAATCTATCTAGTGGTGATGCTGTCTAACCCATATTTTTCTTCTTTATCTAGTAGTAGGTTATGGTCTACATTGTCAAATGCCTTACTGAAGTCCAAGTAAGCTTTCCTCTGGTCCACTAATTTTGTCACTTTGTCAAAGAATGCAATAAGCTTAGTCTGGCATGATCTGTTTTTGAGAAACCCATGTTGGCTTTTGGTTATTACTTTGTTTGCTTCTAGGTGTTCGCTGATTCATTGCTTGATTATCTTTTTCAAAGTCTTCCCTGGTATTGAGGTCAGGCTGACAGGTCTGTAGTTTCCTGGATCTATTTTTTTTTTCCTTTAATATTCCCCCATTATTATTGTGACATGCTTTCTACATATCTTAGTTAGCTGACTAGCAAAAGGTTCATCTATCACAAGACTTGTAATCATTCAGATACATCCAAGATATTACAGACTTTAGACAGCTTTAAATTGCTTCATATGGTGTGAGTCATTGGCAGCTATCTAAGGTTTTAGCAAAAGCCTTTCAGATGCTACCTGATGGTTTAATTTCACAGGAACTAACTGCATGATGTGAGCTCTAGATGTTGTGTTTTTTTAACTTGAACAATGGTTGTTCTTTATACTTTTATAAAACAACTTTCCACTAGAAAAAGCATGGATTTATTGTATAAGCCTTTTCCTTGCAAAAATGTGAGGGTCTTCTTTCTGATGAAATCATTCATTTTAATTTGTGTCACTGTTATTACACGTCAAGTATTGTTTTCATGCTATTTGATTCTGTGAGTAGCAGATGATGCTAAACCATTTTTTCCTTTTGGCGCAGAAAGCCTCAATAGTAGCTGATTCCTTGAAGCCAGTCACCAAAATCTGGAAACAATTGATTCTTTTTCTATTTTCTGTTTGATATTCTTAAATTAAAGAGGCATTGCTTTTGAACATTGCCTGAGAACAAAGACAAGTCAAGAGATTGCCTTGCTGTGCCTGTCTCCATTGTTTTAAATTCTATGTTGTCTCCCTGTAGTAAGTACTGCTATCTGTAATTTAATAATTGCTGAAAAAAAGCATTGTGTATGTGGAGGGAATTTTATTATTAGAAGAAAATACTAAACGGTATATAAAACAGCCATAGATGAACACAACAAATTCAAATTTAATTCAGACATGAAAAAATATGCTAATAAATATAATATTAATACTTCATACTTTCCTTGTGGTTTAAACTTCTGCAGTATTTTTTGGAAAATCTGATTTCTAACCTGTGATAAATCTATTTTACAGTTTATAGTTCTAGCACATCAACTATAGAATAATTTTCACATATTCTCTGTAATTGGTTTGTTTTAAGCTGAAGGATTTCATGAATTGTGTGTTCTGTAAAATATGACTAGTATTCATGATGGTTAGAAAGTCAACATCTGGAGGTCTTCATGTTTCCCAACTGAGGCAGGAAGAAATTAATTTCTTCTCATATTTCAATTCTTTTTTTTTAATTTCCTTTTTGTCTTCTTTGTAGATCAATGAACTGAGCCATGTTCAAATCCCTATTATGCTGATGCCAGATGACTTCAAAGCATATTCAAAGATAAAAGTGGACAACCACCTTTTCAATAAGTAAGTTAGGCCAACTTCTGTTTTGTTTTATATTTTTCAATTGAAATAACTACATTTTTACTTAATTTTGATTCTCTGAGCTAGGTTTTTAAAAATATGTTAAGAACATCAGCAGTTCTATTGTGGAGTTGGTTTTTCATTATATTTTTTTCTACTTGGATCCCAAAAGAAATTGAAAGGTGGAAGAGGATGAATTCCAAAGGGATGAAGGAAGCAATGTGCCTGCCCTCCTTTGTAGGCCTGATGTCCTAGAACCGTGATGGCGAACCTATGGCACATGTGCCACAAGTGGCATGCAACGCCCTCTCTGTGCATCACTGGTGCGTCGCCCCAGTTCAGCTCCACCGCGCATGTGTGCATGCCTCCCACTGGCCAGTTGGTCGTTGGGTCTCTGCCGTGTATGCGCAGGGGTGCAGTACATGTGGGGGCCTGTGCGCGCATGGACGGGGATGTGGCACATGTGGGGCCCATGCATGCATGCAGGAGGGTGGGGCACATGCATGGGGGATGCGCACATATTGCATTTTGGGGATTTGCACACACACACTCTCGGTCCAGAAAAGGTTAGCCATCACTGTCCTAGAAAGTTATCACTTCTCCAAAAGGTTGCTTCCAAGCTAAATTTCCACAGAATTTCAGTTCAGGTCTAAGAGAGTCTCCATTAGTATGCAACAACTAATAGTGCTTCTGAGTATAGTTCTACAGTTTGGACTTGATGTTTACATGAGTTTAAAAGGGTGCTATTAATTCATTTTAAAATATTCTAAGAGGTAGAGGTAAACTGCTGTTAATGTTTGATAATTCTGTAGTTTGGAAAGTTCTGGCTAATGTAAAAATTGATTGTTATACCTATTGAAAATTTGCTAAGTCAAATTACTTATCTATTACTTAACAAAAAAGCTATTGAGGATTTGTTAAATCAAATACAGGTTACTTCTGGAAGTATTTAGGAAATAGAAACACTGGGATGATGTATTCCATATGCACACAACTATTAGAATCGGAACTGCACAAGTGGAATATTCTATTGAGAACAATTCAATGTTGTATATATTAATATTGGATTAGTGTTACTGTAATAAAGGCTGAAAGACTGATTAGAGCTGAATTCTGCAAGTCATATCAGAGACTTATGTCTATGGAATGGAAGAAAATATTATTCTGAAGTTAGATGCAGATTCTGCCATTTATGGAGAATTGCTTGACTAGCAGAGCAGAAATGCATAATAGGACTATGCACACTTCAAGAATAATTCCAAATAAATGTTTTGGAACATACTACAGTGTGAGCACTGAACCTCTTTGAAACAGATACTCATGTAAACTTTAAAAAAGAGATGTTTGCTTTAATAACTTGATTGCGAATCATTCTGAGTATTCTGTAATCCAGTTCTTTGTGCTCTTAAAGTTTTGAAATTTTGTGCTAATTTATGCCACTGAATATCTAGAATTCATTTTGTCTGACTATATTGACTCTTGAAAAGAAGAGATCTCCACCTGCATAGCGATTTATTCCAATTCTTCCATTAATGTCTCCATATCATCTGACACTCCTTTGTACAGATCTCTGAGAATAATTTATTTTTGCCTGACTGAAAATTGTCATCAAATTGAGCAAAATGTGACATTTGGAATTGTAGTGCAAAGGTCTTTGGGATACAACAATTTTGCAAGCTTCTAAGTTATAATAATTACAATTGTATTTGGGTGTATCCTTGATCTGAAAGATATGAAAGAATATGGCTATATGTTAATCACTATTCATCTGTGATGCCGAACCTATGGCACGCGTGCTGGAAGTGGCATGCAGAGCCATCTCTCCGGGCACGTGCCTGTTGCTCTTCCGGGTTCTGGTGCGCTGGCCAGCTGGTCTTCATGCGTGCAGGAGCACCAGAAAGCAGAAGAGCAGCCGCCAGTGCGGATGCGTGCCCCGGGAAGATGATCTTCTTGTTTCTGGTGTGCATGCGCACACAAAAGACAAGCTGGCCAGTGTGCATGCACGCTCCGGAAACCGGAAGATCATCTTCCCGGCACACGCATGTACTCGGTGCCAAAAAGGTTCACCAACACTGCTATAGGTAATCTTCAATTTACAACCATAATTGGGACTGAGGGACACAGAGTTATCAGCCCAGTAACATGTTTTCTTATAGCCCCTTCCCGTTTAACTGTATTATTAGTTTTTAGCAATTTTTATAGGGACTTTCTCTTTAATTCAAGTTATACTGTTCATATGAGATGAATGTGAAGGCAAAGGCGCAGATAAAGGACTTATTGTGGACTTGAATGATATGGGAAAAAGAAATGATATGAGAGCCCAGCTCCCTCCCTTTACAGAAATCAGCCAAACAACCACAGATAAAAGAACATTTTGCAAGAAAAGGATCTTTTAAGTAAACAAATGTTCCTTTTATTTCAAACAAATCTGATATCTTAGAATGGGATCTTCAAACAGAAATAGAAAAACAACAGCTGTTAGACAACAGCATTCCTTATCTGTTAGGGAAGAACTAAATGGGAATCTGGACTCCCTCATGGACTCTTATTGTGACTAGTCTCAGGGGAAATAAAACGAGTTTAAAAATAAAAACCAAAATAAGGCTCCCTGAGAAAATTTGGTAGAGTTCATGGCAAACCCAATACCTATTCACAACTCAAATTGTGATCATAATATTCGAGCATCTCTGAGCTATAAAACATGGAGAGGAAATACTGAAATATAATGTCGAGGCTTATATTCAAAAGCATAAAACTGGACTTTTCATGCCTATTAAGGCTGATACAATTGGTCCATCTAATGTTGTTATCCAAGGCATGTGTGCCGTTAAAGAACAACTAATTAAATGTAAAATAATCTGAGAAAATGTTATAGTACCCAAATGTTTACTGTAATATCACTGTAAAACTTGACAAAATGGAAGAGGATGGGCTTCACACAAGTTGAAGCTCCCCAGCTGCAACAGAAGAATATTTCTAGTTCAAACTGTTTATAGCGGACATGATAAATCATTCTCAGCGTTTTTTTTAATAGCTAAAATAGCAGACCTGGAATTCTAGGGAGAGCAATAGTAATTTCTCTAGGCCAACTTCTTCATAGTCAAAACAGCCAGATAGATCTGTGTGCTGTTAAATAACTCCCAAGTGTCTTAAACCTTAAGTGGATTCTTCAACGTTTCAAACAATCTACCACACCACCCCATTATTTAAGATGAAAGCACATTCAAATATTATCCATGGAGTCCTTTGTAACGAAAAGATTAATCTCTATTCAATTCTATGTCAACTATATCAAACAATCATCTCAAGTCAGTTCCCTGATGCCTCCAAGGCAGCCACTGCACCACCCTCAAATTTGATAAAGCAAGACCATAGGAGTCAGATTTACTAAATAAACACTCTCCAGATATAACTAAAGCTGGGCTTATCAATAATTTTAGCTCCTTAACCTTTGGTAGGCCTTGTTTCTCTAATTATAGCTACTGTCTCCCCTGAGTGGAGAATGGAATGGCTGGATATTATCTCCCAATCCATAGCTCCACAGATCCTTATGAACCAGTAGGGATTCTTGGGCTTACCCAGGGGCTCCATTTTAGCTGAGGAGTTCTCAAACACACCAAGACATGCAATTGGGTCAATTAGTAACAAGCAAGAGGCTAGAGGCAGACCTCTTGCTGATTCAATTGTACAGAGCAGAATATAGCAAGAACTACCAAGCCTTCATGCAGTATTGCTGAAGACCCTACAACATAAAATCTATTGGACTGTACTAATTTCATTTTCTCAGAGCAAAATTCCCTGGAATAGTTACAGAATTTGCATGAGACAAGCCAATGTTTAGAGGAAGCCTGGTTGTTTCCCACTGGTTATTCAGTTCAACACAACAATCTCAGGTCATTGGCCTGCCAAAATAAAAATCAAGCCATTTGACTGTTCTTGAGTGATGATGCAATTTCCTTGTTAACTTGGAATATTCCTGGCTGGTTTGCACCATCAAAAGACCAACCCTTCTTTGATTATCTATCACAATTTTACATTTTTCTTTAAGAATCTTGGGCTATATTAGAGGTGGAACTGGATAGCTACCGGGTCAACTCTATTTTGCCACCTCTAGTAATGCAGGAGGGAGACCCAGGGGTGTATTATGACTTTAGTCAGCACAGCTTTGCAATTTAAGTGTGTCTTACTTGAAACCATGGTACTGGTCTCTGCTTTCTCCCAATAAAGTTGAAATTTTGTTTTTTAACATTTGCATTCTTCCTTTTATAACACATTCAGACCAATGCCACCTGGTATACATAGAGAATTTTATTCTCACTTGTTTAGATAAATGGCTAGCAGTATCAATAATAATTAATGGAGTTTTAAACTCAAGGATGAGGAGAATATCTTAGAGCAGCGTTGGTGAACCACTCAGCACCGAGTGGCAAAACGGGAGCATGCGCGTGTGCCAGAAACCAGAATAGCAGCCACCCAGTGCATATGCGTGTGCCGGGAAGATGATGATCTGGTTTCTGGGCACCTGGTCTTGCGGTTTCTGGCATGCATGTGTGAGCAAAGACCAGCTGGCCAGTGCACATGCGCACATCAGAAACCGGAAGAACAGCCGCCCAGTGCACATGCGTGCACCGGGAAGATGATCTTCTGGTTTCCGGTGCAGGCATGCATATTGGCCAGCTGGTCTTCACGTGTGCATGCACACCAGAAATCGGAAGTCCAGGAAGGAAACCGTAAGAGCATCTTCCCGGGACATGCATCTGCACCGGGCGGCTGCTTTTCAGGTTTCTGGTGTTCCCTTGTGTGTGAAGACCAGCTGGCCGGTGTGTCGGAACCCAGAAGAGCAATGGGCAATGGCTCACATGCCCGTAGAGATGGCTCTGTGTGCCACTTCCTGCACACATGCCACAGGTTCACCGTCACAGCCTTAAAGCAACAATCCCAAACATTTCCGGTTTGGTTGTGCAGGGGGAGAGAGGCCCAGTAGTGGCCTGTGGCCTGGGGGTTGGGGACTCTGCCTTACAGGAACCTTTGTACAAAAGAGAATATAAGGATTCAAAATTTAATTAGGCCAGTTTAGGGGTCAGACAGACGGCCATTGCTTGGAGCTGTATATTCTTAAAGGCTCTGTAGAAGGGGATCACTTGACAGAATACCAGGTTTTGGGGGGAGCAGAAAGGATTAGTTGATTATTGAATTATGTCCAGGGGTCGGCTTCAAAAATTTTAGCAAGGGGTTCTCTGCCCGGTTCCTGGGTGGGCATGGCCATGGTGGGCATGGTCTAGTCGGCCGCCTGCACTGCGATGGGGGGACGTTTTGCCCTTCCCAGGTTCTGGAGGTTTTCGTTAAGCCTCCGGAAGGGCGAAAATGTCCTCCCCAGGTTCCGGAGGCCCTCTGGAGGCCAAAAACATGCCCATTTCTGGCTTTCCCAAACTTCCGGTAGGCCCGTTTTTTTACCTCCCCGAGCCTCCAGGCATGCCCCGCACTTACCTGCATCCAAAACAAGCCAGTGGGGACTCCTGGGAGGGGAAGGGCAGGATGGGCGGAGCCAGCCAGGAGTGGGATTTGGGGGTTCTCCGAACTGCACATGATCTTAGGTAGAGGGCAGGGGTGAAATGCAAAATTTGTTAGTATTAGTTCTGTGGGCGTGGCTTGGAGGTGGTAGTGGGCAATGTGACTGGGTGGGTGTGGCCAATTTTTTTTTTTTAACTTTTCAAAGCATTTTTTCTAATGCTTTGAAAAGCCTCTCTGCCGATCAGGGAACTCAGCTGGGATTGTCAGAGACTTTTCAAAGCATTTTTTTTTACCACTTCTTCGGCCAAGAGGTTGCAGAAAAAAATGCTTTGAAAAGCCTCTGATGATCCCAGCTGAGCTGCACGATCATCAGAGGCTTTTTTTTTTTTTTTTTACTTTTAAAAGCTTTTTTTCATCGGAAGAGATTGTAGAAAAATTGCTTTTAAAAGTAAAAAAAAAAAAGCCTCTGATGATTGTGTGGCTCAGCTCAGATCGTGGGCATGGTGGGGGGGCAGGGATTTTTGCTACTGGTTCTCCGAACCACTCGCCTCCATCGCTACCGAATCCGGCGATCCGATCCGAACTGGGAGCATTTTACCCCTGCTAGAGGGTCTCCCAAACACTCAGCAGCTCACCCCTGATTGTGTCATGTGATCTTCTAAAAGAATGGTATGAAATATTGTTAACTTTAAATTAGTTTTCAACAAACGAATCAAGCCATGCTCTGGAGACTGGTGTATGAAAAATAAACATTGATTTGATTAGAGGTACACACAGATGAATAGGGCTTTCATCATTAAATAATGCAGTTGTCAACTGAGTCCTGCCTAATTTGCCAACTTTTTTGCTACAATCATTAAGCAAATGAGTTTCTCCCATTGAATTTGTTGGAAGCCAGCTGGAAAAGTTGGAATTGGTAACCATGTGTCCCTGAGATACTGCAACCATCCTATATACATGCCAATTGGCAGCATCAGGATTCTGATTATGTGACCCAGGAATGCTGTGACAGTCACAAGTGCGAGAACTGATTGTAAATAATTCTTTCAGCACCATCATATCTTCAAATGGCCAATAAACAAATAGCTGCAAGTTAAGGACTACCTCTATGTACAATTCCTTACTGAGTATCAAATCTCTTTTTCAGAGAAAACATGCCAAGCCATTTCAAATTCAAAGAATATTGTCCAATGGTTTTTCGTAATTTGCGAGAGAGGTTTGGAATTGATGATCAGGACTTTCAGGTAAGCTGGTTATCATGTTAAATAAGTCTTGATATTTGGGAGATGTCTGATTAGGTACTCTGCTGGGAAAAAGGTAGGTGGAATGAAAGGTAAATCTCTGCAAATTTCCAGGTGTAAACTCAGCTGGTAATTGTGAGACATATAAGATTATTTAATGGGTGTTTGTTTTCTAAATTTCCTTTCTGTATTTCACTAAGCCCTTATGGTTCTAATGAGAAGTGCATATAACAAGTCATAGGTAAGTAGTGCATATAACAAATCATGGGTAAGAAGCCAGCTCTGTTGTGCAATGTGTTGGCCTCAAGCATTTGAAGGCATTGTGTCCCTCTCAATTGTGGAAGTGGTATGGTTAAAACGTAGAATTTCGAAGTAAATTTCAGAGTATTCTCAAATACGTTAGAAGTGAACTTTTGGTATGAAACTAAAATGTGATGATTTATACTTTCCCTCCCTCCCTCCCTCCCTTTTTGCATTTTAGTTGCAGAGAAGACTCTTTCTCCTTTTGTTCTGCAATTCTTAAATTACCAGTGGGATTGCCCCTTCCTCTAGTTTCATTGTTAGCTAATATCATCTGATAATTACTATGATTTTGTCATATTGTGTTTATAATTGTCTTTACAAATAAATTGGGATTTGTGACCGTATAAAAAAATATGTAGTAATGGTATCTTTTTGGAGATGTTATCTAAAGATAAATGAAAATAACCCACCTAGTTTTGCATTTCCTTTTGCAGTCCTTTTGCTTAAACTTGATTCTTAAGTATCTTCTAAATCTGATTGAGTGTCTCTGTTTGCACATACTTCAGACTTTTAAAAAAGGTTGCACTCCCTTGTACATTTAATCTATGCAACAAACATTGGTTCCTTACCTCTGGACTTTTCTTTCATCCTCAAATCTCATGGTTGGAAAAACTTTCTGGAGGAGGTAGAATAGTGAGATTTCATTTGATATACACAGTGTCGTTTGTTGTAGACAAAGGAGATTTCATTTGTAATCTGAGAGAGAAGGTAATTCATGTGAACAGAATTTACAATGTTACTTTTATATTAAATCTTTTTTTAAAATGCTTTTAAAATAATAACAGAAAAAGAAAACAGAAAACATGAAGTATTTATGCTAGGCATACATCATCAAAGAAAAATGCATATCAAATACTTCTAAAATGTGACAAAAATGCAGCAGAAAAAAAGAAACTTAAGTATGAAATATTGTTATAATTGTAAACAATTTCATTTCTATGTAGCAAATGCAATTATTATGCGAAAATATATATATTTCTAATACATTTATGTAACTATCATGCTTTTTTAACCTTATTTTGTATAAATGAGTCACATAATTCGTTATGATAATCCATACAAAGTCTATGTCTATAGGTAACCTGTAAGTAGGTGGCCAGTATAATGAGATCTTCGATCCATTGAATGAACAGGGTCATGCATTTATCTTTCCAGTGTTGCAGTATCAGTCTTTATGCCATAGTAAGGGCATTGGGAATTCATTTACATTGTCCAATTGTTAAATTCCATGTACCATGGAATTAGAGAGAATATTATCCTCTGAAAATTTTATCTTTTGTCACATAGTCACATTTGTATACAGACAGTCCTTCACTTATCACCATTAATATAACTATGGTTCAATTACAATGGCACTGAAAAAAGTGACTTAAAAACTGTCTTTGAAATTATGACCATCTCATCACCCGTCTGATCACATGATTGTGATTTGGGGGCTTGACAATTAACTTATGTTTACAACCACTTGCAGTGCCATCCAGTTACATAATTGCAATTTGCAATCTCCCATCCAGCTTCCAACAAGCAAAATTAGTGGCGGCAGCCAGATTCATTTAACAATCATATGATTTGCTTAACCACTATGATAAAAATGGTTGATGATTTCTTTAACAACCACATTGCTCAACCACCAAAATTCCACTCTCAATTGTGGTCATACGTTATGGACTATCTATAGCCTGTTTTCTCCCAAAGTGTAGTACAGTAAGTATATAGGGCATTGTAAAAGCATATGTTTTAAAGAAGCATTGCTTGTTTGTTTATATGCTGCCCATCTCATTTTTTTTTAGTGACTCTGGGCAGCTTATAATAGTATAAAAGCATAAATACAAAAATGGTAAAAATTAACAATTAAAGATTAAAAGCAAGAGCATGGACAGAGGTGGACTTTTATCTGTCACTCAGTTAGTGACAGATAAATATCAATAATTATCTCTATGAAATCGCCAATAACATACTATCTTAGGTAACTCTTTTCTATACAAACATAGTGAATTGAATTTATGATGTTTTCTTTATATCTTTACTGCTGTTCAGTTTGACCCAATATTAGTCTTTCTGATCACCAGCTGCTCCTGCCCTTTTCAAACAGAGACATCAGAACTTTTTGCTTTTGAGCTAGGTGGGTTTCCCACTCAGGTTTTCTCTATACCTATTTTTTATGATTACTCTGATTTTAAATACTTGAGTAACTGTGGCTTGGGAATACCAAACCTAATTTAATTGTCAGCTATGCTTTTAGCATAGAACAGTGCAGGGCAAATATGAGCAAAATGGCAGATTTCCCAGGTTGCTTAATAATCCATGTCAATGTACGGTAATTAAAACAACTGCTTTCCCCAGATGTCTTTGGAATATCAATACATAATTCTTGATAAGTTGTTCCAGACATTATGGATTCCTAAATTGCAGTTCAATGATAATCTGTGGCCATTGCCCTCAACCGGAAATTCATTTTGTTGAAATACTTGAAACTTTATAGTGACAAAATGCAGAATAGTGCTGCTACTGATATTTTTAACTTATGCTTCCTTTTTAATAGTTTAAATTCTGCAAATTGTCACTTTTAATTTCTATAGAAGGATATCTATTGTAAGTAAGTCATGCCTAGTTTTATTCTGTTCATTTGTAATCACAAATACTTGAAATAGCATTCTTGAGTTTTCTATCCATATATTTTCTGAAGTGTTGCAAACTGTTAATTATTCAAATGTTTACATGAACTGAAAAGGCTACGTGATTTTGATTTGAGCTGATTAATGTATTTTCAGACTACTGTGGGACCTAATCAATAGCTGTCAGAGCACTGTCATAAAACTAGGACAGTCATTAGCACAAGACTTTGACCTTTCTCAAGCAAAAGCCTTCCTGGATGTAATCAGTGTGCTTACAAATAATGTATTATTTGGAAACAAGTTGCTTTGCCTGGTAATCTGCATGTTAGTCACAGTATTTAGAGTCATTCTTCAGCCTTTTTTCATAGTATTGATAATTCTACCTTCTGGTATTTTTATTATATTTTTTTAATCTCTCAAAGTCAAGAATGCAATTCCGTTTCAAGTCCTGAACAACAAATTTGTTCATGGGAGGAAAGGGTTAAAAAGGCCACATTCTCAGCATATTTTGCAAGTCAAGTGTGCTAAACTGCTTCTCGGCATCTTATTACATCTTTGTGAAAGCAGACAATTGACTGACGTCTTTTAGCATTTTTAAATCTTCCAAAAAACAACAACAACCCAGGATCAATTCCAGTTTTATTATATTATCACTTTCCTAGCCATGCACCCCTGAATCTGGCTTCCTGCAGTTTTTCAGGAGTGCAGTGCCACTTAGTTTCTTCAACTGCCATTCCTTAGGGATGATGACAGTGATGGGAATTATCAGGAAAGAAGCAAATTGAAAAGGTTAGTATGATATAGGTAGTCCTCATTCATTTAGTGACCATTCAAAGTTACAACGGCACTGAAAAAGTGACTTACAACTGGTTTTCACACTTAAAATTGACTCAGCCTTCCGTCCTTCCGAGGTTGGTAAAATGAGGACCCAGACTGTTGTGGGCAACATGCTGACTCTATAAACTGCTTAGAGAGGGCTGTAAAGCACTATGAAACAGTATATAAATCTAAATGCTATTGCTATTGCTATTATGACTATTGCAGCATTCCCATCGTCATATGCTCAAAATTTGGGCACTTGGTAACTGGTTACCGGTACTTGGTACCGGTACCAGTTGTACTCAATTCTACCCTACCCTACCCTACCCTACCCTACCCTACCCTACCCTACTCTACTCTACTCTGTTATTGTGCAGTTGTAGTGATACATCTCAGAATTCCTTGGTTGGTCAACAGCAGTGCTGTCTGGAATCTCCTAGAGTTGTAGTGGTACTTCAGCTTGGAATTGGAGAAACCTAGATTTTTTTAAAAAATATTCCACATTCTTTCAGGCTTAGTGCCTTCATTTTATCTTTGTAGAGGATTAATCAATTTACAACTCCAGGAGATCCTGTTTGCTTTTTGGATACGCCTCTCAAAGACCATAGAAATGATTTACATGACAAAAATTACGCACATGTCCCTTAAAATATCAGATTCATATTTTGGGTTTGGAAATGTGTAGTGAAGCTCTAGTAAGGCAAGTAAGTAGTACGGAGCATTGTAAAACTAGACCTCTAGCTAGTTTTTATATATACATATACATATACATATACATATACATATACATATACATATACATACACATACACATACACATACACACACACACACACACACACACACACACACACACACACACACACATTCTGCACTGCCTATGGAACTGCTATGCCATGGCAGTTTCATTTCAAATTACCCTCTTCCCCCTTCAGATATTATTTGGCTTAATAATTTCAGTTTAAAATTTTATTCATTCCTACTTTTATATGTTTGATCTCTGTTTTAAAAAAAAAAAACTTTAGTTTTGTTGAAAGCCCTTTTAATATCAACTGTTAGCATACAAGCCAGCATATAGGTTACATACTTGCATAAAAATATTTTCATTTTCTGAAAATTAAGAATTATAATTTAATGATATTAATATAATACCAGCGAGAAGTAGAAAATATTGGAGATTAGAAGAAGCTAATTAAATTGACCTTTAAATCCTTCCTGCTCTCTTGGAGTTTAATGCTAATCCCTAAACACCTATGGTGCACATAGATTTCAAAGGAGAAAAGTTGCCATTGCTTTCGTTTATCCAATCTTTTTACTGATAATGTATTAACATAGCAATATTCTCTATTACGTAGGAAGACATTTATCCTCTATCTGTCTGAAAAACCAGAATAAGCAGGAATTATGTAAATTAATGAGGAATATATGATGTTATTTTTAAAAATGATCTTGAATATTAGCTAACTTACTATATTGCTATTTGGAGTTATTTTCTCACATTCAAATTTGGTAGACTGGAGCCATCAGGATTATTTTTCTCATAATTTTATCTGCTTTTCAGTTATCTTTTATGCTGACACTTGGCCTATCTGTTTCTCAGTATTCTTTTTCTCCTAGTCTGCAATGGTTTCTATTTGATTCAGTGTTTGCTTAGTCCATGCGTAAATCACATGCCTTCCATGGACAGTCTCTGGAATTCCCCTTTGTCAAAAAGTAGTGGTGGGGTTTTCCAGGTTTTGAGCTGGGATCCTCCCCCTCCCTAAAAATGAAAGTACCGTATTTTTCAGCGTATAAGATGCATTTTCCCCCACCCCAAAAGAGGGTGAAAATTTGGGTGCATCTTATACACAGAATGTAGCCCCGCCCATCTATCGGCCCTCACCCTTCAGCCTCCGCGCGTCCTCTCAAACTGAGCTTTTGGAGGCTGAAAATGCAGCCTCCCAAACAGAGAGCCTCTTAAACAGCCTCTCAAATGGACAGCCTCCCAAGCAGCCTCCAAAAGCTCCGTTTGCAAAGGAGCTTCTCCTTGCAAAGGCAGCCTCTCAAATGGAGCTTTCGGAGGGTGAAAAAGCAAGGCGCAGAGGCCAAAATGGCAACCTGGAACAGCTACTGCCTTGCCAGACTGGTTCCATGCTTCCCCTGCTGTACTCACTGGAGCAGCCTGTGACGATCAGCTGCATTTTTTAAGCTGCGTATCTGCCCCAATGAGACACATGCGCACTCACAACCAGCAAACCTGTTGCTAAAGTTCACCTCTGGGAACAACTGATTGAGGGTATTCCAGAAGGCGATCCACCCACCAATCAGCTGCTCGTGCTGAATCAGGCTAATGTGCTGAAGCTGACCAGGCTGCTGTTTGCTGCAAGGGCGCTAGCCATATGAATATCGATGGATGCTGGTAGGCAGAGGCAGAACTTTTTTTTCTTATTTTCCTCCCCCAAAATAAGGTGCGTCTTATACTCCAGAATGTCTTATAGTCCAAAAAATATGGTAAATTCACAGTATTTTTTTAAAAAATACAGATTCTTCCTCAACAAATGTGTGTCAGCCTTGCCCACTTCACATAATTTTGCCACTTATTACTGGCACTCTAAAGTGTCAAATGCAGTCTTGGTTAAAGGTTGCTTAACCCTCCATTCTGGAAGACTTTCACTTTCTTCCTCTCTAAACAAGAAAAGGAAAGTATTACTAAAAAAATTTCCTTTTCTTGTTCAGGCCAATTGCTCCAGCTGTTGTCTCTGTTTTCATTTGTCTTTGTTTTCCCATAGAAGTAATAGGACTTGGGATACATTGGTCTTTGGGTCTTATTATGCATCTGTCAGCAAATAATGTTTTGGTTACTGTTATTGAATGATTATTTGTAAAGGTATGGATCATTTTGTTTGATCTTAATAAGAGTATGCACTGTTATAGATTATCAATTGAAAGTAAGTATTAACAGCTAAGTTAGCTGTTTGATTTTGATAATTGTAGTAATGGGCTAATTAATAAAAATATAACTATATAAAGTGCTTGATGAAATTAAACTTAAATATGTCTTATCTAAGAATTGACAGGTAATCTCATAGAACCATGATGGTGAACCTATGGCACATGTTCCACAGGTGGCATGCAGCGTCCTCTCTGTGAGCACGTGAGCCGTCTCCCCAGTTCAGCTCCGCCGTGCATGCACACACACACCTCCCGCCAGCCAGCTGTTTGTCTGGTCACTGCTGTGCATGTGCAGGGGGTGGGGTGTGTGCAAGAGGGCCGCATGTGCATGCACAGAGTGGCATGTGCATTGGGGGGACCGCACACCCATGTGCAGGGGACAGCACACATGCACGGGGGCAATGCATACATTGCATTTTGGGCTCTGGCCATGCACACTTGCTTTCGTGCGCATACGTGCATGCGTGCTTTGGCCACTTCGTCCAGAAAAGGTTAGCCATCACTGCCATAGAAGCTGCCCTAAATACTTTAGTGTTTTTTTTTCCTGTTTTTTTAAAAAAAAACTTTAGTAAACTGCAATAATTCTGATCTGAAACTGTTCTAGATAGGCATGAGCATGCTCATTGTGCTTGTTGTTTCTTCAAGAAGCTGCATCTTTTGTCAATCTCAAGCATTAGTCACACAAGCACAAGAAAATAAGTAGTTGAGTTCAGGAGTGTTGATGCCTTGGAAGTTTAGATATTCACATAACAAGCCACTCTATTGGTTATGTCCTATAAATTGCTGAAAACAGACTGATATCTGTGCTTATAACATGATGATGAGAGTGGCAAATATTACTTCTTTGCCCTTGTTGCATGATCCTGGTACCCTTCTTAAGGTTGATCCATCCCTCTTCCATATTATTGTAAGTGGAAGCAAAGTACTGAGAGTTCTGGACAATATTTCAACAGTAATAATGTTTAAATTCAGCCAAATTTTGATGTATGTATATCGCTGTTTATGAATTATACCCCAGCCTAAACTGAATTCTTCTGCAGGAGAATTTGGTTTGTAGTTGGATTACAGAGAGATTGTCAGCTTTTTGTTAGAAGAAGGTATGCTGTAGTACCAGCTGCCTTGAAAGAGGATGTATCATACACCCCCTTCCTGAAAAGGCCTCTCTTAGAATCCAGATAGTGTCCAGATTTCTCTTTGACAGAAGGTGGTAGAAAGAAATTGTAAGCTGCAAAGGACTATAGAAGAAGCAAGTTATTTGGATGCTTTTAAATCAGGATTCAGATGTGGCATGGGATGGAATCTGTGTTGATCATTAGTGGATGAACTGAGGAGGCACATAGGTGTGGAGAGTGTGCTACTGCTGGTCTTCTTATGATCTCTCAACAGCTTTCAGTGTCTAGGGATTATAAGAATTTGAATAGATAGGACACAGATTGAAAACGGATCTCATAAGACTCAGTTGTTATTTTCTCAGAAAATATTTGTGTGTCTCTCTCTCCACCCTTGTGATAATTGGAGCTCACTCCTCCTAAAGGAGCAAATCCGCAAGTTGGGGATGCTCCTAGACTCAATGCTGCTGATCAGTTAGGTGAAAGAAGTAACTAGAACAGCTATTTCTCCACTTTGGTTGGTATGTTAGTTGCTTGCCTTTTTGAAAAAGGAAGTTCTAGCAATAGTGCTTCACATCTTTTATTACTTCCTAGTTCAGGGGTCAGCAACCTGCAGCTCTGGAGCCACATGTGGCTCTTTCACCCCTCTGCTGCGGCTCCCTGTAACTCAAAATATGTGTCATAACTGCCAATGTGCGATACCTGCCGGCATGCGACTTATTGAGCTTTTCAACCCCCAGTAGGCCAACCATGGATAAATCCAAGCAAATAAAAGTTTCAAAAGAAAACAGAACGTTTAATTCAACTACATATGCTAGTTATTGTGGCTGTTCAAGAAATAGTCAGGCACGGGAAGGGTTTTGTGGCTCCCGGTATTTTCCTTTCTGTGGAAAATGGGTCCAAATGGCTCTTTGAGTGTTTAAGGTTGCAGACCCCTGTCCTAGTTGGATTAAAAGGTAAAGGTAAAGGTTTCCCCTTGCACATATGTGCTAGTCATTCCCGACTCTAAGGGGCGGTGCTCATCTCCATTTCAAAGCTGAAGAGCCAGCGCTGTCCGAAGACATCTCCGTGGTCATGTGGCTGGCATGACTAAATGCCAAAGGTGCACAGAATGCTGTTACCTTCCCACCATAGGTGATCACTATTTTTTCTACTTGCATTTTTTACATGCTTTCGAACTGCTAGATTGGCAGAAGCTGGGACAAGTAACGGGAGCTCACCCCATTACACAGCACTAGGGATTCGAACCACTGAACTGCTGACCTTTTGATCCACAAGCTCAGCGTCTTAGCCACTGAGCCACCACGTCCCTTTTTCTAGTTGGATTAAGTCCTATCTATTCAGTCAACACAGAGCCTGATTCATATACTATAAGCATAACAATAGTTTTACTTTCATAGATCACAGCATTTTATTTTATTTATTTTTTTTAAATACTTTATTGAATTTTCCAATTTTTAAAAAGACAATGTACAATCACAATCTTGATCCGAGGTGTAATGTTTACACATTTCATAGATCAAACATTAAATGAATTCCATCCATAGCTATACAATATGCAGTTCTATACAATTCTCTACATTTCTATACAATTAAGTCCATTTCGGGTGTCTAACAAATCGTAGCCTATTATCATATTTTTATCCTATTCTTTAACCAGTTATACCAAATTCCCCATACTTCGTAGTACTTAAAGTTCTCTTCATTTTTTAGCTCGCTCGTCAATTTGGCCATCTCTGCGCACTCTAGAATTTTATTTATTAATGTTTCTTCAGAGGGGGTAGAGTTGGATTTCCAGAGTTTCGCAAAGGCTAATCTAGCCGCAGTAATAATTTGAATTGCCAGTTGGGTTTTATTGTTGTCGAGACCATCTTCAATCATACCTAAGAGGAAGGATTCCGGGGCCAGGGCTATCTCTTGTCCCATTATTTCCGAGAGCCAGAGTCGGATCTTTAACCAAAACTTTTTGGTCTCAGGGCAAGTCCACCACAGATGGTAAAAGGTGCCGACCGTCTTTCCACATTTCCAACATAAAGCAGAGGAATTTGGAAATATTTTGGCCAGCCTGTCCGGGGCTAGGTACCACCTATGCAACATTTTGTAGTGATTTTCCCTGAATGTTACCGATTTCGTTATTTTGAGATTTCTGTTCCAAGCTATCTCCCAGTCATTGAAATTAAGGCCATATCCTAAATTTTTCTCCCAAATGCTTAGCTGATTTTTAGCTATCTTCTCGGCTCTATCCTCATCTAATATAAAGTTATAGATTTTCGATAGCATTTTCTTATCTGGTCCCCAAATAATTTTGTCAAAATATCCATATTTCATTTCAATACCACATTTATCTCTATCTTCTTGAAATCTAGACTTAATCTGAAGATATTTCCACCAATCCAGAATAAACCCCTGGTCCCTCAGTACTTCCAAGGGTTTGAGCTTCCCTTCTTCATCCAAGATATCCTTATATGTGCCCATTTTATAGTTCCCTCTTCTATTTGGGGCCACTAGAGCATCCATAATCAACAACCAGCTAGGAACCTTGGTATATATCTTCTGTCTAATTTCCAGCCACGTACGAATCAATGTCTCTCTAATTTTATGTTTATAGAAATGAGTTTTCTTCCTATCCTTTTTGTCCCAGAGGTAAGCGTGCCATCCTTCAAGGAGATCGTGTCCTTCTAGTGTCAAGATTCTACCTTCTTGTAATTTGATCCACTCCTTTATCCAAATTATTTTTGCCGCCTTTTGATATAATTCCCAGTCAGGGAGCCCGAACCCTCCCAAATTTCTTTTCCCTTGAAGTGTCTTGAGAGAAATCCTCGATTTCTTACCCTCCCACAAAAAATTCCTGATATGTTTATTCAGATCCGAAAATTTTTTTTTATCTAGTGATATCGGTATATTTTGAAATAGAAATAGAAATTTCGGGAAAATATTCATTTTGATCGCCGCAATTTTACCAGTCAGGGACAATTTAAGCCTCCTCCACCTATCAAGGTCTTGATTAGTTTTCTGCAATAAAGGGATATAGTTATCATCTTTTAATGAAGAGAGTCTCGCCGTAATCCATATTCCCAGATATTTTATCTTCTTAACTACCTGGAGGCCTAATAAATCTTCTAATTCTTTCGTTTGTAGGTTTGTCATATTTTTCACAATTATTTTGGTTTTGTTCTTATTAAGTTTAAGGCCCACGACTTCTCCATAATTCTGAACTTCCTGCATTAATTTTGAGCCGGTATCTAATGGGTCTTCTATTATGAAGGCAACGTCGTCCGCAAAAGCCTGTGTTTTAAATATTTCCTTCCTAATCTTCAAGCCTTTGATATTTTCATTAGTTCTAATCCTTCTAAGTAAGACCTCTAATGCTAGAATGTAAAGTAAGGGGGATAGGGGACATCCCTGCCTGACTCCTCTTTGGATCTGAAATGTCTGGGTTCTGCCTCCGTTAACTAATATATTTGCCCTCTGATTTTGGTAAATATTCTCTATCATCCTCCTAAAGTTAGTCCCGAATCTCATTAGATCTATTTGGTTTATCATGAAGGTCCAATTCAGATTGTCAAATGCCTTTTGGGCATCTACAAACATTAAAGCCATCTGTTTTCCAGGGTGTTGTTCATAATATTCAATGGTATTTAGGACTGTTCTCAAATTGTCTCTAATCTGTCTCCCTGGGAGAAAACCATTTTGATCCTTATGTATCCATCGGTTTAAAATTTTCTTGAATCTCTCCGCTATTATAGTCATAAATAATTTGTAATCTGCGTTAAGCAGTGAGATAGGTCTATAGTTGGAGATCTGCTTCGGGTCGGCACCTTCTTTCAGAATGATCGTCAGGTACGCTTCCCTCCAGGAGTCTGGGATTGTTATGCCAGCAATAACATCATTTAGAATTTCTAACAATTCCAGTTTCAGAGCATCATCAAATTTTTGATATAATTCTCCGGGGAGACCATCAGGGCCTGGGGTTTTGTTCTTCTTTATTTTGGATAAGGCGGTTCTTAACTCCCCTATGGTGATCTTTTCATTTAACATTTCCTTTTCTTCTTCCGGAATTTGAGGAAGGTTGGCTTCCAACAAATACTGTTCTACCTTGTTTAACTCAATTCCTTCATTTTTGTAAAGACATTCATAAAATTTTCTTATGCTTTCTAATTTGTCTTCTTCCTTCGTCAACAGGATGCCCTGTGGATCTTCTAAAGCTAGTATTTGGTTTTTTTCCTTCTCTTTTTTTAATTTATATGCCAGCCATCTCCCCGACTTGTTAGCGTTCTCGAAACAATAGTGCTTAGATCTTCTTATTTTTTGAGCTACCTCCTCCTGGTCCAATAGATTCAGTCTATGTCTCATCATCAACCACTGTTGTTTCGTCGCCTCATCTCCCGGTCGTTGCTGTAATTCAGCCTCAGTTTGTAATAATTTTTGAGTAAGTTCTTCTCTACTCTTTCTTTTTTCCTTATTTTTAAAGGCAGTATATGAGATGGCTACTCCTCTGACATAGGCCTTCATAGTGTCCCACACAATTTCTTTGGCTGTCCCTCGATTTCCATTTTCTAAGAAGAAGCGTTTGATTTCTTCATTCAATTTGAGTGTGAACTCTTTTTCATTTAGGAGATTGGTCCTTAAGCTCCATCTCTGTTGTATTTTCTTCGTATCATGGGACCAACTGATTTCAAGGAGCTTATGATCTGCCCAAGTATTGATGCCCATGTTAACTTTCTTAATTTCTAATGCCAATTTTCTAGTAACCCAAACCATATCGATTCTGGACCAGGAGTTCTGTGGGATGGAGTAAAATGTATATTGTCTGTCCTGGGGGTGTAAGGTACGCCACATGTCAATTAAATTTATCTCATCCACCAAATCAAAAAAAAAACTTTGGTAAGGGAGATCTTTTATTCTTTTTGGTTATATCGCACTTATAATCAAGCTTTGGATCTACAATTCCATTAAAATCCCCTAGCATACATATTTCAAGATGTGCCCAATTTGCCAACTGTTCCTGCAGTTTCCTATAGAATTTCCCTTGTTTTTTATTCGGTGCATAAACCCCTACTAATAGCAGTCTAGAGTTACCTCTCATTATTTCAACTATGAGTATTCTCCCTTTTTCATCTTTATATTTACATTCTGCCATTATTCCTTTCTTAACATAGATAGCAACCCCACTTTTCCTTTTCTCAGCTAGTGAGGAAAATACTTTACCAAATTTACAGTAATTTAAATATTCAGCTTCATCTTTTTTTATATGGACCTCTTGGATGCAGATAATATCGGGATTTTGTTTCACCAATTTCGACAATATTATCCTTCTTTTTTTGTAATCGTTTAATCCATTCACATTTACCGATATGATCTTGGTATCGTTCATTCCTGAAATTAGTTTCTAGTCTCTTGTTCTTATTTACCTTTTAAAGTTACTGCTCTCACTGGTCTTGATTTTTTCCCTCTTTCCTCAGTATCCTCCTTTTTCTTCTCCTCTTCTATGTCTTCCCTAGTAATTTGCTCTTGGGATATCTCTTCTTCCGTATTTACTATCTCGTTATCCTCCTTACTGGTTTGTTCCTCCTCTCCTCCCCTTAGTTGTTCTAAAAAGTCTTGAGCATCACTTAGACAATCAATTCTTATTTTCCTCCCTTGCCAGGAAATTTGCAGTCCTTCTGGCAAAAGCCACCTAAAAATTATATTTCTCCTGTTTAGATGATTTGTCAAAAACCTATAGTTTCTCCTCCTTTCCCTCACTCTTCTCGGAATTTGTTTCAGAATATTAATTTCTTTTTCCCCATAGGTAATTTTTTCCTCCCGAGCTATGTTATACAGGATATCCCTAACTTTTTTTCTAGCAAAGCGCACATGGACCTCTCTGGGGAGTCTGTTTCTTCTTACGTAATTTGTCTGGACCCTGTACACCTCATCAATCTCACGAATTATTTCCTGCTTGTCTTGCTGCAGAGTTTCTGCAATCAACTCCGCTATCTTATCACCTAAATCCTCATCTTTATCTTCCAGGATGTTCTGGAAACGCAAGAAAAACGAGGCCTTATCCATCTCAAGTTGGATCAGCGCGTCTTCCGTTTCTTTGTTTTGTGCCGACAAAGTTTGGTCTACTGTGTCCAGTTTTTTCTCGTTTTTTTCAATTCTTTGTTCTGCTTTTAAAATTCTATTTTCGTTACTAGCAATAGCAGTTTGAATCTCATTCATTTTAAAATCAAGAGCATGGATGTCTGATTTTAATTCGGAGTGACTATTCAAAAGTTTTTCTTGCATCGCAAGCATTGTTTCTTGGATTGACTGAAGGGATGTTTGTACCGTTTGCAGTGTAGGAGTTATAGGGGGTTTGTCTAGTTTCTGGAGACCTTCTACTGATTTCTGGGTGGCTGGGGAAGACATCGCTAAGGTAGGTATAGATGTCGCTTTTTTAGCAGTTTTTGCAATTGTGGAGGTCAGACTTGCCATTTCTTTCAGAACCAATTTTTGGTCTCTTATTATCTCCTCTATCTTTCTCCAAATTCTCATCCAGTGGCACTTGCCACGTTTTCTCTGAGGAGCTTTCTTAGACCTTTATTTCGCTCCTTTATTGGTCCTCTCTGCACTCTCAATAAGTTCCAATTAATACTAGGTTCTAAATTTCCAAAATACTGTAGTGGGCTACTATAAAGTTTCCAGCAATTAACAATCACTAATTATATAATTATATAGTTCTCCTCCAAATAGGTAGACAAAATATCGATACAAATCAATTAATCACTTAATAAAATCTAAATTCAATCTTAGAAAAGAGTAAGTAATATATATAAATTGTTAAAGGCTAGCAATACAAGTAATTATTTTAAGTTAATAAATTCTAATTTCAGTTCCTAATGGGTAGTATTGATATAGATAAATACAGATAGATATTCTAAATTGTATAAGTTGACCACAATAAGTTAATGAACTAATAAATTCTAAGTTCAGATCTTAATAAAGGTTGGATATAAATAGATATAATAGATATAAATAAGTATAAATAGGTATAAATAAATTACAATAAATATAAATAAATATAAAATCCTATATAATAATTTAATTAGTAAGATACAAATCCAACCCTTTTTTCCCTTAACTAGTAATAATTATAGAAATCTAAATTCTCATATATAATCAACCTTTTTTTTTTGTATATATCTATAAAATGGCTTAAGAGATCTAATTAATATTAATTATAAAATTATAAAGTTAGAGAGGAAAACAGAGTTCACTTATTAATATCACAGATACTCAAGAGAAGGATAGGAAAGATATAAACATATAAATATATGGGTATAAGTATATTGTTTTATAGTGTTTATAGTATTTACGGAATTTTAGAGTACAAATAGGAGATCTTCAATTTCCCACTTTGCTGGGCTCCAACCAAACTCGATGGTAATAGTCTCTGCCAGAGCATCTTCTTGTTCAACCGCTGCTGTTCCACTCTTCCGATTCAATGGAAGCACTTCCTGTTTGCTGAAAGCCTCAAACAGCTAATCACTGTATTTCTTCTGCTTTCTTCCACTCAATCCCAATATCAAAAGCCAGCCACACCAATAGTCTTTCCTTTTTCTTTTACTCTCTCACCACACCGCACTCTCCAAAGCTCCTTACAGACGCAATCCACTCTCCCCGTTTTCTCGTCTGCTCTTCGGCTTGTCGGATCGCCGGGAGTACAAGCTGCTCCACCCTCTCCGTCTCTGCCTCTCGCCGCTCCGAGCACTCCTCTCCCGACACCACCGATCCCCTCTCTGCCGCACGATCGTAGGTATAGGGGAATAGGCTTAAATCTGTCACCGCACCTCCGATCTTCTTCTTAGCTTCCCATCTTTGTTGGCTATTGCTGCTTCGCGCCCGCCATCAATGGCCGGCTCACCACGTTGGCTAGGCAGAGCCGCCTGGTCCAGCGAGAGGTGATCGCACCCACTTCCCGCTTGCCCGGCTTCCTCTTTTGCCCGCAGGGCTCTCCGGGTCCCGCGTCCCCCGAGGGGATCCCCAAAACGCGATGTTAAAAGGTGTTGAGGAACAGCGAGCTCTCACTCAACACCTTGTCGCTGCAAATCACCAACCGGAAGTCCGCCCGAGATCACAGCATTTTAAATCAACTGCAATTCGATTATATTTTACATTTTTAAATCTGAAAAATTGGACTTTCAGCTTTACCACACTATGTATTATAGTAAATCTAACAAGAAGTGCCCATATCCATTTGTTATGGGATTTCTGCTTGATTTGATTGAAACTTTAAGGTCAGTTAATATTTTATCAAATAATCTTCATGATTATCATCTGCACTAAGCGTAATCTTTTTATTGACCTGTGTAAATATATTGTGACATTTGCAACCAATGTTTGCTTAAAAGACATATTGGATAGTTAAATGATCAGAGACAGATACAGTATTTTTATGTTTAAAATTCTGGAAACCTTCAGAATTTTATTCCATGCCTATAAGTAGATTGGCTCCTAGGTTACAGCAGTACTGTCTTGTCTCTTAAGCTTATGTGTTGTTTTACAGTGGTCCAATTACCTAATCAGAAAAAGGCTTACGGATTTCATCAATTCCCCTACCCTATACCATTACATATTGGTAACTTCCTTTAACGTAGAAGATAACTTCTTTAAACTAAATTTGTTCATATCAGTAATAATTTTCCCTTTTGTATGGTCAAGATAACTTTGTTTTCTGTACATTAAAAATGTACAAAAAAGATATGTATAATTTTTAAAAAACTTAAGTTAATTTAAGTTAAGATGGTCCCTTATGATGTAGCCTTGGCCTCAGAAATGGTGTCTGGGATTGCTGGTTCTTTAGCTTTACTTTATCATAAAAAAGTTGGTACTTACTTAAATGAAGAAAAGGATACCATTTCACTGAAGTATGAAACAGTGATTGACATGTTTTCTACCTCTATTACTCTGAGACATGAAAGAACCAGTATTAAAATCAATATGTGAACTGACACTATCCTGTTCTTACCTCTTTATGTGTTAGATTTCTCATCTAGTTATACACAATTAGTTCAAGAGGACAGGACAGGATTTCTTCTCGAAGGTTTTTCCACAACAATCCTTTGAGTTTAGGTTCCAGGGTCACCCAAGAAGTTTGGCTTGACCCTGGATCTCCTCAGATTTAGCCCACCAGTTTAACCCTCACACCAAATTAATATGGTCCAGATTTCAACTTCTAGGTTGCTTTGCTTTTGCCATTATATTTATATTTTTTTAGAAAAGTTTTTTATTTTTTTTTCAACATAAACACACACAAACTAACAAATAATACATTTTTTCTGAACAGATGTTTGGCCAAGTCAAAATTTGTACAGCTTTTAGTTTTCTCCAACACAATTTATATATTTCATTTTTTGCCATAATATTCTTTCTCTCTAATTTTTTATTTTCCTTCTGTTTCTTCTGGTATATAACTAATATTACCATTCGCCCTAATCACTAATCTTGGTCAGTTTTTCTTTTGCCCCCATCCCATTACTTTTTCCAAATTAAAACCCTTTAATTTAAAGGATTTCATTTTTCTAAAACCTAATCCTAACTCTAAATCATCTTATTCAAACAATTTCCCATTGCTCCCTTTTCACAGGGAGCATAATATAGTTTCAAATATTTTCCCTAGATTCCATTATTCCAATTATAGATATTAATATTCATACAATTTCACATATATAACCCTTTCCTTCCCTCTTTTCCATTTCTTTCCTTTATCAGCTTATCCAAATGCAACAATCAAATATATTACTACAATTCATTTAAGTATATAACATTAAAGTCATTCATTTCTATTTCTCAATTCCAATTGTTTTTTTAAAAATAAACTCAATTTTCCATTGCTTTTTCAAATGTATGTACTATCTACACCTCTTCATAATAAACCAGAATCATAATCAGTAATATTTCTCCCTCTTAAAAGTTAATTTCAGTTACTGCTAACAGTGTCTCTCTTCATGTTAAACAGTAATCAAAATCAATTTTCATCTTTTTCCTTTCCCTTCTCCTCTTATTTAATAATCCATTAATCCCTTTTCACAATACAATTTCAAATGCTTTAGCTGAATTCCATTGTTACAATTAAAGACATTCCAAGTATTTCAATCACATATATTAAACTTACTACAATTCATTTATAATTATAGATCTTACTTCAATTCATTTATAGTTCTAAATATAAAACATATTTTCCCTTTTCCTTTCCATTAACTACTCCTTTCTCCCTTTCTCCCTTTCTCCCATTTTCTTATTTTCTTATTTCCTTCCTTTTTTCTCCTAATTTTAAAGTCCCTTATTCTCCTAATTTGCCCTGTATTTCCATCTGCTCTGCTCCTTTTTCCCCTTTTCTCCTTTCTTATTTTCCCACTGTTGATCCCAGTGTAATCATTTGAATTTTTTGTGTTTTGTCTCTTCCCCTCTTCTTTCTCTCCTTGTCTCTTTCCACCCTCTCTATTTTTGTCATTGTTAATCCCAATGTAATCTTTAAAGTTCACCTTTGTTCCTAATCTCTTCCCCTTTCCTTTTCTTCCCTTTGTTTCCTTTTTCCAATTAATTTTCTCCTAGCTCCTCTCTTTTTTTCATTGTTACTCCCCACATGATCATTTGATTTTTCATAATCAATGTCTTTATCTTCAGTGTTAATTTCTTGCTTCTCATTCATAGTTTCTTTATCCACTTGGGTATGTTCTAATTCATCAGGTTTAGGTTTTCCATGCATCATTATAATCATTTCATTTAATTCCAATTTAAATGATATACGCATCATTTCAATTAGTTCCTGTGCCATTTTGTTGTTTCTGAGTTGTCGTTGTTCGAATTTTAAGTTTTATTATAATCCCCTTCTTTGGTTGTTGAGATCAAACAGCTTAAAAGAAAACAAATCCTCCTCAAAAGCTCCCACCACTCTTATCATTTTAAAAAGTTTTTTTTTCCAAAATACAAGTTAACCATTGCAATGTTTTTTTCTGCTTGTGGATGTCTGTCTCCAATCCATAATTCCAAACAGCAAACTAAAAAAATATCCATTTTATTTATTAAATCCACATTGCCAATATTTGCCAATTTCCATCTTCTTCTTCTTAATTTTGTATTCCCCAAATCCAATTTAAAATCCAGTTCCAAATCCAATTAAAAGACTTCTGTTACAGGGCTTTAGTTTTAAGTTTTTCTTTGTTCTTCCTTCAATGGTCAAAATTTTTAAAGTTATTTCCAGTCCTCTTCACAGCTATTTCAGGTTGTTTCTTCTAATAATTATCTCCACTCACATTCTAATCAAGTTCCATTTCGGGTTTTAACACTTTAAAATCCGCTTTGTTCTTCTCTCTCCGTTAACATTCCCCCATGCCTATTAACTGCTGTTTCTTCACTGGGGCACTTTTTAACAATTTAGAAATATTTCTTTTTTACCTGTGATCTGGCAATCACTCACCCGGTACCAGTACTCCATCCAAATCATCGCTCCTGCTCAAAACTTAGTCTGGTTGCCCCGGCTTTATGGCCACTGCCCCCACCGCCATTTCAAAGAGTTTCCTCTGACCTCTGAGGAACTTGCTTGTTCCTCTTGGTCGTCCAAGGTGCCTCTCCTTCTTCTCCATCCCTACAGGACAGATCTGGTCTGAAGACCTCCCGACAGCGGTTTGTCAGCCTGGAATTTTGCAAGGCTCATTGGAGCCTGCTAATTCCCGACTGTCTCGCTGCAATGCTTCCAGTTGAATCGCCATTATATTGATGAAACTCTGTTATGTTTGTATATTATATTCCAAAAAGTCTAATTCCAGAGCAGAAATAAAGAACAATATAATCTCACAGAGAGGAAAGAAATGTAATGGAACTCTATAAATGCGATAAAAGTAGCCTGGAGCCAAACTCATTAAAAGACAAGCAGGATCTGCTTGCAGCATAAGACCCAGGTTTATTTCCAAGTTCACTGTTCAACATCATTAAAAATATATCAGTAATTTAAACTTCCTTCCCAATTATTTTTTAAATCAGAGTAAGCTTTTTATCATTAAGATTAGTAAACAGTTCCTTTGGGACATTTCTGTTTAATTTCAGGATACAGCCAAACCAATGTGCAATTGTGTGATGGCTTCCTAACTTGAGAAATTTTGCAAACAATAATTCTTGAACTCTTTCTATTCAAGAGTTAGGATCCCAGATTTTACGGTAATAACAGATTTTTACTTTGGCTCTTGGTAAACTTCCTGAAAAGGGAGGGGTGGGAAATATTTCCTTCTTGTTAATCCTATTTCCTAGCAAATATATTGTAGGTAATAATGGAAGGCATTTGCAGCTTTTCCTACAGAACTTACAGAAATGTTAATTGTAATAAGTCTCATCCCATTTTACATACTCTGAGGCTTACCAAACCTGCTGCCAAATTCTGATTTGTCCTGTTCTAGTGAAAATTCCATATGCCTTTGGCTACATGAGACAGCTCCTTAGCCAGCTGGTTTGGGATGTCTCAGGAAAGTAGCAAATTGTTAGTTAATTTTTTAATTGTATTTTTATACCGAGGGAATATTGCCTGTGGGGATTTCTGAAGTGCCAAAATAATTTATCAGTCTTGGATACCATGATAGAATGTTTCAGTTCTATTCATGCATTTCCTAATTGCATCTTTTATCTTTCAAACCTAAAATCTCAGCCCTCTTGAACTATATGCCAGTCATGTAACCAGCGGCACTCATATACCAAATATTGGAGGATTTTACCAGAAGAATAAAGGTAGTTTTATTTATCTGGAAAAACTGAGGTTTTAACTAGCAATGAACATCTATGTGTCTATTCTGGATTTTCAGACTGACAAGAAAACACTTGAGGAATCAGGCAAAGTTGGCAGCCTTTAGATTTTTGCCACAATGGGACATTTAAATCAATTATATCATTCAGATATCTAAGCCTCAAAGTACATAATATATTTAATAAGTCTTAGAAGTTAATAAAGATGATATTTGTTGACTCCAAATGTCAAACTCTGCAGCAGAAACAATTATATATTTTTAAAAAAAACTTTGCGTACATTTTGCGCTGTCTCCGAGCGATTGTGCACTCCGGCCCCCAATGCGTGACTCGTGTCCTGGGTTGTGTAGAGCCTCAGGCCCAGGGTCCGCGGCTGATGTTATGTAATGCCAGGTCGGTGGTTAATAAGGCCCCCCTCATCTGTGATCTTATTTTGGAGGGGGTGCAGACCTGGCAGGTATTACGGAGACCTGGTTGGGCCAAGAGGGGGGGGTCCCCCTCGTAGAGATGTGCCCGCCAAGTTTCCGTGCATTTCATCAGCCAAGGGCCCAGGGGAGGGGTGGGGGAGTGGCGGTGATCATTAGGGAGAGTCTTTGTCCGAGGGAGACCACTGTTCCTCAGATAGCCGGATGTGAGTCCCTTTGTGTGAAGTGGGGCCGTGCGGTGCAGATGGGTTTGCTGACTACATACCTGGCTCCCTGCCACGTGGCAGCGACCCTACCCGAGCTACTCGACGTCATTGCCGGGGTGGCGGTCGATACCCCCAGACTTATTGTCATGGGGGATTTCAACCTCCCATCCGCAGGTGAGGCGTCAGAGGTGGCTCGGGAATTCATGGCTTCCATGACGGCCTTGGACCTAACCCAGTTAGTTCAAGGCCCCACTCACATAGGGGGACACACTCTGGACCTGATTTTTATCTCTGGTCAGTGGTTGAATGATCTTGGTAGAGGGGACCTAGATATTAAACCCTTGTCATGGACAGATCATTCACTCCTTCAACTAGACTTTCCTACCACCTGCCCCCACCACAGGGAGACGGAACCGACCAGATGGTTCCGTCCCAGGCGCCTGATGGATCCCGAAAGGTTCCTGACGGAGCTTGGGCCGTTTCCTGAGATCTAACACACGACTCGACTGAAGAGCTGGTGGCCACCTGGGAAAGGGCGGCCGCTGGAGCTTTGGACCGCGTCGTGCCTTTGTGGCCTCTGACCCGATGCCGATCTCAATTAGCTCCTTGGTTCTCTGAGGAGCTGAGAGAGATGAAGCGTCGGAAAAGATGCCTAGAGAGCATTTGGAGGACTAGTCAATCCGATTCCGACCGGACACAGGTGAGGTCTTATGTCAAGACCTACCTAGTGGCGATAAAAGCGGCAAAATCTAACCATTTTTCCGCTCTTATCGCATCTGCAGAGAACCGCCCAGCTGCCCTGTTTAGGGTGACCCACTCCCTTCTTCGGGGGGGAGTGCAGAAAGATCCCTTGCAGGGTCGTGCTGAGGATTTTGTGCAATTCCTGCATGATAAAGTCGCTCGGATTCGGGATGGCTTGGACTCCGATTGGATGAGTCCACGGGAGGAGACTGGGGCAGGTCTTGAGAATGTTATCTGGGAGGAGTTTGATCCTGTGACTCCCGAGGATGTGGACAGGGTTCTGGGTAAGATTAGTGCCGCCACGTGTTTATTGGACCCGTGTCCCTCCTGGTTGGTACTGGCCTCCCGGGAGGTTACACGAGGCTGGCTCCAGGGGATTATAGGTGCTTCTCTGGGTGAGGGTGCCTTTCCTGATGCCTTGAAAGAGGCGGTAGTGAGGCCCCTCCTCACGAAGCCTTCCCTGGACCCGGCTGAATTAGCCAACTATCGTCCAGTCTCCAACCTTCGTTTTGTGGCGAAGGTTGTTGAGAGCGTGGTGGCACGACAACTTCCCCGGCACCTGGATGAAGCTATCTATCTAGACCCGTACCAGTCGGGCTTCAGGCAGGGGTACAGCACAGAAACGGCATTGGTCGCGTTGGTGGATGATCTCTGGAGGGCTCGGGACAGGGGTTGTTCCTCTGTCCTAGTGCTATTAGATCTCTCAGCGGCTTTTGATACCATCGACCATGGTATCATGCTGCAGCGGTTGAGGGGGTTAGGAATAGGGGGCACCATTTTGCGGTGGTTCTCCTCCTTCCTCTCCGACCGCTCGCAGTTCGTGTTGGCAGGGGGGCAGAGGTCGACCTCGAGGCGTCTCGCATGGGGAGTGCCGCAAGGGTCGGTCCTCTCGCCCCTCCTGTTCAACATTTATGTGAAGCCGCTGGGTGAGATCATCCGTGGTTTTGGGGTGAAGTGCCATCTGTACGCTGATGATACTCAGCTGTACATCTCCACCCCAGACCACCCCAACGATGCCCTTGATGTGATGTCCCGCTGCCTGGAGGCCGTGCGGGTCTGGATGGGGAGAAACAGGCTCAGACTCAACCCCTCCAAGACCAAGTGGCTGTGGCTTCCGGCGCCCCGATATAGTCAGCAGGTGCCATCGCTGACTATTGGGCATGAATCTCTGCCCCCCACAGAGAGGGCTCGCAATCTGGGTGTCCTCCTGGGCGCGCGGCTGTCTTTAGAAGAGCATATGACGGCCGTGGCCAGGGGGGCCTTTTATCAGGTTCGCCTGATTCGCCAGTTGCAGCCCTTTCTGGATCGGGACGCCTTGCGCACAGTCACTCATGCCCTTGTTACTTCCCGGTTGGACTATTGTAATGCTCTCTACATGGGGCTCCCCTTGAAGAGCACTCGGAGGCTCCAACTGGTCCAGAATGCGGCCGCGCGGGTGGTTATGGGCGCAACCCGTTATGCCCATGTGACACCCCTCCTGCGCGAGCTGCACTGGCTCCCGGTGGTCTTCCGGGTGCGATTCAAGGTGTTGGTTACCACCTTTAAAGCGCTCCATGGCATAAGACCCGGGTACCTCCGAGACCGTCTTCTGCCACCAATAGCCTCCCACCGACCAGTTCGTTCCCACAGAGAGGGTCTCCTCAGGGTGCCATCAGCCAAGTTATGTCGGCTGGCGACGCCCAGGGGGAGGGCCTTCTCTGTGGGAGCCCCAGCCCTGTGGAACGAACTGCCCCCGGAAATTCGTAAGATCTCCGACCTCCGGGTGTTTCGCTGCGCATTGAAGACCCTGTTGTTCCGCCAGGCCGGACTATCAACACAATAGTTTTAAATTGGGGTATTTAAATTTATTGGGGTTTTAAATTTGAGCCACTTATTTAATTATTTTAAATTTTATATCATTGTTTTGTCTGTGTTTTTAAATAGGCTGTACACCGCCCTGAGTCCTTCGGGAGAAGGGCGGTATAGAAATAAAATTATTATTATTATTATTATTATTATTATTATTATTATTATTATTATTATTATTATTATTTTATCTTTCAGTTTGAAATTGCTTAATACAGAATAAGTTTTTTCCCGTTTAATGTAATGTTCCCTCACAAGGTGAAGGGAACCTCTGAATGACTCCTTTTGACAGCTGGTGTAGCAAATGTTTATTGATAGATGGACTTTAAATCATGTGTGTCTATTTATGTGTTAACTAAAATAGTATTTCTCCAATGTGGAGATTGTCACATGGGTCTGACAGCAACTTCCAGCAACTCAGCCAATAATATGCAGGTGGAAGAAAGCAGATCTGAAAAACCATGATTGAGCAATAATTCCATACTGAATAAAATGGAGCATATTAATGTAAAAAGATACCAGCAATCCAGACAATAAATTTTTGAATAGATTAATTGGAGACAAAAGCATTTACTGCTTTAAAGATAGATTACAAAAGTTAAGATACTAGAAAAAAATAATAAACTTCTGATTAAAAATTGGTTAGAATTCTCAAGATAAAATACTGCTTAATTCAATTATTCGGCAGGGTAATCAGCTCAAATATTAAATATTGTTTTACTCAAAGTCATTTCTCTGTGCCACAGCTACCATTTAATTAGAGCAGGGGTCCCCAACCTCCAGGCTGCAGCCTGTTTGAAACTGGGTCACAGGAGAAATAGGCAAGCCACTACACGCGCAAAGCTCCACTTACACAAGTGGTACGTGCATGTGTGTGAAGCTTCACTTGTGCAAGCGGAGGCACTTGGGCTTGCATGTGAAACTTCACTCGCCAAGCAGAGGGAGTTTGTGCTCGTGCACAAACCTCCATTTGTTCGAGCGGAGAGAGCTTGCACTCATGTGCGAAGCTCCATTTGCATGAATGGAGCTACACGCGTGAGTGTTCTCCACACAAATAGAGCTTTGTGCATGAGCACAGGCACTCTCTGCTCAAGTGCCCTCTGCTCATGTGAGTTGAGCTTGCATGCAAGCACAAGTATCTGCCACTCACACGAGTGGAGCTTTGCAAGCATAAGTACCCTCCCACTTGTGTGTGAAGCTCCATTTGCACAAGTAAGGTGTGTGTGTGTGCACCACACGCAAAAATGGAGCTGTGTGCATGCCAGGCCATGCCTGGATGCCAAGCTAGGAACCGTTGCATTAAATTAATGGTTAATGTTGACATAATCACACTTTGATGAGTATGATTTAATGATATATGCTCTTGTTGATGTTGTTTAGTACTTCTGCTATTTTGGAGGCAGAAATACGGACTTTTAGACAAAAAAGTGGTTTCCTGTTTTTTGTTTTGAAGACCTAGAAAATGGTTATCAAGAATGCAATTTTGAATACAGCTGGATTTTGCTAATCTACAAAAAATCTTTCTTCCTGGAAGTCAATCCTCATCTCAGTTCTGTTTTCCATACTACCTAAATGAGGAAAGGGGTAGAAGAAAACTGCTTCCCTGTACAATAGCAAGAGGAAACAAGAAAGCAGCTGCTTCCTTCTATACAGTACATGGAAGAACTGCTGCCTCAAGGAGAGAAAATCTTCCCAAAACATCTTTCTGAGATATTCTGGCTTTCTGAGCCAGATCATGGAATTGGATAAGTGCCCCATCTCTGCTTTAAAAGAGTGGTGCCACAAATCTGTTCATCTTCTTCAGTTCCAGTATAGATCAACAAAGCTAAAGTGAGCTTTGGGAAGTTATTTTATATAAAAATGTTGTAGATACATGAAATGTAGAATAATTCCACATTTTAAAAGTCTAGATCAGTTTATATAAAAATTGGAGTACAATATTTTTTAAAAGCTGCATTCAATCCAAAAATTAAAACACAAAAACATCAGATCTTAGAGCCCAGAGGTTGTATAGGACATTGCTTAGTGCCTTTAGAACTTCAAGAAGGAATTAAATGGCTTTAACAAAAAACCCAAAGCCAAGATATTTGCTGTTGAAAGTGAATTGGAAACTGGAATATTATCTTAATGTTCAAAAAGGTTGATTGGCGATAGAAGCCAAGATATTTAGATCAGTAATATTTACCAAACAACATAATTCCCATAAAACGTGCTATAAATACTGTCTTGGCAACTATAGGACTTACCCTCCTACTAGATATCACTTTTTTTAAAGAAATGGATGGAGTGGACAAGCTGCAAAGCAAGTTTCGTCAATTTATTTACAAGACTACCTTTGGGTTGTATGTAAATCCATAAGCATTTTTAGACAATAAAATTAGTGAATGGCCAGGGTTCAGAATTGTTTGAAAGTATGGCCATATCCCTGGAATAAAAGATAGATTTACTTTGGAATAAAAGAGAACACTTTATAAGTTTTAGAGGGTGAAGAATAAACTCATTGGAATTTTATGAGAATTTTTGTGACATGTTCTTAAAATCCCAAATATGCTCTCCGCCTTAAAAGATTACCTAAATTTCTGTTCTGCTACAGAGTTTCTACTGAATGGTTCTATTTAAGATTCTGCTAATGTGGAGAAGATATTATACAATTCATTGTCTGTGACGGGTCACCAACCTTTCGGACCTCAGGAACACTTAAATTCATAATTTTAAATCCAGCGGACCATTAATATGAATTCAGCATGCCACTTGCTGAAGCGCCTGGACTCCCAGTGATAGGATGGGGGCCTTCAGGCATTCTCTCTCTCCCACTCTCTCTTTCTCCCTCTCTTTCTCTCATCTCTCTCCCCACTTTCTCTCCCTTTCTCCCCCCTCTCTTTCTCTCTCCCCCTCTCTTTCTTATCTTTCTCTGTCTCTCTCTTTCTCTCTCTCTCTCCCCCTCTCTTTCTCTCTCTCCCCCTCTTTCTGTCTCATCTCCCCCCTCTCTCTTTGTCTTTCTCTTTCTCACCTCTCTCCGCACTCTTTCATCTCTCTCATCTCTCTCCCCCTTTCTTTCTCTCTCTCCCCCACTCTTTCTGTCTCATCTCTCCCCTTCTCTCTCTCTCCCTCTCCCCCCTCTCATCTCTCTCTCCCCCCTTTCTCTTTGTTTTTCTCTCTCTCATCTCTCTCTACCCCCCCCCCGTCTGTCTGTCTGCCTCTCTCTCATCTTTCTTTCTCTCTCTCTCTCTCTCTCTCTCTCTCATTCTGATTCTCTGGCGCTCTCTGGGTCTCGCGGGTGCTTCTTCGGCCTTTGTTGGTGCTGGATGCACGACCTGCTCTCTCTCCCCCATTGTGAAGCACGCTAAATTTAACTGTGCTGCAAGAGCAACAGGCAGGCCATGGAGGCACCAACAGCAGCAGCGAAGAGAAACGGGCAGGCCAGGCCAGTGTCTCAGGGCTGAGAGGAAGTCATATGTCTCCCCAAGAGACTGAGCCACACAGAGCACCAACAAGGGCCAGAAGAAATGCCCGCAAGACCCACCAATAGATGAAGCTTCGCTCCTGGTCTGAAACATGGAAGCAAATCTCCATTCCCCGCCCTTCCCTTCTCAGGCCAGGCAAAGAATGACTGGGAGGGCAAGGGGCTGGGACAGCCAGTGGTGGGTTCAGCCGACAGGAAGCCACAGCAGGGGGAAGAAAAAGCCTCGGGTTGCTGACACCCGTTGCTTTGGCCCACCTATGCTGCCACATACACCCCTTGCACCATTACCTCATTCCAGCTGGTGAGTGCTGCGCTACTCCTTGCACGTTGCATCTCCTGCAAAGTTGCAAGTTGCACATAGCTCCCTCTACGGCAGAGATTTCCAGCCCCACCATGAGCTGCCTGGCCGGTCCCATATTCCAGAGCTCTAGTCACAGGACTGGCCATTGGTCATCCCGGAGCAGCTTGGGAGCGCTGCAGACCACCAAAATTTTCTCGTGGATCACCAGTGGTCCATGGACCACTGGTTGGTGACTTCTGGTCTATGATATATTTCTGTAGCTTTACTCAGCTATGCCATTTAGAATATTTACCCAAATATAAACTAACATAACCTTTAATGAAGATATCAGCTTTAATGAAATGACCTGCATTTTAAATTCTGCTCAGAAACCTGAACTGACATTCTTGGATCCATGTTGTAATTGCAAGAAAGCTTTTTATGCACCTTTATTCCTTCAAAATGGCATTGTATGTTGCAGATCGATGATGGATGGGTAGATGGATGGATGGATGGACGGATATCTTAATACAATTTGCTCTAATTTCATAGTAATTTTCAGAACACACTAAGATGAGAATTGAGATAAGCACCATTTCAGAGGCACTTTAATCAAGCAATTTAAGTGCCTAGAACTATGTTATATTTATATGGAAACTTTTGTCTTACAGAAAGCCTATGCATTTGCTCATCTATCAATTGCTTTTTCTGTTTACAGAAGAATAAATGTCAAATTTCAGCTTGTATTGTATGTATGACGAGGGATAGGCTTCTAATTATTGTTAGCAGCCTGCTGGATGGCAGGCTAGCATGTTTCTTGTGTATTCCTCTTTTTTCTCACATAGATATTAATTCTTTGTATTAAATTGTATAAGTGATGTGAAATTGAAAAACAATTCAGAAAATAAAGTTTGATTTTAGTTCCAATTACAAATACAAACTGCTCTTCTCCTAACTTTTAAGCATGAAGATCAAGACAAAGCATGCTCAATTTAAATTAAATTTGAACTAAAATGAATGGTATATTTTGAGCACATTATACTCACCAATATATTCACTCTTGAGCCATTTGTTTCAGTGTGCAATCCTTTATTACATGGTCAAAGTAGATTGGCTCCAAGATATTCCTCTTCAAAATGAACCTGAAGAAGTATCAAAATATGAGACAGATATTGGAAACTTTATGCTTTTGGAAACTTTCCTTCCCTCTCTAAACTCTTTTCTACTGAAAACATTCTTTCTCAGCAGCAGTATACCATCAAGTTACAGTTAATGAAATGTTTTCTTTCTGTTTCTTGTACTGTTTAATTACCCTGTTTTCTTTAGAAGCGTCATAAATCTATTTACAAATGTCACAACACTATTAATTGATTTTTTGACTCTGATCTTTTTGTAAGATGTTTCTGATATAATCCAAGTAATGTTTGAGTATCGCAAGTCCAGTTAGACATTTTATTGCTTAATTACATTAATTTCTAATTCTGATACCATCTTTAATTAATATGACAGAATTCTCTGACAAGAAGTTGTCCACTTGCTAATGATTCTTCAGCTCGGAGTGGTGCCCGATTCCACAGCTCTTATGACAAAAGATATGTCATCAAAACTATAACAAGTGAAGATGTAGCAGAAATGCACAATATACTGAAGAAATACCACCAGGTAATTCATTATTTGCTTTGAGAATGAGATAGTTGTAATTATACTTCATTGATAAAATTAAGAAATGGGCATTGCAACTTAGATTTATTTTTCTTGAATTTATCATTTGTTGTATATTGTAATACACATGGTTTTAAAAAAATCCTTCAAAATCATCTAGAAGTTTTGTTAAAATTTTAATCTTATTCTGTATTAAAATGAATCTATGCTGAATAATAGTTATGCATTTATTTACTTATGTTGGCTTCTTGTATAGTAGTTGAAAAGATACCCTGAATGTTTCTTAGCAAGCATTTGTCAAAATTACCTCATTAAAATTGAAATCTATACATTCTTCTGTTATTAGAACAATGATGAAAGGTTTGGAAGGAAGAAAAATTATCTTGACAATTATCTGATTAGGCCCAAGAATAAAATCTTCACATATTGACTTTGGGCAGGCTGGGTGAGGATGTGAGGTATATTCCAAAACTTGCAAATGGAATTAGGCTTATGAGTAGATACAGTGAACATCAGGTGACATTGTATTTCAGGGGTGTCAAACTCCAGCCCGCAGAATGCTTAGATCTTGCCCGCAAGGCCGCCCTGGAAACAGCAAAAGACTGGTCCATACTGCCTCTGCCAGCGAAAATGGAGTTCAGGAGGGCCACGTGTGGCTCTCCTAGGCTCTGTTTTTGGCCATAATGGCCCCCTGCAGTCCTCTGCCAGTAAAAATGGAGTTCTAGAGGGCCAGATGCAATCCTCATTAGCTCTGTTTTTGCTGGCAGAGGCACTGCAGGCTGGTCCTTTCACCTTTTCCAGGGCAACCCCATGGACCAAATCTAAGCACCCCATTTTTTTATTATTATTATTATTATTAAATTTCTATACCACCCTTCTCCCGAAGGACTCAGGGCGGTGAACAGCCAGAAGATAAAACACAGGAAATACAAAATCTAAAATAAATTAAAACAAATTAAATAATTTAGGCTGAATTTTAAAATACCCCATAATTAAACAAATTAAAAATTTATGTTTAAAATTTAAATTTAAAAGAGGAGATGATTTAGGCCAGGCCAGCTTGATGAAATAAAAACGTTTTAAGCGCGCGACGGCAGGATCCAGCCTGCAGACCTTGAATTTGATAACTCTCATCTACACCAGGAGTCCCCAACCCCGGGCCATGGCGTGGCCAGCTTGGTGTCACTCATGTCGGGGGCACCTGTGGTGGGGCTGGGGGGATGAGTGACATCGAGCTGGCCACATCCACCCCGACCGTGCCCACCTGGTCTTCCAAGGTCCAAAACAAACCCTGATGCGGCCCTTAATGAATTGAATTGAATTGAATTGAATTGAATTGAATTGAATTGAATGAAATCTAGTTTGACACCCATTCTGTATTTCATCCTTTATCAGGACTTTTCACATGCAGATAGTCAGCTGTGATTGTATTGGGTTCAAACCCTGTACTAGAAATAAAATTTACAGATATCTGCATTTTAGCTGACTATATTTAGTGCATTACAAATCGGCCAAAAAAAAATTGCAAATTGTGGTTAATGCTACAACCTGTCATAAATCCAAGTTGATTGCCAAGTGTCAAAATGTGCTTATATAATATGGGAGGGGGCTTTGAGAATGGTTTCAGGAAACTTTTTTTAAGTCTATGGCAAATTCAAATGGTTTTAAGCGACTAGTTGTAAGAAAGCAACTACCTATATGCATACATGGCGCTCCCATGTAACACCTCTCCTGCGCGAGCTGCATTGGCTTCCAGTGGTCTTCCGGGTGCGATTCAAGGTACTGGTTCTCATCTTCAAAGCGCTCCATGGCTTACGGCCCGGTTATTTACGAGACCACCTTCTGCCACCGATAACCTCCCACCGGCCAATCTGCTCCCACAGAGAGGGTCTCCTCAGGGTGCCATCGGTCAGGCAATGTCAACTGGTGACCCCCCCCCCCGGGGAAGAGCCTTCTCTGTGGGGGCACTCGCCCTCTGGAATGAGCTACCCCCAGGGATACGACTGATCCCGGACCTCCGAACCTTTCGCCGGGCTCTGAAAACATTTCTATTTCGGCAAGCCGGGCTGTCTTACAATTTTTATTGGTGAATTTTATGGGTAAGGGGTTTTAAATTGGGGAAAGCCATTAGGGATTTAATTTTGTTTTAAATGTATTTTAATATTTATATTGTATGTTTTTTAATTTTGGCTGTTCACCGCCCCGAGTCCTTCGGGAGAGGGGGCAGTATAAAAATTTAATAAATAAATAAATAAATAAATAAATATCCAAAAAGAAGTAATGCAGAAGAGCCATATTAGCCATGATTGTGAAGGATATGTTTCTAATTAAGGATGAAAAAAGAAATCAACAAATATTTCCTCTTTGTATCATGTAAGGCTTGGATTTTCCTAAAATTGCTTATGATTTTGCACATCATAAGTCTGATGCCATCTATGGACTCAGATGACAAAAGGCATGGCCACCACTGTCTAGATCAGCAGTCCCAACCTTTTCAGCTTGGCGGCCTGACCTGGTGCAGGGTGTGTGTGAATGGCAGGAGTACACATACATACATAGTTTTATTTGTGCGAGTGGCGGACATGTGCCTTCCAAATGCACAAATGGAGCTTTACACATGAGTGGAGGGTATTTGCGCTCATGCGCAAAACTCCATTTGCGCGAACAGGGCACTTGAGCAGAGGATGCTTGTGCTCGCTCGTGTAGCTCCATTAGCGGAAACGCCTTCCGCTTGTGCAATTGGAGCTTCATGCATGCACCCTTGCCCATTTCTCCTGCAGCCTGGTTTAAACACGCCACAGCCCTCTAGTTGGCCTGGGGGTTGGGCACCCTGGTCTAGATCAGGTGTGTCAAATTCAAGGCCCGTGTGCCGGATCCAACCCGCCCGTGGGGTGCTTAGGTCTGGCCCACAGGGGCTGCCCTGGAAACAGCGAAGGACTGGCTCGCAGTGCCTCTGCCAGAAAAAACGGAGCTCGGGAGGGCCATGCATCCCCCTCTCGAGCTCTGTTTTCGCTGGCATGCAGGAGGATCCCCCCCCATGAGTGATGTCGAGTTGGCCATGCCCACCTGGCCCCCCGAAGTCAAGCACAACCCTGATGAGTTTGACACCCCTGGTCTAGATAATGAAATTGCATGTTTATTTTAATTTATCCTATGACAGAACCAAAATGATTCAGATTTCTACAACTTCTGAATAATATACCTTTAAATATTTTCATAGTTGATAGTCTAAAAGTTTTGTGAAAAAGTTTTCTCAAAGTTAATTAGAAAATGGTCTAATTAAACTGTACCAATGATTAATACGAATGTGAAAGAACTGCTCCGGCCCTTGCTGTAGAATTCTTTTCTAAAACTGACAGAATCTGAACCAGTTCTATTTTTTAAGTGTTATTCTCACATGAAGCATTATAGCTCAGGATTTTATACTGTGGGAATAAAAATTCAATTTCATATAATTTGATTTTTATTCATTCTGTATGAACTTGCAAAATTCTAGAATATACTTTAAATTTCGAATCCAAATGAAAAATTCATTTCTTTTGACAAAACTATAAACTCTGTCCACAATTAAATTGGAATTTATTGAAGTGATCAAAATCCCAGAGAACAAAGTGAACAAAGTCAGTGGAGACAATTATTGTTATAAAGTAAAGATTTGATCAGCAATGACAGTGGCTGGCAAGATGATAAGTTATTGTACTGTATCAATAGTGATACAAATAATATAAAAACAATGATGTTACAAATTTATTTATTTATTTATTTATTTTTCATATTTGTATACCGCCCTACTCCCGAAGGACTCAGGGCGGTGAACAGCCATAATAAATACAAATACATATAGAAGTTAAAAACTATTAAGAAACAGATTAAGTAATTTAGGCTCAAAGATTAAAAACTTCCAAATTTATCTAAAGAGATTTAAAAACCCAATTTAAAAGCCAGTTTAAAAGCCAATTAAAAAGGGAGAGTTAGGCCAGACCAGCTTGTTGGAATAGAAATGTTTTCAGGGTACGGCGGAATATGCGTAAGTCTTGGATGTTTCGTAACTCCGGGGGAAGCCCGTTCCAGATGGTAGGTGCCCCCACAGAAAAGGCTCTCCCCCTGGGGGCCATCAGTCGACATTGTTTGGCCGACGGCACCCTGAGGAGTCCCTCTCTATGGGAGCGAACTGGTCGGTGAGAGGCTATTGGTGGCAGGAGGCGGTCTCGTAAGTACCCTGGTCCTGAGCCATGGAGCGCTCTAAAGATAGTAACCAAAACCTTGAAGCGCACCCGAAAGACCACTGGGAGCCAGTGCAGCTCGCGCAGGAGGGAGGTTACATGAGAGCGCCACATTGCTCCCATCACCACCCGCGCGGCCGCATTCTGGACCAGTTGGAGCCTTCGGGTGCTTCTCAACGGGAGCCCCATGTAGAGAGCATTACAATAATCCAGGAATTAAAATTTAAAATTAAAATTAAAATTAAAAGCTAATGCAGATAAAGGCTGGCTTTTTCATTACAAAGAAGTTTCAAGTGGCTTTTTGTACAATTTCAGATGATAGTGATAGATTTCACTACTATGATCTTGGGATATTGCCAACTTTTTGTGAAAACCGCCTTTTCGTCCAGCAGCAATAGCACTGTAGTGGTATTACCACACCTAATAACATTTACTCAGCTAATCATACTAGAATGCTTTATGTTTTTTACTCTGTCCACAGTGAACATAGGAGAGATACTTTAGCTATCAGTTGTCTTAGAGTCTTACTGCTGCATAAGAATACAAAATGGAAGCTTCATTTGGGTATAATAGAAAGGATTATTCTCTACTTAATCACTGCTACTAAATTCATTACAAGAAGGAAGAATTGATGTTTAAGTGGCCTTGCCTACTAGTCTTAGTCTCATGAGATAATCAGGAGAGCAAATTAATCTACTGAATTAAAATCTGCATATGTACTTTATTACTGATAGATAGATCTGTTTATAATGCACTTACAAATCACGGAAAATGTCATCAGGCCAAAGTTATTTAGCATCATTGTCATGCTTATGAAATTAATCAAAAGCCACAATTTATTAGCAGCACTGTAGTTTTATGTGAGCCCTAAGATACGTTGGAATCACAGGCTAAAGGAGAGAGGGCAGTAAAAAGTCATTCCAGCATGGAATTACTCTGTGGGAAGAAATAAGGAAGCCAGACTTGATGCCTTTACCTGCCATTTCCAAAGGAAATTGAGATTCTTGTAAATAGGTGATCAACATTAAAGAAACTGCTTTGGTCAATGCAAGTAATGGTTCTGGTATATTGCATCTGACAAACCTTACTTAATGTATTACATCAAACATTTTATTATGTTTCAATACTTCAATTTTTTCTATACCTCCTGAAGCATATTCTTCCCTGTGTTTCCATTCATATTTTGTGATTATCCTGAATTAAGAAGACAATGATTCAAAATTGGGATTGCCTTCAGATACATTGTATTTATTATGATAATTATTTTTAAAAATTAATTCATATAATGTCAAGGCATCCACATTTTATAATTAATGCAGAACTAGGTGTTTTTCTTCTGTACTTTAGTAATTTCATTTTAAGAATATGTTCTCCTGAAAATAAAATATTAGCTTTATTAAAATTTTGAATAACAGAAAACCAAATATCAGCTATTCATATATTTAGTACATTTCCATACACTAAAATTGCTCTATAGCTATAATTTTTTATTTTATATAAATGTGTATGAAAAGTTGAGATACCTACTGAGTATCCAATGTTAATAGGATAATCTTTGTAACTCAGGATGTTCCCATTCTCCAGCAATGCCATGAAGTATTGAGGAGTTGAAAAGCTGCTATGTTGTTGATGACACAACATAGGATGCTTTGCAGCTAGTCTCTCATTGGTTTTGATACTCTTTTTTGAGTGGGGGAGGAAGAGAAAAAGAGAGGATAGATAGATAGATAGATAGATAGATAGATAGATAGATAGATAGATAGATAGATAGAGATAGATAGATAGATAGATAGATAGATAGATAGATAGATAGACAGACAGACAAATAGACAGACAAATAGACAGACAGACAGATAGAAATGTGTGTGTGTGTGTGTGTGTGTGTGTGTGTGTGTGTGGTCTACCTCAACATGTGGGAAGGAGCATTCTTTCCCTTTCGCCTTTCAGCTCCAATCCAGGAGCCCTCAAGCAGTCGCATTCACGACAAACCATTTTATACCAAATTTATATTTTGCTGATAAAGAAATAAAGGGAGACTAGTATAGATCTATTTCAGCTAGCCATACCTTACTCGGATTCGAACTTGGGTTTCCTGCATATTAGGCAGTTGAATTAACCTATAAAATGGTTAGTCGTGAATGTGTGTTTCGGGAAACACGGTATATATGTATAGAGCTCTCATATATCTACAAATGGCAGGCTCCAAGGAGGACCTCTTTTTTTGTGAGGGAATGCTGAAATCTTAGAAATGAAAGTACATAGTTTTTACCTGCTTCAAGTGAATTGTTTAATCATGAGGTGCAGGTTCAGGGTGAGAATTAGTAGAGAAGAAAATTGATAGGTTATATAGATTCCAAACGTTTATGGAAATGGAAACACATTCAAATAAAATTAAGAATTTTGCATGTTCACCTGTCACAGCTTTATTGAATGTTTAATTCTGTGCAATCTTCATCATGCAAATGCCATCAGTAATTAAAGGATATAGATACTTCAAAAACTTTTATTTTAACTATTTCTTGATAATGTAATTTTTCATAGTAATTACTTGTCTGATTTGAGATCACTTTAGGTATCTATATAAGAAAAATATGTAATAACATCTAATATTCCTTTTTTTTAAAATGTCATTGTAGTTTATAGTGGAATGTCATGGGAACACACTACTTCCACAATTTTTGGGCATGTACCGGCTTACTGTTGATGGAATTGAAGTGTACATGATTGTTACAAGAAATGTATTCAGCCATCGTTTATCTGTTTATAGAAAATATGATTTAAAGGTAAGCAAGTTTTTTCCTGTGGCATTACAGTAATTCTGTTAATAGTCCTGCAAGGAAGGAAGGAAGGAAGGAAGGAAGGAAGGAAGGAAGGAAGGAAGGAAGGAAGGAAGGAAGGAAGGAAGGCGCAGGCAGGCAGGCAGGCAGGCAGGCAGGCAGGCAGGAAGGAAGGAAGGAAGGAAGGAAGGAAGGAAAGAAGGAAGGGACAGTTCTATTAGGTACTGTAAAGCTAGTAATTACAGTGCATTAAAACATTTCAACAAATGATATTTTTGAGATGTGTTTATTAAAATAACATTTGCAGCTTATCCAACAAAACCTTTTATGAAAATAACATAATGTGTGTTGTAAAGTGACTAGGCAGAGAAATGCTAGCTAAAGTAGCTAAGTGCTAATGCTTTCAATCAAAGCCATTTGAAAGGTTAAAAAAATAGCTGAAGAGGCTATTTCATCCTTAATGCATTTTATAGGCAGCTGTATTCTGCACACAGATTTTTTTCCCGTAATGAATAGCAGTACTGCAATAGATTAAAGCAGTACCCTGCATCATTTAATATTGAAACTATTTTAGCAAATGACTAAAAAGCCATACTAAGCCATTTCTATTTTTGTCACCTCTATTAAATATATTTTAAATGGCAGTCCTATATCCATTTACCAGGAAGTAAGCCTCATTGATCTTACTTCCTCTGAGTGGATAAAGAGGTGATTATGCAGTTGTTGTTTGAAGTCTGATTGGTTCAAATTGGTTTGCCATATCCTGCTTCATTTCCTTAGTTTTAGGATTAGGAAGTGAGATGGCTAAGAAAAAAAAACTTTACATATGAGCTTGATTGACTAGCCTTCAGAGTACTTTATTTTAAACAGTAATATGTGTTGTATTAGCAGAAGAAAATATTGTGTTTTCCCATATAATTTTTTAAAAAGATTCTCAGATTTGCTAAGAGAGACTGGTATAACTGCAGACTATAGAATGTGATAGCTCAGTTTCTAGAATGTAAATTATCAATATTTTATTATCAACATTCTTTTAAAAATGTAATAATTAACAATTTACCTGGGTGTTCAAAAAGTCGCTATCAAGTTTATTTCACATCCTTGGATGTGAAAGTGTGCCATTTTCTCACTTCAGTAAAATTTCTGTCCCTCCATCAACCATGAATGAATAACAGTCTTAAGAAACATAAATATTTTAGCTCCTGGACCTATAAATATTATTCAAGTGGAAATCAAAGCCATTTCATTCGATGTGGCCTAGAATTTACTAATGAAAGTTCCCAGAGGAAAACTAGGATACACAGGTAGTCCTTATCCTACAACAATTTATTCAACAACCATTCAAAGTTACAATGGCACTGAACAAATGTTGGTTACGATCAGTCTTCAAGAGTTCCAGCTGTCCCAGCACCCCTGTGGTCATGATTGCTATCTGGGTGATTGGCAACTGGTTTGCCTTTACACTTACAACCAATTGTAGTACCTGAGATCATATGGTCACCATTTGAATCTCTCCCTATTACTTACCTAGAATGTCAGTGGGGAAGCCAGCAGGGAAGGGGTAAGTGTCCCCCACCCACACACCCTTTTCCAGCCCTTCTCCACTAGTGCCATACCGGCCACTTTCACACCATTGCTCACTTTCCCCAACCACTTTCACACCATTGCTCACTTTCCCCAACCTCAGCGCCCACACACTCATCCTTCCTTATCTGCATCTTTTCTGCATACCCTCATGCTCTTGATTATTTAACCACAGTTGTTCCTTGATTAATGACTGTTCATTCAGAAACTCTTTGAAGTTATGGCTGCACTGAACAAATGATACTTAGGCCCATTCTCCAAAGTTACATCCATTGCAGAGACCCTGCAATCACATAATCAACATTCAGGTGCTTGTTAGTCAGTCTGCATTTATGACTAATAGAGCACTTCAGTTCATCCTACCTGCCAATCTCCCTTCCTTTTGGCTGTTCTGGCAGTAGTGGGACTGAAGTAGAGGCGCGGGCCTTTAGTGGTATGAGCTGACAGCTGCCAACCCTGGGCTTCCACTTCAGCCCTGGCACTGCCGGCACTGCCACCATCACTGAGGAATATTTTCTCTCAATCCCCATGGGATTAAACCATGGCTAGCCATCGTACAAAGCCCCTGTGGTACCCACATGCTTTCACCATCTTCCTCCCTCTGCTGACAAGGCACGATCAATCTGCCCCTAGCCTGGGCACACTAGGCTCTCTTCCCAACGCAGCGTATGCCATTCTCCAAATCACATGGGCCTCGAGGTGCTTTGGAAGGGCTTGACATCGTGCTTTATGACTGCATTGGTTAGTAGTGGAAGTTCTCGTCCCAATTGCTATTGTTAACTAAGGACTACCTGTACTCCAAAAATGCTAGCAGGAAAATGGCAGTTTACCTTTTGAACTGTATTATGATGCTACTTGTGACAATATTAAATGAGAGCTAGGTGCCCTCCCCTCATCTGCTTTTGGTAGCTGGTATAAGAGTAAAATATAATGGTATAACGTTTGGTAGATGTGTTACTATTTTAATTTTCATACCTATAATTCTTTATTTTGAATTAATATAAAATATTAAATTGCACTATCTTCTATTATCAATATATTAAAATTTTTGACACATTTGACTGGTTAATTGATCTCTAACATTTTGGATTCATTTTATAAAATGTATGATTTTTTTTTTTTTAATAACACACTATACTCTGTATCATTTTGCAAGTGAATTACAATCTAGGAAGTGGGATAGTTGTGGGGTAGATACATGCTTACACAATGGACACATCTGTGCAGATTGTAAAACAAGGTGACAATCGTTTTATTAATACCAGTACTTCAAATTCCTTCCAGAGGTATAAGGAAAACCACTAAAACTCTCATGTTTGAACAGGCTGAAGTTTAAGATATATCTATAGAAACAGGTTAATACATGTAATAGTTTGTAATAATTATGTGTGACTTTTACCAGAGCATTGCTAACCAGGCGACACTTCCTCTGTTGAAAAATTGGTTATGGCTGACATGCTAGTAGCTAATGGACTCCAGATGCTTAGTAGAAGAAAATAGTAATAGGACCAGGAAAATCCAAATCTCCACGAAAAGAAATTTCTTTTCTTATTATATTTTAATGCAGTATGTTTGAATTTTATATTTGTTCATAATACAATACAGTAAGTTTGAGGGACTAGAATGAGTTGATGGTGAAAACATTTCTATAAGTGTGTTATTCAGTATTGTTCTAGTGACAAAATGTGCTGTGTTTTTCTTTCAGGGCTCAACAGTAGCAAGAGAAGCTAGTGACAAAGAAAAGGTGTGGCAAAGTTATATTTATATACTTAGTCATCTGCCTTCAACTTGTAAAAAAGGGCAAATTTATGTTAGTTGTGGAGTATTATTCTTGGCAACTTTCTTAGATGCAATTCTACACCTTAACCTTAATCAGTATAAGACTGATCTCAATTTAAAAGCAAACCCATGTGAGGCTTTTTCTTGGTGGCAGACTGCATCCAGTATGATTTTACTTTAATCAAATCTTATGTATTTCATGAGACTATAACTTTAATTTTTTTTTCTAAGCTGTACTAGTAACCTCCTGAAAAATGAAGTATAAATAAATTATTCCAACTTTTGTCAATGAAAGCAGTCATGATAATGTTGAGAATGGGAAAAATTATTTAAAACTGTTTATAGATCTGAAACGCGTCAGTTGTTTAGGCAAAAGTACTAGAATTCAGAAGCTGTAGATTTAAAAAAACACATTTCAATTTAATATGGGGAGGTCCCGTTTTTACAGTAATGCTTGTCAAGAGTCTAAATCTTCTGAATTCTTCATTTATATTGACCTAGAATAGCCTTTTTCCAATCTGATTGCTTCCAGATCACAATTTTTTGAATTCTCATCTAATGTAATTAGATGAGAATTCAAAATTGGATTGTGGTTCCAACACTATACCACATTGGAGAAGGCTGAGTTGAGTATTTATTTTCTTTATTTCTTTTATTTTTATTTATTTTATTGAATTTGTATACCGCCCTACTCCCAAAGGACTCAGGGCAGTGTATTGTGGAAGAATCAGTTAAGCTAAATCCAAAAGTGATCACCTGCTTGTTAAAATAGAAACCCCAAATCAGTTTCCTATCATGAGGCTGTCCAGACTGTTGTGCAAATGATTGTGGGAAATCATTACCAACTGAGTTACTTCTGAACATAATGGCGGTTTTCTTTTCATTGTGACAGTTTGACAGTGATAATATTAACTTTATCAAAACATATATTTGGACATAACATAACTTCTTGGTTTAGAGAAGAGTGATAGGCTTCCACAATCATCAGCTTCTGACAGCCAATGCTTTGATTTTGCTTAGGTAATTTCTACAGTGGTGTATATAGATTATGCATGAGTAATCTGGAGCATTTTGTGGTTCTCTTTCTCTCCTAGGAGTTCTATAGTGTGACATAGATGATTGTAGTTACAGTATACAGTTATTTATGGTTGTTGATTGAATTTCTTGCTAGTGAGGGACTTGTGCTCTAATATATACAACTGTGTCTTGGGTCCTTTATCTTTTCTGTTGTACCAAATATTAGCTCTTACTTCAGAGGTCTTCAAAGTTGGCAGTTTTAAGACTTGTGGATTCCAACTCCCAGAATTCTCCAGCCAGCTATGCTGGCAGGAGAATTCTGGGAGTTGAAGTCCACAAGTCTTAAAGCTGCCAAGTTTGAAGACCTCTGCCTTACTTAGAGGATATATTTCCACAACTTTTTCCCTGTACTTTGCTTCTTGTATTGCATGAAATGTACACTAGTATATATTAAAATATGTTTAATGCAATCATAGAATTAGAACAAGCAGTTAGGCCATCAAGTGCAGGTCTTTTCTTAGGGTAAAAATTCAGATTAAAGTTTTGATGACAATAGCTTTTTGCTAGTCACAGATTCTTCATAATCAGTAGCTTGGTCAGGTTGGATTTAGCATTATGACCATCTTTTGATAAGTTGTCATAAGTAATTCAAAAACAAAAATTTTTATGGTCATTTATCATTCACAATATTCCTCTGATGTTTTTATTCATAATTACATCACCCTTATTTTTAATTTTCTTTGCCTACAGTGCAGTTTTTCCCCACAAAACTATGTACAAGAAAATAATACAATTATTTTATGAATAATTATAAAATAAATAATATTGTCCTGCTTAGGAGTCATTATTTTATGATCCCTAAGCAAGGCATAAAATCAGTTTAACAACTCCTCACTTTCAATCTTTCATTAATCTTTGTTGCATCTTCTTATCATGGTAAATTGGGGACAACTTAAGCTTCAGATCTGAACTTCTGGGATAGCACACATTTTAGCAGAGCATCTGAACAGGATTGCCTGGTTTGTTACTTGCAGAATATGTTATCAATGATATATTTGGAACATTTTTTTGCTAGTTCCTGCCATGCAAAACAGGATTTGATGTTTAAACTGTCAGCTATGTTTTAATTAATGAATAGAGAAATGTATCAAACATTGATTTTATAGATCAGAATGTTTTGTAGCTTAGTAATGTAAGCAAATAAAAACACACAGGGGGTGTTAATGAAAGAAGAAAATAATATGCTAATGTATTTGTTTTTATCTTATGTTTGAAAAAGGTACACTATATTCTGGTGCTGTAGCTCTATAATGCCCCCTGGTGGCTGTTATTTTGCATTTTAATGTCTGTGCATGATTAGTTATGCTCTGTTCAGACAATTGACATTTCATTGTTCTGTTCCTTCATTGTTTTGAAATGACTTTTGTTTATTTGTCTGTCTTAGGCCAAAGAACTGCCAACATTTAAAGACAATGACTTCATTAATGATGGTCAAAAAATTTACATTAATGAAGCCAACAAAAAGATGTTCCTTGAAAAGCTTAAAAAGGATGTTGAGGTAAGAATTCTAGACAAAGGCACTATCCTTGCCAGAAACACTTATACAGTTGTACCACCTAACTGATATGGCTGTTAACTGAAATATTTCAATATGTTCCTGTAAAGATATATTCAATATATGTGTATTCCTTGAAAAATTGATTTGGACTTGCTTTGTGGACAGCATCTCTCTCTGGTGTTCATTAAAAGCAGCCACAATATTGTGGGTTAATGAAAACAAGAAAAAGGCAGCCTGCTTTCATGAATATTAAAACTATGCAACGAATCAGGAAAGACAGAATTGATACCAAAAAGTTGGCACATCGCTCATGACCGTGAGTGATAGGAATGAAGCTGAAGGACCTTTGCTGTCTGCACTGTCTAGGATTCATCATATTGATTTAAAACAAGCTGGTAATAAACAGTAAAGCCCTGCCTTTGGTCAAAAGCTTCAGATCTCAACCAAGATTGATCATTTTGGTTTAAATCCTGCTCTGTTCCCTGAAATATAAAATGATTCCTCTCTTATGAAAAGATGCAAAGTTCTAAGATGTTATCACTATGAAATAATAATTCTGCCTCTTCTATTCTTAAATACCTGAATATTCCTGGCATTTTACTTTGGATTGTTAATCTGCACTATGAATATTTGATGATGTGCTTGTGAAATATGGATCAAATTGTCTTTCCATTGTTTAAATCTAGTGGGTTCTTAAATGATCAGCCATATAATTAATCTTTTGGTGATTAGTGCAGCATTCAAGCATACAAAAGCTGTGGTGGCGCAGTGGTTAGAATGCAGTACTGCAGGCTAACTCACTATTCACTTCAGGAGTTCGATTCTGAGCAGCTCAAGGTTGATTCAGTCTTCCATCCTTCCGAGGTCGGTAAAATGAGGACCCAGATTGTTGGAGGCAATGTGCTAACTCTGTAAACCACTTAGACAGGGCTGTAAAGCACTGTGAAGCTGTATATATGTCTAAGTGCTGTTGCTATTCCTTAAAATCCCTATAGAAATATTATATTTGTGTGTAAGCAATTACTGTAAGTTTAGATTCTCAAGTTGATAAAGGTTAGAAATGCATCATATAATTTATTTTATATTCACCATATTTTTTTAAAAAAAATGTTTTCCGAGAATTAGATAGATCCTGCAAAAGATTGTGCTTTCCCATCAATTACATTTCAGTTTAAATGCATTTTATTTTTCACACTGACTATATATTTTATTTTTTAGAGATTTTCCTCAGTCTGGTATGGTCCTGATGTGTTAGACTTCAGTTCCTATAATGCCTTGTCAATTTGTGATGAAAACTGGGAATTATGGGAAGTCTGAGTTGAGCAATAAATCTCAAAATCATAGTGTTGTTTCTTTTTATGGGAGGAGATGCATTTTCTGGAGCTGTCTGATTATTCATTTAGTTTTCTGTTTGCATTCTGATGTGCTCTAACTAATCAATATGCTTTCATTTCCTTAATATATAGATAGCTTGTATATCAACATTTCTCTTAGAAAGCTGGGGAGGAAGTAAATATGATACTGTTCCAGTCTTTCTTTCAGGGCCCAAGTAAGCCTGATATTTTTTCCTGTGACCTTCTGTGGCTGGTACTTTAAACAGGTAGCTGATATGTAAGGGAAGGAATCAAAGTCGGATTAGGGCTGCAGCAAAGAATTGTGTCTGTCACATATCCAATTTATTTCACTTGCACCTGCTACCAAAATGAATTGAAATATGGGGCCTTGGTATACTGGCAGTTCTTCAGATACGACAGGTCATTAATGAATGTTCAGTTACAACACACATCCCCAAATTACATAATCTCTATTTCAAAGTTACAAAGGTTGCAATGCTCCTGCACCATTCATTCACCATTAAAACTGACCACAGGGATGCTGCAGTGCCCTCTGCCTCTGTCCCCCATCCCACCCTGCAAAAATGCCACAGTGCTTGGGCCTGTTCCTCACATGTCCATCACCCATCACACTTATTTTTTGGATCTCTCCGGACCTCATGTTGGGGAAAGAGGGCTGGCCACATGTCCCTGGGCTGCACAGAGGTGACCCAAAGACAGCTGCCATTTTGTCCTACCCACTTGTGGGCAGCGACAAAATGGTATCCCTCAGACAAACTGCTTCATTTTGTTGCATTTTCTTAATGAGATCTATACAGAAGCTTCTGAATGCTACAGAAAGCTTCTGCAGCACTGTGCAGATCTCATTAAGAGAACAAAATGAAGCAGTTTATTTCCAGACTGCATGGCAATGATCCAAACATGGTTGCCATTTTGTATCTAGGACAAAATGGTGACCACTTCCAGAACTGTACCACATGGTCAGACAAAGAAGCAATCCATTCCAATATTCTGGAAGGCCTCAGAGCTCTTCAAAGAATAAGTGAGGAGGAGGAGGATGTTTGTCCTGATCAGGTGGGAATTAGACCTAAGGCCCACCTGACCTGAAGGAAGTGTGAAAAGGCCTGTGGAGACCCAAGGGTTGGGAGTAGAGCACAGGGCAGGGGGTGAAGGAGGCCTTGAGAGGGCCAGGGCATGTGGACCTATGTCTGTACTAGGCTTCCAAGGGCCTCTTGCACCCCTGAGGCACCCGATTCTTTACTTAATGGCCCAGGCATTCGTTTAATGGTTCATTGGGGAAAACAAAGATGGGGGGGTGGTCATTAGATGAGATATTTCACCTAACAATCATTGAGACATGCGACCGTAATGGGCAGATCCATTATGGACATAATCTTGAGGACTACCTGTGGTGGAGACTTAAACATTGCCAAATATGGATTGTGGGAACAGAAATCTTACAGGTTTGGGCAGACATCATATTCAACTGCTTTAACTTTACCTGTACATTCTTGAAATACTTTTTGCATTTTTCATTAAACCCCACTTTTTTATTTTCACTTGAACAACTCTATTCTAGTACAAACTAACATTTAATGTAGTAAAGGTATCATTTTCTGATTGATAATGGATTCCTTTTTTTCCTGTTATTGCTGTGTAGTTCCTTGCTCAATTAAAACTCATGGATTACAGCTTGCTAGTTGGAATTCATGATGTTGAACGAGCCGAGCAAGAGGAAGTAGAATGTGAAGAGAATGAGGAAGAGGAAGGAGAAAGTGATGGGACTCACCCAGTTGGAACACCTCCAGATAGCCCAGGAAATACACTGAACAGTTTGCAGCCTTTAGCCCCAGGAGAATTTGATCCAACCATTGATGTTTATGGTATAAAATGCCATGAAAGTAAGTGGCTTTGCTATAAAGTCTTAGACATGAAGGGCATTAGGGTTCCTGTGGAAATATGCTTTATAGAGTTTCTCCTTAGCTCTAGTAGTTAAACACTAAGTTAAGTAAGTTGAAACTAAGTTAACAGTATACAAAATTATAGAAAGTCTGTGGCACAGAGTACAGCAATTTAGCTTTGTATTTATATATTTCAATTACATATCACACAGTGTGTCTCCAAGTGTTTAGCATTTCAAATACTGAAACCATTATATATGCATTAACTTAGGAACCAGTTTGGAGTAGTAGATAAGGCACCAGATTAGAAACAAGCAGATTGTGAGTTTTAGTCCTACTTTAGGCATATAGCCAGGGTAACGCAGTGCCAACTAGTCTTTCTCAGCCCTAGGGCAAGTCATTTCCAAAATCTTGCCAAGAAAACATCAGGGGATTGTTTCTTGGAGAAGAACATTGGCTCAAATCAACACATAAATTCATATTTCTCTTTATGTCAGCTCTGTAAGATACAATATATATGTGATACTAGTAATTCATTCCAATTACATTATTCAAAATGCATGCTAGATCTACAAAATTGGAGGCAGGGAGGATTATTGAAGTCATTTAGAATAATGTCCATCCAATGTATGGATCCACTATTGCAGCATCTGTAAAGATGGCCATCCAGCTTCCGTTTAAGAATCTCCAGCCAAGAAGAGTTCCCTACATCCTGAATAGTCTTCTCCATATTGAACATCTTTTCGCGTTAGGAAATTTCTCCAGATGTCCAGCTAACATTCAAATCCACTGTTTCTTTTCCTGTCTTCTGGAACAGCTCTAAACAATTCTTCCATCTTGTACATGACAGCCCTTCAGATAGATGAAGACAGCTGTCCTATATCCTTGCAGTCTTTTCTTCAGACTAAACATACCTAACCCCTCCAAATGTTTCTCAGTTTTTTCCTTCTGGTACCTTATCATCTTGGTATACTTTTCAGTCAGGACTATCTTCTCTTATTTTAAACTTTTAGGAACTCATATCTTAGCTGTCTTCTATCAAACCAATGCAATCTAAACATTTATTGGTGGAATGTGCACAGATTTTCTTGCAATTTAAGGTTAAGGTTAAGGTTATCTTATATGCCACCTAGAGTCACATATGTGAGATGTGTGGCTATATAAATCAAATAAATAGAATACAATAAAAAGTGCTGAATTCTACCTGCCTTTTATAGCCAAGAACAGCTGATTTTAAGAGGTTTAATAAAATGTATTATATTTGAACTCCTCTCCCAACCCAGTAACACATCATCACAATACTCTCTATTGTCAGACTTGAGGAACTTTTGTTCAGACTGATTATGTGGGTTCAAATTCAAAGTGTGAATTTGTTGAAGCAATTATCCCAATTTATATTTGTTTATTTAACAATCTCCCTAGGTACAGTTTAATTTTATTTCCCCATCTCTTCCCCACTCCCTTCCCCACAGATGCAGCTAGAAAAGAGGTATACTTCATGGCTATTATTGACATTCTTACTCATTACGACGCCAAAAAGAAAGCTGCCCATGCTGCAAAAACTGTGAAACATGGGGTGAGTAGGCCTCCATTCTGACAGTGTCCTGTCAAGGATTTTCAGGGGTTGGACCATTAAAGGGCTTTCAATAAAGATGCTTACATTCCCCTGTCTCTCTATATCTGAAGGCCTGTCTACAATGAGGAGAGATCAGATGTGAGAGATATTATCACTTTGTCTCACAAAGCAGTCATGCAAATACGGCTCAGTTAATTTTGAAAATGTGTTATTGAGTGAGAATGAACCATTTTCAAATAACATTTTCTTCTGAAGGGATTTTCTCTTTTACTTATGAGACTCCTATAACTAGGCTATTATGAACCCTAAATAATTTCTGGAAATAGTTTGAAGATCTGTAAAGTAGAATCTTCCTTGCAGAATAGAGAATGCAGTTTTCATTGGTTCAAGAATCACCCCAACTTTTGAAAACATGTTGAAGATTTCTCTCAAAACTTTTCTCAAAGGGTGGGCTATGATCCATATGGAGAGTGTAGAGGTTTGGGTTTTATTAAAAGTTAAATTAAGTAATTTAAGTCCCCACAAAATTTATTGATACTATTTTCATCGTGCCTTCTTCAGGGCACCAGAATATACTTTTTGTAATCCAGTACCAAATCAAACTTGGTATATAGTAAATGGGTATGACTTCTTATATGACAGTCAAAACCTTATTCACATAAAAATGCAATTACAATAGAATAAGATCAAAGATTGGAATAGATAGATCTTGAATGAATGTTTGCTTCCTTCAATTTCTCTGGTATTTTATCTAATAAGAGTTTCTGAGGAGGTTCTACCTCAGCGTCCTCCCTTCATCTTTCCTCTCTTCTCCCATCCCTTCCCTTCCTTCCTCCCCTCCCAACCTTCCTTTCCTCTCCCCTGGATAAACACTCTTCCTAACAAATCAACTATTTCTATTCCTTATTATTTTTATTTTCAATGAATGTCTTAAAGTTAATGGCATTCAAAGCATTCTTTGAAATAAAGAGTATGTTTGAGATGCATGCTAGTTTTTCATTAAAAAAAATAGACTCTGAAAAATAAAATTGGGTAGATTGTGCAGCCTTCGGGCACAAAGGAAAGTATATTTAGACAATCTTCTCCTATCCTAACCCGGGAATTGGAATAGCTGAGCATAAATGAACAACACCAGATTGGGAAATACAGATGTAAGATGCCCTAAACTTTTAAATTTAATTTGTGTCTCATCATCATCATCTTCTGGTTTTACAGGCTGGTGCAGAGATTTCAACAGTTAATCCTGAACAGTATTCAAAACGGTTCTTGGACTTTATTGCCAACATCTTAACGTAACCTAATGCTCTTTTGGACAGTATGAGGTCTGGAAGAAGCAGCAAATTGTTACAAGTGTGTAAGGGGTCTTTATGAAAGCTTCTTTTAAAAAGAACTCATTCTATCTTGCAGAAGGCAGCCCCCACCCCACCCCACCCATTTACATCTGCTGGCAAAGATGACTTACTGGGGTGAAATATTTGCTTTTACAGCTGCCTGATTATGCCCAGCATAGTTTTAGCTATTTCTGACATGTATGTGTGTGTGAGATTGTATGTGTGTATGAGTGTGCAAAAATGGATATAAATTAACTAATAATAACTAAAATAGATCAGCTCCTATTCAATGTGCATTGCAACAACACCTCTCTGTGGATATTAGCTGAAATAGATGAATGGAAAAAAGATATTGTGGAAAGGGAAGAAAAATCTATGTGCATGTTGGGACCTACAATATTGGAATCAAAGCTGTAAACTGTGGATCAGTTTAAAATTTGAACTGAAAGATGCAAGATAATATTGGTGGTAATTATGACTCTGATCTTATTGTGAATGTTACACTTAACAACCCTGCATGTTTGCACTCCTTAAGAATAATCCCCATTTGCTGGAAGCTTTTCCTCTTGGCAGTTTTTTAAAACCTATATTACTAAGTAAGCCCATTGCAACAGGAAAGAGTCTTCCAGCAACGCAGAAGTTTGGCTCTTGTTTTATTAAATTCTGATGCCATAATCATTCTGTGTATTTGCCAAGGGCAAAACTCATTTTGAGGATCAGGGTGGGAAAAATATAGACTGTTTAATTGTCTTGTAATATGGAGATTTTGCATTGTATGTTTATCATATAGAAACTGAGTATAGTATAAAGAAAATCAAATACGCTTTTTAGAAAAATCAATTGTTAGGGGCAAAAATGGCATTTTTCCCACATGAACAAAAATGTAGAAAGGTTTGCTCATCTGTGAGAGATCAAAGGAAGACATTAAATGCTTACATGTGCTGTTTTTAAAATATTTTATTAAAATATTCTTTTCTAAGCCCTATATTTTATTGTTTACATTGAAAGGAAAACAGGGATGCTCTTGAGTTTGTTAGAGAATCTGAAGTTTACATGTAAAGTTACTTTGCAGTACAGATAAAGTAATTTCTTCGATTGTAACATGCAGTAATGTATCAGAGCATATATTTTATTCACCCTTGTGATAGAATCTTTTTTTACAACAGTGACAGACTGTTTTGAAGTATTTTAAATGCTATTTTAATTATATTAATTTAGCTTTGTGTCTTTCTAAATTATATTGTTTAAATGATTGCCTAAAATTCTGCTGTTCCCTACAATCTGCTGGTTTTTATTTTTGGAGGTTTTGAAAAGGACAGAATTAGAGATGCTTAATTATATTCTGTATGTATGACCTGTGCAAAAACAATGTGCCTTTTAAAATTCTTTGTTTAAATAGACATTCATAGGCAATTTTTAAGAAGAAATAACACCCTGCAATTTATAATTTTATTCCTGGAGTGCCAGATTGCCTTCTCTATTAATATAATGACAGTACAGCTACAATTTCAGTACATGTAATGTTAACTAGAAAATTCTAGTAAAATAACAACTGGTCTTGCAATCCTTTGTGGTCAGGAGCAATATCATCTCTGTTAATAACTGGGTTATTTTTTTAAAAGGTCTTATTACCTTTTTAAAATATTTCTCAGTAGGTTTTCTTTCCCCCCCATAATAACGCTTCAAAAATTGATAGGTTTTTTTAAAAATAACTAATCCTATTCTTCCTCCTGACGCCTCGTATTTGGTCTAGAAAAGAGTTGAGGACATTTTAAAGCTAGATGTGTGTTTGTGTGTCGATGCAAAAGCAAATTACACAGGCCTTCCAAACCATCCAATGGAAATTTATTAAATAAGGAGCTAATTAGAATTGGGGGGAACCTAGTATTAATGTACATAATATATATGCTAAAAGTGTTGGATTATCTTGCTAGAATCTGTAAAGATACCTGGAAGAGATTCTTGGCTGATCCTCTGGAGATCACTGGGATCTGCCAGTGTAGATAACATTCAACTGCTCCAGGATTCATGGTATATTTGGGCATAAAGCTTTTTTTTTTTTTCTTCTTTAAAATACCAACGAAAATCCTGCTGTCTCATCTCACTGCTCGGGTTACTTCCCAAAAAGCCATATAAACTATCAGTAACTGCATTTGCTTCACACCAGCTATGTTGTTCTTTTCCTTTGATATAAATGTCTACAATTGATTGATTTTTGTGCATAATGCTGCTGCTTTCAATATTTTAATATATGTCAGCTGTGGCACATCTGAATAATATATGCATTTCCTTAACAATTCTAGTTTTATTTGGTGTTTCAAAATATAAAGTGCTGTTTTAGGTTTCAATAATCCATTCATGCACATGATACTCAAAATCGCATCCTTCAGTTTTAGATAACATGGCAAAAATTTTGAGTTAGGGTAAAATGAACAGTGGTTAATAATTGATTTGAAGGGATAGAGTGTACACATGTATTATTCCTAAATATCACATCTATTTTAGAAACTCCTTTGAACATATTGCTTGGGCTCCAATTTGTTTTTATAACATTCATGCCTTTAAAGGTTTTATTCTTTATAAATGAACTCCAAATTTCCACAGGGAAGATATTGTTGCTGTTTTATAGACCAGCTATGTCCCAATTGATACATGGCCACTAAATGAAGCGGTATCTCTCTTATTAGCTGAATTTCTACTGGTTCAATTGGATATGTAATGTAATTGGGTGAACAGTCACCATAAATGCTACTACCATGAGTGACTTTTCAGGATTATTAATAAATTTAACTAATTTTTATTGCATTACAGATTGTATTTTCTCATTTATATTATTCTATATTATCCTAGGCTTTTCAAATAAGGCTCCCTGACATTATGAGCTTTATGCTGCTTTGTGCTTCAGTGTAGACTTAAATGATAGATGTAGTTCTCTAGAATGACAAATGTTCCTACTACTAGTTCCTTTTCATATTCCCTCTTAAATTAATATACAAAAATAAGATCTGCACATTTTCTTAAGGTCAATGTGCAAAAAATGGAGCCAAAAATATTGGATCCTTTTATTTAATTGCATTTTTTTATCCAATTTTGCAGTTTCAAGGGCAGTCTGCAAGGTTTAAGGTATCCATTTCATCCTTTAAAAATTCTGAATGCCCAACTGGATCTCAATTCACAGTCTAGCTCCTAATATGCCGCATAAAGTGTGATGCAGCTCTTGGAGAATATGGTTCTCCAAGAACCATAGTTCATATTTCCAAATATTACCTTCATTTTGTTTCTTATCTCTCTCCATGACAAACACGGCATGTCTTTCAGTTTTCCCTCTTTGATTATTTTTCTCCTATATTTTTAAAAAGGCAGGATAGGTTTTGTGAAAGCATCATTCCCCTAAAAAAAGAATGTTCGTTCTGTTTCATTTGTTATACAGTCAGCGCTTCTCCAGGCCAATTTGTACCTGACTGTTTAATTATTATACTTATCCCCAGTTCTGTAGTCGAGTGTCTCCTTTTATCAATAAGATAAAACAATGTCCTCCATAACTAGCAAAACTATATTAAAGGTTTAAATATGTATATAACCTATAAATATGGTTATTGTTCTTTTTTAAATGCATGGCATTCTTAATAGTTCCTATATGCTGATAGCCACAGGTCATATTGTTTCTTGGGAGCTTATATTTTAGCTTTTGCCACAATCTCTCTTTTTTAAACATTTGGGTATATTTATCTATTATATTGCTTTGTCATTATATAACCAGGGCACTTAACCCTTCTTGTTCTAATTTCTTCCACGTTTCAGTGTGTTTTTCACTCAGAATACCATCTATAATGGAATTCTTATCTTCTGCCCTATTGTTGTTACAAATAACAGCCTTTTTTCCTTTTGCGCTGCTCAGTTTGGTTAACCTATTCCAGGAATCCTATTGTTCTTGATTGAGCTCTATTTTCCTAATGATTTCTTGCAGATGTTCAGATATGATTGAACCAATTAATGGTTTAACACAATGGGTCGTCCGTCAGGTGAATTCCACAATGGTTAATCCTTTGTTTTTCTAATTGAATACTGTTTCATTTAATTTTCCAGCCAGTTTTTGTTTAATGAAGTCTCCATCCTCAAAACATCATATGGAATGTCAGAGGACCTAGTTTGAAAAAGTTTCAGATTAGATCCTCTTGAATACCTCGTGGCTGCAAATTGCAATAGCACTGCTTTGGAGATACTATTAACTAGACACTTCCAAAATAACTCAATGTGTTAGTGCCTATTACTATTGATAGTTTTTCTATTCTTACCTGTATTCTTCTGTCCCAGTTTCTTTGTTTTAAATTTCATCAGTCATAATTGCAGGTCATCATTTAATACTTCAATTATTTTTGCTAAAATTCCCAGTGTTTATTTCTTTTTGAATAAGTCTTGATGTTCTTTAAACAAAATTATTCTGTAGATAGAATGGACAATATGTCCTATGTAATTTGGAAATCCTGAGCAAAAGTACTTTGGAGAATGAAAATAGCATCATTCCGTATCTGCCATTTGATCCCAGGAAAATGCATGGCTGTTTTAAAGAGCTGCACACAGAGAGTATGTTTGTGCTACAGCATGGTTACAATAATTTCTTTGGATCTAAGCAGACTCCTGGTAGATAGCTTTAATATTCCCTTTGTCTGATTGCAAAAAAAACATGGTTTATGCGTTATGCTAAGACAAAATGTAATTGTTTGACTTTATGGACCCACTTTAATGTTTGTAAAGCATATTTTATGGCTTAATATTTGGGTGGATTCAACCACTAAATTACCCCATCCCATACTGGCCACTGTAGTTTAAGCACTAATCTTGGAACTGACACTGGCAATATCCATCCAAATTTAAATGCAACCTTCAATTATGTTAGAGATGTCTAATGAGTCAATAAATTGCAGTCTACTTTACTATTCTGAATACAATATGGAAAAATATGTGTGTGTTTAAATTCAAGCTTCTGCATTCTGATTTACTGAGAACCATGTCTATCCGTGATAGAGCAACCAGTTCCATTTTTAGTGTTGTCTGCTATTTATTTCCCTTTCTCTTATGGGCTGATTTATTGTGAATTAGGTTGGTTTCTTTCATATGTTACTATTTACAAATTGTCACATGGTGACTTTTTACAAAGATGAGCTTTTGGTCATAGTTTGTTCAATTAAAGAGAATAATTTTCGCTGTAGTAACATACCTTATATAGAAATCTAAGCTAGCAGATGTTAATGTACTATTACTATCAAACAGCTCATTGCAAATCTCACCACTCTTTAAAATTTAGATTCAAGTTACAAAGGTTACTGGATTTGAAGTTCATAATTTCTTGGGACTCTTAAGACAGTTCTTTTAAAACATTTTGTTAATTAATATTCAACCATGGCGGGAATCCATATATTGATATGTGTATTATTAATTACATAATTGACAACATTTTTAGTTCATTAGATGGGTCATTTACAGGAGGAGATATCATTCTGACTTGATTCCATGTATTTTTAAGTTTAACAAACAATTCTGAAAAGAAATCTGAAATTTAAAACTTGAGTGATAGGTTCTACAGTAGATCTAATTGAATGGTAGACCCTAGGATACCTTCTTTTAGCAACCGTGAAAATATGTGAGCCAGGTTTATTATTACTTTTAACATTTATTCAATGTAGCACAATTATTAGAAGACAGGAATGAGATATATTTGGATAATAGAATATGCTAGGAATACCACTGTACAGGCATACCTAGATATTTCTTATGATCCCAGTATGCCTGTCTCTAGATGTCCATTTAGTCTCCTTCTAGAATCCAGATTGGTTCTAAATTGTACCACCGTTTGATCCTCCTGGTGATGTTAATAGTACTGTAATGTGTGTGTACATCTCTGTATTTTTCTGTATTAAGTTGATAACTGGCTTCAATTTTTTATTCCTTCTCTCATACATGGAAAACTCCTGATCTCCAATATCATATGAATGTTATATTTCTTACAATACATAGTGGCTTCTAAGTTTAATGAGACTGCAAGAATATTTCTGGGCGACCATGTTACATTAAAGAGTGACAATTCCATTACGGCCAATTACCATGTGTGTTTTAATCAAATAAGTTCGCACCCTTTTCTATCTGTAATTGTCTTTGCCATTCATTATCTGTTAAATTGTTTGGAGAGGTAAGGAAGTTTCACATTGTATCACCTATCTCTAAAAAATACACTCTAGATATGAGTAAGGCTTTATAAAATAAAGCACTTTTGATTTGCTAGGAAACTCTGTCTCCTTGTATTTGTATCCTTTGGACATTTATGTAGCAAATCCATAATAGCTCAAATTCTCATTGATTTACAGTTGATGGAATATCTTCCCTAAGCTTTGATATTAAATGTATTTTATGGTACACCATAATATTTATGCTAACTTGAAACTGAGGACTATTCGAAGTTCATGATGGCAAATTGAGAGAAGATCTTTAAGGCCCTCCACTTTGTTGGCGAATGGAACTTGAAGGTAACTTACTATGAAGAAGGGGAATTAGTTTTCTGTAGAAATGGAATTATGTGTCATTATGAAAATGTGCATATAAAGGTTTAGCTGCACAATGCAATTCTGTTAAAATAGCTTGGTTGATCCAAATGAGCTTATAAAGCATAATAAATATGTACAGCTACATTGAAAAAGTTTGTTTAAAAAAATACTAGGAAAATATTCATTAAAATCCCCCAAGTTGAAACATACACACCAGAAAGGGGTATTGATAAGATATCTAAAGCAGTCTCCATTCTAAATACATATGAAATCAAAGTCTGCCCCAAAGCAGAAGATGAAATTCTGATCAAGGCTCTAAACAGTAAGTCTGTATATAAAACCCACATGTAACTTATTCCATTTTTCTTTTGAATCAGAGTCATTTATGAAATGCCATACATTTACATAAAATGTTAGTCCCACTTGGATGCTTGGTTTTTTGCTCCTATTTTTATTCATTTTTCCTTGTCTCATATTTCCTCTTTCATTTAAAGCTTACTTCACAGATCAAGAAAAATGGGGATGGAACAGAATAATTCCAGTAGTATTGGGGTTTTTTCTGCAATGACTAATCAATAAGTTGTCCCTATATTTGTAGTCTTTGCATTTTCCTAATAATTGCTGCTGACTCCATAGGAGAAACTGTTGTGCTTTTCCTATATTCCCCATGGATATCATCAAAACGAGAAGTGATAGAAGTTAACATGTTCTTCATTTGAGCCAGGTGACATGGGTAACTCCAGGAAACACTTGCCAATAATTCTGCTATATAGTCATCTAAAAAAAAAAAAAAAAAAAAACTGGTGTATTACATTCGAAATATAGATCCCCTCTTGTGTGTGTGGTTTTCTGTAATAGACCTGCAGTTCAGAGCACTGAGACTTTGTCACTCTGACTATGACAGTGGTATCAGCCACATGTTTCTATCTCTGACTTTTCAAATTAGGCCACGTGTTATGAAGAGAATGAATTTGCCACTTAAAAGTCAGAAATTCATTATAATTACCACATACCTCTTAATTTAATTATGTTTAAGCCACATGTTTAAAAAATGAAGTTCCTCTGCATTCATGATTTTCTTTGATTTTAAAACACCAATTTCTCCATTTGGTTAAGAAAAATATATTACCTGAGAAATATTCAAGAAAGATCAATAATATCTTAAAAGAAAATACTATTTCCTACAATGCATACAGTACTAGATAAATCTGGTATTTAGCAGTAGCGTACATGGCTTTCAAAACGGGTAAAATAGTTCTAAATGGGAATCTAAGGATTGGATGGAAATTTGAGGGTTGGTAGCAATATAACTCTGGACGCCAGTGTTAGCTACCTGCAACAGAACAGCTATCAAGAATGAGGCCCAACAGATGTTTATTAACTATATAACATTCATGCTTTTGGCCATGGTGACTGATGGTGCTGGAAGATTCAGCCGTTCTTGTGCTACAATTTCCTGTTTTTTCTCTAGAAAACAACTGCAAACTGGAAAACTCCATAGACTCTTTTTTTGTTTGTTTGTTTGTTCTTTTATTTAGAAAGAGGTTTTGGCAGACTAGTCCAAGGCAAAGAGAAATCTAAAAGTTAGCTTGGTTTCTTTATAGATGCCAAGAAAGTTTCAGTATGTGTTTAGTTATTGAATTTCTATAATATCCAAATCCAAGCTCTGTTATTTCTTTTTATGCATTTATCGGGAAATTATTTCCAAGGTGTTCATGCTTAAATCAACCAATAACAAAATAAACTAGACTAAAAGCAAACATTCATACATGAAGTAAAGTAAAATGGCCATTAAAAGCAGGCTTAAAATAGTATAATCCTAAATCTTTAAATCCTAGAGGAATAAAATATTTAAAATCTCTTCTTGGGGAAATACATGTACTGAAGCTGATAAAATGCAGAGTTGATTTGGTAACACATTTGTTTCTGCCACACAAGTGAGATGCTCCAGCAGACTGATATGACATAAAACAGATCCTGTCAGAGGATCACAACAAATTGCCCACAGATTGCTGTGCTTTTCAGCTTATGAATTGCTAAAAGACAAGTCTTCATTCTAGGAGGCAGTACTTTCTCATAAATCACAGGATATGGGAGAAAAATACTGTCCTTTAAATAGAATTTATCATAATGCAGAATCTAATTGCCCCATTGAGTAGATCAAGGCTACTTAGAGGTCCAATGCTCATTGGAAGAACTGACAGCTCCTGATAGCTCAAGACTCAAGGGTCTCATCTGACCATATCTTTGACAAATATTTTGAAGTAGTTGATTTAGCAATCACCAACTGTAGCTGATCAAATTGATAAGGAAAGTAGCTGTCAGCTCCATCCCACCGGGCTGCCATTCGGGTGGCGGGGGGGAGAGAGAACCAGCCACAGGAAAAGCCACCCAGAGCCCGACACCAATGTAGTTGCTGCATTCCAGCCACAGATGAGACCGGAATCATCCCTGAAACCCCAATACCATCTCGCTAGGCTGTGAAATGCCACAGACCCATGACGAAACAGAACACAGCCATTTCTTCTGCCGATTCATTGTTGGGAGGAGACCAGCTGACATTCAGTGCAATATGCAAATGTCATTGGTGACAAGGCCACAGGAAATTGGAAATGGCAAACCACCATTGCTGGCTGACATGAGGAGGCTGCAAGCAGGGGGTGGCCTGGGGGGGGCCATGGGGTGGAGCTGAGAAGGGAAGCAGGAACCTTTAAAAAGTGGTGGGGAGCACAGAGCAAACAGAGTTGACAAATGTTTTCATCTTCATGGGTGTTTGTCGAAGCGTGCCGGAGTGCTATATAAAGATTCATCACAGCAAGCCTGTTTGAATTGTTTTCTTTACTGGAGAGAGCCAGAACCTGACAGTAGCTTCATAAGAACATATACCCTACAATATAAATTAACACAATGATTATAGAAGGGCTGTGGCTCGGTAATGTGCACAAACAGACATACATACTACTAAATTTCTCTCTCTTAACATTTAATTGGGCAAAACAGGACATCAATGGACAACAGTTTTTGAATCAAAATAGCTCAGATGGGCTAACTTACAGAATGTACAATATCTGGAAGACATGACTATTATGGAATTGAAATTTCACAACTTTTATAAAACATTTCGTGACATAAGTATCCTAAAATACAATAAAAATGCAAAACACTTCCTGTACTGCTTTTTGCTGTACAGTTCAACCTGGGCTATTTTCAAGGCATCTCTGAATATATTCCAGCTTTTCCAGCAAAGGAAGTACTTTAAAAAGTTCTGTCACTGTTGAGGCATTGAGGAATCTGGTAAGAAAATGTCTCTGAAACTATAACCAAAGGGATCACAGGTTGTCTAGTATACTTATTATAAGGTTATTTAGGCTTCTGGCTTGATGTCTAAAGCCGTTATAGTTTCTTTAACAAAACACAAGCAAACCATGACTGACTGAATGCGAGCATTAACTATTTGCAAGTAAAATAATTTGGATTCAATCTGTACCCAGATGGTACAATCCATCCTTGGTCTGTAAATATTCCTAGTTCATCCACGGTTGCTTACAAATGATTCAGAGGGATCCTACCTATTTCTTGATCTGATATTCTGAATAGAAGAGCCCTATCCAGCCTAGGCACCATGCTGCTGTACAGTACAACCTTAAATTATTAGAATTTCAGGATTCTGGGAACTGAAGTCCACACATCTGGAGAGTATCCAGGATGGGCAAAGAATATGTGGAAAATACTGAGTAAGATAAGCCAATTCGTTGTATAAGACAAAATGAGCATGCATTACCTGAGATGTGGCCCTGATCTCGCCATCTTTTATCTATCTGAAAAAAACTGTGTTTTTACATCTTCATGTGTTAACTTTTTAAATAATGTATTTACTGACATTTTTAATAGATTTACTAAAAACAAATACAAGCTTATTTAAAAGATAAAAGTAATAAACTTAAAAATGTGCAAGAGAAAGAAAAATTCTCCAACATAAGCTATCATAATAAGATGTTACGTGTAAGTTGGCTGCAAAACACCCAAATTGTGACAAGGGATTTTGCAACAGTTATTTCTTCAAGGCCTGACTACAAATTCCTCTGTTCAGCACTGCCATAACTTTGAATGGTCACTGAACAAATGGATGTGAGTTGAGGACTACCAGTATGGATTTTATTTCATTTCAGTTGTTTCCTGTGGGGGTATTATTTAATTACTGGTATGCAGTTGCTTTTCAAATCTTACAACAAAAGTGCAGCTTCATCTAGTCTCCTATCCCATTTTTATTAAATCAAAAACTTTTTGTTGTTTGCTTTTTGTCAATTATATTTTATTTTTACACTCTTAAATATCTATTTAAAATTCAAAGAAATATCAAAGAAAGAACATGAAACTCACTATGTTAAACTCAGCATTTGAAGGTCGCAAATATTTGTGAAATAGTTAAATAGATCATTCTCAGAAATGTTCAGAAAATGAATGGAGCTGGTTTAGTGTCCTTGTTAAAGTCTCTACCAGAGCTGAGAAGGAGATTCCATCTTCCGTTGTTCAGTTCCACAGAGACCATTATTTTAAGCTCCTCCCCCTCATGAAGAGCTGTCATGTATAGAGTACTTGTGGGGAATATCTTATCTTTTTCAGGAGAAGTTCTGAAAGACCAGTCTACCTGCTGGTCCTTTAATTTTCACCACATTTGCAGAAATGTCTTCAGTCAGCCATGACTTACCAAGAAGCCATATCTTCCTGTATTACGATGATTTAGTTGATCCTAGTAATGGTAGAAATTATCTTATGGTGACTGTTGAAGGAAAAAGCCATTACAGGTGAAGGTGAAGCCTTCCATCTATAGTGTACTTAAAAGTTTGTGAACCCTTTTAAACTACCAGTATTTCTACATAAATAGAACCTAAATTGTAATCTGTTCTCCACGCAAGTTTTAAAACTAGATTAAGAAAACCCAGTTTTAAACAAATGAGTCAAAACTATTATATTTGTCTACTGATTTGATTTTAAAGCTGCTTGACTTCCCACCTATTATTTATGCAGGAACTGTAAGGCATAAAACTATGAAAAACCCAGAAAAATAGTAAGAATAAAAATGTATAGAAGGTCTCAGATTCAATGTCTGCCCTCTCAAATTAAACAATAATGGAAATTAACATCTGTGCTTGTATCCTGGACTGTGGCTATCCACATCAATAACTTGGTATAAAAAAGCTTCTTATATTGCTATTTGAACTTTATAATAAATATATGATACTACTTTCCCAGCAAAACATTTATTCTACTAATCATAAACATCCCTTTTAGCTTTGCTGTATTGTTGTGTGTAATATGAGAAGTCCTACTGTATTCTTTTTACCTGAAATATGGCCTCTGCTGCCAAGGCTCAAGTGATAAATCCTTTTTTTTAAAAAATCATTCTAGTTACTTGGACTTCTATTTGTAACAAAGTAAGACTTTGATTCAGGGGTGAAATCCATTTACCTTCGCTACCAGTTTGCAAATGTGAGCACATGCGCCTTCTCCATGCATGCGCAGAGCCTTCTGTGCATGCGCAGAGGATTAAAAATGGATGTGATGATGTCCGGGCAGGTGGGCGGAGCCTCCCACTGCCGGCGCTACCGGCTCACCCAAACCGGATAGAACCGGCTGCATTTCACCACTGCTTTGATCCTTTATTGACTTGAATCATGTATTTCAACAAGGATGATACTGGGGCACACAAGTCATTTTGCTTACTTGCAGAATGGCAGTTTTACAGCAAAGGAGTGGCTTTTTAAAAAAGTAATCAGTCAGATAAAAGGATTCAGTTGAATTCAGCAGTAGGTCTTCAGTAGAAAATAAGAAAATATTATTTCTAGTAAATTATCATGCAAACATTGAACCAATGAAGCAGGGCGTGGAATACTTTATAATATGTATAATGTTGTTCAAAATTCTGTGCTGGAGATAAACAAAAGTTGGGTTAAAAACACAGCTGTTAACATGATCACCTTTTCTCCTGGCAAGAAAGCATTTTAAAGTATTGATGTGCAAATGGTTCCAAATTCACTTCAGTGGAATAGCTCTTGAAAATGCAAATACAATTTTTTGTCATAGTTAAAGGAAAATCAGGTAACTGTCAGAAATCCTACATTCTTATTTGATATCAAGAGCAAAATAAAACATTTAAGGAGACATTCATGAAATTTCAAAATATATATCTTGGACTGACTGGCTCAAAACCTTAATACTGTCTTTTTAAAGTATCAAAAAAAGCTAACCAAAAGATTGTGGAATTTTTTAAGCTACCTTTTCCTTTTAGAAAAATGTCAGAGCACTGTTGAGTTTGAGAAAATAGATCATAGTTGTACAAAGTTAGACTGCATGTATGTTCATTTTAAAACTTCTTTTAGTACTGTACAGAGAAGGGACAAACAGCACAGCTGAAGCATGCTTGACAAAGTTGTTTATTAGTCCCTTGCTGGCATTTCTCTCCTATGAGAAACTTTTTAAACGCTTCAGGGAGTAAGAAATTAATAAAGTAATTTGGAGAAAATGGAGGTAGAGAGAAGGGGAGAATATTAGTGTCTTGCTTTTTTCCCCTCCAAATTCTCATTGTTCCACCCTAAAATTAGATATCTACATATTAATCAGGTTCCTCTTGTTCAAAATGAGCTGAAATGTTATAACAATTTGGAAGAGCAAAGAAGAATAAGAAGCAATGATGTTACTCAGATCAAGCTGGTAATTTTTGTTTTGAAATGCTAAGCCTCTTGTTTCAGATGCTTCATCTGAAGTTCTAAATGTATAACAATTTAGCAGAGCATTGTGGGTGTCGGTGTTTTTACATATATGCACGCACAAACACAAAACAGTCATGAAACACAATCTCCAAATTAAAAAAAAATGATCAATTAAAATCCAGGCAGGTTAATTTGATGAAAATATTCCAACAGTTTGCTGCTCCCTTTGAAATAAATATCCTAATTTTAAAGAAAAAAATGAAAAATGGGAATAATCTAATTATTGTATAAGGAAAGTGTCATTCTCTGAATGGTGAGATGCTCTCAGTCTCACCGTTAAGATTGACTTTGGGTCGAGATTGCCACTAGCTATTATGGATCAGTCAGCCTAGCCTCGTGTTAGATTGTCAACATGTTTGTGAACATGTGGACAACTTTCTGCTCCTTGGATTTTGTTCATGCTTCAAGATAATAATTTCAATCTTGTGTGTTGCTCAGAGCCCACCACTGGATTTCGTTTGCCTGGAGGACAGCATGGCATACTGTGGCTTCTCAGCCATGTTGGAAGAGACCTAGTAATATGTGTTGCCACATTTAGAAATCCAATGTGCAGTGTACTGTGATGCAGCATTCATTCATTAAACAGCAGAAATGTTCAACAACACAAACAGTTATTTTAAATGAGTGCAAACACCTGCTTCCATCAGCAATGTGAATCTCTGCTTTTCAGCCCCATGAATCAATGCTGAGACTACAGGTTAATGAGTAAATGCCTTTTCCCATCACTTCTGAGAGTTTTAGAATACGGGTACAGACTGAGGTCTACCTTCCTCATTTTTTGGTTATCAAAAGCTAAAAATGATAGTTTTATAATGTAAAACCAAAAATAAGGTTTGCTCTACACTCCTCCCCCCGCTTTTTTTTTGGCCATGCAAAAAAAGGGAGGGAAATCTGGCCATGTCTGATATATGATATATTATCTATTTTGCATCATAGCCTCACCTCAGCCTTCAAAGTGTATATACCAGGGAGTAAATTCCAATAGCAAGATAAACTTTAGTGGACCAATTTAAGGCATAAAAGAGTACCTTACCCAGGATGGAAACCATTTTTATTTTAACAGCTGGATTTTATATTTCTATTCTCCTACCATGTTTTATTTCTTTCTGCCCCACTTTCTGCTAAACTATTCAAACCAATAAACCTTTTTAGTAGATGAAAATAACAGGGATGCTTCTAATGAAGGACTCTTAGCATTATTAGTCACCAATAGGTAATTTCTCATGCCTCCTTAATGGTATATGGTTTCTTACCATATTTTGTGATAGTATAGAAAGAAATAGTGAGAAAGCACAGGAGGATTATAAATAGAAGGTATTACTGTCTAGATTACAAAATCCACTTTTCTAAGATGGCTGTTACATAATAAATGCTACTATTAATAAATAAGAATGTCTAATTCTGAGAGGGCTTTGTGGCTTCACAGCAGTGACATCATTGAAGAAATAACTGAAAATGTGGGTTTGTTAAAAGAGAAATCTGGAAGGAGAGCAACTCAGAATGCATGTGAATTTGGGTGGTGTGCTTTTGTCAAAACCCCCTTCTGCTCTGGAAATATTCCAGATAGAGAAAGAAAAAGAAAGAAAGATTTTAATTAAAACACACTCTGGGAGAAAAAAAAATTGAAAGAGATTTACATCCAGAATGACATATTGATTTTTATTTTGGAGAAAAAGCTGTAAAGTCAGTATGTGGAACATGCTTGTGATCAAAATTATGACCACAGGCCAGGTTCTTATCAAACATTGTACACCCACCTTTACACTGACAATAAATGACTTCTGAAGAGATCAAATCACTTCTGGGAAAGGAGTAGGAAATAATTTTTGACAGAACATTGGCAAGGAACCATAACCTGAATCACCGCATGTTCTGGAGCAAAGCCCGATTATTATTTCCTTGTCAACATAAAGACATTAATTTAAAGCATACTTTAGAAAAGTATTTGTGTTACTTGTAGCTTGATCCTGTGATCAGTCACGGAGAATCTCTGGTGTCAAGAACACAGGAGGTTATATTGATAGATATGTCATCTATCTCTGTCATCAAATCTTTTAATCACAACCAAAATCAATGCAATTATACCCATTAAAAATAGAAGAAATCATATTTGTCTTACATTAGTGTGTTGATTATGATATAGAATTATCCTTCCAAGCTTGAAAAGGCACCGTGTTGCCTAAGTAAGACTTAGTAATGTATTTTAATCTCTCTATACATTACAGTTTCAGGCAAGATATATATCACTTAATGATGATTTGTATAACTTTGATTCTTCTCTACTCTGGCCTGATCAGGCTTTACTTGCAATAAGGTTCCTGTGTCCATTCTGGTTATCTCAGTTGAAAAGGCATGTCATAGACCTGAACAAGTTCAAAGAAGGGCTACCAAGATAGTGAAGAGTCTTGGGGAAAAAATTAATGAGAGTATGTTTCTTTAGCTTACATAAAAGATGCTAAGGGTTGATGGGTCTTCTAATACAGGGGTCCTCAATCCTCTTCCACAGACTTGTTCAAAACCGGTCTGTGGAAGAGATGGGCAAATGCACATGTGCGAAGCTTCACTCACACAAATGGAAGGCATAAAATAGCTTGGAACTTCTTGCATGCAAACACATAGGCCAAGCTGCCAAGCTAGAAAGGTTGGGAACCGCTATTCTAATATACATAGACCTGAATGATGCATGTATTGTAAATTCATGTCAGTTGCCAAGCACCAGAATTTTAATCACATGACCATGGGTATAAATGTAATAAATAAATAAAAACTGTACAAAACCCTTTGGACAGGAACTAGATGTCTGTCCATCAGCAGGATAATGCTCTCAAAACTGAACAGGACATTTACTGTGAAGAAGAAATAGGACAAGACAAGGCAAGAGAAAAGAAAAGAAAATGACCAGACCTAGCTAAGGACTACAGAGGAAAAAAATTGGCAAGTCAAGCAGCAAATCAGAATACTGCTGACTTTTCTATTCTTAAATCCACCCATCTTCCAAAGTAGTGCCTCAGAAAAGAACTACTGGAGAAGCATTGTGCTGCAAGCTTACCCTATTTGGTTTAAAGCCATATTTTTTAAACTTGGCAACTTTAAGTTGTGTGGACTTCAACTGCTAGAATTCTCCAGCCAGCATGTTGAAATCCACACATCTTAAAAGTTGCCAAGTTTGAAAAGCACTTAGAGTTTATAGCTCATAGTTTACACACAATCTTTGATTTTAAAATGCAAGGTGAAAAAAAATGAAACCTTTCTAGCTTTGTACATTTTTTCCTACACCAAACTTAATACAATACGCATTAATTTAGCATGTAATCAGCATGATGTAATCAGTTAAACATGCTTTAGAAAAATCATACATCAAGGATTAGGTATCTGGGCACAGCTGGCAATGTGTGGGGACTAACTCATTTTCCTGATGGCAGAACTGTACTTCCTTGCCAATTGAATTACATCTCATTGTAATTGCATTGGTTTCAATGCACCAGAAACAAAATAAGTTCCCCAAAACAACTAACATTGTCCAATCAAACATCTGGCACTAATTCTGAACTGGTGCAAAGTCTTCATATTGAAGTTCTCTATTGTAATTCATTCCATTGCTTCCAGATGGATCTAGTCATTACTAAGTAAACTAAAAGCTGAACCTAGGCCCAAAAATAGAACACACTTTTCCTGCACATCTGGTTATTTTCTACTTTATATTCATCATCCCTGAATATTATCAGCTGAGCTTTAAGGGAAACCACTTGTAATCTCTAAATCTAAGTATTACAGCTGCCAAGTAAAGAACATTGCTTGCAGATGAACAAATCCCCAGGGAGGTAGGAGTTATTTTCTAACAAGTTGTGTTAACAACAGGGCATACAGGTGCTTCAATGGGAGCTTTATAGCTGAGAAGAAACGGGTGCATCAGCCTGGCCCAACATCTGGGTGTGGAAAAATAATAATAATAAAGAATTGGATTGAAATTCTTCAGATTGAACACTATTTTGAAGTAACTTTCTTCCTAAATACAACTTTAATTAAGATGATAATATATGTAGAGCAAAATGGTGCTCTTTGATGCAACTACTATAGTTAGTAACTGTTTTAATAACTGGAGGTAGTTCAGCAAATGTGGAAACACACATATTGCAGACTTAAAGGGACTGATCTGAATCTTAACAGCACATCAAAATGAAGATGGTGTGTTGCCCTCTGTAAGCTACAATAAGCACCTAACAAAAGATACATACACAGTGCATTATTCCAGTCAGATAAAAGTTCTGTGACTGGGAATCCTGGGAGTTGTAGAAAGATATAATTATTAAATATAAGCTTTGGATCTAAGAGATTATCTAATTAAATTCCCCATCAGAGCAGATGTCTACTATCACACCATCCAGAAGAGATGGCCTTCCAACATCTGTTTAAACCCTTCCAGTGAAGGAAACCCCAGTATCTCCCCATGAGTCCGATCCACTTTTCCAGAGCTCTTACTACTAGGATATTTTTTCCAACTTCAATTTCCTTGAAATTTAAACTATTGATTCTTGTCCTCTCTTGTGGAATAATTCTGAGCAATTCTATAAGCTTCAGATACTTGGTCATTTATCAAGTCTTTTTTGTAGTCTTCTAGACTAAACATATCTCATACCTCTTGATGTTCCTCCATAATTTTTCTCTTATCATTTTGCTTATTCTACTCTACATATTCTAATTCGCCAAGATCCTTCCTAAAATGTGCTTCTGAGGCTTCTGAATTATGCTGTACATAAGCATACAGGTTATATTTTGGCGCAAGACAAGAGTGAGGGATTCTTCCCCTCTGTCCATTTTTACCTGTTGGTTATCAGTTTTTAGTATTGCCCATTACTTGTTTTGCATCTTGGTAATAGAGAGCATGGATCATCATAGTTTAAATTAAAATTTAAAGTTATGCCATTAGCAGCTGCTCATTGATTTTGGCTAACTTCTGTGAAAGTTTGGCCTATCAAATCTGGATAACAGTCAGAGGACATCCCACAGCCATATAATTAAGCAACTTTTTAAAAAAATAGTTGAAAGAAAGCAATTTTTAGTTGTGTTAGTGATTTGGTTAATGTTGCTCAACCAGTGTGTATTTTAATTGCTGTAATGTTTATACTTGTTTTTATTTTATTTTAATTGTTTGCCACTCAAGTCACTTGTTGAGATGGACAGCCATATCGATTGGATAGATAGATGGTGATAGCTGATTAGAGGAAGGGAGGGAGAGAGAGAGAGAGGGAATAACATTTCTTCACTACTGTAATATTGCTCAGAAAACTACAAAGATGTCCCTGTATCTTTATCAGCCAATTCAGCACAGCTTAAGGTGGCTTTATTTTTACCACAAGTACATAGAAATCTTTCAGTATGTTAAACTTTTTTTGAGCTCTCAGTTCAGCTTGAGTGTTTATGGTTTTACCACAAATGGAAAATAATATCAGCCAGAGGGTAATTAATCTCTAACCCTATTGGAAAGGGCTATTTTATATCGCCGCTGATCGACTATCCTCCCTCCCCCTTTGACGTTTCTGGACTTTCAAACCTGTAGCCTGCCTAGCCGCGCCCTTCCCTTCGCTCCTGTTCCGCACGAGGGCGACAGAGGGATGGCCTACCAGGCAGCACATTATCCTCGCCCCCAAAGCGACTGCTGTAAATTTTGGGCGGGCTGCTGCCGACCGCTGGGACCAAAGGAGCAACCTCTCCGGGAGTTCCCACCACGTGTTCCAATGGCACGTGGAAGGAAGGGAGAAAGAACTGTGGGTGTGTTTGTGTGTGGGTGTGTGTATATGACTCTTTTGTGGGAGCGTAAGGAAGGGGACTGCTGAAACTGGTAGGGCTGCCTCTAGGGGACCCCGAATCCGCGCTTTACTTGGTGCGCGCTCTCACCCTCTCCTGCTCCTGTTATGGATTTGCTGCGATTGCGAAAAAACGTTCAGAGCAGTTATGAATGAATTTATGTATGATGAAGGTATCAAGAACTGGAGATCAGCTCAGATCCCTTGAAATCAATAGCTTATGCCCTCGTCCTTAGGGTGAACCAACCTTAACTGACCTAACCTGATTTCCCAATATCAATATTAACTACAATTTAACATGGTCAGTATCACAAGCATAATAAGATTATCTGACTTTTTCATCCAGAACTAAGAATAACATTAGAGGGAGAAACGCTGCAGCAAATTACATCGAAATATTTTTGTACATTAAAGATTTCAGTCTTGAGCTGAATAGTAAGATATCCATTATATTTTTGTTTACACACACATACACTGATGTGTGTGTGTGTTAATAAGAAAGTAGATAAGCAAAGCAGATTTAACTAGCTTAAAATACCAAAAAAAGAAAAAAAACTTGTGTTTGTAAATTTCCTCTTTTTAAATCTAATTTACCTCATTTGTAGACATTTTGGCCCTCTTAAAAGCAAGACAATGGGTAACATGAACAGCTGATTTGCAGAATGTCAGACTAGGAGGTTAGCTCTTGTTCCTGTTTTGCCCACTGCTTTTATTCAAAAGTTTTTGCTCTCTGTGCACTATCAACTGATATCATTATTGTGATGACTGTGAGCCAGTTAGTGGTTAAGGTATCAGGCTAGAAAGAGGGACATTATGAGTTCAAGTCCCGCCTTAGCCATGAAAGCCAGTTTGGTCCAGTCATTCTCCCAATTCTCCTCACAGGGTGATTGCTGTGGGGAAAATAGGTGTGTTGGTGGATATGTTCTCACTGCCTTGAACATAATAAAGGTGGGATATAAACAAAATAAATACTGTTTCTCTGCTCTGGAATATAGAACTGAAAACAATCCTAGCAAATTAAGGAAAAATAATAAAATAGTATGTGAATTTTTCAGGAGACTAATATTGCTGGCTTTATTTTTCAAAGTTCTCTTCATCAGAATTTTGATAAATATGTGCATCTTGTCCATGGACAAATTTTTATTCACTTCAGAAAACTAGCTCCTTACATTTAAATATCTAGATGCTCATATAATTGTGATCAATAATCAATATTTATTATAAGCATTGCCGCTTACTGTTTAAAATTACTCTGAGTCTTTAGAAAATTCTTTCTTAAATTTCTCCATAATTTCAATCATTAAATTTATTAAGATATTTTATCTTTCTATGTACTTACAGATGGAAGGCATAACATACTGTAAAACAAGAAGTATAATAGAGAGGGATATAGAGAAACTTTTAATACTAATAATATTAACATGATTCTTACTTATCAGCTTTATTTTACATTTATTAGTGTGATGGGGTGTGAATCATATGGATAAAAATTACATATGTGTTATAGGAAATGCTTATGTCCATCATCCTTGCTTTGTTCTGGTTAATATTGCAACCAGCTTTGACCAACGTATCTCCTGGCTTTTCAGAGTGTTTTTAATGATTTTGGGCCAATCTTAATTTCCATTAGAGGAATCAATATAGCACTTGTATTGATTTCAGAGGAAGTTAGACTGACCTTTGATACCCCCTTGTCTTGTAATTCAGTATTTTTTCCTATTCAAGATTGTAACAAATTGACTGGTTTTGTATTTTCCTTTTTATCCTTGCCCTATATACCTTGTATCCAAATAAGTATTTAAAGCCATTCCAAATAAAGAAGCAAATATTGATAATGATCTTACTCCTTTAAGACCCCAGATACAAAATTTCCAATGTGAAAGAAGTGCATAAAATACAATGATCCAAAGTGAAATTATTTCTAAGTTTGCCAAGTAGCTAGTATTAATACCAAATGGATCTGCCATATTTGAAAGCACTATATCTTTATTGACCTAACACTAAAGAAGAGAATCTGGTAATCTTAAAATATATTTAATTCATTATAAATTTTCAGAAGCATTAGGCTGGTGCTGAAAAGAAAAGGGAAAAGGAATTCATGCTTGCATTATGACAAAAATGCCACAAATCTCATGTTTTTAATGTTCCAAGCAAAGTTGTAATTAGAATTATTTTCCAGAGACCCAGTATGTCTCATATTAGAAGATAGATGCATATGAGATTTTGGCAGCAGAGTGATAAATAAAGTAAATAAAATATATTTGTGCATATCCACTCAGCCATGAATTTATTTATTAAGTGGTCCTTGGCCAGATTCAGTGCCAGATTTTGAAAACAGCTCAGTTATAATTTTCATATTTATAACTTATTAGAATGGCTAGATTTATAAATGATAAACCATGGTTTTTAACCATAGATTGTTGGATAAACCATTGAACCTCTACTCCCACACTATGTTGAATTACAAATTATATCTTACAAATCACAAAGGTTGAATTTACATATGATATTAAGTTAAAAACCTATCAGATTATGATTTTGAGTGTGGTGCAAATTCAGTTAGAAACTATTTCTTCACTTTCTGGTCTACATTAAAACATTTCTATGATATATTAGCAGCTTAGAAGTGCTTCTAATATTTGAAAATATGCTCCCTTTTACTAATATTTGAAAGTCTGCTTTATTTTATTTATACTTTAAAAAATTGTTCATCAGTAACATATTGCAAATTATAATATTCTTTCTCAACTGTGGATGGAATTTATAACACTATATAAAGGCAACTTGTATACAAAGGTGTCTGAGGAAAGGGTCCGGAGCAGGGGTGAAATTCACTTATCTTCCCCATCAGTTTGCAAATGTGCGCACGTCATGGCAATGACCATGCATGTGCAAAGCCTTCCGCACATGCGCAGAGGCTTAAAATAATCACAAAAAAGCGACATCATGACATCTGCGCGGGTGGGCAGAACCTCCCGCAGCCACTGCTACCAGTTCGCCCGAGCCAGATAGAACCAGCTGAATTTCACCCCTGCTCCAGAGACTTATGATGGCTACAGTGACTGTAAAATGTGTTTTCAAAAGGGCAAGTTTCAGTTGTGCAATCATGGCTGCAATCCCCCTGGATTTTTCTGCTTGTATATCATGCAAGAAGACAAATCAGTGTGCTTAATTCATTGAATAAAATCTATCACTTAAAAAGATCTTTAACAAATATACCAATTAATGTAGTGACTTATTGGCCTGGAAAGTAAAAGAGATGGAAGTTAAACTACCAATTTATTACTGACTATGAATGTCTGCAAGATACTTTGAGTCAATAAAATAAAAATAACATGTTTTCCTTTTTTCTTCTAGCGCAAACAATCACTGAGTAGCTAGAATACCAAGTAATATAGATCTGTGAGATTATTTTCATGCAAGCAATGTGCAGTGTTTCTCCAACACCCTCCCTTCCCCCCACCCAGCATAAATGCAACTCAGAAATCCCCCCAAAATTTGCACATACCCTCATTTCTCTCTGAACAGCAGATTTCTCCATACTGAAACAGGATGCTTCTTTGAAACCTATCCCATTTAAAAAACAATTTGTCATGATGTAGTACAGTGCGTTATATTGTCTGGTTTATGTCAACTTTAGGACTTCAGACTTAATTAGGAAGAAAAATAAGCTATGCAATTCTGTACTTGTCAAGTAAATCCTACAAAGTTCAGTGTTAATTTATTCATAGATACAGTGAGACAGAATTTCTTCTTAAATCCTAAAGCATTTAAAAGGAAATCTTCCTTGAAGCCCAAGAAAGAATCAATGTGACTTCATAGAAATCCTCCTGTTCCTGGACTGGGATGAACTTCAGCCATTCACATACAGATAACTGTAAAGCCCTGTATCTGGAGCTTCTCCTGAAAAACAATTTGGAAGTTGTCTGGATCTTCCCCTGAAGTCCACTTGCATGTTAAGACAGATTCAGAATGTTGCAATGTTGGCATGATGAACTTGTCATAGTATGCTGTGGGAAGCCCACCCCATCCCCGAAGAACGAACTATTTTGGGAAATATTAAAAAAGGCAGAATATTACATTTCCCTAAAAGAGAAATGGAGAAACATATTTTTAGAGGCAGAAAGCAGCCCCCAGTCTTTCTTAATAGCCCACAGCAGATATCAGCACTTAGGAGATAAAGAGCTTATTGAAAGAGGAAGATAACTATCTAGATGGCTCTATTCATAAGCAAAGCAAATACTGCCAGCAGAAGCCCATTCAAGACAGGATATTTCTTTGCAGCAATGTTTGACAGAATGGCAGAATGGTAGGATTAGCAGCCCCTTACCCAAGATCCAACACAGGGCAAAAGCTATTAGCTACAATAGGAATTGCCCAACATCCTTTCAGTACACAAGCCCCTTCATTGCACTACCCTCAGAACAGTTCAAACTTCAAAGTCACAGAAACCTATAAAGATCCATCCACTCATTCAACCATTTATTCAGCTGACTCAGAACCACAAATCCTGGTGGTTCTGTTCATCAATAAATGGACCTTCTTTCCAATCAGCCTCCAGCCTCCATTTTATTTCTAGCATCTTTCTCCCAGCTTGGAGCTGAAGCAGATGGATTTTCCTTCCAACAATGCCAAGACAATTCAAGGTCCTGGTCACCATCTATGACATTTTTATGGCATATGGAATATATTGAAGAGTTGCTACTCTTTTTTTCTAGATTTTTTTTTACTTCTAAATGCAGCCTATAGAGTCCCAACTTATGAGTTTGGTGATAAACAATTATTTAAATAAAAATAATTTTATTAAAGTATTTTTTTTTATTTTAAATTTCCTAGTGGTCTTTTAGTAGGTTCAAACCTGCTTAACTTTTTGAAATCATGGTTCAAAAGTGCTGCCAACAAAAGAGACCTACCATACTTAACAGTGAATCAATCAATATTTAGCTCAGAGGCCCAAACATAGACGTAAACAAACTAAAACTTTAGGCTGCCATAAACTGGTCAAAATCAAAGTCCTAGAGTTGTGGAAATGATAAGAGGTAGCTGCAGGCATTTTGGCATCCACAGGATTCAATATTATTCTTCAAATATATTAAAACATTCATTTGTCATTCCCAATCATTTTGATCTGATGGACACATTTGAGAATTCATGTGCATTCCTAGGCACAGAATGACTGTTTTGAAAGGGGTCTGTAGATATAGTGACACCAACAGGATTTCTGACATATAAAATAGCCATAGATTAAGGACACACATGGACACACATTATTTGTAGAGTAGTTCCAGTGGTGCCTTCATAGTTCATAGCCTTAAGAACAAATGATTTTATGTCTGTTCCATTCTCTAACCTGGTGCTTTCCAAATGCATATACGTTTACAAACTATTACATTTGTAACAAAATATATGACAGCAAATGATGGTCCCAGCTATTGGTCTTTGTGGTAGCCAGCCTAAAGTTATTTTGCTATATAATTGAACTTTATGGATTTTGCCTCCTTTGGTCCACCAGAGTTATTAAGGCTTTTAACTTATCATACGTAATATTCAGGAATAGATGCTCCCTAAATGCTACACTATAGCACAAAGTGCAATATTACCTCTACACATTTATTGCAAGGTTCCTCCCACAACTTTGACAGAATTGGCTTAAGTATGTTTCTTCCTTTGTAGCTCTTTTAATATATTTTTTCCCCCAACATGGGTTTGGCTATATCAGTTTTCTGAATCAAAAAGCTGATTTTGCTGTCTTTTCTTGTTTTGCTTTGGAACAAAGAAACATTACCTATTTAATGTAATTGAATTCTTTCTCATTTCTGATAGAAAAGAAGTCTTAATTTATCTTCCAGTTCTATTAAGAATGTAATGCATTTCTTGTGTTAACTTTAAATGAAGCCATTTTTTTCCTTTCTCTATAATTTATATATGATATAAACTTTCTCTATAATTTATATATGATAGTTACCATATGAAAAAGATTTTGCACGTAATATTTTGATGGTAACTCTTACTTTTTTGTTTCTTCATTAGCATGTCTTAAAATTGAAAAATATCCCCAAGCAAATTAAGTAGATAAAAACTTTTTTGGGAAATTTGGCATATTTAGCTATTAATTTTATTTATCGAAACCACAAATGTAGTTGGCAGCAGATCTCATTGAACCCTTAGGTGTTGGAAATATGAGCAAATTTAGATAGATTTTGGCTGAATTTGGATGATAAATTGCTCTACAAAAATTTTTCTAAGCAGCATTCTGCCGATAAAGTAACACAATTGAAACATGTAATAACATCAAATGCTATTAAATGACAATAATAATATAACTTCAAAATCAAGACAATTGTTTTAAAATTGAGACTAGAACCAGAGAATAAAACACTACAGCTAAATATGAGTACCATACACAAAATATCTATTCAGAACCTCTTACATATTTGAGTGCAACTCTCCAACACAAATACCAAAGAATGGAGCATGTATTCATGCATCTCAGCATTTTGGAGTCATTATTTTGGAATGGGTATCTATCAAGTTAAAACAATATTAATCATAGTACAATATATTTCAAAAGCCTTTCTGAATGAAACAACTAATGGCTAATGTTGGGCAAAAATTGTTTGTTTGTTTGTTTACCCAACTCCCAATGACTCTGGATGGCTGACAAGTAAAGAGTTTTTAAAAAAATAAGAATAAAGAATAAAAGATAGCAAAGATGATCAAAACTATCTGTTTTGTCCTCCATTCTTTCAGATCTCTGAAATTGCTTTGTTTAATTATAAGGTCAGAAGGTGAAGCCTCACATGTTGGCATTAGAAGGTAACTCACTCAGGAATGCAGAAGGAAGGAGCAAAAAAATGCAACCCTATCTTTGGCATTACATGCCTCCATGTTGTCTTTAGATAACAATCAATCTGGATATAGAACAGAACAGAACAGAATAGAATAGAATTTTATTGGCCAAGTGTGACTGGACACACAAGGAATTTGTCTTGGTGCATACACTCTCAGTGTACATAAAAGAAAGGATACATTCGTCAAGAATCATAAGGTACAACACTTAATGATAGTCATAGAGAACAAATAAGCAATCTAATCATATTAGGAAACAGTCAATATCGTAAGGATACAAGCAACAAAGTTACAGTCATACAGTCATTAGTGGAAGAAGATAGGTGATAGGAACGATGAGAAGATTAATAGTTATTTTATTATTAATATTAATATTGTCTGGATCCAAACCATTTCATGAGTGCTCTTTTGAGAGAAGGTACTGGAGTTTGGATCTGAACCAGACATATTTTGCCTGTATCACATTTCCCTTCTTCTCACAGTAAAGCTTTGAAACCCACAAACTGGTTGCAAGAAAGAGATAAAAATAAAGATTATTTTCAGCCTAGTAGTTTCTCCAAAGAGGGAGCTTATTTTATGGGTGCAGCCCCCTTTTTTAAGGAACTGTATCTGTCTTAGTATCTGACTATGCCTTTTATATTCTACTTTTTTAGAAAACATAAATGTTCAAATTCTCATATACACACACTCATACACACAGAGCCCAATCTTTCCAATAGTGCAAAAACTAATTCACGGGGAATACTGAAAACAAAGACTGTTTTGTACAAAGAAGCTGTTGAAGCTTACACAAGCAGTTAAATAGTATAATATTTGAAGAAATGGAGTAACAGACCAATATTGTTCCAATTTAGAAAATTTTCAAAGCCACAGCAACTCCCTTCTGGAATTGGCCCACTTTCAATATTCAGCAATTAAGTATCTAGAATTCATTTTTTTAAAAAAACTAAATGCAAAACAGAAATAAGGGGAGGAAAATATGATATCCCATTCACTAACATCAGGAGCATGTGTATGAAAATACTAGATTTATTTTTTCATGGCAATGCACTCTTTTTTTCTGTTTTTTCAACATTTCTTTTTTTTTTCCTAATTATTGTGCACAGCTCCCTCTATTGGTTTCAGCTAAAGTTACTGTCAGTGAACATGTTTTATACGTATTCTGTATGTTTTATAGGAGATTAGTAGAATTACCTATCTAAACACATGATGATACTAGCAGGAGAATTATGGGAATGATAGGCCAACACAACCTGGAAGTACAAATTTCGGGGAAAGCTGCCCTAGCATACCATTATAGAAATAAAAAGACCACATTACTACTTTTTATGTTTAATTAGTTCTATTCTTCCAATAGTTTAATATAGAACAAGGAGTTTACACAGATAAATCATAACTTGCCAAGCACTCTTAATTTCTTGATAAGGCCCTAAATCTAACTCTTACCTAATCTGAAGCAATACATTCAAGATATACCACAAGTCAATACTGCCTTTAAATTGTTCTTGGTGATGCTTCATATAAAGTTAATCTCACACTAAACCAAAGTCAAACAGGCCATATTATGGCTAAGTGTAACACTGGCTAACCATGGCTTATGACTTAACTATGTTGTATAAGTGAGCCAGTCATGAGCCAGTCATAAAGTCTGTTTCAGGATGTCATATCCTGGCTTCATATGAAAACCAGGCCACAATATGGGGATAATATTTCCAATAGTGAAAACATGCACAAACACCTAAAGAAAATTGCCTGATTCACAGTTTAAGTCACTGTATCCAAGAACCTTGTTACAGGCCAACAGATCCTCTATATATGGAATGTTGTGCTCTGCATACTGGAAGATAACCATCACTATATGATTAGAAATTTACTAGATTTACCACAAACCAATTCTAAAAATGTTTGTTTTGCCGACAACATGGTAATAGCTAGCCAAACCAAAGATTTTGAGGAAGCAGAATACATTCTTACTAAGGATCTGAGGTCATCAAGTCAATATTATGAGAAGTGGAGGCTATGCCCTAACCCAAATACAACCAAATTATGGAAAAGGCTGGGAAGCACAAACCTAAATATTGCATATAATGGCCCAATCATCAGTATACTCTGCCATCAACTCTACTGATTTTTTCCAATACATAAAATAGACTCTTTACCTCTCACCAGGCTTAAGTCTAGGAAACCAATTTAGAATAACATACCACAGTATTATAATCTAGGAGTTAAAAAATGGTGTTTAAGATGGGTGACTTTTAATAACCATGATCAAACAGATCACATAGATCCAACAAAACCACTTCCAGTAATACAATGGCCCCAAATAATATGGAGCCACGTGAATAGAATCAGGACAGGCCATGCCAGAACTAGCAACTCTCTTTTAAAGTGGGGAATGGCTGAGAGCTGCAATGCCACTGTAGTGCACTGGAACAATTATAACACATATATCATGTTTCCCCAAAAATAAGACCGGTTCTTATATTAATTTTTGCTCCAAAAGACGCATTAGGGCTTATTTTCTGGTTAGGTCTTATTTTTGGGGAAATACAGTACTAAATGCATCCATCTGGCTGACAACTGGGGCTTATTTTGGGGGTAGGGCTTATATTACAAGTATCCTAAAAAATCATGTTGGATTTATTTTCCAGTTGGGTTTTATTTTGGGGGAAACAGGGTAGTTCAAGAATGTCCCCTCATGAGATTTCAAGACACCTGGGATGACATCACTGCAGTCACACCAAAAGCAGTGAGATAGTTAGCTTCCTTATCGAATTATAATATCTATCCCATTACAATTCTTATATTAGGGTGATTTTATTATGGTTTTATCCTAATTTAATATATTATCTCCTATATTGTATTTTATTTTTATTTATTTATTTTATTAGATTTCTATACCGCCCTACTCCCGAAGGACTCAGGGCGGTGCACAGCCAAACAATAAAAACACATACATACAAAATTTATAAATAGAATAAAATCAAATTAAATAATTTTGGCCCTGACAAATTTAAAACCCCAAACTTTTAAAACCAATTTAAAATTGAATATATAAAATACTAAAAGATATTTAAAATTTTAAAAATCTTTTATAAAAGAGGGGGAAAATTAGGCCAGGCCGGCCTGGTGAAATAGTAAGGTCTTTAAGGTGCGGCGGAAGGTGCGCAGATCCGGGATCCTCCGTATCTCTGGGGGGAGCTCGTTCCAGATAGTAGGTGCCCCCACAGAGAAGGCTCTCCCCCTGGGGGCCGCCAGTCGGCATTGTTTGGCTGACGGTATTGTCAACATATCTTACGTGTGTGTGTGAGAGAGTGTGTGTGTATATATACAAACATGTAAGATATGTGGACAATACAATGTATGAGATATTGTAGAAAGAACCTCAGAAAAGTGTTCTTCTGATAATGTTGTGGCTCTGTAAAACAAACTTGAGACATGGGGGAACATGGAACTCCATTGTATTTTAAGATCCTTTCGCTTTCCAGTGTTAAGTCAATTGAAATGTTAAGTACTAGTTTGCCAAACCAGAAGTAGGATCAGGCTGTCAGAAAGTTTACACAAAACATCGGTGGCACGGGTTGTGTATGTGAAGTTATCAAGACTGATGTTCTTTTACCCTGAACTCAGTTGGCAAAAACATGCTTCTCTACTTCAGCTACTACTGTTAATAACTCCTGCCCATATAAACAGAGCTGACCTTTTTCTGGCAGTAGCTAATAACACTGGGAAAACATCAACAGTGTTATAATTACTCTAAAAAAATATGGCCATGTATATGTGACCTTGCATTAAGGCCGGGAAAGATTTAAAGCAGTGACCGAAAAAAGCCCAGTTGTGCAGCTTTTAACTAAGCCTGTATAGATACATCTCTCCTGTCAGCATGCTATAATGCAAACAAACTCCTGAAGATTTCAAGGTTTTCTTAGCAAATTTACCAGGGTGCTCTCAGCCTGTAGCACAAGTTGTGAATCTACATTACATTTCTAAAATATCATAAGGAATCTTCTGCTTTTACCGCCTTCCCTTCCTCCCCCTTCCTTCCCTTCCTTCCTCCTATCCATCCATTCATCTGTCCGTCCGTCCGTCCGTCCATCTATCCATCCATTTGTCCATTCTTCTCTTTTCCTGTTGGGACTTTAAAAACAAAAAAGTACTGTCCACCAACCTGTTCTCAATTATGTGTTTTTGTTTATTTCTGGGAACTCTGTCTCTGCCCAAATAATTTGTCAGTGACAAACAGCACATATGTGTGAAAGACACTTCTCTTTCAGAGGGAATGACCATTAATTGCTTGTGCCACCTGTGAGGAACACTTCTATTGTCCTTGCAGCTTTAGCTTTGATCTGCCCCTCACATGAGTGCTGTTTGTTTTAATTGGCTTTGGCTGACATTCCTTCAGGGATCTCACAAACGCATAGAGCAAGAGAGGCCTGTGGGAGAGAATTTGATATCCATTTGGTCAGTGCTTATATGCAAGCTGGACCAAGTGACTTTGCTTATTCCTTATAGTATCTCATAATCTTTCCATCTCAAATGCATTTCTGGTATGATTGTGAATATATAAACAGGAAGGGGGAGCAGATAAATAGATATGAGGCAGATGGATAAGACAGACTTGTGTGGACACCCACAAATACATGCAAATATATAAGTAGGTACGGTCACATTCACACATATGCATAAGCACCCATGCTGTGCTAATACAGATCAAGAGGACAGAGAATATCTGGGGGGGGGGAAACATTCCATTCTGCTTCCAATGTTGGCATTATTGCAAAAGCTGACAATTTTAATGACACACTACTGTCATGGCATAATGCATTTTTAAGAACTAATAAACCTCTCCCGAACACTAGGGTGAAGGATATTACGACTGAATTCCTGAATTCATTATCAAAATCAAACGGCATGCAGTAGGAATATATATTCAGAAATCTCTTCAAGGAAACCTGATTCTCTCCTGTCAGAATAATGGGGCAACTGCACAGACTCTCTTCTTTTTCTAGCCTTTCAGCCATTTCATAGCCCTCTCTGCCTTTTGTGTTCCTAAACTAGGAGATTTGCATGTCATTTTAGATTTGCATATTTTAATTTTCAGTCTTGCTTGCATTTCACAGTTCACAAGGCTGTGCTGCTTTTTCATATTAATCCTGGTCAGATGCAGAAATTAATGAAGATAGGGCAGTGGCAAGACAGAAAAGCAAACATAGCTCACTTCAGCAGTGACTCCGTTTTGTAATTAACAGGAACTAGTTCTACAAAACTGATTCCTTGGGTAGGATGGTAGCATGAATCGTGGACTGGTCCCCAGAGCTAGCAGGCACATGTCTTTCATCCACTACAATAAATTCTAATTTGCCTAGGGAGGCACAGGCAGCATGAAAATGTTGACATGCAACATATACTGGTGAATTCCACTGTAACATTCCACAACTGAGACTAGTTGCTTGGGCATCAATGAAGATTTGTATTTCCCAAAGTCAGAGTTCTATAGAACATTCATGGAACTTATAAAGACCTATGTATTCATGCAAACCAATTCAGAAATCATTATTATAATTTTAGTTAATTTAAATAAAAATACAATGAAGTTATTTGGTATTTAGGATTCTAAAGTACAGTATTTATATATTAATTATTGTTGGGTAATTATAGTCTCCGTTCCTTGTCATTTTTACTCTTTAAACTGAATGTTTTAAGAGAGAATGGCATTTTGTGTAAGGAAGGACAGCAGATTAGTCTACCAAAACACATGATGGACAGCCATCCAGGCCAGTGTTATTCTTGCATTATCCCTTGAACAAAATGTTTTTTTTTTATTTATTTCATTTATATGGCCGCAAATCTAAATATTGCAATTCTGGGCAGTATAAAATAGATTCCCAAAATAAAATAAGATAAAGAATTTCAACTGAAATCTGATACATTAATGACCAGTGTTTTAAAAAATAACAAAATATCGATGAGTTTTCCTTCCTTCATCTTGCTTCTCTAGTGCTGGCCTGAGCTGACCTCAATCTGAAATCAAACACTCAACATACTGAAAAAAATAGTTTGGTTCATTGAACTGCAGGCAGCCACTCTTACTGATAACAGCTTGGGACACCCTCCTTGCCTGTTGTATAACAGAATGTCACAGCATTTAGAAAGATGGAGGGCTATTTTTATTTATTTTATTTTATTTTTGGTTGGTTGATTGCTACTTTTTGAGTTTATTTGTGAAAAAGTCTTCAAGACTGTGAGGGAGTAGGAATTATATTACCAAAAGGAGTAGAGCTGAATTTTTTGACCTGGAATTGTAGGAGGCCTCAGCAGATAGTTTTTCAAAACTAAGTAAAGTTAATCCTGGTTAGTACTTAGATGGGAGATTATATGGGATTCCCTAGGCTGATTGGGAAATCAAATAGTATCCTACAAGCAGGCAATGACAATCCTCCAAAACGCTCCAAGAAAATTCCTAGATGGAGCCAGCAAAAGTTGAACTCAACTCAAGATTGTTCTTTTTTACAAGATCTATATTAATAATCTGTAAACTCTTTACAGAATTGTAATCCCCTGGCTCCTCTTCCTCCTTTTTCAACTTCCTCTTTTACCACTTTTGGTGTCGAGGGAAATACAAAGTTCTGGTTCTTGTACTTCTGGAGGCCTCAACAATTGTCATTTGATGCTGTTGTAATGTGTCTTCGATGTTGCCTTTCCATCTACTTCTAGATATACTTTCTTTGGCCATGTTCTCTTTTTGTTACCTTGTATGGTGTAGAATCCCAAGACATTCTCTCCAGGTTAGCAAACTACTTAAATTGCTGCTTTTGTATATAGTGTAAGATTGGTTCTATCAAGTGGTGGGATTCAAGTAATTTAACAACCGGTTCTCTGCCCTAATGATTTCTTCCAACAACAATTGCCAAACTGTTCAGAAAGTTAACAACCGGAACTGTTGTTCAGCCAGTTCTTCCAAAGTGGTGCGAACTGGCTGAATCCCATCACTGGTTCTATCCCAATTCTTTCTCTTATGGTTTCATTTTTTATTTTATCCTTTCTGGTCACTCTAGCAGCTTACCTCAAACATCTCACTTCCATAGTGACTAACTTTTTCCTATGTTTTATTGCAAGTGTCCATATTTGGACTGGTAACGTAAGGTGGAGATGAATATACTTTGCATGAGATGCTTCTTTGTGCTGATTGGTACTGTCTTGTGTAATAGAACTGGAGTTAGTTGTCCCAATACTTGGTTAGCCATACTGCATCATATGTTAATCTGTTTGTCTATTTTCCCATCTTCAGTGAATGTCATTCCTAAATAGTTGACTCTAATACTTACTTTGTACTTGTTCTCTCTATTACTATATTTGGTGTATTTTTTTTTACCAATTGCCCATACTTCTATTTTCTCTTTTTTGATACTACATTATTTATCTTGCATTCTTGGTTCATGGAGAGAAGATATACTGTGTTTCCCTGAAAATAAGACCCTATTTTATATTTATTTTGAACCCTGAAATAAGTGCTTGGCCTTATTGCCATGCGCTCAAAAGCTCAATTGGGCTTATTATCAGGGGATGTCTTATTTTGGGGAAACAGGGTATGTTGCAGTTTCTTAGCTTTATGTGATATCAGTGTCTGATCATCAGCAAAGAATAGTTCATTGATATTAGTTCTATTCCTGGGCTTCAGTGCTTATGGTGTCAATGTAGGTGATAAATAATGGTGGTAATAATACATCTCCCTGTTTTGCTCATTGTATGGTACAATGAAGAGTTCTGATGTTCTAAACACTTCTGCAATCATTGTATAAGGTTTTATATAATCCAATAAGATGTTTACTTGGGCCATTGTTTGCCATGGCATTTTCCTGTCTGTCAAATGCTTTCTTCTTGGCCTATAAAAACTACAAGGAGATTCTTATTCTACCCCATATTCTTTTCTGTTAGTTGCTTAAGCATAAAAATTTCTAAAACTCATCTGTTCTTCTGTTAATTGTGGTTCTATAACTAGTCTTAACCTTGTTTCTATTATCTTGGCATAAATTTTCCCTACATGGCTCAAGAGTGGGATGCCTCAATATTGTGTGCATTCTTGTCCACTCCCTTTGTTTTTCTATAGTGGATTATTGCCTATTGCCAATCAGTGGGTGCTGTTAGCTGTGTCCATGCTGCATTAAAGATTCTGTGTAACCATCTGACGCTGCTTTCCCCTACTGCTTGAATTATTTTTGTTGTAGCCCATCTATTCCTGGTGCTTTGTGCTCAGGTGCCTTTTATCAACTCTTGCTACTTCTTCAATAATTATTTCTGGTTTTAACGCTGTTGTTATGTAGTCTTGCCCAGTTGCCCTGTGACACTCTCCTAGAGGGTTGAAGAGTTTTTAAAAATGTTTCCACCTTTCTATTATTTCTGATGGAGCTATAAGTGGTCTTCTGTTGTTGGCATTGATTATTTTTGTAGGGTTATAATTCTCTTCTCTTTTCCCTATACTTTTGACTACTTTGAAAAATGTTCTGCAGGCTGTTCTCTCATTATCCGCTAATGATTTTCCAGAATAACCCCAGGATTCTTGTTTTGCTTTTTTGATTAACCTTTTGGTATCTCTGCATTGCAACCTGTATATACTTATATAGTCTTCTTTCCCTGATTTAATCCAACATTTGTATAATTATTTTTTCAACTTTATCTGTTCTTTAACCTTTTCACACCTCCATGCAGTGTGTTTGGTCCCATTCTGATTCCCCCCCCCATTCTTCTTTTCTCTGCATAATTCTTCTGCAAAGTTAAGCAGAGTACTTCTATATTTTTTCCATTTGTCTTCCACATTTCCCACCTCTGCTGATAGTTGTTTGAATGCTGTCTCCATCTTTTGTTGCAACTGTTTTGTTACTTCTTCTGCTTGTTGCTATCTTGATTCCTGGTTTTTATTTTGTCTTTTCTGTTAATGTTAGATTTGTCATGCCTTGCTGTTATCTCTACAATCTTATGGTCAGTGAAGCCTAGTCCATTTGGGATTGCTTTTGCTGAATCTTCTTTTTATTCTTATTAGTATGAAACAAATCTAACTTTGAATGGTGATATCATTTCATTTATATTATGTATAGCATTGTATGTTCAAAAATGTGTTAGTGATAAAAAGATAGTGTTGGTTATTTAAATCCAGTATCTTCTGCCGTTCTTGTTCCTTTCACCATTCTTAGTGGCATGTGGACCAATAAATTACCCTCTTCTGTTACTACCCACTCTACTGTTGCAATCTCCCATTATGTACAGCGTACTATTAACTTCCACTTAGCAATAGCAATAGCACTTATATACTGCTTCATAGTGCTTTTACATCCTCCTCTAAGCAGTTTTACAGAGCCAGCATATTTCCCCCAACAGTCTGGGTCCTCATTTTACCCACCTCGGAAGGATGGAAGGCTGAGTCAGTCTTGAGTCTGGTGAGATTTGAACTGCCGAACTGCAGCTACCAGTCTGCTGAAGTAGCCTGCAATACTGCACTCTACTGCCATACCTTGGCTCTTCTCTATCTGTTCTATGGTTTGTCGAAGAACTCATCTTTTTTGCTCTTCTGTGTAGTTATGATTGCATTGGCATATGTTTCATACATATGTACGTATGTTTCCATTTGTCTCCTCTCTTTAATCTCAATGTTATCATTTTGTCAGAATAGTTGTTGATACCTAATGTACTTTCTGCTATGTCTGGATCAATGGTGGGTTTCTACTGGTTCGCCCTGGTTTGGGTGAACCGGAGTGGCGGCAGTGGGAGGATCCACCCACCTGCCCGGACGTCATCATGGATGCTCTACGCATGTGCGGAAGGCACTCACGCGCACTCCCAATTCTGAATCGGTAGCAAAGGTAAGTAGAATCCACTACTGGTCTGGATATATGAAGAAATCAAATCCATTCTTTGTTGTGTTCCCTCCTAAGTAAATAAACAACTATCCTTTGTGAACTTTCTTAATACCCTTTACCTCTTAAATTAGCTAGTCCCATTATCTTGATCTCTCATCTTTCCATTATTATTAAAATTTCTTCTGGTTTATTTCCCAAGCTGATTACATTCAAGGTTCCTATTTTGTACTTTGCTACTCTGTCTCTTTGTCCTTTAGCATTGCCATGGGTCCTTTCCCTTTGGCTCAATCCATTTGTATCTCTTTGTAATTTCTATAGCAATATATTATTCATTGCAAGCTTGCAACTTCATCCACATCCCTTTAGCCAGGCTGTTTCAGGGTCGCCCAGGATGGCCTTCATGGCTGCCGTAACAGTCCTGTGGCACAAGGCCATGCCATAGTTCACCCACTCCTAGAAATCTCTCATTTTCTCCTGTTACCACCTTTCATGAATGGACATCTTATTGGACTTTGAGAGCCTCTTTGGGCAGAGAAAATCTGTTGGAAATTTTTATTCTTAGAATTGTTAACAGCTGTTTCTTCAACTGGTTCAAGGGTGGGTTCTACTTTCCTTTACTACCAGTTCGCAACAGGAGTGTGCATGTGTGCTTGTTTTGCTTGCTCGCTCACACATGCTTCTGCACATGTGCAGATCATACCTTATGACGCCTGGGCAGGTGGGCGGAGCCTCCTGCCACTTTTACTGCTGGTTCGGAAAAACCAGGAGTAACCCACCTGTGAAGTGGTTACATGTGGAAGAAAGGCGAAGAAAAAGAAGGATAGTTCACTAAATTAAGAAAGTTTTAGCTTTCCAGCTTTATTTGAAAGAAAGTCAACTAGGAGGCTTTCTATGCTACACTATTCTTAGCAGAATCTAATTCTTGGAGGAGAAAAGAGCTACTGGACAATTTATTGTCATAATGTGTCCCTTGTTTACTTGTTTTATGACCAGATGTTTTCAGAATATAAAATATACTGTAAAGCACGGCCTGTGCATGAGGGAGACGGGATATAGAATTCAGGTTTCTCTTCTTCAGCAAGTTTTGGCCATGAAAATAATCTAGCACATTTTATACACTATGTGATTGATGCTACAGTTATTGGTATTTTCCTAGTTCCTACCAGCATTTTAAAGCTGCTTCAAGCATGACCTTAATGGTGTGTCCATGGCTATTTTGGCTTGGATGCAGACTTGGCTTCCCCATTGGCATCTCTGGCACAGAATATATAGGTCTAGACTTTCCTTTTTAAAGAATACTACACCTGTGTTTTAAAAAACAGAACTATCATCAGTCTTGTACTGCATAGAAGGGCCACAATCTCAACCACAGTGTGGAAACGATGACTATAAAGAGACAACTAGTGACATTTCTTACTATCCAAAATCTTTGTATTTTCTCTGATTTCTCCACTCCATCTGCTATAAAAATGGAACAAAATCTGGAGTTGGGGAAAGGGAATGTGGCTTGTAAAGAGAAAGCCTCATGGGTACTCACTCTGTGGTGACAAGTTACTTGTAAGCCTTCATTCATTCATTCATTTCTTTATTTTTTGCAGTGCAATTTGGGAGTGAGGCAACAATGGAGCAACATCCTAACTTGAGGGGAGAGACAGAGAGAGAGATGGAGGGAGAGAGGGGGGGAGAGAGAGATTTGAAATTTGATGAAAAATTAAAGTTGTTTTTCTTCAGTCTTCCATCCTTAATAAACCCCAGCAGATATTTGTGTCCATTATTCAATAAATTATCCCTTAAGATAAACTATAAGGGAAGGGGGTGAACACAGTGGGTGGAGGAGGTGTGATTATAAAGGAGAGAACAGCTGATGAGATACAATGGAGAAAGAAAGACTGTGATGGATTTCATTGGAACTACTTCATTGATTGTTGAGGAATTGCAAGTGACTGACCTCAAGGCTAGAAATCCACATTTCAGGTGAACTCCACCCATGATTCTAGAAGTATATAATTGCATTTTGTCTCTCCATTCCCTTCCAGCCAAGCTGTTTGCCTCCAGTAGAGCTGAGACAATAAATAACTCTTTTCTACTGGGTATCCTCTATATTAGGCAATCAAACCAGTCAGTCCTAGAGGAGATCAAGCCTGACTGCTCTTTAGAAGGACAGATCCTGCAGATGAAACTCAAATATTTTGGTCACCTAATGAGAAGGAAGGACTCACTGGAGAAGAGCCTAATGCTGGGAAAGACTGAGGGCAAAAGAAGAAGGGGACAACAGAGAATGAGGTGGCTGGATAGAGTCACTGAAGCAGTCGGCGAGAGCTTAAATGGATTCCAGAGGATGGTAGAGACAGGAAGGCCTGGAGGAATGTTGTCCATGGGGTCATGATGGGTCAGACATGACTTTGCAACTAACAACAACAACAATCCTCCATATTATATTTCCCATTATTATTGTGGGCAATGGGATAGTGGGTCCAGCAGATCTCAAGGACATAAGATTGATGAAGTATTGAGCTGAACCTTTTTAATATGCCTAGAAGAGTGACTGGATCGAGCAGAGATCCAAACTTGAAAAATAAAATAGTTCTGAGTCATTATTGTCATTTATGAAACATTAGAAACTGTGGTGGAGTTGTGAATAAAGCTGTAAATGGTTAGTCAACCAATACCCACACCCACATATTGTGTGTTGTTTGCGGGTCCTTTCACAATTCCTTCTCCTCTTTCTGCAGGCGTAAATAACCAAAGGAAAGAGTCTTATATTTCCCTGATTTTTTAAAGAAGGGTTCTTCAGTTTGAAATGCAATCTGTCTGCAGGCTTGCCTGCTTTGAAAAGTGAGAGCAGGGAGGGTGGGACAGTGGAGATATTTATAATTTCCCCAGTGTATCCTAAATGGACATATAAATCAGAAGCACATGTTCAATTCTTTGTTTATAGAAAACATCAAGTGATCTGGTAGCTCAAAAGAAATTGTAAGAAAAATTCCACATGTTAATATTTCCAGCACCAAGACACTCTATTATCAGAAGCATGGAGGGTTTTTTTTACACCTTTACAGGAAAATTGTTTAGTTTTGTTGTTTTTGTCCCACAATAATTATCTTGGAAGGCAGCTTCCAAGAAGTAGATTCCTTCTATTGGGCCCACTTTATAAAGTAGATGTGGTGATAGGGTTAAAATATACTCTAAGCCAGGAGTGTCAAACTCTCAGCCCACAGGCCGGATACATCACGCACTGGCCATGCCACCCCCGTTTTAGCAAAGGGGAAAAAGTTGTGATACATCACATGACGACAACATGACGATGCTAGTTTGACACCTCTCTAAACCCCGCCAGCAAGAGACAGATGGAAAATGTCACATAGAGTGACACAAGTCTAACTAACTCACAAGAAAAATACCTACTCATTGTGGTTTAGGGTGTGGTGAGAACCAACTAAATTATGGAACAAATGGTAAGGGAGAAGGCCACATTGTTATTTAGGAAATGGTGAAAAATAGACTTATTCACCCTGCACTGTTAGTGTTTTAGATCAGAGTTCTCCATCTTTCTGGCTTTGCGGACTGGCTGGCAGTGGGGGAGAAGAGATGGTTCCTCAGGAGTGGCTGGCAAGAGCACAAGCTCCATTTGTGCGAATGGAGTGCACACGTGCCTGCCACATATGCAAATGAAGCACATGTGCATGCACACACATACACACACCAGTGGTGGGTTTCAAAATTTTTTACTACTGGTTCTGTGGGTGTGGCTTGGTGGGCGTGGCATGGCTTGGTGGGCTTGGCTTGGTGGGCATGATGGGAAGGATACTGTAAAATCTCCATTCCCATCCCAATCCAGGGGAAGGTTACTGCGAAATCCCCATTTCCTCCTGATCAGCTGGGACTTGGGAGGCAGAGAATAGATGGGGGGGGCGGTGGCCAGTCAGAATTTTTACTACCGGTTCTCTGAACTACTGGTTCTCCAGAACTGGTCAGAACCTGCTGAAACCCACCTCTGACACATACACACATTACTGTGGCACTGTTGCAAATAGCTTACAGCCAACTGAGGTTGGGGTCCCCTATTTTAGATTTCATGGTTATATTCTTAATAAATCTATGCTTTAATTAGATTTTATTATTCATTTTATAACCACCCAGACAGATTAAGGGAAGGAGCAAGATACACTTTTTATATATTAAATAAATACGTGGAATAATTATTTTAGGTAATTTCATTTAAATATGCAATTCTTGTTTTCTTCAAGCTCCTTTTGCTGCAGGATGTGTTGCTAGAGGAATTGTAAATTCAGTAATAATTACAGCCGAGCTAAATGGGACTGACTTTCAGGTATGAATATAGAGGATGTGTCTGCTCCCTCTCGAAAATGGAGCCAGTCAATTATTTTGCTCCTTTATGGCATTGAAAGCCCTTTTTTTTTTTTTTTGGGTCAGGCCTTAGAGAGGCCATCTCAATTTATCAAAACTGCATATTCATGTTTGTTAACTGAAATACAAAAGTGGATTTATGTTGTTTGTTCAACTTTTCAGTCTTCTGTCCTGAGTTTTCATGGAGGTCTACTAGCCAGGTTCAAACTTGCTTCAATTTTTCAAGCTGAGCCAAGATCTATTAAGTCATCTGCTAAAATTCCTACTGAAATATTGTCTGCCACTTGGAAGAAGTTTATACAGTCAGCTGTGACTTTTCTGAATTATGAATAATTGTGGGGATGAACAGGCTTGGTGGATGGTTTGGTATATTAAAGAAATACCAAATGATTCTAAATGGTTTCATTTGATCTAGATTATTAATCACACCCAGCTGTCCATCCTGCAGAATTCCCCCCCTCCCAAATTGGAATGGTACACTGCATTGCTATTTTATTACCTTAGGGCAGCCTTCTTCAGCCTGAAGACCTCCAGTTATGTTAGACTACAAATCTGATCATTTCTACAGCCTGAGGGCAGCAGTTCCCAGTGCACCGCCTAACTTATTTGATACATACAACTCTCTGAATTCAGAAGTGTTTGTTTTTCAGACTGCAGCAATTTTTCATCTTGCAAAACATATTGAGATTTAACAAACTGCTTTGATCAGCAGAAATCCTAAGCTTATCTTTTAATTACAAATGCAAATTTAGTTGCAAACACAGCTGCAGCCATTTCATTATTAGCCTGATAGACATTTTGGAATTTATTATTCCAAAAAAATAAAAAGTAGTAGTCAGTCTGAGCTTGATTCTACTCCAACTTTAGCTCTAGCTTTCTGAATACAAAATTAGTGTTTCTCAAACTTGGCAATTGTAAGATGGATGGATTTCAAGTTCCAAAATTCCCTATCCAGCTGCTTGGGCATTCTGGGAGTCTTCATCTTAAAGTTGCCAATTTTGATAAATACTGTTGTATCTTTTATGATAATAAACTTAATAGAGCTCCAAAAAGGCAAAATGGTAGCAATGACTGCATGATGAACACCCCACCCCTGATTCAAACAAGATATGTGAACAGGGGACAGGTCACAATTGAGACTTTAGAGCCAACATCTTGCCTTTCCCCCCACTTGTTTACACACACACACACACACACACACACAATTACGATTGTCTCCGTTGCAGTGGCACCTGGGGAGACATTGCCATTATTTCTCCTGGAGGTGGGGGAGGGTGGTAGTGACAGGGAGAAAATGCCTCCCACCCATGTAATAATTAGCTCTTCAAAGAAGTCCCAGGAGCTCCATCTTCAGGTCCGATCTCTGAAGCAACAGCTCTTGCCTAGCAGAATGGAAAGCTCTTTTGTGCCTGTCTTTTCAGCTAGCTGAAAAGTAAACAAATGGGAAATATCAAAGAGGGAGCCATCCGGAAAGGGATGCATGCCAAGAGATTGGCATTTGGAAAAGAATACGTTGAGGAAATGCCAGCTATTAAATACACAAGTAAATGTGCTTTCCAAACCTCTTACACATCTTTGTGAAGCTCCAAGCCAGATAGGAAGAAATTGAAATCCGAAAATGTAAGATACTTATAATGTAGGGACACAGTTCTCTTTTTTCTGAGGATGTCTGTTGTTTTCTTCGTCCCTTTGCGGAAAAAAAGCAAACTGATTCATTGGTAAAGGGACTGCTCATTTCTTATGCTCTATCACTGTTCTAACCAAATCTTTCTGCCTATCAATTCTGCATGATGCTCTCCCTTCTACCAACCAGTCCTACCCTTATTTACCACTTGCACCTGTTTCCAGGAACTAAGGAATCAACAGAGATTTATAGTACCTGGCTGCTTCCTATTGGCCTTCAGATAGTTCCTACTGTTTCCATTGTTCTCATTCATTTTAGCATCTCCCACTGCATCACCACATTATTCTTCCAAATGCTTTTCTGGAATTCTTGTAGGCTTGCAGCAATTATGGAGCATGGATATCTACTAGGGAGGGGCAAATGATGCTATGTGCATCACATCCTTATTGTAAATTACAGTTTACCATATGTCATTTGCACAATGATGTCATGATACACGTCAGGGTGGTTCATGCTAAGCATTTAGAGTGGGGAGCTAAGTACTCATTTTCAGGAAATGAAAGGAAGGCATAAAGAGCAAAAAGAAAGAAAGACTGACATACCATAGAAGCAAATAGAATCTGAGATAATGTGAAGGAGTCTCTTAAAAACTTCTTTGTTGGGATTTATTTTGGCCAATGTTATCAAGAAGCAGCAATGTTATCAAGTCCCAGGATCAGGAACTGGATCCCATATAGAATCTTATTTCTATCAGCCCCTCTCCCATCCGTCTCTCGGAGCTTAAAGTACCCCATCCATTTCACTGTGTCTTATTGGCTTCTTCTGGGCAATGGTATGGTTTGGATTCATAGGCAGAGGGAAGACAAAGAAAGTAGTAATGTGACAGCGGCAGAGAGGGATATTGGAGAGCAGGCAGGAACAAAATGGTTCTTGCTCAAGAATGGAGTGCCCACTGCAGCTTCTCTGAATGGGATTCCCAAAAGACAAAACAGCCATGTTGCCTTTTCTTTTAAAATTATATCCTATTTCAACTTGAGAAACTTGTATTTTTTAGTATTAGTGTGCCCAAATGATATGGAGCAGCCAATGGGTTTTCCACGGCCTTTCCTGAAAATCCAGTCAACTAACATATAAATTGCTGCTGTCAAGAAAGCAGTGCTTTACTGAATAAACACGGGGGTGGGGGTGGGGGATGTTTCAGCACTCAAGCAGTTTAACCATTGCAGAACTGAGTCCTTTTCTCAACAGTTGTGTGCTTGCAGTTACATTGGAAGAAAGTCTTTTTCTCTACTGAACAATATCAGTTGTACTTAATTTTGTTGACTAATCGATAATTTGCAAGATAAGAGTATATTTTTTATTCTTTTGGGACTATATCATTTGTGCTATTGCATTTGTGCAATCAGAAATAAATTTTGTAAAGAATGAATGCTGTTATTATTTTGAAGGAAAGTATTAAAAAATGCTTAATAAATCACCTATCCTGTTTACTTAAGATTTTTTTCCTACAAATAATCTGTGAATTGGATGAGCATAATGGGATGGGGGGAGGCAGTGAAAAGACAACATTGATGAGTATAATATAGAAAATGAATGGAAATCTCATCACCTAAAAATGAAAAGCTTTGGTGATTAGCTACTTTTGGAGGGATTTCTGCCTGTTAAAGCAGCTACCCCTTCCATTCCTCTTATTTTCTTTTGACACTTTGTTTGAAAGAGAAGAGGTGCACTAATGTATTTTACAATAATGTAAGGAGTTCATATTAGTAGAAAAAAAGCTACTAAAGTTCACCTTGTCATCAAGGTTGGTGACTGACTGCTTTCAAGTGTCACTCAATTTCATTTCTCAGCAACACTGCCAAGGTGTCCAATAGTGAAAGATTCGGGGCACCAAAATTCAATAGCTGGATGATTGGAAGTACCCCATTGTTAACATGCGACTTAAACTGCTTATGATCCAGAAACAATGGTAGATATTTAAAAAACAAACCTAAAACAGGTTATGAGAATCCTCACATTGTTAAATAGTTTTACATGCATTTTTGATCCTTAATTTTATGCAACCAAATATTATTTATATACACAGGTGTGTGTGTGTGTGTGTGTGTGTTTCAAAGCCAAATTCACTGGCCAGGCAACATAACAGTGTTTTGTATGTGTGTATATGTAAATATAGTGATAGAGAGATAGAAATATGTAAGAGTTTTTAAGTCAATCTTGGCAACTGCCTGGACAGGTGCCTGCAATTTTCTTGGCAAGATTTCAGAAGTCTTTCCTTTCCTAGGGTTTGAGATATGTAATAGATCCAAAATCACCCAGTTGCCTTTATGCCTATGAATTAACTAGAATTCAGTCTCCCAGTTTCTAGGCAGAGTCCTTCATCCCATACACCAAACTGGCTCTCTGATATTTATATACTGTATATGTGCATTATGTAATGCAGTATGGCCAATAAATTTGATTTTGAAAAACCAGAAAGCTAATTGGAAGCATGCAATGTTGCTTTTATTGTAAGTCAAAGCCCCCTCAATATTATTTAGGGGTCTAATTCACATGGTAGTTCTTTCTCTCCAGAAGACTTTGACTTCATCCACTGGAGGCCATCCAATTTATATATTTAATCTCCCACATTCTTCATTATTTCATAACTAGTCTAAAATCATTTATGTACTTTAGTATGGTAGGCTGTTCTCTTACATATTCCTGGATCCTTTTTAAAAAAAAAAATTATAAGCAGATATGTGTGTGTTTGTGTGCATATGCACAGGGTCCTTTGGCAAAATAAGCAATAATCTTAAATCAGCAGTGTAAGCACCTGTAAGGTGTCACCATAGAAAGCTCTATACCAAAAAACTTGAAGTATTTTCAAGTTTAAAAACTTTAGCAGCCTCTAGGTGTATTGGGATGTGTTGTTGTATAAAAATTTAACAGATTATTTGGTTGGTTTTCACATAAGAGAGCAGGCTGATATCTTATTCATTTCTGAAAGCAGCAAAAGCCATAGGTTGCTTCTGTTCTTGTGTGCATGTGGCTAAGTAAGAGCAATCAAAATTGACAATAAGCATCTCTGACTCAATTACATTTGCTATGCTCATTTCTATTTTGAAAATGAATGCCTTCTGTTTGTTGCATATCGTGGTTTTGAGAAGTCATTCTTAGCAATTATTCAAGTTCTTAACAAGTAGGGATGCTCTGAAGTTGATTCCCTAATTTGAAGACAGTCACAGTGATGAAAAAAAAGAGAGGTGTGTAATCTCTGTGTACAGAAATCTTTACTTCAGTGAACCAAAACATTGAAAATCAGCATATGAACTCATGGTACAAATGCAATTTCAATGCAAAATCAGTGCATGATTACTCAATAGGTTTTAAAAATTAACTGTGCTCAATAGAGCCAGCATGTGCTTTAAATATATTAACTGTAATACAGTTGGCACATACTGTATTAAGAATTGTAGCATATTTGTCTGAAAGGGACCAATGAGTTATAGCACAATTTAAAAAGATCACTAAATTACAAGTTTCAACGAACTGAGAATGTTATCTCCATTAGTGACTTTTTCACAAACAGGAACTGAGCCTCTTCCCATAAAAATACTACTGTAGATCAATCACCTTATGAGAGGAACAAACTTAACTTCTTCCCACAGGCTGCTGGTTAGTCATTCTGTTACACAGAATCTTAAACTACTATAGAAAAGTCTATTTGATTTGATGCAGCTGAACTCTTTGATGCAGAAGAAAAATGTCAATCTCTTTTTCAAACAGACTGTTTTATGACTAACATTGTGTTACTAAATGCTGTTCTAGGAGCTAAGAAAAGGTAAAAATGTTTAAATAAGCTCTTCACTATAGTTTTACTATATTCTGCATTTCGTTATTTAACCTCATTTTGTAAATCAATAGTTGGAAACCAGAAATATTTACATTATAGTATCATTATGCTACATACATTTTTAGACTAGCGTATTGACCAAAGTAATTTAGCTAGCAAAAGATGCCAGATCAGACTATGTTTAAGCCAGGATATCACTAGTTAAGGGAAGTAATCACAGAAAATTGGGTGCATCCTTTTCTCTCAAGGATATGTTTTGCTCCTTTCATGAATCCCCTAATTTGTTTCTTTCCTAAGCATACACAAATGTTACCCAACACTAATAGCCTAATTGGCATTCACAGTAACCCAAATTATAGGGCTGACTGCAGCATGTGCTTCATTTTGCCAAGACCAATATTATTTCTGTATTATTTAAAAGAAATATATGAAACCATTTTTATATACAATACAGTGAATTTTGGCAATATGGCTAAGATTCATGGTTAAGCTTCCTTGCTTTATAAAAATAAAACAGAGAATGCAAGCTTATAAAAAATTGCATAAGAAATTACTAACATTTAATCCAGTAAAATAAAATAAAAATAAATCCTATATAAATCCTATAGTAATCCTATAGTAATATGGTGATGCTGCTGGATTGCACCAGCCTAATATTTTGGGTTCGTGGTTTTTTTCAGGATCTGATGACTTTCAAGATTTAAGGGGAAGGTGATATAAAACAAGTACATTTAACACTTACTTTGTCAAAAACAATGACAAAAATATACTGCGAGAAAGGAAGTGAAATTTGTCTGGAGGTTGAGGCTATACCTACCTCATAGCCTGCAGTTGCCCTTCTAAGAGACCATAGCACAATTCTTAGAGGTTTTGATGACATTTCTGTAAGGAGAGGTGCACACAGTCTGTGCTCTGATTATGTTATTCTTTTTCAGGTATGTTGAAGAACTATTGGGAAAATACATTGATATCAAATAGCCACACACCTCAAAAGCAATTAAGCCACAGTACAACCTAATCAAATCTTGGAGCAATTTCAAGATGCTTATAAATAGTCACTACTCATAAGTAGTCATTCATCAAGGTAGCTTTTTGCAAGCCAAAGTATAAGGTGCTGTCCCATGGAGGGAGATAAGGAGTCAACTGATAGTAAGGCCAGAAAATTTATTTTTAGATGTTTCTGATGGAGGTTTTGTTTTTTGCATAATACTGAATATTTCCTTCTTCTTCCTCCTCCTTTTCCCTTGCAATCTTCCCAACTATCAGGCACTTATTAACATACCAAGTTTTTATAAGATGGAATGTAATTGTCAGAAGGAAACAGAAGAGCTGAGATTATGATTGAGAGTGGAAAATTAAACTCCCCCTCCACACAGGATACTTAAAATATGAGGTCAGTGATAAAGCCCTTAAACAGACATTCTTTTTGGGCTGATCCAATTCACATGGCTTTCTGTCATTAGAATCTCCCTTAAGCCCTGTATTTTCTCAGAAGTAACAGAATATGTTGCTATTTGGGATGCTCTTCATTGCCTGGAAACCCAAGGTGCATTCATTTTGTAATATTATTTATATGCAGTCCCTGAAGAGCTAAGTTCTGTTTCTTAAATACTGAACCTTTTAACTTTCTCAAATACTGAGCCTTTTAACCTTTATATATCATGGAAATTTAGGCCTGAAACAAAGACTAAAGGAAAACAACGTTGGCTTCACAAAACAAATATTATTTGCATTTGATAATGAATACTGAGTTCTATTTTTCTGTTATATGGTGCTATGTTGTTTAATGGAGAGATTGTTGAAATGTGTTAAAAAAGGGGAACTACCCTGCCTTATAAATGCTGAGAAAAGATGTGTATTCATACCTTTTTAAGGAAGATTCAGTACCATGCTTATCTTTTTTCCACTTCTACTTCACAATAGCTTTCTAACCCTTATAAATAGTTTGTTTCCTAAATACCAGTTCTCTTAAAAGCCACTCCTAGAAATGATAAATGAAACAGTACAACAAAAGCTTGGTTCTTAAAAGGTCAAACATTCATTGGTTTACTGCAAGTACCAGGAGAGAGACAATAGTGGGGAGATAATCAAGAAAGTGGAAGTACAAGAATAATAGGTAATTTCTGCTTAGACTGCACCACAAGCCTTAACAAAAAGAACAACAATTGTACAACTCTGGTGCTTACTGGATAATGTTGTAATTCTCCCTCAAAGAAGAATTTGAGGTGCAAGCTATTTAGCAAATCTCAGGTGCATCCAGAAAGAGTCCTGGCTTCCCTGTACTTGGACTTGCAAAGGTACTGAGAAACACAGTTCTCTTAAAATAGGCATATGACAGTCTTTGTTCTTAGCGTGAGTTCCAGAAGTCAACTGTGGATCAAAGGTGGAAAGGGTATGTCTTCCTGTTGTCATAATTGATTGGTAACATAACAGAAGGTTAAATATTTCCCACACCAGTCTTGGCCAAACTATATTTGCTTGCCACTGAAAACAAAGATAAGAAAAAGAGGGTTTTCTTCCTCTCTTTCTTATAAAGATGAAAATTTTATAGAACTGGGTGATAATTTTCTACCCTTTCCAGAAGTGCTTCAGAATATCCAGGGGAGTAATATCTGAAAGAGAAATAAAGGTTATTTTATTAAAAAACTATCATGTTAAATACTGAAGCTACAAGCCAGCGAAAAATTAAGCATACTTAAAATCAGTAGAATTGTGTATAATTCAGATTGCATTTAGGAAATAAAAATTAGGTTAGAAGGCTAGAATGCTTGTTTCATAAAGGGTGATTTCCCTCCAAACCCACAGGAAAAAAATGTGCATGCTCCGAGCATATTTGTTATCAGATTAGATTAGAAGTAAAGCAAATATCAAAATATTTGTTCAACCTCTGCCCATTTTGTGTAGTAGGCTTGGTGGTTGCAATTTAACAGCAGTACTTTGAAAGAGGAATCACAGGAAAGGAGCTTTGCACTCTTAGCATCTAACTGTATTTTAAACTGAACTCTGTACCTAAATCCTATACCTATCCAAATTCTGTTTTTCCTGTTGTAATTTAACAAGGAAAAGTTAGGGTTTAATTTAGGAAACCCAAATGGGAATATCTTATAACCTACAGTATATGATTCTTAACAACCTCACTCGTTTTTAAGAGGTACTTTGTCATTTAATTAGAAATACACATCCGGGGAAGAAATCTTGGACCCTTGCTGTAAAACTCAGTTTCTGTATATTCAGTGGGGAGATTTTCCTTACTTGATTATAAGATTGCAAAATAAAACACTACTTTATTTTGCAAAGATTTCTCCACACAACATTTCTTTAGCACTGCCGGAACTCTTTCAAAATTTTATTTTAATGATTAATTGCTGTCTGTCTATAGCTTCTTGGATAGGCAATCAAAGAATAAAAGTCCCATCTTCCCTCATTTCCCAATACAAAGGTCAGATTTAAAAGCAGCCTCCAGCTTTTAAAAAAAGAAAATGTCGGCAGACAGTAAAAATTAGGGGAGAAACAATTTCTTTTATATTTCAAATCAGAGATAGTGCCTAAATTAAATAAATAAAATGTGCAAACCAGGCAGTAAATCCTTTTGGTGGAGAAGGGAGTAGTTAAACCCAATACTAATGTGTAGATGAATAAAATCTGCATTACTAAATGTAACTAAAATCAATTGGAAACATTAAACTAATAAAATAATCAGACCTACATCTGCTGATATGGAATATGTTCATTTTACTATGACAGTAAGTCCTATAATGTTCTTTGGTACTCTGAAAATTAGAGGACTTGAATAATTATATTGCAGTATATTAGAAACCTGACTGTATTACTTGCTATTTAAATAATCAGGATTACTTCAGATTAAAATCCATGAATTCAAACCATAGATTTTTTTTAAAAAAAAGAAAAGCACCTGATGAAGCATAGTGATACTCAGCCTAATATGGTCTTTAACATCTTAGTCCTTCAAGATACATTAAAATTACCACACTTATGGTTTTGTTGATTGGAAATTCCAGGAGTTGTAATATTAGTGTACCTAGTTGGTATCAGTCAGAAAAAGTTGACCTTACACTTCTTGCTCTCAAGTTTAGGTAACAACATCTCTAACAATGGTATGTGTTTTCAAGGGGTAGCAACCAAGGAGCTTTTATGAGACATGCATTAAAATAATTTTACAAGTGGAGCATCACTTTATGGAAAATGTAGCTGACCAGTAGAGGGAGTACATATGTATGACATGGAATTAGCAGTGCCGGGCACACAACTATATTTTTAACTCAGCTACTATACAGAGCCCATTTACAACCAATTCATTTCTATACACCTGAAAGCAGGGCTCGGAGGGCAGGGTGAAAGGATAGGGCTTAGATTTTGACAAACTAAGGTAAGCTATAATGACAATGTGGAACTACAAAGACAAGGATTTATCATCTTAATGGGTTTACTTTATCCAAAATCATTTTGATAGTCAGCGGTTACCTTGAGATCACTAGCTAGCCAGCTATCATCTAGAAGTTATAAACCATTTCTTATATTATTTGTACTTTTCCAAGTAGAAATATCAACCATTTTAGCATATTTACTGGGGCCAATCCCATGCTCTAGTCTAGTACTGAATTCTTGAATGTTTCTATCTTAGTGGACACCAAACTAAAATCATTTATCATTTCAGCATTTCTTGTTAAGGATTGCTTCAGATTACATAACCATATGCTTATAGTGATGCCATGTGATATACAGTACATACATAAAGTACATTACCTAGATTGAACTTAATAGGTGGATGGTAATAAAGAAATATGTTTTATTAAATAGGTGAGTAATAAATTTGATCAGTCCCCAAATTTATTGTTATGCAAATATCATTTTATATATATTAATAACAGGTCTCATTCCCCCCCTCTCATGTTTTAGCATGTTTATTGTACTTTGTATTTTTAAAGAATTTTATTTATATAATTTTATATTTTTAATATTGTAAGTCACCCAGAGTTATTCTGTGGTAAAATGAGCAATCAATAAGTTAAAAAAAGGAATACAAATGAATTAAAATTATTTGAAAAATTATTCTTTGGATAAGGCATTTTGTACTTCTTACTGAAGAACTACTTCTAAAGATCCCCAGGGACAGAAATGAAATCTGCCCATAGAAATTAACATATTCCAAGTGTTGTATATTCTAGAATAAATAATAATTCATATTCCCAGAACCACTGAATGCTTGTACAGTATTAACTATGCAACTGTTATGATGATGCTTAATAAAATGCCATTATTAGAAAGTTATCTAAAGAAACTAAACTATAATTGTTTAAATATAGAATATATCAAATAAATTAATTATTTTCCAGCCTCACCTGACTATTTCTTCTGGATAACAATTATTAATTGTGTTGATATACTCTTGAAGTAGTGAGCCAGCTTCTGCTTTTATCTCCTGAACTTTTTTAAGACCACCACTTGTTACAAAAAGACGTCGGGCTTTGGAATCATGTGGCAGAACCTATTTAAAGAAAACAAATTCAAGAATTCAATTTTCCTACTCAAAAGTTCTTATTTCCTTTGAAGCTTAATATTAATATGAAGCTAAGATGCAAAAGAGCAAGCATAATTTAGCAAATGTTCTTCATTCAAGTCTCAATTAACAAATGAGGACATGAGAATTGCTGCCAAAAAAGAATATACAAAGGAGAAAAATATGTTGCTCATCTGCAACATATTGTGAGTTTTTTGACTAATCATCTATTCCTGAAAATGACATATATCAAGAGGTAGTGCTCTATCTTTCAATTTCTTGAGCTCACACAGTTGTCATTCACAAACACCAATAATACTCATCAGATCTTGACATGTTTAAGGACAGGTAATAAAAGCGCACATATGACAATTCACAGAACAGTTACAGGAAAGCAACTTGTCCATCTTTTCTGTGCTCCACACAAAACAAGCAACCTAAGAATATCAAAAGTGGGTCAGGCCCCCATGGAAAGCAACAGGTAAGGTCGTAATAGCTAAGGGACACATCTATTTGAATATGAATATTTAGTTCATACACAAAATTAAAAGCTGAGACTATATTGCCAACTGACCCACCTCTACAAAAGAAATATCTCAAGAAGAGTCAAGGATGCAACCACATGACGCATCCTTGACTGGTTAATGATGAGTGAAAGTACTGTGTCTGTCCCATCTGGCAATACGAGCATGTTGCACTTTGTTACAGGTCCCATCCATGAAGAAATGTCCCTTGATAGCACCTTTTTTCTGCTGGGGCATCTGCCCTTTGGATCATCATTCCCCTAGAGGTCAGACTGACTCCTATCTTGCTGGCCTTTCAGAAGAGTTTGAAAATATCTTTGCTATCTTGCCTGAAGATCCTGTAATGTGGGTATTGCTAGGGAAGTTGAGTGTGCTCCTACTGACATTTTTAATAGGTTTTATTTATTTATTTTCATTATGTGTTCATTATCATGTATTATGACGTAGTGGTTAAAGTACAATATTGTAGGCAAAACTCTGCCCATAGCCTGGAATTCGATCCTGATGGGGCTTAAGGTTGATTCAACCTTCTCTCCTTCTGAGATCAGGAAACGAGGACACACAGTATTGGAGTCAACATGCAAATAATGCTTCTTCATTGTTCACCGTCCAAAGGATGCTGTAATATACACCTTGGGGTGTATATAAGCCTTAATGCTATGGCTATTGCTATTGCTATTTTATGTTTTTAATTTTGTGTGTTACTCAGTCATTATGTAAAATGGGCAGCTATATAAATTTACCAGAAATGCCAGACAGAACAGATTTATTTACTGGGTGATACATATCTGAATGCTCTGAAACAGATTATCCTTCATATAGTAATTCATAACAGTTTAGGGGCTGTTCTGTACTCAAACAGCACTGTGGAGGAACTTACAGTACTTTAGTTCAGTTTGCAATATGAATATAAAACTTAAAGTGAATACTATAATAATGAGATGGCCAATTTATCTGACAAATATTGTGCTGTTTTCACATTAAAGCAATAAAGCAATAAAGCAATAAAGAAACAGGGCTATTTCAGTCTTATGCATGGAAATACACTTTACCTAATTCAAAAGATTTTATTTTTGAACCTGGTATCATTTAAACTGAATCTAACAGCTTTAAAATACCAGGAATTATGATTCCCTATTCATAATTATTTCTGTCTGCTTAACATATATTATACATTAGTTTATTCAGTAGATCTAATCATACTATAATTTTCTTGATAAAATCTTTAAAAAACACGGGATATTTTTTTAATTCGTTTTGCTCTCTATGATTATTTCTAACATTTGACATTCATTAAGCAGCGGTGTGGACCTATAATATTTAGCAGATAGGACCAATTCAGCTGAGAACCTTCCATCAACACAGACTGGTGAATAGAATGAATTTCCCCCCCTCACAAAAAATGGTCCACCCCTGATGTAAAGCTACAAAAGCAGGACTTCAGTGAATTCTAATGTTCATTCCAACTCAACTTTCTGCTGAATTAGAAACACACAAACCCAAATAAACCAATAAAATCCACCCACTTTAAGATATTCTGTGGTCAGAGTCAACCACAGCTGGGAGATGCAATAGGATGGATTCTCCTTATAAAAACAGATATGAATTACTCATAGTCAGGTTAGTTTTCATATGTTTTATTCTAAACAATTGAGATACTATAGTGTAATAGGGCTAATAAGTAAATAAACGGAAATACTTCTCTTTTAAAAGCATTGTCAATTCTCTATGATAAAAAGCAAAAAAGTAGCTTAGTTTTCATGCTTTTTTATTATTATTATTCTCTATTAAACACTCTGAGACTATCCAGGTAGGATGGATTACAAGGCAAACAATCACTGAGCAATCAGAGTGGTCCTGAGTGATGAGATTTGCAATCTATCAGAAAGGGCGAGTCTGCTGGCATTCTATTCCTTCTTAGGTATAAAGGCATCGAGTCTAATTAACAAACTTGCTGATAAAACAGAGAGCTTTTTAGCAAGGATTCTGGCCTATTATCCATTACAAACTGAATCCAAAACCTGGTTCTTGTTAGCTGTGTCCATTCAAGCCAAATACCGGTAGTTCTTTTGTAGCCCTTGAACTGTTGTTTTTGAGATTGTTAGGCCAATATAAATAGTATGGCTACTCTTGCTTAATCTACAAAACAGGATGCTTTAATTCTGCACTCTCTGAACTAGAGCAGACAGAGGTACTGAACTCAGGAACAGCTAGTTAAACAGTTACTGAAACCTTCTCCTCTCCCCAAAGCAGCCTCTGAAGAATCCCAACTAAAAAAGGGAAATGGCAAAAATTGAACCATACAAATCAAATACCAGTAGTCCAAGAAGTTTTCTTCTGACAGCTGCCACCTTTCTTAAGAAGGAATATTAATCTTGGACTGATTCTTACCTTGCTGAACTGGCCAACTATATGTTTCAGGATATTGGGGGGAGCATCATGTAGCAAGGGCTCAAGGGCTGACAGATGAGTACACTTCTGTAAAATATTCTTCAAGGCTTTCTTAGCCTATCAAAATACAAAAAGTCGTCAGTAAGACATCACTAAATAGCCTCTCATAAAATTAAACTTGCATTATTTCTACAAAGCAAAAAGCTGATAATTACGGTATTTTCAAAGCGCAATACTTGAAACATACTTCTGGCAAATGTTTAAAAGTTATATTGGAAGGTAGCATTATAATAAACATATATGTACATTAATGGATTTTTTTTAAATGCCAATCATAATAACCCTACTTTTATTTTGGATTATGTGGGTTTCATTTTGTAGTTCTGGTGAATTTAGAAGTTCAAATACTCTTTCTATCATTAAGCTAGGAACCAATTTTTTTGGTTCCTAGCATACCAAATACCAATACCAAAGAAAGACAAAGGGAGACCTACTCATGTTCTAATCCTAACTCTAACTCTTTTATGTAGTTCAAAAATATTTACCACTTGTTTAAACTTGAAGATTATACTTACTGAACTATTAGATCACATGGACATAAAGGAAATAGACTGGCCAACATTTGAAATGATTTGACAAGTGCTAAAATTTATGAGTACAGCATTCACTTATACAAAAAAAAGTTCCCAGATTTCTTTTAGCAGTTGGTGCAAAACAATCTCCAGGCCATAATATAAGCAGCAGTCTGTGTGGTATTATGTAAATAGGACAGGTTCATATCATTCTATTCCATATGCCTGCTACAAAGATTTAGCATGCCATGATCTCTCTGTCTCTGTCTCTGTCTCTCTCTCTCTCTCTCTCTCTCTCTTTCCCTCCCTCCCTCCCTCCCTCCCTCCCTCTCCCTCTCTCTCTTTTTCCTCTGTCTCTTCCCCAGTGCTACTCTCTCTGCTTCTGCTCTTTACAGCTCCTTCCATGTCTAATTTCAAAAAAAGAGTCCCATCTTCTAGCTTATCCCTGGAAAATTGGTTATGAGCTGTATATCGGGAGAGGAGAGGCTTTAAAAGGGAGAAATGTGGGGATGATCATTAGTTCACTTCCCAAAATTCAAATGTCTAAATTAGAGGCGGGGAGGGAATCTATTCTACCCAGGATCCTAGTACTTGGCCCAGAGAACCAACATTTTTGCCACCAGAAGTTGGAATTCTAAATCAAAGTAACTTTTACACTAGCACACACACTAAAAGAGGCAAACTAGATAGATGGAATGTGAAAACTGCTTTCTGGTGGAACATTGAAAGGTGCACACATAGAATGTCTTAGGACTACTACTACAATCTCCCCCTATAAAGATTGTTGTTCCTTGGAGATCAGAAATACTTTGTCATATTTCATTTAATGACTAAACTTACATATTTGTTTAACTGCAATCATCAAATAAACCATATTTGGCTAGTTTAAATAAGCCACATATAATTCACAAATGAATTATAAAACATAATAGCTGGGCTCACATACCAAACTAAACCAAACTCCCCAAACTATATGATGGTTATTGGGCCCAAAGGATTAAGGCAATATATGAAAAACCATTTCCATCTTCTGCAAATATCTTGAATTACTGACATATTGCAGGACATTTGCAGTTACTTCTCAATCAAATACTTTTCCCATATATAGTGAAGCTACCAAAAAAAAAAAAAAAAAAACACGAACCCAGCATACAGTGGCCAAGGGAGCAGCTTCATAAAGATACTATCAATGAGCAACATATGGTAATAGGATTTGGATCAGGGATGAAATTCAGCAGGTTCTGACAGGTTCTGGAGAACCGGCAGCAGAAATTTTGAGTAGTTCAGAGAACTGGCAACTACCACCTCTGGCTGGCCCCAGAGTGGGGTGGGAATGGAGATTTTGCAATATCTTTTCCCCAGGAGTAGAATGGGAATGGGGATTTTGCAATATCCTTCCCCTAGAGTGGGGTGGGAATGGAGATTTTGCAGTATCCTTCCCCTGCCACGTCCACCAAGCCACGCCCACCAAGCTATACCCACAGAATTGGTAGTAAAAAAAAATTGAATCCCACCACTGATTTGGATGGAATATTACAAAGATTTCTATTTTCAGCTGTGATATTTTGGCGGATATATATTCTCCCAGTGATGATCCATTAGTTCTAGGGGTTGACAACAATTTACCAAAGCAAAGAAGGTTCAACCCATCATTGAACAGTTTCTCTTTCCATTGTCTACTCCATGTGCTACATTGAAGAGAAGCAGGGCAATGGTTTGTAAAGCAAATTATGCCAGTGGTACTAAGAGATGGTTGGGAGAGGATTTGAGCACTTCTATAAGATTTCCATATGACTCTGCAAAGCAAGTATTTAATTCTGAACTGATCTGGTCCCAAAGGCTCTAGCCCTCTCTGCCTTGAAATATACATTATGAAGAGGGTTCTGAAGAGCATCTGGAGAAAAGTAGAATATCTGCAACTTTAGCAAGTCGTATAGCACTATGCTACCTGTACCATGAGGACTGGGGAAACTTCCTCTATACTTCGGCTAACAAAGTTTGCTCCCAGTCTACACCAAATGTCATCAGCTTGAGCCTCCTCTGCACAGATACATCTCAAGGCACACCTCTCAGCATGTTACAGACCATGAGAATAAAACATTGAAATAAATATTTTATGATTGGTTTCAATTATGACTTTAGTGGGATAACCAAGAAAAAGTCTAGAAAATTAATAAAATCAACTCTCATACAGAAAAATCTTCATACACAGAGGGAGAGGAAAGCAAACATATGGATTCTTAAAGTTTATGCATCTTTGAATGTTTCTAAGGTGAGAAATGTAATTTACATTTTTTATTATTTTTCATGTGTCAGTCTCTGACTTGCACACTTCTATATACATTGATTTGAATATTATATACTAGCTACTCTGAACAAAAGGAAGCAAAAGTCTGGAGAGGCCTCAAAACTTTCCATGACTCACTCAGCATGATGTCATATCCCTTGCAACAGAAATAGTAAATACCAACAGAAGGCCCAATTGACAGGTCACTGAGCACTGGGGGGAGCTATTTCCATGTATCTTCTTCCCTGGCTGTTTTGATTATGGCTGGTCTACACAAAAATCAGAATGAGATGACAGGATCTTTCATTTCAAATGAAGATGGGGTGATTACATTTGTTGAAGTTTTTAAATTTAAAAAGAAATATTTGCAAGCAGAAAATTACCACAACTCAACTTTGTTAGTTCTAGTTTTCACTGAAAGGAATTCATTCTTACACACAGAAGCACTTGATTTCTACTACTTCAGTAGTAGAAGTTATCTCTACACTACTCAAGGTTCATCTCATTCTAAATTACATAACAACTAGACTAAAAACCTCATAAATTGGAGGAAGATAGTTCATGTCTAAAAACCACATGTGGTTTTAAACCTACATTTTGTGCTCTACAAATATATATCCTCAAGTCTAAATCTGGAAATAACTTATAGTAACATAGAAATTGGACCACAGATTTTCAGTAGGAGATACTGTTGCTTGGTATTCCATAAGGACGTAAATTATAAAGATTTTGGGAAGAAGCTGCCAGTCAGAAAAGATAATGCTGGGTTAGATAACATATAAAAAGAATTCCAAGTCCAATCGGTCTTGCTTCCCTGTAACTCTAAAATAGAGTATTATCATACAAAATTTTTTTTTAAATTAAGCACTATGTGAAATGTACTTATAAAGTGCAGTTTGGTATCTATTTTATTTCCAAAAATGGCAAATAACTTGTACTAATTATTTAACCTATGCAACTTAACAGTACCATTCATTGTAGTTTCTAACTGACATCTCTTCTCCCATACATTGGTATTAATTATCTTAATACCAATATTAAATGAGTTATTTGCAGGAAAATATAGGAGGGACATTTCCAACACTTCAGGGATACAACTCATTCTCCTAATCTTCAGGAAGGTCATGGGACCGGAATGCAATGAGATCACCAGAACAATCATGATTAAAATATTTCACCCCCTAGCTGGTATTTTTAAGAAATCTAAGAAAACAGGAACAGGAAAACCCTGTGCAGTGAGCCATTACTATTCCATTATTAATTCCTCCTACATAATCATGAAGAAATGACCCCAAATTGTGACATTCAACCATTTAACTGTCATATTTTTAGTGACATTTCCAAAGACTGGTACTACAAAAGAGTTGCTGGGGGAGCTTGAAAACAGCTATGGGTTACTCACTTACATTATTATTCAACCTACCTTTCCTCAAAGCTTAAAGAGAAGCAACAGCATTTCAGGTTTATAAAACTGTACTGATTTTTTAAAAGTGTAATCAGACTAGCAGAATGCCTTAATAATTAAAAATATTAAACTTTCATAAAACCTACTGTATACAAAATGTAACAAAAATAGCAGAGTTAAAACTCACTAAAATTGAACATTACATTTAAAAGCTGAAATAAACAACAGCAACAATGTAATTCTTACATTTCCTGCACAGAAATCCCCATAAAGCTCTGAGGCCTTTCAGAAGTACCTCTTCTCTTCCCAGGGTTTGAAAGCCACGTCAGGAGGCAGGAAAAGGAACTGGATAAGGACTATGATTTAGCATTAGAGCACAAAATTTTGGATGCATTAGGTCCCAGAGGCTTGATTAAATTTAACAACAGTAAAAATGATGAAGCTCATTTACTTTGACCTGAAGATCTTCTGAACTTTCAGTTGCCATATACAGGGAAAGCAATACAGGTAGGACGCTGGCTACAGCAACAGCACGGGCATGTTCTGGAGTATGTCTCCCAATCTGTCCCAGTGACCAAGCAGCTGCAGCCTTAATATGATCTTCTGGCTCTTCTGACAAGCAGATAGCTAACTGTGGAACTCCCTGTGATGTTAAACAAAAGCATAAAGCACTATGAAACTAAACCAGATTTGGAGTATTGTGTACAAATTGTAGGGTGCTGGGATGAGGCAAGAATGGCAGTGCTAATACAAAATACATCATGTTTGTTCATAACTGTTCCTTCTATATATGCATTTCTCAGCCCAAAATATTTGAATAGTCTGCAATGCATATACTCTGCAGATACAAATTTAATAAATTATAGTTTATCACATAGTCACCCAGATGTTTAAATTGAATTTGGCATTTTTATCCACCAATTGAGTTCCAAAATCATGGAGAGGCAGATGTTGTTATTTAAGATGTTAAAGGTATCATCACAAGATGTAAGCTGTTCCTAGTTGAGCTGCCTTTTGCAATTATATTACTATTATCATCTTAATTCAACGTGAAGTCACAGTTGTCACTTCTTTAGCTTATCTTGGTCTTCTTCATACACATCAAATTCTTCCCAAGAAGCTAGTATATCATAATGTATTGCTGTAGTATATGTGTGTATCCAAGCAGCATGGCCTTTTGCAATTGACATATGAAAATTTTGTCAATGCACAGATTTTTTTTATAAGCGTTAAGTCTTTTTGATATAGTGTCCCATATGCTGATAACCATAGGGACCACCACGACCAGTTTATGCCATAATATTTCAACTTCAGCTTTCAGATCTTTATACTTCTCCAATTCTTTGTCTTATTTATTTATTTATTGAATTTATATTGCCGCCTATTCACCCATGGCAACTTAAGGCAGCTTACAGAATATAAAATCTCATTTAAAACAACAAAAATTAACAAAAAGAATCAAATAAATTAATGTAGTACAATATAACAAAATCACCCCCCAACCTCCCACCTCCCACCCCGATGACAGCAGATCACACGAGCCATTTAATGGGCTCCATATCGCTCTGGGTTCCCCAGGACCTCTAGCAGAACCAGGTCTTCTGGAAGAGTATTAGAGTGGGGGCCATTCTAATCTCTGGGGGAATGATGTTCCACAGAGAGGGAGCCACCACAGAGAAGGCCCTTCTTCGCCAGGTATATCTCCCTCGAGGATGGTACCTGCAACATTCCCTGCCTTCCCGTTCTGATGGGTCAGGTAGATGTAACCAGCAAGAGACAAGCCATAAAGGGCTTTAAAGGTGACAACCAGCACCTTGAATTGCACTTGGAAGCAAATTGGCAACCAACGCAGCTCCCGCAGGAGAGGTGATACATATGCACACTGGGGTCTGCACAAAACTATGCGGGCCGCTGCATTTTGCACCAACTGGAGCTTCTGGATGCTCTTCAAGGGCAGCCCCCTGTAGAGCATGTTGCAATAGTCAAGATGGGAAGTGACCAGGGCATGAGTGACTGTGAGTAGGGACTGTTGGTCCAGGAAGGGCATAATTGGCGGACAACCCGCAGCTGCATGAAGGCCCTCCTGGCCACAACAGCCGTCTTATCTTTTACTGTCCCCTGATATTGCCACATTAGTTATCCACGCTTTCTTCTTTATAGCCACAGTTGTATCTGGAGTGTTATGAACTGAGACTATCAGTCTGTCTTTGGAAATCCCGTAATATTTTAACCTTTTGATTGTTTCAACTCTGTGTTCCATCAATTTTTCATTAATTACTAGTATGATAATTTTTACAGATGCTCCAATAAATCATTTTTTGACTGTGTTAGGTTGTTATTTAGGATCAGTTAGTGCAATCTTATCATTACTGAACACTACAAATGTAAGCTTCACTAAAATACTAAATCTGCTAGCTTATTGAGACATGAACATTAAGAGCTGACACTTTTATTGTTGTCAAAAATGTTTCAGGGAGCAGATGCCAAAAATGACACTCAAGGGAAAAATAATGCCAGCCTTTTTATCAGGGCTGAAAGTCCAAAGTTTCAGTTTCCTTCCCAGGTTTTCTGGAAGGCAACCAAGGTTCATCTTCCATTCATTTCAGTATGGCGCTGTCTTGAGTCTCACTGAAAGGCATGTAAGGGTAATATATGAGATAGCTGCAAATTTCCTCCCATTTGCTTTTTCCTCCACCATGTAGAAATAATTATACATTTGGTTCTCTATTTTCCCTTTTGTTCATTGCACACAATACATTTAAATATCACTAATAAGTTATTATTCACGTGCACACTGAAACTTATGGAATAGATTGGAACTTTCATCACGTCAGATTGTCTTATAGTCCTGCCAATTTTATAATTATGATACTTTGTGCCTACACACATACTCATAAATTAATGCATTTTATATCCACTAATAATCATTTTATAAATTAAGAGAGAGAAACTGTATATCTATATCAGTAATGCACACAAAGTATTTAAATTTCATATTAGGACTATCTAAAGCCTCTTGGAAGCTGAAAAAACCTCACATACAAAACCTCATTTAAATGTCTGCCCAGCTCAAATAAACAAGTGTAGAAAAATCAAATGATGTTCCAATTTTTTAGAGCCTATTTTATGGCTTATACATTCAAGGAGGTTTCAGAAGAGCATGTTCTTTTTTTCAGATGGACTAGGTTTGGGGTTTTTTAGTACTGAATATAATTCTGTATCTAAAAAATATCACAATAGAAACAAAACTCACACTCCGATGCAACAGAAGATAACTAATTTATATATTCTCATTTTAAAGGCAATTAAAGCTAGACATCAAATATTTATTTTAATAAACCATTGGTAGCCTCCTTTTGCTATTTGGAAAATACAAGTCAATTAGCATCTCATGAAAATGCAAAAACTCTTGACAGATAGCAAAATAATCCATAATTGTTTTTAAAATGAACCAGGCCCAAAATTCTGCTATTTCCCTGCATTTCAAGAACAAGAAATAAGGCATCTAACTGATTGTACAATTTTATAAAACAATTGGTATTTTTGTTTTGGTAATATAAAAAGCTATCTTGAATAAGACACATTCAAGCAATTTACATACTGTTTTCTTCATAATCTCTGTTCACTGAACATCTCTGGGTATGTATGTGGAATGTTTTAAAGAAAAATAACAGACTGTTGATAAACTAAACATAATATATTGTTGCTTTAATATCCTTTTGATTTCAGTCAGTATGAGAAATACATGTATGATTCGTAGTGCTGTTAATCAATGGGACATAGATACATATGTTTAAATATACCTGGGTTGTACTATTATGTCAATACCGTAGTGACCCAAATTAGAATAGAATAGAATAGAATAGAATAGAATAGAATAGAATAGAATAGAATAGAATAGAATAGAATATTGTTGTTGACTGTCTGACTGATTGTATTATATTGTATTATAATAAATTTCAATAAATTTTTTTTAAAAAGAATAGAATAGAATAGAATATTGTTGTTGACTGACTGACTGTATTATATTGTATTATAATAAATTTCAATAAAAAATTTAAGAATAGAATAGAATAGAATAGAATAGAATAGAATAGAATAGAATAGAATAGAATAGAATTTTTTATTGGCCAAGTGTAATTGGACACACAATGGGATCAATGGCAAATTTTAATGGGATCAAAACTCTGTGTGCATGTCTCTGTGTATGTGTTTTATATAGATAACTTTTTTCATACAGAAATATTTTAAAGACGATACAATTTACAAGCAAACAATACTTGGAAAATCCAACATTTCAGAGTTCACGAAACTTAACAGCACACACTTTTGTCAGTATTTATACAGCAGGTTATGTGTATTGCCATACTTATTAGCTCATAAAAGCAAGTGGGTATACAAAAATATGGCCTACCTTCCCTTCAAAAGAAAATAACTTTCTTTGCCTTTCCTATTTATTCTCAAGGCAACCCTTTAAGACAGGATAGACAGAGCAATTGGCCCAAGTATAGCTGTTAACATCACAAAAATCCTTCTTATAAACATATTTATTCTCTGCCTTTGGCTAATGTTTTGTCCCAGACCTGTAAAAATAATCATATGCACTCGAGCCAACATCTATAAACAGCATTCTGATTGTAACATTAGAAGACCCAGAAACTAACCTTAGAGATAATCACTGCCATGGCCAGGTTTTCCGAGTGAGCAGCTACATAGCCCAACATCATAATACCTGGGAGTCTAACATTTCCTTTGCAGCTACCAATGCAATCAATGATGGCAGCTACTCCTCCAGCATTTACGATAAGTTGTGAAAGCTGAAAACAAATACAGTCAGGAGATGCTATCATTTCACATGAATACCAAACTATATCATTACATGTTTTTTCCCCTATTACATGTTGAATAAATGTTCAATGAGACACACAAATTAGAAAAAAGAATGTAATGCATACAGTTATCTACTTAATATGCCTTCAAGAGTATTTAACTTATTTTAATTATGTCTTTATTTTTTTATCATTTGGAATGTTGCTAACTATCTTGTTTGTTCTGATGAGTTGGAATGAGAGATATAATTTAAATAAATGAAAATAAATAAGCACTACTAAGAAATGGAACATATCAATTCTGTGTAAACAAATGACTGGTTTCAACTAAGAGTCAACTAAATGTCTTCTGGCATTTTCAAGTCTAAGAAACTTACTATGGCCTGCACTTTCATCAACTACAGATAAAGTATAACATTGCAGAGACAGAGGAAAGTTGTCTTATGCCGTAAAGGAAGTTACAATGGATAATACCAAAACCCAATTAAATCCAGCATTTTGATCCACAGTGATTAAGCAAACTAGTGTAGTTGAATGGAAAAGTTTTCTACATTTCTGAAACTATTTGGGCCAAGAATTGATAGATCAGGACTTAATTGAGGTATATCTGAAAAAAGCTGGAAACAATCAAAGGTTTTAGATAACTAACATGCTTCCAGCAATCATTCCCTAAAGCCAAGAAATAAAACTCATTAAAACATAGCTTTCATACTACAATTTTGTATAAAATGCTTAATATGATATTGCACATAAGTCCCATTGTGTGTATATATTATAGCATGGAGGAAAGCATCTCTGCTCTATTTTTGGAAATATATGTAGTGTTCAACATTGCATGTTAATGCTCTGAGAATATATTTATATAGGCACCATTTTCTAGTGCTAGTACCAGTATACATCTCTAAGCATGTCAATCTGTAAACTAAAGACCTCATCAGAGGCCTGTTTCTGGATTACAAGATGTCAGAGGAAAAGGCCTTCTTGAGGATAAGGCTGTAATTTAGACTTCTCTCTCTAGGGTAGCCCCTTCCCTTATCCCCTCACCCTGGGGCAAGTTTATTAGTATAGAATATGCAGGATCACCACAAAAGAAGAAGCAGAAGTGGGCAATGATGCATAGCTCAACATTCTTAAGTGGAATACCAGTCAAGGAGTGGGATTCAAGGCATTTGGTAAAAATAAAAAAGGCAGCTGCATCCAAATATCAAGCAATTATCTTCAGAGTGTGGCTGTTTGTTTAAACAACATGGAGCATCATTAGCAATGAGGAATGTTCTAGAATACATCCGACTGTGCCAGATGCTGGTCTCAAGACCTGTGGTCTGTCAAGATGGTTTTGGCATTAAACTTTGTTTTTAAAAAAATCCTCAAGCCTTGTAGTAAAAGCCTTTTAGTACAAATTTGATCAGTGTCACTTTGACTGTTCTTATTTTTTATAGTCCAGTGAATATATATTATTGGAATGATTTATTCGGCATTTAAAAATAATGGCTATTTTCTAGGCTAAACATCAACCAGCCAAACAAATATTCTGGCTACATCTTGAGGGCTATATTATGGTCTGAATATTTCATAATTCTTATCAATTAGCTGTCTTTGTAGTGACATCTCTCCACTTTCCAGAAACAGTTGACAAGTCAGTCACTGCAGAACTGGGCAACTTATGCTGCGCGTGACAGAGGTTTCGCCAGCTAACTGGCTTTAGGATGCCTGCCAAATGCGAGCGGCGATCATTTGACAAGCAAGTTAGCAACAGGATTCCTCCAGATCAAAATAGCCCCTCCCAACAGAGGGCCCGGGAGAGCGAAAAAGTCTGGCATCGAAACCCACGGCCAGAACGAGCAAGACTGCAATTCAGCCAGCCCCTTCCCCCACTACCGCAGTTTCAAATGCCAGGGCTTTTAGACGCACAGCGAGGACTCCTGCGGAGTCCGGGCTCTGTGGCACAAAGGAAGTTTAGACGGCAGCGGCGATTCCCCAAATCTTTCTACCTCCTTCGCCTTTCATTCCCATTCGACTCGCAATATCTCCTCCAGAGCACGGGGCGGCAAGGGGTAGGGGACCTTTCCCTCAAGCCCTGAAGTACCTGAGTTAATGAGGATATTGAATTTCGGTGCGAGACTTTGTGTCTTAAATTAATAAAAAGCTCCTTATAATGAGATCCCGGTGAGCTGTTAAGTATCCCCGAATCCCCCAAAGGGGGAGGGGAGCATTTATACTCCTCAATACACTTCATTCTTTTAACCCAATATAAGCCCTTGGGCTCAGTTGGTTATTTCTGTGGTTATTTCCTAGGAACCTCTGCCTCGCAAACTATTAAAGGTTTGTAGGGTAAAGTATCTTCTGATTTACTGAGACCAGGAAACCAGTTATTTCAGAGTTGGCAAGAAATAGTTATGGGATGCATAATTTATTAAAATACATTTTGTGAAAATGTATAATAATTTCTTCTAATAATTTCTAATAATTTCTCCTTTGTCAATCTTCTTTCTACTACTTCCTATTTTGCCAATCCTCACAGTCCATAGGTTATCCCCTATTTGGATCTGCTCAGCAGTATGGCATTATTTAAAGATTTCTGATTCAAATCACAGGAGGCATTTTCAAGACAACCCAACAATCACCATCTTACTAAGGCAATTCCTTTTAAAAATCCATTGTTTTTGCCCTGTTCAAGAGAAATCCACCTAGAAGAACAACCCATCCTGTTAAATATACAGGAATCTCTTCATTTTGTTCACTGAATTGCAGCCTAGGGATGCTTTATACTTCATTATTACTTTGTATAGATCATCCCATATGGCTGAACCATTAAATATATCTGACATTAATTAATATTCACCAATAAAAAGCTGAACTTGCCAATTTTGATTTTTTTTTTACGTATTTGTATTTTTTATGTATATGTATGCTCCAAAACAGCAACAAACATTTCTTTTTTATTTATACCAAAAACAATAGAGGCTTTGCATAATTATAGAACAATTCTGAAGGTCTTGTGCATATCTATATCTGTCATTTGTAGATATGTGCTTATATACTCATGGGCATGCCCACACATTTAAACATTCACTTACATACATCATGACCTTGTTTATATTCACATGGTTTACCTCAGGAGTATGTCTTGCTATCTCTCTAATTAGAGTTGCAGCATTTTTCTTGACATATTCATCAGAATCCTTCAAGCACGTGAGTACAACAGGAAAAATTTCTGCTTCAACCACCATTTCTGCCAGATCTACAGAGTGCTTTGCTATCTGGCTAAGAGCTGACAGCACTTGACGCTGGTAAACAGGAATGAGTGTTTTATAAATGGTTATTGGGTATACAGACAAAGCAATCAAAAGGAGGCAGAAAACTCCCTTTCAAACTGTGAAGGCATAAGCCCATCAAAATATATAATTTCAAAACAAAAAAAAATGATAAAAATAAAAACATAATTTCCAATAGGAAATATATATATTCACCTGGCAGAAAACTTTTCTTAATTAAGTGAACCTATTTTTAACTATTTTTATGGTTTTTTTTTATTTTTTATAGAACATACATGGACAGCTACATAATTCTTTTAAAGAAATAAACTATAATTAGTTTTCTAGCAATTCAAAACAGAAGCCAACACATGCTATTTATTGCTTTCTTTTAAAATCCATACACATTAAAACATTGTTTCTTTTTATTAGGACAGATCATACAGCTCATCATCAGCTATTGCTAGTTAGCTTACAATGTTTGAAATAAATATTTTATAAACCTGTTGCTTTTTGTGGAAAAAAAATAACTGAATGTTAACAGCACACACACCCCTGCCCAAAGAAAACTACCAGTGTACACAGGACAAACAGAATTTATATAATTTTAGATACTAACCACTGTTATTGTGTATAATTTTCTATAAACTAAAGGTGCCCCCAGAGCATATTAAAAAAATCTAGAGGCTTGTACCTACTGTATGACACTTACCTGACTTATTCAAAGGTGCATGTCACTGAAATAAATTGAGTGTCCAAAACAAAATGTTGTAGAGTATAGCATTGTCATTTTAAAAGCAAAATGGCAAAAAATGTTCAACACTTTATAAATTACACATACTGAATTCATTAGAACAAACAAATTTTGTAGAATTCAGAAAAGCTCTTGAAGATCTGCTACAAAACTGTCTCTCATTGCTGAGAAACCAAATAACCGCCATATTAAATGCCCTGTTTCTTATCCACCAGCTACTATTATCCCATAAATACTATAACAATCACATCAAGCAATCAGATCTCCCCTTTGTTACCATTCCAATTTAGCATTGCATATTTTTGAAAAAAGATTCATTGAGGATTAATACAATTTTTCCAATATAGAATCACATTCTCAGTTGGAAAAGAGGAAAATTAGTTTGAGAAATACCTTTAATTTGGCATCAGGATTGAGGATCATCTGTGCCAAGTGAGCAATGGCCCCAGCATCAACGACAGTCTGTGCTAACTCTGGAGAATGCTTTGAAACATCACTCAGTGCTGAAGCAGCAATCCTTCTCAAAGCAATCTCTGGCTCTTGGATACATAGGACTAAGAGAGGAATAGCTCCAGCATCCACCACAGCCTGTGACAGTTCTGTTGGTCCAATGAAAGTAATTAAGCGAATATGGGTGACTGACCCTTGTACAAGCCATTTTTCACCTTGACAGATACAGCAGGAGAGAGAGAGAGAGAGAGAGAAGGGAGGGTGGACTCTAGTCTCTGGACATCTGCATTTCAAATCAGCTCTTCAAGTTTTATAAACCATGTAGACCAGTCCTCAGCTGAAAAGAATACAGGTCAATAGATGGACCTCCATTTACGTGTATACATTTGAGGTATATTAGACTGAAATGGCTTGCTACCCTGTGTATGTGCACACATGTGTGCATTTAAAAAAAGTAAGCAGATGTCAGCTGTTTAAGCTCCAGCTGTTATGTACTGATCAATAAGCAAGCAGCTTTTGCACTGCTAACAATAAAGAAAAGCCAAAATACCTAAATGTGTCCCCTTCTCCCACAAATCTGATTTAGACTACAGATTCTTTGCCCTATTCATACAAGAAATAGAAAATAACAGGCCTAAATTACACTGATTTTTAATTTCATTAAAAATGACATTATCACCATTAATTCAAAGACATAACTTGCTAATTCTGAACACCAACATACATTTTAATAGTACCTTTTTATCAGTAAACTAGGTCTTTTCCTACATTAAATCATTGCAACATACAGATACATTAAGCCACCATGGCCAGTTAATTGTGTCTTAAAAATCCACAATAATTGATATAGACTCTATTATACTAAATATTCATTATCCTTCTTCCAACATATTTATCATTAAACTTCAGTAGTAAAATAAAAAAATTACTGGATAGCAAACACAAGGATTAGGGCATGGGCTATTTTTGCAGATGATGATGAAAAATGAGCACAAATTAATTTCAAATGGGCTATTATAGGTTCTTAAATAAGGTTTTGTTAGGTCTTCCTCTTGTTATGCACATAGTCTCTTATCTTTAACATTTAACCTGCCTTGCATTGCCATGGCAACAAATAGCTCTCGTAATTCAAGGGCCCAACTTTGATTTTGCATTTACAGTTCATCAATCAAAGCTTTCTGCAGAATTTTCTTAAGTGGGGGGGGGGGTAATGCCCACAAACTGTTTCTCCATTTACCTACTAACTCAGGTACTATATTGTATATATTTATTAATCTTCATACAGCGTGCTAAGGTAAAAAAAACTTTTTACCTATGATAAAATTTGCTCCTTAACTTATATAATTGAAATCCAAATGTTGATATTATATTTATAAATATTGTTATGTTGTAATACATTTTTGTCATGATCTAAACTTCTGCTCCATTTACAACTTCACCCTACAATATGAAACTCTATCACATATCTAAATATTATGCTATTTGTCATAAAAGCTATTTGTGTACTGCAGATGTGTGTTTATAAAGTATTTCCCCTTGGTAAATATACCTGATATAGCAATAGGCACATAATTTATTTAATGTATAAGCCTCATTAACAGGAAATGTATCCAAAATTCCTTTTATAATCCATTTTAAAAGTTAATACTGAAAAACTATCCAATGGGCTGAAAGAAATTTCAGCAAAAAAGTAAAGCCATTTTAATAAAAGCTCCCCCCCCACACACAAGTTCTTAGCAACTAATCTCATATTTTAAACAGAAAAGAAAATTATAACTGTAAAGTAACTATACTACTATAAAAAGGTTGAAAAATCTTTTTTTTAAATCTAAAAGATCATAAACTAATTGGCCATAGAATCTGCTTTAAGAACTTCAGAGAGATTAATTGCTGTTTTTAAAAAAAAAAAAAAAAACTTATAGTAACATTTTAAGAGTTCTTTAGATCTCCTCTTTCCATGTATTCAAGTTGGTTTTTGAATAAAAATATGATTAACATGATGTCTAATTACAATGAGAAATAAAATGTTTAAAAAACATGGTGGGACTAAATGATACTTTTACTTTCTCAAATCTATACAGCAATGAAATTGCCAAAATAACAAATATAAATGTTCATTTCTCATTTTAAAAAAAGACTATAGTGTTTATTCACATTTGCTTATCACATTGCAGAAAGAGTTCTTCTTTTTCTACCCCAATTGTCCCAAGCAAAAGATTATTTTGCTTTTTACCTTTAAAAAAGGGGAAAAGAATCTAGCAGTGGGAATTAATTCTTGATTGGAGGAAAGGCACAGAAGGCTTCCACATAAAGAACAATTTTAAATAAAGGGAGCAGATGGACAACCTGTGCAAAATGAAGTGCTAGAAACATATATATTAAAATTAGTTTCTACCATTTCCTCTAACAATGAATTGGGGTAGCCAAATGCCTATGGATTTTGAAATGTAGAATCATTCAATATTATGATTGTTAATTTATGTACTAAACTAATTTGATATGGAAAACTATTTTTATTGCTACAGTAAGAGAGCAAACCCCCCATGAAATATCAAAAAACAAAAATCAACTAGCTTTCAAGAACAGTAAACATTAGGGAGATACAAAATGCAGTGTGTGCGGAGGAACATAAAATAAACTGAAGTTTTAAGGAGGGGAGAAGGAAAATTGGCATACCAAAGAGCTAACATTTTATAGTAAAAAATCCTAGAAAGATGTTACACTTAAGATATATTTGCCATAAGTGGTTAAATTAGCCTCCCTATACAGAAATGTCTATATGGAAGAAAAATAAGAAAAGAACTTTTCCTTTTTCATTCCCTAGAATTCCACTTTCTATTTTGTAATGCTTAAATCAGGGAATGACATCCTCCTCCACCTGCAAATTAAGTCTTCTGATATTAGAACATATGATTGGACGAGACTGCATAGTAAAGTCTATCTCTGGTTTCTTAAACTGATTCTGTTTTTGTAGTCCCTAGATTTTGCAATAGCAAATCACCAAAACACAAATAATAGCAAATAAAAAAGCACAAATACTAGAATAAATCTAACACACCTTAAAATATTTTATAACTCCTATTCCTCAAAAATCTTAGTTTCACCCATTCATTATAATTTTAATATATCACAGGTCATTAGACATTAAAAAGCATTAAAAAGCATTGTAAGCCACCCTGAGTCTCTGGAGAAGGGCGGCATATAAATCGAACTAATAAATAAATAAATAAATAAATAAATAAATAAATAAATAAATAAATATAAAAGAACATTAAAAGCTTCAAAGTGGTGAGAATAAGAAATCTGTTTTTTTTTCCTTCCCTAACATTAATTTGCCCATCTTCAATCTCTGAATCACCTATTGTGACTTTTGTTCCAGGATGATTTATAGCCTTGATTAAAGACTGGGAACACACGGTAACATATTGTTAATGTATCCTGCCTTGTTTTATTTATATGGCCCTCTTCAATTCAGTTTCCATATTGCCTGCTAAATCAAGATCAGATAGGTCGAGGAGTTAGGAATTACTCAGTTGGCCTAGAATCCATGTATATGGAAACTATTTAACCCCCATGGTGGCTGTCTTCCTTTGAACTTCAAGATGTGCCTTATTCCCTAAGAAGTTAACAGTGCTAGTAGCTGTGCTGATTAGCTTTCAGTTAGCTTCTTTATTAGTTACCTGTGTCATCTGCACACTAACTGTCCATTGTTAATTGGGACACTTCAAGGAAATGTTTAGTGATTTCCTATGCCCCTTTTGATATAATTCAAAATCAAGGACTATTGTGATAGGGAGAGGAAGTATTCCTCTGATCTGCTGTGTGGTCAATTTTGTGCACTTTGTATTACTGTTTCCATGGTCACAGGTTCTCTGCGTGTCTGAATCTACAATTGCTTCATGATGGGAGAAGAAACATTTCTCTCTAGAAGCATGTTCTGGTAATTTACAAATTCATTGTAACAAGTATTTTACTCTGTCTTCCAGTCTTTGCCATTTATAAACTAGAATGATGTACAAGATAGAAATCTATTCCATATCTCTTTGGGGGGTTCTGTAAATCAATATTTTATTTGTCCTAAATAAATTCCCTTCTTTTTTTTCAAAAAGAAACTCATTGATTTGTCACTAGTTTGTTTAAATATTTTTTTCAAATAAAAGCTTGTCATTAATAATATAGAAGAGTTGAAAAGTATTATTTAAAATGTACCCCTTTTTCCCAAATTATATTACCCTTCCTGGTTTCTAAGTGCATAAATACACTTAACAAGAAAATTAGAAGTATTAAATAGACTAATCTAAGTCTCCTGGCAATGTTTTCCTTAAGAATATTTGGTAACAGTTAGGAATTGTGCTGTAAATTGAAATGCAGAATAAAAATACATAGTTACTCCTCCCTTAAAAATCAACCAGTTATTTTAATGTCTACATTACAGCAGTACTGGTCAAGAAATTATAATCCTAATTAGCATTTATATTGATGCTAGAATTACAAAAAGGAGAGGCAGTTCCATTCTCATTCTTAAATCTTTGTTTACAGAAAGTAAAATGTATGAACATTACATACAAGAGGAACAGAAGAAAAGGTGAAATTTCAACTGCATATTTTTTAATTTTGCCAGTAATCCAACATTATTTCATGCCACTTTTACAATATATTTTTCTAGCAGTTTTTACAACAATATTGTAAAGCTAGCAGCATTATTCTCCTTTTTAGAAAGAGGCTAAATTTGAACCAATCACATCTTCCTACACAGTCATTATATTCCATTTGCTTTTTTAAAATCTGATACATGCTATCCATGTCTATTTGCTCATATAGGCGGCAAGACCCATTATCTTTTCTGTGTTCAGTTTCATAATGTAAATACTTGATGCATCCTAAAATGTTAAGAAGTCTCTTACCTGAATTATGTCTTGCTATATAACCAAGGGCCCAGGATGCAGCTTCCTTCACCCCAGGATCAAAATCTTCTAAGCAAATTACCAGTGTATCCAGAGCTCCACAATCCACTATTGCCTGGGCAAGCTGAGGAGAATGCTTTCCAACTGCACGTAATACAAATGCGGCCGCTTTCTTATAAAAACGCTACAGAAGTAGAAAAAAGATTAAAATAAATTGCAATTATTTAACCAGGGAGTCTTATGACTGAAAGAAATAAATCAACTAAATCTCTATATAAGAAGGGCAGTATCCAAATTTGAAAAATAAATAAATTCATTTAACCTACCTATATGCCACCTGTTATGCAATGCTTCCCCATGGTGTATAAAATTAAAAATACGTTTGACATGAAAACAATGTAAGCTCAAAATATAAAAATCCAATTCAAACATAAAAATCACCCTTTGATTTTTCACTAAGTAAAAATGTTTTGTATAATGTGCCTAAACAGCAGCAAAGTCAGCAGAGGGTTTTTTATTGAAGGGGAGAGTGTTCCAGTGAATGAATCACAACAACAATAAGAAAAGGCTTTCTATATAAAAAAAAGTCTACAGAACAGATGTAATCAGGAAGGCCTCTGATATTTGTAATGATCAAGCAGATGTCCATGAAATAATGTCACTCTCTCAGGAATCCGAATCCAAAGTTATTTTTTATAGTATAATAACAAAGCCTTAAATCTTTGGCAGTAAATTGCCAGAGCAAGTATTTCAAAACTGGTATTATAGATATGTACTACAGAATAATTTTGCCACTACATTTTGCATAAACTGTAGCTTCTGTACAAAAGGACAGATCCACATTGAATGATATAACCCAGCAATTCAATATTAAACACATGAAGTTACTAATACATGAATCAGTGTCTTCGTTTCCTGGTATACAAATACTAAAATAATAAAGAGAAGTATTTTGTCTCATTTACATTAGATATTAAGATTATAGGAGCTTTTTTCCTCAATGTATGTTCTTAAAAGAGCAGCTATACTTTGTAATAATATAGGAGAAATTATCAAGACTAGGAATGAAATCTTACTCCTGCAGCATTTATATCTGAGTTCAGAGAATGGAACAATCATAATCAAGGTAAAGGAGACTGTATTCCAAAGAAAAATTGTAGGAATTGTAGGAAAATAAATCTGGAGGGGTAACAGCCAAAAGACCAATCCCTGTTATCTAACGTCCAATAATGCATGATTTTAAATAATGCACTTCTGTCAGAAGAAACAAAGTATCCTGTTAAATGTTAGGAAAAACTTCCTAATAGTAAGAAGAGTTGAAAAGTAGAATCAATCACCCAGAGAGGGGTCTCATTCACTGCATCAATAAAAAGTAATTTGTTGTGCTTGTTTTAATTTGGAATTCTGCATAGAGCAGGGGCTGGTTCAATGGTCTTAATGAATCTTTTCAACTTTTGTGTTCAAAAGTGATGGATGGACATCATCTAGCTTCCCATAATAGCTAAGTAAAACTTTTCCCATCCTTCATTCTTGCTTTTATGTGCCAATAGTTTAAGCATTGCAATTAATTTATCCAAGGAGAATCTTCTTTGATCATATCACATTTTCCTTAGTAATTTCTAATGGATTTATAGTATGTGAAGTAAAGCATAGATTATCACAGGTCTGCCTTTCATGTGATGAAGGGTTTCTGGCTAGAAGAATGCTGCAAGGAAATATTACAAAGCAAGAATAGAAAAATTCCCAGCTGATTATAAGGAAAAAATTAGATGTTTTGTTTTTGCCAACATAGTAGTTGCAGTGGAGTAAGTAAAAGCGTATTCAAACTTCTCCATCTACCATAGTATATGCATTTTTTCTTATTCTGAAGCTCATATAGTTAATATGCATTCGAATTTTCAGAGAGATGATGTGTTTAACTTTGTACCAACTTCTGTTCATTTGAAGTTCCACTAAAATATATAATTTGACTAGGGCTGCTTAACTTTTGCAAGCAACTGTATATGTGGAGGGGGGGAGGCATCAGCTTCACCATGCAAAAGGATAGGCCAGTGGACAAAAAAGTGAATCAAAAAATATGCTTAGCTATCTCTGCATTAGATTGGAAATGTACATGGTAGATTAAAAATGTTGAATCACCAAAATGCATCTATACTAAAAAGGTAAAGATAACAATGAATTCACTTGACTAGTCTTTCCAGATCTAGTTGCTCTCAAATTTAATAATCTCCAAGTCTTCTAACTTGCAGTCAGCAAATCCAAAAATTATTCTGACTGAGAATTATGCAGGTGAAATTCAATACTGCACAACTGAGAGGTATCAGTCTTGGAAAAAATATAATCCAGTTAACAGTTAAAATGAAACTAGGAAATAGCATTTGTTCATGACATAAATTTGACCTAAACAAGCATCTAAATTTCAAACAATAATAGAAAAATCTTCAAGGAATGGTTTAAAGAACTGGGGCTTAGAAGCAAAAAAATACAATATTTGTATTTTAGTTATATTTGATTTCTGCTGAAAGAACAATAATAAATAATAAATTTCTGCTGAAAGAGCAATAATAACATATGCTTATATGTGTGCAAAAAGCATGCAAATTCTTACTTCCAGATAATTATGTTTTAAGCAGGTGGTCATATTTTTTTGAAATATCAATGGGTGAAATCTGAAATATTAGCCTATGTGGTCTCCATTCATTTCACTGGTGCATGAGAAGCTAAATTCCTAATATATCATATTTGTTATTATTCAAAATATTTAAAGTCTAAAATATAATACACAAATAGTGACTTATACTTAAGATGCTTCAGAACAAATGGGATGAATACAAACCAGTCCTGATTCTTTCATATATATTTTTGTTTGTCTTCTGCTCTTTCTTTCTTTAATGATATATTTATAGTTTTTTCTTTAACATATATGAGTGCTTAGTGAACAGTACATTGTCTGGGTCATTTTACTTTATACAAAATACTAATAACAACAACAATAATAATACTGGTTAGGTAAACATGATAATAATAGTTCAACTTCTAAGATTTACATATACATTGTATACCGTGTTTCCCCGAAAATAAGATGCTGTCTTATATTTTTTTGAGCCCTGAAATAAGCGCTTGGCCTTATTACCATGCGCTCAAAAGCCCGATTGGGCTTATTATCAGGGGATGTCTTATTCTGGGGAAAACAAAGTAGTAATGTTTTCCCAGTTTCTACTTTCTACCTTTTTTTTCTAACCCCTAATACAACAATTCTCATATTGAGAAGTGTTATGTATCTATCCATCATCTCTTACCCTTTACTATTCAAGCATACATAGTCGTAGTCTTTCAACTTCTAACCTTTACATATACATAGTAATTATAGTAACTTATATCATATGACAGTATGCATAACAACATTTTCCCAGTTTCTAATTTCTAATCTTTAGTAAGACAAATTTATCTTTAGTAAGACAAATCCCATACAAATCCCTTTGCTAGATTCTATCTTTTTCATACAAATACTGTTTCCACCCGAACAAGAGCAGTTGGCTTAACATGAATTCTTAAATTTGTGTTTTCAGTCTTAGTTATTATCATTCTACAGAATCACTAATCTAAATAGCAAACTGAAGGCAGCAATTAAGAATTTTATAATAACCCAGGACAAGGATGAAAATTCTTAAACAAAGGAAAATGCAGAGATGGAAAACTCAAAATCAAACACCTAGATTATTATAAAACCAAAACCAAAGAGTACTAAAAATAGTAGCAGGAACAGGATTCATAGCATTCAAGTAAGGCATAATTCTTTGTATTCTTAATTCCAAAAAGAAGTTATTCTTCCATTTGGAGCAATGCTTCTCTACTGAAAGCAAATGCAATCAAGATTTGGAGCTGCTCCCATGGTCTTATCATGGAACTTTTTAGCAGTTCTGCTATATGGAACTAGATTTTGCAGAATTAATCCTGAAGCTGGAAGGCAGGCAGTTTCCCATTGTTAGGTACTCGTACTTCATTCCATCTGCTTAATTCTTTCTGCTGAAGTCACCATACCACCATTTTATTTTTTTAAATTATCCTTTTTTTCCTGAACATAAAAATAAGATCAACAAAGTAATAACAAGGCCCAAAAGATGGGTGTTATCTGGATGCCAATGTTTGCATTTCTCCATTTGTCAGTTGGAAGTAATATAGGCTGACTGGCTGAGGGGGAATACTGAGTGTTGCAAATGTGGTACAAAAAGGTTTCTGAAGATTTGATGAATGAACTGGTGGCTAGATGGAAGTTATCTTAGGAAAAAAAACAATACCATAACTTTTGTCCCCCGGCATGATAGACTGCACGTATTCCAGAAAGAAAGAAAGAAAGAAAGAAAGAAAGAAAGAAAGAAAGAAAGAAAGAAAGGAAGGAAGGAAGGAAGGAAGGAAGGAAGGAAGGAAGGAAGGAAGGAAGGAAGGAAGGAAGGAAAGAAAGAAAGAAAGAAAGAAAGAAAGAAAGAAAGAGCAGTTTTTCACCTTTGTTGTATGCCAAGAAAGGCAAGATAGTTGATATGGGAAGAGAGTAGATGAATTGATCATGAACCACATAGTAGAAAAATCCATGGCTTTTCATATCCTTCTTTGAGGTAAAGCCCATGGAGAAACAATTGTTCACCAGAGGCCCCTAATGCCATTTTTCTGTCAACTTACCTTTTACAAAGAAGTGGCCAGATGACTTCCCAAATATGGCTATAGAAGGCAAAGCTAGCCCTAGGTAGTTGAGTACCATTCAGGGTTTTATGGTATAGAGGAGCAGAGATTATTATTTATTATATTACTGTACATAATAAGAATATAATTATTATAATTATATAATAAATATTATTATATAAGAATAAGATATTACTGTACATAATAAGAACCCCCAAAACTTTAACCTTAAACTGTATACCGTGGACTTCACCCCATTCCTAAGAGGTCTGTAAGAGGGCATGCATAAGCGCACCAGCCTGCCTACCGTCTCTATCCTACTGTCCGCATTTATTCATACTCATTTCCTGTGTTCATGTCCATGTTTCTACTTACAGTATACCTGTTTTCTCATACATGTTTGACAAACTAAAAAAAATAAATAAAAATATGTATATAACACATAGACTCATTATATTCATTATTTCAATGCCTTGGTTAGGTTTTCATGCCTTGTAGACTCATTATTTATGTTACTTATATATGTTACAATGCAAACTTTATACATGGTTTACAACTTATTGTAGCCAACTAATTACACAATATTTCTAATCATCTCATTAATAGAGCAAACATTTTCATATCATTACCTGTATAATAGTCCAATAATAAAATTACAAATAACATGCTTTTAGTAATTAAATTGACTTCTAAAATGATTTAACTAAATCATAATAATAAATACTTTCTACCAAAAAACTATCTGTGGTGAGCAATGAGAATACATACATCTAAAGAATGATTTAAAAGCTAATCAGGACAGAAGGTTTAACTCTGACAGAGAAAAAAAATACTTAAGACTGTGTTTATGTCTTACATTTTGTTCAGCCAGTGAATACACAAGCTGGGGAAGAATATCACCTTTAACTACAGCTTCTGCTAGATCATCGTTGTAATTGGCAAGTCTCCCAAGGGCCAAAGCAGCTGTCTGTTGAATATTTGGAACCACATCCAATAGGAGTGGTCTCAACAGAGCCATTACACCTGAATAATAAGAGAAAACCCACATAATTAGCGGAGGAAGAAGAAATGTTATTTTTGAAATACAAAACATAATCTTAAAATTAAGAAAATCTGAAAGTTGTATATTACCCATAACACAATTTATGGTTAGCTGATTTTTTTTTATCTCCAGGATAGTACTTGGACACTAAAATATCCCTAAGTCTATATGATGCCAAATATAAATATAAAAACAGCAATCAAATAAAAAGAACAAAATGGCCCAATGGGATAAAGCAGGTTTGAATTCAAAGCGTTAGAAAAACAGAAGTCTCCACATAATTTTTAAAGCTGCCCTATTTCAAATCCCAGAAGATACTCCTTGGACCAGGGACTTTCAGTGATGGACAAGCATGGATTTCTAACACTCATGATTCTGAAAGACTTTTGTGGGCATCAGTGCTATTTCTTAGAAGACAAAGAGAGAAGTGGCCCAACTTCCTGAGATGATGGGTTTATTGCATTGTAAAATCATTTTACTCTCTTCAGGGTTATTAAAGATGTGGGAAAGAAAACGTTAATAACAATGGCAGGCACAATGTTTATACTTTTTAAAAATATTAAACACACTTTCATTGACTTTATGTTAATCTTGTTGTCTGATCTTACAATTAAACTGCATTTTTGTATTACCCTATAAATAAAACTACACAGTTTTATGTTCATTCACAGAAAGAACATAGGACTGAAAGGAACTGCTGCTTCTATAGAATTTTACTCCAATAGAAACAGTCAATCCTATTCCAATATAGCTTTTCTTAATGCTTTTCACTCTAAATATTTTGCTACTGTTAATTATAAACAGTAATTTTATTTGGAGACAGCAATTTATTAATCCCAGAAAGATTATACCTCATTATAATTTATATCTATAAACTACACCACTGTATACCATTATTGCTGCTTCTTTTCATTAAACCTGGTTTAAACACTCTAAGAAATATGAGGAAAACATACAAAAATGTATATGCAACTGTATTTCATCTACATAAGGATGAAATAATTTTCTAGATTCTCTTGCACAAATGTAAAGAACTTTGATATGTTATTTATTTTTTTAGCACTGAATACAAACAGCCTTGAACGATTAATTAAAAATAAACATGGCCTATGCCAAGTTCTTCCAACTTGATTAAACTTTTGGACATTTTTAAGCCAATAAAATACTTTTTCAATGGAAACATAAAGGGTATACTGCTTGCAATCATTCAGTGGTCAATGATTCATTTCTAAAAAGAAATGAGCTAAATCTAATCACTTCCTATGAATCACATTCTCGGCAACAATAACTAACTAGTCATTCTCCAGTAACCTGTAACATGGTTGGAATTACTTATGAAAAAGGAGGACAATTAGACTTGCTAATATATACAATCTGCTACATGCAGAATCTCACTTTAATTGGATTTGTGGCTAAAATATCCAACACAGCACAGTCAGAAGCAGAATGTTTATTTCACTCACACCCAGCTTCTTCCAAGTTGTCTTTTGAGATTGCCCACTTTTAAGTACAATTTTTGATTTTCAGCTTTAAAAAGTTTTCTATACATGCCATAGAACTAAAAAGCCAATGAGCAACAAATAAAAACATACAGGTCAACATTTCCAATGTTGCAAAGGTAATAAAATTAAAAAACAATAGGAAAACACAACCAAGAAATTTAGTAAAATCAAAAAATGATTAAACCTTAGAATTAGTTCAATTTTGTATTTTGAAAACAAAAATAACTGAAATCTGCAAAAAGATAAAAGGCTTTTTAAAAAAAGTAACTGATAAAAAACATCACAATCATTTTTATTATTCCAAAAACATATATGATAGAGGTCAATCAAGTATAATTATATTAGTTAGTTTAATGAGAGTTTAACCACTAAAAAGTACATCATTAAGTGGGCAGATTTATAGTAATATAGGGATTAGCACTCACTACATATCACTATGATATAAACAGCATTTTAAAAACAAAAATTCTTTAAAGGCAAAGGAAATTTAATGATATAGAAATATATGCAAAAATGGTAATAAGGAAATGCAAAAGAAATTTCAGTTGGATTTAAAATCTTACATATATGATATGTAATGAAGTATCAGGAAATAGCTTTTGCAATCTATTAAGTTTGGGGTAGCAACTATACAAAAAAAATTGTTTATATTCATGAAGTGAAGTGATAGCTCTCTAAGGATAGTATCTTTCACTCTATTTATGCTGAGTCAAAACTAGACAATGATAGACATTCTGCGTAAGAATCAGAAATGTTTAGGCAGCATGATCCGGGAGCTAAGCGAAACTCACAGACACTAAATTACTCAGTGCAGCTTTCAGCTACTTTTGCTCATGTTTATAAAAAAAATCCTGTCAAACTGAGAAAATGATTTATATGTAGAAAAGAACAAGTGTACAGGCTGAATACTAGATGTATAATGAAGCATTGTAACATTTATGAATAATAAAATATTGGCTGTAAAAATTATTTTTCCACAGCAAAGCCAGGGCATTCTATAGGATGGATCTTCCTTCCATTCACTCAAGGAGAGTTAGTTCCCACTTCCGGCCTTGCCTTATTCCAGACAGCATGCAAAACCCCTGGCACTGCCAACTGCCCGCAAAAGCAGCACTCCCCTAAATGTTATCTTTATTTTTATTTACTTTATATTCTTCCTCCTTTCCCTTTGCTGTTACTTGGCTTTTAGTCAATTTTTTTCCTCCTGCCATAATATGAAAACTTGGGAAGGCACAATATAATGCTTTAATTTTTTAAAGATATTTTTATCTCACTTTTATTATTTTTATAAATAACTTAAGGCAGCAATCATACCAAATATTCCTTCCTCCTCCTATTTTTTCCATAACAACCCTATGAGTTGAGTTAGGCTGAGAGTGTTGTGACTGGCCCAAAGTTACCCAGCCAGCTTTATCCCTAAGGTGGGACTAGAATTCACAGTTTCCTGACTTTTAGCCACTAATTCAAACTGGCACTCTAATGATATTACTTATTATACGTTATTAGAGTAATATTACTCTACCGCCTGTCATATACACACACTTTAGCAATATATAATAATACAATAAAAATAAACTTGATAGATGCATCCATGCAACCTATTCAATCACTATAATTAAAATGCATCATACATCACTAACTATCAAGAAGAAAAATTTTTTCCAATATGCAGCTCTACTGTAAAAGTCAGACATATGTTTTATTTGGAAATGTCTTTCAGAAAGAAAAAAACCTTCTTTTGGGTTCAGAGGAAAACAACTATGTTTATTTATTTATTGGTTCGATTTATATGCCGCCCTTCTCCAGAGACTCAGGGCGGCTTAAAATGCGTTAAGCAATAGCCTTCATACTTTTGTATATACCTGCTTAGTAGGCTTTCGGGCCCCCCTAAGCGGTATTCTTTTTTATACGAAGTCAGCTTATTTTGTTGTTATTTTGTTATTATTATTATTGATTTGCAGGAGATTCAGGAAAAAGAATATACTTTCACAACATATGTAAAATTCACTATTTTGCTATTTCTTAAAGTATCAAACATTTGGAGGTGAGATCTATGAAACTCAATCGCCATAAAAACTAAATAAGACTGTTTTATTTACCAAAGCAGATTCTTTTTTTAATACTAGACGCTGAAAACCATGACTCCTTTATCCACAGTTTGTAAATATCTGGTGTCTTACTACCGGTATCAGTGATAAGTGATAACAGTGATATCAGTGATAACAAAACAGTGATAAGCTTCAATTTTGCATCCTACGCACCAAATAACATGGGACTTTTGTATTGCAAAAGCCCTAGATCACTGAAATCCCCATTGTCTAATTAACACTACATATTTTGTGGTCATAAATGCATTTTAAAACAATGATTATAATCCTCTGATTAGCCATTTCACATCCCTCTCACTGATGGCTTCTGAAAAACCTCTTATAATATTCCACTACTGTGTCTCAGATGTATTGTGAAAGTTGTCAGATTTCCACAGGAGGGACATATCTGTCATTTCGGCTTGTTCAACTCCACATCTTTTGAAATGATTGCACATATGTTAGATTTGACGATCATATTATAAATTGCAGCCACAACTTTGACTCATGTCATTTCATGACGTACACATAGTGGGCCACATGATGTACAAGCATTGGAGATGGGCTATGCATATACAATTCGAATATTTTTTTAGTTCCTTTTATTAAGAATAAGTGTTAGTTTGGTGTAATGGTTAAAGTGCTGGTTTAGAAACCAGGAAATTGTGAGTTCAAGTCCCACCTTAGGTATAAAAGCCAGCTGGGTAATTTTGGGTCAGTCACTCTCTCATAACCCAACCCATCTCACAGGGTTGTTGTGGGAAAAATAAGAGGAAGGAGTATTACATTTGTCAATCTGAGTTACCTATAAAATAATAAAGTCAATTAAAAATCGAATTAAAAAATATGTAGCTTTCCTCAATTATTTCATGTTAGCAGAGCTTATTTTTGAAAATAATCCTAGGACTTGTCCCAGTTCATTTTTTGGTACTTACAATTTAACCAAAAATAAAAATAAAATATTTTTAATATGATAGCTAAAGAAGGATATGTTTACATGATATACCCACCCCTAATCTAAAATGTGTTTTATTCAATTAACTATTAATTTTCTTTTTTTATATTTGTTTTAATTGTTTTTATGATTGTTTGCCACTGAGAATCACTGGTTTGAGATGGGTAGCTTTACAAATTGAATGAATGAATGAATGAATCAATCCTATTTTCTGTCATTCCATGATAGTCTGAATTATACAATAAAGTACAATAAGTCACATACAAAACAAGCATTGCTAAAAGTTTAACACATTATGCAAACACATTCTTAGACTTCTAGTTGTAGATATTCTATACATTAAAAATTAAAACGTCAAATCATAAAACTTCAATATAGAGTTATTTAGTAACAGAAATAGTATATAAACTAATCATATCGTATTCATTTTCATTATTTTTTTATTAAAAAAGTTTTTATTTTATAAACAAACAAACAATACATAATCAATCATTCAATGTGTCATCTAAGTACATCTTTTGTGTCTTCTTCTTACTCCTCCAATATTTATCATATCTTAATATTATCATTTCATTTATTATGACACTTCCCCCACATTTCTTACTTCTCTGTTAAATCACTTCTCTATCTTTTTATTTCATTAAAAATTTTACAACAATTTTATCCCCACACAACCTTCAACCCCACACACACCCCGACTTCCCAGAGCAAAAACAGGGTATAACATTTAACAAACCTAAGCTAAAATATGCTAACTTACTACAAGATTCAAAACTCCCTCAAGTTCTTTAACTCCCCTTTTAAAAGTTATTCATCAACCTTCCTTTTATAAATTATTTTATCACATTTCACATTTGTTACTAAAATCCTTTCCATACCTTCTTTTTCAGCATTACTCCCTAGTAAAATTCTAAATTAAACATTTATCCTCTTTAGTCATTCATAAACCACTTGCCAATTTCTAAACATTTCGTCACATATACCTTTTAAAAATACCGTAATCTTAGATTAAACATTTTAAAATCTTTTAATACATCAATATGACATTCTTCAAAATATAAGTTTCAAAACAAAAAAGCTATCCATTAAATTTTAAGTTAACCATTTTAATACTTCAATAAATTTTAAAAAGCTATCCAGTTTTAATAAGTCTTTTTATTTCAATAAAGCATTAAAAGAAATTAATCTTCCATTCTTCCTTTCTTTCTATATTTTTTCCAGTCCTTCTTCTTCAATAATATTTTCTTCTTCAGCATTGCTCCTCCCCCTGCTTTTATTTTCGAGAAATTTTTCCCTTCTCCATTTTTCTCTGGCTTCTTTGCAAACCCTCTTCTTTCTTTCTTTCTTTCTTCTTCAGTCTCATTCCTCCGCCACAATCCCATTCTCTTCGCAAAGTAATTCCCCCCGGCAAAAACACCTCTTCAACTACGATTGAGAATCCATTTTTGTAACAAAGTTGTAAAGTTCCACTTCGAATCTTCCTTTTTGTATAAAAAAATCCCAACACCTCCTGACAATTTTCCATTTATCTGTATCAAAACCTTTGGAGGAATATCTCTCAATATTTCCTGGTTACACTCCTTCCCAATTTGAAGAGGTTCTCCAAAGGCACAATAAACTGGGTTTTTTCTTCCGCCTCCTCTTCACTTATATCTTTGTTTGGGATTTGAGTAAAATCCTTCTTAAGAATCCCTTCAATTCTTTCCATGAATGCAGAGGCAAATGATTCCAAAACTTCTTCCAAAAGATCCAGAGTCAGCATTTGTGAGCCTTCATTACTTTCAAAAAAGCCAGCCATTTTTTTTCCTTTTTCTTAGATATAATTTTTAAATCCTTCTCCTTTTAAAATAAAATCCTCTTCTTTTAAACAGGGGCTTTTAATACCACATAATACTTTGTATCTAAGTTTCACTTCTCCACACCCCGTTAGAGTCACACGCCATCTTACTTTCCCTTTCTACCATAGAAATTCAGAGGGAAGTGATAGATTTTGGAGTTAAAGTTTAGTACTTGCAATTTTCATTTCTCCTGTATTTGCTCTGCCAGCTTTCAAGTCCAATTTTTTTTTTCTTAAAATTGAGTTGCTGGTGCTGGCGTGAACGCGATGCCTCATTCTGCATAAAGCAGACTCGTCCCGGATCCGGAGCACTGAAGAGCTTTCAGGGAGCTCTCACCCTGCAAACCCCAAGCTTAAAAAGAAAAAACCTGGGGGTCTAGGGGAGCTCTACCCAAACCCCTCTGCTCTTCTCTCCCCCTTTTCCCCAGGGGGAGAGTTTCAAGCCGCTAGACAGCTGATTTTCGCTGTTCTAGCAGCTAACGGAATCACGGGGCTGGAGCTCCTAAAGGAGCGTCCATCGGCGTTTGCGGAGCCACCGGAAGTCCCATTTTCATTATTTTCAAGGAGTAGTGCAAAGTATAAAAGTCTACATACAAAGGACATATTGGGGCTTTTATTATTATTATTATTTTATTCCTAAAGATTAGAGCTGCTACTAGTAGTGCTTTAGCAATCCTTTTAAATTGCAATTATAAAAACTCTGAAGTTAGTGATTTTGATCCTTAAGTTATTCTCTGAATTTTACAGAATAAAAAAAAAGATGAAAAATTACTTCTTCCTTCTGATCCTGAACTTCTCCCATCCCAATTTTGCCCTTGGTGGTCTAATTTTATTTTCTACCAGGTAAGTAACTCTGCTATTTCTTCCTATGGCAGACAGTACAATACTGCATTTGAAAACAATGTTATAGCAAGAGCAAAACTTACCAAATTACTCTACTATTTGATAGTTCAAAATCTAGGTTTAGGGTCATCTAGAGTTAAAAAAAACCAACCTTGATCACAGAGTACACTCAGTATAACTTACATAACCATAGTATAAGAATATGCTACAACTGCCTGGGCTCACACTCAGGAAAAGCCATGTGAGTCAACAACAAACTATCAAAAATAAATAAAATGACTAATAGCCTAATGTGAAAACCCAATATATATCTTTTTGGGGGAGTTTTGTCACAGCTCTGCTCCAAGTTTGAGAAAAAAACTAATATTGGGCCTAAAGATCACAATTAGTTTGAGTTGAAATGAAGAAGCAGGAAAGAGCAAAAATAATAAATATCTGGAGTGAGGTGAATTAAAAAGAGAGTAAGCCTCTCCATCCCAACTATAGCCATCAGGATCAATCTTCAGTGATCTTATGCTATCACGATTTAATGTACAGTATCCCTCCGATACTGGGGTTTCTACAGTTGGAAACTTCTGAAATCTCTGACTCATACTAGCAAAACAATGTTGAGCAGTTCACAAGGAATTCTTAACCTGTTCCAAAAGCATTTTATCCAAAGTCTGGCCACCAGCTGTCCATAATCATACATACTGAGAGTAAGCCACCAGAGTTGAACTATCACACAAAATACAGACATTCTTATGAGTCAAAGGTTAAAAAACAATAAATGCAACAACAGACTTAGTACATAAATCATAGCCAGGCAGAAATAAAAAATGTGATGGACAAATTCCCTGTTAAAATTTCAGAAATGCTTTCATCTATGAAAAAGCTTCCCTTGCCCCCACCTTTCCACCACCTATATAGAGAGCTTAAATATGAATTCAGAATCCTGCAGCTGCATTCTTAAAATGGAAGGAAAGAATATTAAGGTGGGATTGGGGGGGGGCATATTTTTTTTTATTGTTAGTATATTGGGTTTTTTATTTTTGTAAGCTGCCCAAAGTCACTGACAGTGACAGAGGGGCCAGATAAATTTTCTTAAATAAATTTGGCTGTGAGGAACAGCTTTCTGCCTACTTTTGAGATGGCGGGTAAGCATACTTATTGAAAAAGCAAAGCCGCAATCTTAAATTCACCTCAGCAAGGAGACTGGCAGTGCTGCTCCCACATAGAATGTAACCTGTGGTAATGTCAAGGTGGGAATTGGTGGCATAATGTATCTCTCTCCTAGATGGAAAATCAAACACTAGTTTCTGTCATGAGCATGTGAGTGGGACTGGGGAATTTCATGCATTTTCTACCTCTGTATCCACAAGACTGCATACGCTCTAGCTAGTCAGCTAAAACATTTCTGTGTTTGTTTTATGACAGTTCAGGAGCAATATTTATTTACTGCCACAAAGATCTCAATCAATCAGCCTCCTGAAAGACTGATAAGTTAATATTCCCTTCACATAAATAGCCTCTATTTGAAAAAGCTGCTACCCTGAAATCCCATACAAAGTTGGCTTCAGTTCTTTCTTTTCTTTGCTTTGGTGCTGAATTATTTTAACAGCTTTATGGTTGGCTTGCCTAGCTCATCCCTATAAAGATAGTACTCATTTAACAACTGCCTTATTTAATGACCATTGGTGGTGGAAAATGTTGAAACTAATCTGTATATTTATGATCTTCACAGGCCTGTAAAGCAAAGGAAAGCTGAAATAAGATCATAAACATAGTCACGATTTCAGTAAGTGACCATTTCCCTTAATGACCATGTTGCTAGCCCCAATTGTGGTAATTATACAAGAACTACCTATACTTTAGCCAGCCACCCTGCTGTCTCTAAATTCCTGCACCATGAGTCCGATGGTCACTTAGAGGAGACCCTCCATAAAGTGATGCCAATCTACCCCAGCTTTTTCCACCATCTAGTCTCGTCTTAACGGCACCGCAACAGAGGGCTGCTCATGATCAATTATTTCCATTACCTCAAGTTTATGTTCTGTTCTGATCTAATCAGTCTTGGTGCTTTGCTCTGAGCCAATCTAGAACCCTTTATAACAAGTTATTTTGTGTGGTGCTAGCACTGTCAGGCAGAAAGACTCAGTTCCAATTAAGAAAATTTATTGCACAAGCCTAAACTAGGAATCTAGTCAATTAACAGTCAGCACTATATTGGTGCTAGATAAGAGTCAACAGAATTCAAAGAGGGTTGGACTTGGAGCATTTTCAGACACCTAACGATTTTGGTCAGAAGCTCTTCAGACTCCTACCCCAGGATCTATGTCTTCTTCTCCTACAGGTACTCAAGTATCCAAAACTGCAATTCTTCAATCTTGAATCAGGGGCTGAAAATCATTATTACAATGGTTTTTAAACCTTCCAGCCATAAGGATGAGAAGTTAAAAAAAATATGCGATTTCCGGCCCCAGAAGAAAATAATTGCCACAATGAAAGTTATCACTTACACATAATGAAGGAGGGCCATCATCCCCCGAGATCAACAATGATAACTTTTGCAATTTATTGAAGTTTGTTTCATGACAAAAAAAAATCCTACATATAGTATTGAAAGGATTTATTGAATTCTTCACATACTTTCAACATACAGGATCTATGTGACTTAATCCAATACAATGAAGAATGTGTGTGTGCATGTGTGTGTGTGTGTGTGTGTGTGTGTGTGTGTGTGTGTGTATGTGTGTATATATATATATATATATATATATATATATATATATATATATATATATATATATATATATATATGTTTTCTCAGGTTTTCGCGGGTGTTTGTATGTAGCAACATTGCTCCTGGAAGCATGAAGCCGAGAACATCAGCCTGAAGATGACGAATGAGACTTCGTCGAAACGTCGCCAAGACACTTCCAATTTTACGTGGGAGAAGACCCGAATAACCAATTGGACCATTGTAATTCTTTATTCCAGTTCTATATAAATTTCTTTTAAAAAAATGTATAAAATTACTGATCAGTACTATGATTTATGTCACTAATCAGTAATATGATTTATGTCACATATCACTATGTAGTGATTCAACTCAGATATATGATAAGGCAATGAAAATTGATACTTTTTAATAGAAGCAGTAAAAGGATTAATATTCTTAATTCAATGTCTTTACCGATACACAGTACTAAATTTTATAAATAAGGTTTATAGTGCTCTGGGTTGTATCCAGAATGATTGAAATCCTTTGCCACTTACCTAAGAGTTTACCACATTGAAATCAGAAGGTTTTGCATCTGAGTAGACATGAACAGGCTTAGAACTAGATCAAACAGAAGTCAACATGAAAATTTATCTATAAAGATCCAATTGCTTCTAACGCAACTCATATGCAATTTAGTCTGGTTCTAAACTTGCAATTTTAAAGTGAATTCTGTTAATACGAACAAATATTTTCTCCCACTCCAGAGCACTTTCTGATAAAAGAGAACTGTTGCTGCTTTAGATATTTTACATCCTTATATTGTTAAAAAAATTAAGTTATCCATGTCTTGTTTCTATAACTAAGATTTTTGCTGCTAGGCCTATATTTTTCTGGCTAAAAAATTAAATGCATACAAGCTGCTTCAGGATAAGCTTGAAATGAAATTCCATATTAAAAGTACCTTTGTAATTAGGGTGATTTCTTTCTAGAAATAAATAAAAAAGTGACAGTATACAACATTACTAAAAATACTGAAGAACTAATCATTAGGCCAATCTTGTATGCAATCTTGATAAAATTAACTCAGGTTTTTTTTTCAAAGAACACCCTGCTATATTTTTTTCCTTCTCCCTAGCATTTCCATATTCAGACTCTTGTTAAGTTTATTCTCTTAAGGAACAAGGCTTGATAAAATGAAATTATTCTTCAATAGTTCTTTAGCAGAGCTGATATGTGGTACAACACAACTTCACTTGTTAAGTCTTATTTACCAGAAGGGATACAAAAATAATAATAAGAAAAAGAAATTAAAGTCCAAGGTCATTTTCCCAATATCACAAAATGTACTTTTGAAAATATTCTATCTATCTATCTATCTATCTATCTATCTATCTATCTATCTATCTATCTATAAAATTATTATAAAATGTATTGTTCCTGAATTCAATGAAAATTATTTTTTTCATGTGTAAATACTTACAGGATTACCACCTAATCCTGCATATCCTCACCAGAACTTATTCTTTTTATCTTCATCATTAAAATTGAGAATAGCAATATTAAAATAAATCCATAGATTTTCCATAAATTTTAAAAACAAAGTATAGGACTTACATCTAACATATATAATTAAAAATAATAACTTAATCTTTTTAAAAAAAATTTACAACTTTAAAGAAAGTTCCATTTTTAATAATTATATTGTGCACTTGATAGAATCCCTAAACAAATATGGTGTTAGGTGTTTTAAGTTGATGCATCATTTCTGGGGCTAATAATTTTGCCACAGTTTGAAATTTTTTTACATTTAAATATATCATTGATAAAATATACCTAGAAATTATGTAAAGTACAACCAAAAATATAACATTGCTAATCTAATTTTAAAAATATACAAAATAGCAATTGAGTAATTGACATTTAAAGAAACTACCAGTAGAGATATATCAAAATGCTAATATAGAATTAGCTCAACCTTTAACATACTATTAAATCTAACCAGATTATATTTCTGCGCTTTGTCAGTTACTTCTGTCAGAAAGTCTGAGCACTAGGCAGTGAATTGCTGCTCACTTCTATTCTCTTTTTCATTGTCTAAAATTGATCCATATTATCTTTAACAATTTATTTGTGTAGTTTTAGAAAGCAAATATACAAGAGAATTTTAATATATAAATATATTTCTTATTTTTAGCCTTTTTGCTATCATATGTATATATAAAGATACAGGATTCAAAAGTACTAAGTCACTTGTAATGAAAATAAAGGGGGGAAACATTTTGATAGTCTTGTTTCTATTCGTTTACCTGCATTTTGGAGTGTCTCTATGTTTTGGGGCCTAGTAGCAAGTTCTGCAACTGTCTGGACAAATTGTGTTCGGGCTCTTTGATATTGCTCAAAGACTGCAAATGAGAAAGAAAGTAGAGTAAGTACATTTCAGCAACACTATTCCATACAAACAACTTTGGAAGCACACCCACAAAAAAAGACATGTTATGTATCTTCCTATGTATCTATGCATGAAAAAGAATGACAAATTTCAGAAGATTAAATGTTGCATAAAAAGGGAAGTGACATCTTAAAACTGAAAAATAAATGATAGCATGGGGGTGGGCAAGAAGAAACAAGATGTAGTATTTCCCTTATATAATTAAGTATTTGTTCTCTAAAATAATAAGCTCCAATAATGGAAGTCAAGGAACACAGTAAAAAAGGTGCTTGAATAATAAGCTCCAGTAATGGAAGTCAAGGAGCACAGTAAAAACTGACATTAAATATAATGAAGATCAAATTAGAGGCAACCAGAACAACAGCCACTTAGAACTGACAATTAATTATTTAATAGCTTCTACCTTTTAGGATTTGTAAACAGTAAAGAAATCAGCAAACAAAAAATAACACTGTACACTTGGTAAGATTGCATTGGAGCGTTTGGAAAAGATATTCAGATGTCAGAATATGTCAAAACCTACAAAGAACAAAACCATGCAGGTAATAGTTTTCCCTGTGACAATCAACTGAAGAAATATTGTACTTCAAAGAATCAGCGTAAAACTTGTTTTGGAGAAACAAATCATCACTGACAACCAAAAGGCAAAACAAATCAATCAATGAAAATTCTGGTTCAATTTGTTCTATCAGTTTTCATTTAGACCCATATGATCATGTTCCAATCATATCCTTGACCCATTATGCAGTACTTACTTTTCCTGAGAAGTCCATAATACTAAGAAAGATGGAAGGAAAGAGAATAACCAGTAGAAAGGTCAATTACAGCAGCAATGTGTATGCACTGTTGGAAGATCTATAGCACCAGGTTTGAATAATAGAGTTGGAAGGAATCTAATCCTTTACCATTTCAGACAAGAGACTGTCCAGTCTCTTCTTAAAAGCCTCCAGTGATGAAGAGCCTACAACTTCTGAAGGCAAGCTTTTCCACTGGTTAATTGTTCTCACTGATAGGAAGTTTCTCCTTACTAAGTTGCTTCTCTCCTAGGTTAGTTTCCATCCATTGTTTCTTGTCTTGCCTTCTGGTGCTTTGGAAAATAGGTTTTCTTTTGTGGCAGACCCTCAAATATTGGAACACTGCTATCAATGGACATAGATAATCCTGGAGAAGGCCTAACTATACAGTGGCTAGGAGTCAATGATGGCACATAATAAATATATGTAAACATGTATTCACACATATATAAATGAATATTATCGCATCATATATCATGTCATATAACATATTCTATTTAAAACCTTTGGGTGAGTACCATAAAATCTAGAAAAATGCCTCTTAGAGGCCTCTATAATTTGCTCCCAAATTATAATTTTTAATGTGCTAGGAGTGGAAGAGTGGCCCCAAAGAATCAATTCCTCAGAAATGAAAGATGATTGGAGAGTTATAATACTGAGTATAATTGAATAAAATCAACTTTAGCTTTTGTCTCCCTGATCTCTTCCAGGACAACCATCCAGGACACAACCTGGCATGGAAACAAATGGCACACCTCTGAAGTATCTTACACTCACAGGCGCACACACACACACACACAAACTTTTCAGAGCACTATAACTCAACTCGGCTTAAAAAAAAACAACAAGCTGTGAAATCAGGGACTCCAGCCCACAAATGCTCCGTATTTAAATACCTTGCAGGACCTGCCTCTGACTCATCTTTCTTGCTGAGAGTTCCCTCAAGTACGGTTTGGGGTGCCGGCTTTCGCGGTGTTTTCAGGATCTTTTCGCCGCGCTCTTTCCCTACACCTCTTCTCCCCTGAGATGTGGGCAGCGCCCCCGGGCCAAACTTCTACAAGGCTCCTGCAGTTAGCAGCGCTCTCCTCGTCCTCGGAGCCTTTTCAGTTTGGGCTGCGGTGTGTATCCTTCTCCTTGGTAACCAAACGGAAGCAGGCGCCATCAAAGGGGCGGGAGAGAGGCTGCGGCCTGCGCCTCATTGTGACATCGCGACACCGCGCACCGGTTCTGCCCGTCGGCTGCGCTTAGGGCCGGGCCCCGTCCGAGAGATGCACGCGGGGCGATGGAGATTTGATGCAACGGCAGCGGCCGCCCCGAATCCTCCGAGGCTGGTTGGAGGCGCCGCGCGCACACCTTGCTAGCCGCGCTCCCTTCTTAAGACGAGGCTCAAGACAGGGTGGTTGTTGTTGTTAGTTGCGAAGTCGTGTCCGACCCATCGCGACCACATGGACAAGACAGGGTGAGGGCATCCTTGAACCCATCTTTTTTCTGGGTAAGTCCCGGAGAAGGCAAGCTTTGTGCTGTTAAAAGGCTCCATTCCACTCAAAAGTGCGCCAAGAATTCCTCTGGTTGTGGTCTCGACAATTAAGTAGTTCTTCTCTTCCAACTGACTCCACTTCTCGCAAAGCAGACGTTTTAAAGGAGCAATATCTTGCGGAGCGTTTGGGCAAATAATTCTTCCACGCGAGAATTTGATGCAAAAACAGCCGTTTGCATCATTTGGTCTTTGCTTATATTGTGTTCCCTAAGACGGCCACGGTTCCCAACACCAAGAGTGCTAATACACTAGGCTTGCACTCTATAATCGCGTTTAGCTCAGCTGAGATTTAACTACCCTTACATTTTTAATTGTCAAGTTACATACAGTACAAATGTGCTTTTGTTCGTTAGGTTTATACCTTCCCTTTCTTCCAACAGCTGGAAGGGCTAACATTACTCTTTTTCTCAAATGAAGTTCTCACAACTGCCCAAAAAGTCACTCGGGCTGAGAGTGACTGGCCACAAATCACCCAGTCCTATTCAACACTTCTGCCAGTATACCATGCTAGTTTAGCATGACCCACCCTCCTTGCACTTAGCTTTGATAAGCTATTATTCTACAAAGTAGCAGGATTTTTAAAAAAAATTATTCTCTATGCCCCTTCTCCCTCCTCCCAATCCTTAATTCTCAGCATCCCTTCTAGTGTTTAGTGAATAATACTGTAACCAAGTTGAATAGCATCTTTTGGTCAGATTTTGGTTACCAGAAGCTAACACATCTCTCTTCCTAGAGAGACACACTCTTCCTAGTGAAGGAAGGTCAAACATCACCCCATATTTGTAGTATATATGGAGATAATTACAAATATATTTTGAATAGAGATAAATAGGCACTTGGACTCTTTTTCCAATATTACCAGTAGACTCTAGAAGGGGAGAGAGATTTCTCAAACTCACACTTTCTCACCACATTGCCTTTGAAGCCAATAAACCATAATAATAAATGAAGAATTTTTCCTTTTGCTTTAGTCAACAGCTGAAATCCCACAGGTTAGTTTTTCTTCTGGTTTAGTCTAAAAAAAAAAACAAGTTTCCTTTTATATTGTGCACTAACAACAGTGTGTATATCTTGCAAATTCCCATGGCTCCTTATCATACACAAACCAGGAATCAGCCAAGAACCTCATCAGAGTTTTCAAAATTCCTGGTGTTGAGAGGAAATGCTCAATGACCATAACTGTCCCACTGTAATGTGAACTTATTTCCCAGGTTAGAATTTCTGCCAATCAAGTGAGCTGTTCTCTAACAGAACAGAATCTGTGGGTTCTTAACTCAAGACTCAGAGGACTGGGGAAATTGTTGAGCAGGGTTAGGATCCGACTTTTCAAGAAAGAATAGAAGAGGGTAATCTAAATTCCCCTCATCCTAAATTCCTCTTACTGAAGCTACCAAAAATCTTCAGAGTTCATCTACAGGTCTGTGCTTTTTAATTCCCATTCCTAGCAAATGCCAGTTATACTGGTATAGGAAAGCAAGACACCAGGTCAGAATACTTGGACAAATTAACATTTTTAAAACACGTGTTCAAAAATTGCTTTTCATTATTTCCCCTATCCTTCTATTATCTCCCAATTACTAGTAGTACTAGTAAGGGTATTTTTTTTAGGGAAAGATCTAAAATTGTGGCTGAATTTAATTGGCCAACAACAACCCACAGAAAAAGTCCCATTGAGGGTGATTTTCCATGTTTGGGACTTAATTCCTGTAACATAAGGTTACTATATGTCTTGCCATGCATTTTTATCACAAGCAAAGGTCACATGTCCATGATGCCACTTCCAGAAGGACCTTCACAGGTTCTTTGTGGCAACAACTGGGTTTGGCCAAGCAGCTGAAAGAAAAGGTCTCACAGGCATCTTAAACAGGCATGGCAGAAAGCAATTCATGGCTGGAACAAGCCTGTCTAAACTAAGAATCAGTCATGAAACCAATATTAATGCTTGTTATCTTCAAGCTTCATAGACATCATTCCAGTCAAACTAATAGATGCCTCTCAGAATGTTCAAATGATGCTGACATACTCCAGTTGAAGATGGATTAAGTATGGAGATATGCACTTCCTCCACTTTGTCATTTGCTTATTCAGATTGTTCATTATTATGTGTTATACTTGCATCTTGGATGTAATGCACATAAGGATTCCACCCGTTTAAATCCCTTTACCACTCTCTGAATGCATTGGTGAGAACCATTGGGACAAGGCAGACTTGATCCTCGGTGTCTCTGGAAAAAGTCAAACATTTTAACCACTTCACTATGCCAGTTCTTCCTTCTAATTATAAAAACAGTATAAGGATGAATTGAATAAGACTCTTGTTATCTAGTTCATCTGGATTGTGGATTTATAATCCAATATATCTGAAAGTCTTCAAGGTATTCTAATCTGACATCAGACACTATAGGACTTCAGAGCTGAGGACTTTTATCATTCCCAACTAAAACAATTAAATTTAGAGCTGTCTCTTGTCAAGTAGATCATCAGTATATTTCACTCTTAAGTAGTCCCTGGGCTAATAGGTTTCCACTAAATTAAAATCCAACATTGGGAGATCCTGTGGTTGGAAGTAAGACCCATTTTGCCCATCAGGAAAGGAAAAAAACTGGTCTCCTCTTTTTCCTTTTGACAGGCACGTGAAAATCTAGTTAGCATTTCACATGTACATTTAAGCCTTCTTAAATATATTTAAATTAAAATAATGGGTCAACCCTTATTTCTAACCCCAGTGAATGTACAAAAATGAAAGGGATACTCATTGGGCTCACATGGCCTATACCTAGAGCATCTTGGTTTTCTTAATGTTACATAAACCACGCTGGCTGAATGCATAAACTAAGTCAAATCAACTACCTTATGGCTCAGTACAGTGTGCAAACCCAGCCCAGATGAATTAGTGCATATCCTACGTATTTTCCATCCTTCTTTATGGAACACCAAGTGTTGGAACACCAACACTTTTCTCCTCGATCTCCTGATAATGGTACTGATTTCTTTTGCTCCTTAAAAAGAAACATTGTGTTGCGTCTTTGGCACAGGAGAATTGTAATATACCAGGGCCAGATTAAGGGGGAAATATTCCCAGGAAAAGGAGGACGACAAAGTGGGAAGTTCTTTTCTCATTAAGGATGCTGCTTTAAAGTACCAATCTTATACAGAGTTAACCAGATATAAGGCCTGCAACCCAACAGCACTCAGAGGGTCAGGCAAGGCTTTGCATGTGAGTAAAACTCAAGTTTGCGCAATAGCTCAACTACAGCTCTAAATCAACGCACTTGACTTTTCCCGGCGTTGAACCTGCGGCCGACGAACTGCCTATTCCAACTGAATGATACGCTCTCGGCCAGACTTTCCAAGCCACAGTCTCAGAGCAACCTGTAATTTTCTGCCAAGTGGGCCGACAGAAGTCAAAACCGCCCACTTAACAACATGGGGCGGCCTATAGCACTGCGAGCGAAGTTTTCCAGAGGCTGGGACTTTCTGGGGAGGCAGCGAAAGAGGCGGTGGGCGGCGTGGTGTCGCGTGGAAGATCGGCCTCCAGGCGATCGCTGAGGCTCAGGGTCTGAGAAAGAAGGAAAGAACACCCCCCCGCCCCCCCCCCACGAAAGATCAAAGCATCACCCAGATCACCGTGCAGTTCGTGTGCGCATCTACGTGGCAGAAATTCCAGTGCGGGGTTCCCTGGGAAAGCCTGCCTAGGATTTCGGAGGTAGCAATAAAAGTGCGCAATTTGGGCACGATGCACAGTGGCCGGAGAAAAGCGCCGCTACCCGCCGCCCTCGACTCGAAATAGCCACAGACAGGAGAACTTGAAGCAAGCAGAACAAAATAACCTTTGCAGCTGTCTCCTCCAAAGCCTTTTCCTTTCTGCGGCTAAGCGAATCAGCAATGACGCACGGTAGTAACAAATTTAAAGGCCCTCAGCCGCAAGACTAGTGTATAACGTCACGCCGCATTATCTGTGACGGGGAGTGCGCATGCGCAGCTTTGTGGTTAACTTCGCTTCCCTCTGTGTACGGCGCTGCACTGCTAAAGTCCCGAGCGCCCGCGAGCTTAGAGTGTTTTTAGTTATTTATTTTTACGCTAAGCCAAAGGACGAAGCCTCTCTGATTTCTTTTTTATGCGTATTGCTTTTTTTTCCCCGGTTGCAGTTCAAAAGGCGTGTCCATTTGCGCCCACACCCGCACAGACTGGATTAATATATTGAACTGTGTAGTTTGCTTACTAAAGTACTAGTGAGTAATTTCACTTTTCGCATGCATGCACCCACCCACATCTCCATCAGGCTATTTTGCACGTTATTGTGTTTTCTTTCAGGAGAGCAGCGTTATGCAGAACACAGAAACAATAAAAAAATCATAAGATGAAGAAATGAAAGGCATGAAAAGAAAATTGAATATCTCACTATTGCAATAAATTGTAAAATAAAATTTGTGGAACAAATATTCATACAATAGGCTTAACCAAAACAGAATAAGCAGTTTAGGGGAATGTTTGGACTCGTAATCCAATATTATAGAAAAACTTTTCTTTTTGCACAGAAGGGCATTTCATAACAGGCACCATAGTATTAGTAGCAAACTGCTTTTCAGTTAATCTAGTTGGAAATATTCTTACTTCTGGGTAATATCTCTGATTCTAAGTAATAACTCCAGCTGAGAACAGTCTACGCACAACTGAGCATCAGGTACAAATACAAAGATCCCATTAAGATATACCTACAGCATACTCCCCAATGATCAATTATTTCAATAAGGTCACATGCCATTATTTGAGAACTGCTGTACAATTAAAATGGAGGTTTCTTGTACGCATGGCTCCAATGGATCCAGCCAAGTTAGTCTCCAAATTAATGTGTTCTGAGCTGTAAGAAGTTAATTAATCTTAAATCCAAGAATTTCTCAACTGCTCTAGCAGGTCCAATCTAATTTGTTGGCCATGCTCTATTTCTCCTGGAGGACCAGTTAAAACTACACTTCATTCTATGCTAAGATTGCTCATTGGGGACAACTACCTGTATGTGTAGAACCCAAGGTCTTTGTAATTACCATGAGGCCTCTTCCTCACATTCACTTTGCATTACCACCCAGACTCCCTCAAAACTCTAGTGTTCCCCTGCAATCATAGAATTGGTCTTCTCTTGTCCTGAAGCCAGAATTTGAATAATCTAATGCAGATCCTCTCTGGTTTGGAAAACAGCTCTTTTTTTCCTGCTTAAGCTACTTGTTTCCAAGTGTATCATTAGATGCAAGGGGTGGGTGGAAGTATGGCAAGCCCATGGGTCCCTAGACAGTTTTGCCCTCCTGAGAGGAATGAAAATATTTCCAGGCCTTGGGGTGGCATTCTTAAAGAGGGGTAGCAAAGTACTGTGTTAGATGCAAATAATTCTTATCTTCATTATCTCCATAAATTGAAGGTAAGCTCCTTTACATATATAGAAAAATTGCATGAACCACTGGCATCAAAGGGCTGTTAATTCTGATGTATTTGGAAATAAATACTATTTATTGATAGAATGAAACATTTTCCTAACATGGATCTGCTGAAAGTAAGGTATCTATGCAACTGTCTTGAGAGGCTTTCAAAATATTCTCCCTAAAATAAGTTGCAGATTTTCAGTTCATGCCCACACTAAATTCACAACTGCATACACACAGATAATCATCTTTACGCACATTACAATTATACTTATCACAAATGGAAGTAAAATAATTGTAATCAATTGGAGATCCATCAAGCAATGAAAATTGTTTCAATGATGAATTCAAATTTGACTTAATTTAATAATTCACTTCTCAGTTTTATCTGAAACAGATACAGCTTTGTCCTTATTTGTAATGGAATACCAGTAGAATTCTGGTAGATTCACAATAGATTAGGTTCTATGATTATTTTGAAAATCAGCAAAATAACTCTTCTCCCACTTCCCCAAATAAATGCTGAAAATAAGGTATTATTGGAGCAGAAGATTCTTCATGGATATCTGAACACATGTCTGTTTTTATTCTCAGGATATATCTTGTGACTCCAGAATTCTTCCATGTACAGTGCATGTTTTTTGTTTATCTGGCTCCTGGTGAGAAATTTTGAAGTTTTAATAAAATGCATAATAGATCTCCCCAGGCTCAAAAGTCAACCATTAATTTCAATACAGTGAAATGAAAGGATTTGTTAAGTTGCAACACTAAACTCAGTTTGCCTCTTTGAAGATAATGGCACTCATTATCTATTAAATTAAAAAAAATTGGTATTTAGTAAAATGTTTGGGTGTGTTCTTTTTGGGAACACTGAGCCATTGGCTAATCAGTCACATTTTAGTCTAACATAATTTTTGGCACAAATTTCTTCAGTTATATTTACATTTGTTATTGTCAATTAGACTTAATGCTCGATAGACCTGAGTATTGATAGACCTCTGAGTATTACAGAAACAAGTATTACAGAAACAAGTTATAAAGCATTTGCATGCACACACACATCTCCTAACATTAAAACTATAAGCTCTGATTTTTAAAAATAAAAAGTTTATACCTGCTTGAGTATAAATTATGGAAGAAATCTGCTTATTTTTACTTTTTAAACATTTCTAACAACAGTTTAAAAGGGATGTGATTTCTGCATACAGGCCATGATCTGTTAGTTGCAAATAAAATGTTCTAAACTTGTAAAGAGTGCTTAGGAAGAGAGTTGTGCATTAGGATGCTTGGTCACTCTGATTCTTGGGCAGCCAAAGAGGGCAGTGATCCCTGGCAAATGTTCCTCTTTCAAGCAGTGAGGCACTCCCCACCTCCAAAGGAAATGGTCAAAATGAGCCTCACAAGGGGGGAAAATGGCCACTGCTGCAGAAAAAAAATTCATTGTGCTTTCTCTTTGGCAACTGTCTTGGAAATGAATGGAATTTGATGTAAGTGGACAAGAAAGCAATGACAGTAAGTTAACCTGTTATTCTTTTTCTGAATTCTGAAATATACTCATTGATGTAACAGCAAAAAGTATTATTACATACAGAAAATTATTGCATATATAAAACTAGACTGTCAGAGATAAGGCTGAATCGTAGCTTTCTCCTGGACATATTGTGTTTCTATTTACAAGGACATTTTTACACGCACACACAACACATTTAAGCCTCATCCTCACACAGGCGAATTGGCTATGCCACTTGCTAGCCTAATTGCATTCTTTGTTCTAAAAACTGTAGTGCTAAAACTGTGCCTGGGGAGGTGGCTTACTTTTTTCAGTTAAAGTTTACTTTTCAGAGTTAATCATAACTGGGTTCCTTAGAAGTAGTTTGCTTGCCTAATTACATAAAAAGAAGACATATTTAATTTATAGAATGAAATCTTTCAAGATTTGGATACCTGTTAAATAAATAAAATGAACAGTGTTTGCAAATTCATGGTTGTTAGACATATAGAGAATTTCTCAATGTTCACTCCGTATTTTCTTAATATTTATAGTAATGATGGTATCTTCATTTTTATTCATTTACTCAGAAATTTGGCTAAGGTATTAGGCTGGAAACCAAGAGACCATGAGTTCTAATCCCACCTAGGCACAAAGCCAGCTGGACCAGTAACTTTCTCTCAGAAGGTGTCAATAACAAACCACTTCTGAAATCTTGTCAAAAAAACCCTGCAGGAATTTGTCTAGATAACCACTGGATATCAATGTTGACTAGGGGGTACAACTTTTAACATCAGTGTGCTATTTACATCTAGGGAGACAAAGCATGGAGCTTCCTATTAACTAAGGTTTTATTCGGTGAATGAAAATGTAATGTAATGAGGAACAGTCATTAACTATAATGAGGCCATAATATGGTTTGACTTGACCTGGTTTGTATTTTGATTCTGAAGCCTGTCTCTTCAGTTTTGAGAGATTAATTCTAGGAGAGGAGCATAGAATCTGATGCTATCCATTTTGAAACAGAAGTTGGACTGTTTGCTAATGACCAAGATAAGAGTAAAACTGAATAATAATTTTCCAACTGAAGGACATCAATTCCAGATATTCTCTTTGTGGAAAACATCAGAATTAAAAAGTGTGGCCAGCACAACCATGACTAATAGTTCTATCTGGAATCCATACGTTAAAATGTCAGAAGGAAATCAGGAGTTTAAGAGGGATTGCTTTTCAAATGTAAAAAAAAAAAAAAATCATCCAAGAGGAGTCATGTAGTGGGTGGATTCCAGGATCTATATTAAGGCAAAATTTATTGGGCCTACAAAAGTTTATAAAGTTAGTGCAAGTTTTCCAGTTCTTAATAATTCTTCATGAGGCAAAAAAGTAAAATCTGGGAGTCAGAAGGGGAGACAAGGAAAAAACTATGATTCTTATTGAACATATATTGATGTCGTATTTTAGCCTAATGGCAAGTGATTAAAGCCACTACTTCCAGGATTAGCACTCCCAGAATAAAGGCATAAAGAGCTGAATGAGGGACTTCTTTCTTAGGTTTTGAGCTTATTCAATCCTCCTGTACTCCGGACGGACTGATTTACATCCAAATCCATCGTCTTAATTGGGTTTTCGGTTCGCTGTTTAAGACATACGCCGACTGGCAAATCGTTTCCGGACCTGGCGGTGAGCCATCAGTTTCGGAAGGACTATTGAGCAGTCTCAGAGCCCCCCCTCCCCCCAAGAGCTCCGTTTAGGTCAGTGGCTGAATCTGGTTTTAATCTGGGATGCTGCTTCGGTTCGGCAGTTCTTGAGATGCAAGGGAAGGACTAAGTATCACAAGCTTGGCCCGCGAGCAGCCTTCCGCCCTGCTTACTTTCGGTTTCTGGCGTGATCAACCGCTTCTCCTCGGTTTTGACGAAAGCAGTCCGATCATTGCCAGATACACGAATTCAATCGCTACCGCTAATTGAAGATCAAAATACTGAATCAAAACCACATTTAAATATGAAATTCTGTTTCCTGGCGCAGATGATGAGCGGGAGAAGCCGGTTTAGAGTGAATGATTTTGTGAGTTTCCTTCTCTCCCACTCCGTTTACAGAGTCTGCGCAGCAGTTTTATAGTTTACCTTGTGTGAACCCAGTTATTTCGATTTGTAATCAGAGGTTTGTTATTCTCTTGAGCGGACTGAACTCATGACAGCTAATTAATAAAACAAGATTAGGATGCCCCGAGCTGATTACTTACACTAAACTTATATGTGGGTGTCAGGCTTCCTATATTTAGCCATACATGTTAAATTTAGAGATCCAGAGAGATTCATGGTCCGTCTTGGTATATGGTATCTGAATTCTAGCCAAGACTCCGCACAAGCCTTTGCGAAACGCAGAAATTCTTTTGATGAACCAAAGCATCTCAGCGTCTGCCAAGGTCACACGCTAGTGAGATACGGTTGAGTATGATGTCCCTACATCGTACCGAAAGGCAGTGGGTAGAATCGGGTCCGGAGAGTTCAACTTTTACTTGGCGCCTTGCTGGGCCAGTCTTAAGCCAGTTTTCCTCCGAAAAAAAGTCCCACTGACTTCGGGGCGTTTTGCTTGGCAGCACAGGGAGAAGAGCCCCCAGTCAATTGCCAAGGGTTGGCCCGAGACCTTTCCGAAAAATTTAGAAACAGGAAGGGCTTTGTTTACTCTTTGCTTCAGCTGCAGTTTTGAGGGAGCCAAAGAACCTTCAAGTTTGGAAGTTCGCATAACTTTTCCGCAAGCAAATTCAGTCAGGAGCAGCTGTCTGGTGAGATGAGGCAGAAATACCTTTTCTCCTCCCCGCCCCTTCTCTTTTTCACTGGAACTTGAACTTGTTTCTCTGCTGCCAATCCTTCCTTCCTTCCTTACATAAACCGCTGAAGTGCTGCACTCCCAGAGCTGCCCTATGTCCTAAAATGAAGTGGGAGGGAAAGTGAATTAGCTAGAATCTAGAGTAGACCATTTGAAGCAGACTCGTCTGGCCTGAAATGTTTGAAAAACGCAGATCTCTCAACTGAGTGAACCGATATCTTTAAGTTTCAGTACATTGACACCCAAATCTCATTTCCAACACTAGGAAAAATGCTCCTGTCTGTCTATCTAATATCAAGTCCGATTCAAAGCAAACACCTGCTTGCCAAATAAAATTTAAATGTTAGGCAGGGATGGGATGTTTAGGGACGTAGCCATAACCCCGATCCTGGCAATAGAAGTCAAGGAGACAAAAATCACTTAGGCGGAGGAAATGAATATTGGCTTCAAGCCTATTTTAATTTAATTTTAGCACTTAAAAGAATGGGGTCCCATTTTATTTTCAGCCTTACCCTCTTCCACATGAGGCTTAGAAGCCTTGGAAGGAAGGAAGTAGGGTAAGGGTGAACCTATATGAGCATCCAGCATTACCCCCAAACCAATTAAGTTTAAGAAGTATCTGGCTGCTGCCCCACTAGGGAGACCTGACCTCGCCAGAATGCTAAAAGTATTGGTAATGGGTAATAATCATGCATGATTTGGCTGTTTCTCCCTTTTTATAGCTTTTTAAATTATCTAAATTAATACATAAAAATACACAAAATTATTAAAGGTGAAAAAGAGAAGAACTAAATCATGCAAGACAAATATTTAGATATATATCAGTAAACTGAAACTATAATTTATTACATTTCTCCTCCATCTTATACTCCAGCAAATCAGGGTGATGTCTGCTTGAGATGCTTCCAAATGTCATTTGTTCCTCCGGGCTTAAAAAAAGTTATATTTATATCTTCCTTACTTTGACCAATGGCTGAAGTATTTCCATTTCTTTGTGTTTGAAATCTAAAAAAGTATTGGCATGACCTGAAAATGGTAGAGCTGATCTTGCTGGACATTTCTGCATCATCATGTCTTTGATATACCACTTGTTTTTAAGCATATACCCTTGGAGATTATTTTGTCTGCAGAATTTATTCATCCATTTTATATTTCTTTAAATCCATCAAACAAATAATGTCATTAATGTTTTTCCCCCAAGAGAATGAGGCAACCTATTGCACTCCCCTCCCCTATTTTTCCTGTCACCACCACAATTTTGTGGACTAGATAGGGTTGAGAAGAGAGAGCAATTGCCTCAACGTCACCAAAGCTGATCCTATGGCTAAGAGTGAACTAAATTTTCATGTCCCTGGCATAGTACAATACCTTAATTACTACAACACACTGGTTTCAATTTAATTTGAGAATGACCTCTCACCAATGTTTTTCCCATTTGCACCTTATTGTGTGAACCCAGCTAATTGAGTTTGTGACTGCACAAGCATCTCCTGACAGCCTTTAATTTAATGTCACTATCCCCATAATGTTCCCTTCATCTCTTCCCCAACCTATAAGGGAGGTAGCCTTAAGATGCTTAGCCATTCTAGTACAAAAGCAGTTCCCCCCCTCCTTATTCCAACACAATCCAAAGACAGGATATTAAATCTGTTAAATTTAGCTACTATTGGAGATAAGACTGTCAATGCAATGGCTAGGAAGAGGGACAGGGAAAGGGTTCTTGGAAGAGAGCACCAGTTTCCTGCTAATGTAGCCTGGAACTGACTCCTAAGAACTTTGCTTGTTGGATGGCCAACAGTCTACCTGGAGAAAAGGCTCATCAAGTTTTTTACAAACAAGAATAGGGGTGTTCTCAGAATATGGGTTGGTGAAAACAGCATTGTATGGATAAACTATGGCTTGTATCTTTGTGCAACCTCTAAAACCATGCATTACAGGTTGCCAGGCAAGCAAAGTTTAGCAGGTATCCTCAACCCTGTTATAGTCATCCAGTCCCAGAGTTAGGTGACTAAACTAATGACCCAAGATGGGACTCCTGAAAATAATTAAGTATTTGTTTCATATGGACTTCAGCTTCAGAATTCCCAGGCTCCTAGATGCAAATCTAGTTGAACTAGTTAAACTGCAGTGTGGATTTTTAAGTGATATGACCATATTGGATTCAAAGCCTGTTCAAGACAAAACAAAGGTGTCCATTTCCCCTGGGCTGAAATTTTTTTCCAGGCATATAATTTACCTGATCAGAGGAGGATAGTTTGAGAAGAATTGCTGGATGCTAAAATCTTGTATTAGAATCCAGCCCAGATTAATACACACACCCCAATCAACTCTGCCAAATAAATCCAAGGGAATCAAAGCTGCAAAAGTGGATAGGGCCAGGCCATGAATTCTACTGCTTGATGCCTCTTGAATTCACACACCCACACCCACACACACACCTGCTTGTCCACCTGCTATCAACTCGTTTGGGTAGCCAGACGTTGGCACACCCGGACTTTCAACCTTCCTTTCAGCAACACTTCCAAAGTTTGATTAATTCAAGAAGCAGAGAATCAAGGATTCTAGCAATAAAATTCCACATAAACTAATTACTGCATTTGGGTAAAACTTTGGGGCCAAAGGGTCCCTCGGGTCTATCCTAAGAGTAGTAAGTGAGGTATTGCAGCAGCAATTACAGACGGCCTCAATTGTTGGGCTGTATGGGCATAATAGGACTAATGGAACCTCATCAGTGCTTCAACCAGCCTCCTTTTCATTTTTTTCTGGAAATAGGAAAAAAACATGGTGGGATGTAACTGGGTTGAATGAGTTCTCAATTATGAATTGTGCTGGATTATTCTAATTATTTTTTAACTGAGTAATACGCATGCTCTCCTTCTCCAACGGGGTATAAATTTCTTGGCTGCACCTCTTATTCACATGTCCTCCAAAATAGATTGGGAGTCTCCTCTGCATTCAGTGGAGATGTGAACATCAACCTGAATATACTTTAAATGAAATCTCAGCATCTTTATTCAAAACTAAATACCACCACTATCTCTGTGCATTACTTCTTAGAGCTGACTCTTAGAATTTCAGTCTAACGTTGCAAGGCAGGGAATGGTGCAATATTCAGGTTATCAATGGCAACAGAAACATAAATATTAAATAATGTGATGATATTTTTTAAAACCTGGAGACGCACGGGTGGGGTGGAGACGAGTCTTTATAAATGTTACATAGATACCATCTTTAATTTCCTTTTCAGTGAGGCCATTGATTGATTGATTATATGCCTTCAAGTCGGTGTGGACTCTTCCGACCATATAGATAGCCCTTCTTGAATTTATTCCTGAGCGGAAATTGATGCCAAAAAGCTGCGAGTTTTTTAATACTGTAAACACCCCTTCGGTAAGGCAAGCCCCTCAGTCCCCCTTCGAAGCCCGCTTTCTTGCAGCGCTCTTGTTGGCCAGCCTCGGCTCTGCGCTCCCTCTAAGAAGGGCTCTCCTGACCTGCGGACTTTGTCCCGCAGGCTTTCTTCATCAGTCGGACTTAACTTTGCATCTTGCAGCGCAGTTGGAAGACATCCCCCAAAACGGGATTTTCTGCAAATCCTATCCTTCCGTGAAAGGCTCCATGTGGCGTGGAAGTAGGAAAACCCTCCTCTCCTTGACACACACAAGCGTTTCCCTCCCCCTCAGACGCCCTGCTCTTCTTGAAATGAATATGAAGTGCCTTCTTTCTCATTTTCTTAAAAAAAAAAAAAAAACTAGCAAGAGATTTAAAGTTGGCATCCAGAAGTGCCCTTAGCCCTGGAGATCTACTTCTTCCATGGGCGCTGAAAGAGAAGTTGCCAATAGAAGCTGCTGGCTGGCCTCTTGGCATGGCAGGGAAGGGGGAATCCCGAGGGTGGGGGTTGTCATCCGCTGACCGGAGAAATGGCAAATTGTCCACCGAGTAGGTGGACGATCCTCACCGTAGAGAGCAACGGCTGGAGTTATCCAGCACCTGATACTTGGAGAGCGAGCGGTAGATCTCGACCCACAAATCCTGTCAGAAGCCAGCCCGCACTTGGTCAAGCATCCCCCCCCCCTTTGTGGTTTGTCGATTAACCAATATCAGGCTCTGTCGCCCTGCCTTAGCAGTCGGGGGAGGGGGAAAAGAGGAAGGGGTGTATGTCCATTGCTCTACCTCACACATATCTAGGGCCGCACCGGTCCCCCCCCTCCTCCAAGATTTCGCTCTCTGGCTTGCGGGAGATGGGTGAGGGGTAAGAGAGAGAGGAGGGGAGGGAGGGAGAGAGAGGGGGGAGAGAGAGGGAGAGGGAGAGAGAGAGAGGGAAGCCTTGGTACTGGAGGTAAGGAGTCCGGGACCCGCATTCCGCCGCTCAGCTGCTGTTGCTCCTGGCAACCGAATAGCAGCACCCAAGCCGGCGAGAACCCGAAAGGGCGGAGCAGTCGGTCTGGTATCCCTCTCGGGCCCGGCGGGGCGCCCAGCGGTGGCTCTCCTGCATCAGAGGCGGAGAGACAATGGCAACCAAGATGGCAGAAAGTCGAGGGAGGAAGCGCCGGCCGCCGTTGCTTCTGTACCCTTTGCAGCCTCGTTCTGGGAGCAAATTGGCCGCCGCCGCTAAAGAGCTCCCACTGGCTGGCGGCAATGGAGAATTTGGATTAGTATCTGAATCCGGGGGAGGGGGGGATGCTTGGCTAGGATCGCATCGTGGATCTGGACTCCCTTCTGTTTTCTGTTTACCAACAGCGGCAGGCAGAAGTTGCGAGAAGGCAGTCTTTAAGGCGATCCATCCTTTGGGCACTTCCCTAGACATATGCAGCCATTTGTTGTTACTGATGTTTAAATCTTATTTACAATATCTTTTTTTTTAATATCCATCTTCTTTCTCTCTTGCATCAGCAGATGGTGAAGAGAGACGAGGAATCCGACTGTATTAACGCTTTGTGATAATTTTGTCGGTGCTTATAATAATTTATGGATCGTAAGCAATTGGTCATTTTAAGAATTACGTTTTTAACAGGCGACTTTTGCACTTACTTTCCCCCCCTCTCGAACTCTATTTACCTGGTGCCTCAAGACTTGTGGAATGTAAAGTGAAGGATTTACAGCTCCTTAAGGGCCCTGGTCAATCCAAATGGGCTTTAAGGGGATATAAGAATCAGCTGAACAACACTCTAGTCAATATTCAGAATCCGGAAATATAACCCCGAAACGTTCAGTTTCATTTATATTTTATTTTACATGTTTGAAGTCAGCCTCCTATACATAGCCTTTATCCACCGTCCCACAGTATATTAATCATAAGTGGCCTATAACTGTGCTGAGTGACTTATTTCAAATCTTGTACACCACTTTTCTTTAGGTGTACTTAAGGTGATATGTAGCTTTATGCCACCAAACGTGGTTTCATTTTTACGAAGTTTCTTGAAAGAGTTATTCTAGTGCTAGAGGAACACTGCTAAAAATGTAACAAAGGGATCTATAAAGAAGATGGATTTATTCTAGATGTTAAGAATAACCAACGCATGAAGATGATTTGATAAAAATTATAGAAAAAGAAAGAGATGCTGGTTTTGACCATTTCTAAGCTCAGAAGTAAGACCTGCTGGATCCAATGGAATTACTCTTCAAAAAAAATCAAATGATTTGAATACCCCATTCCTCCTTTTCAGCTTGACCAAGGAATTTATCCTGGGAAATTCTCTAGTACCTGGGCCTGGTTGCAGCTTCAAAGCAGAATCATCCCAGCAGAATTAAAAGGGTCTTTTATTGAATTTGACAGGAAAGAAAAGGAAAAAAAAGTCCTCCCTCCAATCCGACATTAGGAATTATATCTAAAGCTCGTTGCAGTTCTTTATATCCCAACCTGACTTTTCCCCAGGATATGTGCATGATTTTTCACTCCCACACACCACATCTTATCCTCAAAGCAGTTCTATGGGGTAATGGAAGAAAGACCACACTAAGGCATTACTTGAATCCCAATTTTTAATAAACCATAATTGGGTTCCTGCAATAGATAAATTATAAATCATTATGAACAATTCATGGTACCTAAGTTCACAATGCACAGAATAATAAAACTGGTTTATAGATGGCAATATCTTGAGTTCCCCAGACTGGCAAAGCCAAACTCAGCAAGTCCAGATTATATTTTAATCATGTTTGAACCAACACCCCGTGAATAGATCTTCTCATCATACTCTATCTGTGAATAACTTGAACTGAATTTGTTTATTCATCATTGCTGTCTGGATCATTCTCACAACTGTTTATGAGGTAGTTTAAGCTTCTGGGTCTGCTTGGCTCCACATCAATCCTTTAAATGTCCTCCTGAGTAGGACTTGAGTCAACATCTCTGTCTTCTATTCACTAGATTGTCCTGGATCCACGTATTTAGACGTATTTAGCTGTGCATTCATGCGACTTGGGAAGACTGTGACACAGTCCTCAACTCTTTTTTTTTTTTAATCCCTTGCAGGTTTATTCAAGGCTTGCTGTGTAATTCTTCTTGCTCTTGCCTTGGATTCCTGTGCTCTCAAGTACTGCAGAAATGCAGAGGAAATGCAATAGGGTTTCCCATCTGCCCGAAGAATTATCCATATAAATCTCTGCCTGCCATTCTATCCAAGCTTAAGGGGATGTTTTCTACTGGTCTTGAGTCCCAGAACCGGCAGCCAACACCATCACTTTGAAGGCTTGGTGTGAAGGAAATAAGGATGGCTTATATACAAATATGCGGGGAAGAGATTTTTCTAGCAATTGGCTGGATTGTAAACTTCTAAGGAGTCGGTCCATAAAGCCACAGAAATGTTCATTCACGCTCCTATCCTTTCCTTCCAAGGAGGGAGCAATATTGCGAGTTTCCTCTCCCAGACTTCTAAACATCAATAGTTGGAAAAAGAAACCACGTTTCACATACTAATCAGGATTCCAGAATTCCATCTTGAAAATAAGTCTCTAAAGGATTTAGAATATGGTTAGTTGCTGGAGAAAGAGGGGTATCCTTTCTCTTCCCTATAGAAAAGAATATTTGTAGCTTGTTGAAATGAGAGGTCAAAGACAACCAAGGATCCCCCATTTATCTTCTCTTTCCTTTGAGAATATATAAACCTCATGTTTAGTTTTGGAGCTGCAGAATTACATCGTTGAGTTTTATTCTCTAGATTAAGAGTGCAAATGAAAAGTGCCTCACTTCTGAAGGTTATGTCCTACGGTGTAGTAGAATTTATTATTTTAATCCCACTGCATTTAAACGCCATTAACTCAAGAGACAATGGGTGGGAATTATAATTGAAAGTAGTGATCCATCGAACACACGCAGAACAAAAACCTGTGTTTCCTTTAAATTTGTTGCAACCGAAGTGTAATTGGAGGATTGCGCATCCAAATTTTGACCAGCTCTAAAATTTAGCGAGGCAAGAGAAGGTTTCTCATTTTCAAATTTACCAATGACGGATTTAAAAAGCATTAAAGTTACATGACCCTGAAATCATCATCCTTTGGAAAGGGGACACCGAGAAACAATAATAAAAGCAGTGCAAAAGGGCACTTCTAATTGCTGGATTAAAGACATAAAGGACAAAAGTCAATTTTCAGGGCAAGTAAAATCACATTTCTCTTAGATTCGAATGGCGCCTCCTTTGGTCCCCAAAATAAATGGCCTCCCCCCAATCTGAGGAGCTTCAGCGAGGGAGGGAGAGACCCAGCTTCCCGAAGGCTCAGCTCCCAGGAACACAAGGGCCCGCAGCTTTCTGAATGAAGTGCGGTGAGATGAGCCCCGTTGCACTGCAAATTGGCTGGACTTATGGCCGGAAGGGGAAGCAGCAGCGCCCGCCGAAATAATTTCCAAGGGAGATTTGGGGCATTCTGCTATCCCGTGTTTAGATGCAATCAGATCGAAGGGACTAATTTCGACGACGGTTAACTTTTATCTTTTGCGGTTCCTTCCTAGGAATTATCAACCTGTAACTAATGGAAGTTTTATTTCTCTTTGTGGATTTTGATATCTTTTGCGGTGCTTTTTGTCGGAGCCATAGAATCCGGGTTCACTTGTGGTTTAAAATTCCTCCATCTGGATTAAAGAGAAAGAAGAAGGCACAATTTCGGGAAGGCAAAAAATTCAGTCAAACAACGACCGAGAAACTAGAAATAACGTGACAGCTACTGCTATCTGGTCACCTCCCCCCCCGCCCCCTGCATCGGCCACTTTTCTGTTTCACCGACCCCAGCCCTTCCCACAGCTCCCAATACTTCCTACCACTTTCTAATTTGACGGCTGGAGGATAGGGGCAGAGCAGGCAGGCAGGCAGGCGGCGGTGCATTGCGCAGGCGCAAGATGGCTCCTCAGACTTTCTGTGGCGGACCAGGCGAAGCGAGTCGAGGGGGCGGCTGCTGGGAGTCCCGCCGACGAGGAAGCGCTGCCTTTTCTGCCAAAAGAAGGAAAGGCCGGCCGGGCGCCAGCGATCAGCGCCAGCTTGAAACGCCTCCGCAGCCCCAGGAGTTGCTTGTCCAATTCCCCCTGGTTTTTGCTCCTTCCTTCCCACCCATCAGAGAGGCTGAAGGTTGCAGGACTTGCCTCTCCGGCATGAACTGAATCCAGACCTAACACAGAGGGGCGGCTTTCCAGGATAGGAAAGTTTGGCGAGCGAATTGAGTTCCTATCCCAGCTAATTGAAGCACGATTGCTGCTTTTGCATAAGGATTCAGGAGGGAACAAATCAACCGCGCGGTGGTTGAGGAGGGAGATGGCTTGTTCAACGATCCCGCCAAGCCAATTCCCAGAACATGTTAAACGATGAGTTTCCACAGCTTAGCTAATTGTGCAAATTCGAATAAAGATCTATACTTTTACTGTGTGGGCTGAGTTCGGATAAACACGAAGGTCTGGGCTCGCCGTTTCCTGAGGATGCAGGCTAAGAGAATGTCGTAGGTCGCTGCAAAACTAAAAGCATGTTGCTCTCCCTGTTCAGGAGGGCGTTTATGCCCCCGATGGTTTCTGGCTCCAAAAAAGAGCGGAGAAGGAGGACCCCAGACTTCTGCAGCTCACGGGGCAGAGATTGTCTTCTCTGCAGGCCCCCAGGATGCTTGCTGTACGTTCATAGGAGAACAATTCCCATCCAATTCAGAGGTTGTCTTTTAACTGAAACATTCTTTAGCCAATTAACCCAGTTTCGGTTTGGCAGGGCACTCAGAACATAAAATAGACATATTTAACTTGAGTTTTATTATGTGTTTGTAAAGGATGTTCTATGCAGTCATTTTCTTTCTTTCCACTTCCATTGTTCTCCCTTGGTTTTTTTTAACGTTTTCCTTTACGTGTCCTCTTGCTTCATTGTTTCTAGTTCCTTGTCTTTCCTTTCCTTTCCTTTCCTTGTCTTGCCTTGCCTTACCTTTCCCGTCTTATCTATTCTTGTCTCCACTCCTTTTTTCCCTTCACAATTTTCTCTCTCACTCTCTCGCATTTTTTCAACCGAACATGACCGCATAAATCCTTGCTGAATAGCGCTGGGCAGCGGAATCAGAGAGAAGAGGTCTCCCTCGGTGTTTGAGAGTACCTGGGTGAATTATGTTTTAACTGAACCAAAATCCCCTTCCAACTGAAAAACCAGATTAAAAAAAAAAAATCAAGCGACAGAAAGGGGCGGAAAGAATTAAACCATGGAATAAAAGCAGACTTCAGGGGAAAATTATTTCGATTTACTAGGTAAAAGCCTTTGCCGGAAGAAAACGGCTCCAACCTTCAGCATGTTTGATTATAACATAACTTTCCCAGAGTAATGGACGGCTGAACAGATTAAGGTAGAGGCTGGGGAGAATCAGCCTCATGTGCCTCTCCAAACAGACCATTGTTTTCGTTTAGGGAGAAGAGAGTGAAGTCCACCAGGAATGGAGCGTTTATTTAAATAAGTATCCAGGTCTATGAGAAGGACTGCTGATTTAGGGTATTAAACCATAGGCAGTAGGAATGTCTTGGGGACCTATTCCCATCAGTCTGTTTCAAAACCTGGAGGACAAAGGGGAACCACATCGCCATCACCATCTCTTCCCCTCCTCCAATCTATTTGATCATAGAAATGCAAGAGGATTCCAACCCACGCAGATGGGATTTAATTAAAAAGTGATGGATTCCCTAGCCAAGGAGTCCTAGTCCTAAGAATTTCAAAATATGCTTCATTTACCACTGACATTTGAAATATATCAATTTCTTCTCTCCATGTCTCTGTCTGTCTCTCTGTATGTGTCCCTCTGTCCCCCCCCCCCTCTCTTGGCAGTTCCACTGTAAATATGTCATCTTTACAGCTTTCTTAAGATGTTTCCATTTTACAGACTGGGAACTAAGATGAAAGAATACTTGGGGAAATTGACAAGACTAACTTCCTGTTGACAAGATCCCTTGCTGATTTTTAGGCCCTTAACTTTCTACTAAAGATTTTTATTTTATCTCAAAGTTTGGCAGTGGTTTTGGCTATAAGGGAAACTCATTTTACATGTGTACAAAAGCACCTATTTTCTTCTTTGGAAGACTTTAAAGTGATCTGTCAGCCAGAGCATTGTGGTTTTTTAAATCAAGGTTTATGGCTTGACTTTTTGATCAAATCCTGCCAGTTGTAAGTTATTCCACAGCTCATGATTAATCTGTGATGTCTTGTAATTTACATTTGAATTAGTGTAAATTACATCGTGATTAGCAGCTTTAACTTGTTGCAAAGAGTACACATTCAAGCTGTAATATTAAATGCATGTGACAGAAACACATTTAGCTTAAATAGATGGGATTCACTTTCAGAAATATTTGTAATATGGATGCAGTTTGCAGTAGTTATATTTTACAGAGAAATTTTAAATATTACCACCACTGGGTTTTTTATGGCAAGGTTTGACTTTTAGCTGGATCTATTTTTTGTCCTAATATTTTGAGATTCAGCATTTGGTTGTGTGTGCTAATCTTAAAAGCAAGAAGACTGTAAAGACCAATAGTTTAGTCTCAATTATGTATTTATATAATCTTTATATTATTTTCCCTTTAAAATAACTGAGAATTTTCCAGCAGTAATACATAACTGAGGGGAAAAGACTTACTTGCAGTGACAAACCAAAATTCTTTTCATTAATAAGGGTACAGAAAGGAATATGGTCAAAACTACAAAGATACATATTTAAATGGATTGTTTCAGTAATTTACTATATAAGACTGTATGTAGATATCATTTGGGTTATATGGGAAAGACTTAAAAGCACTATTTTCCTTGTTCAATCCATTTCTGTATGTATGTATATGTGTACACACACACTTCAATCATCAAGGTTTATTTCTTTGCATGGAAGAGAATACAGTACATGCATCACCCTCTTCTCATGGGCTACTTTCATTTGGTCTTCTGTGAAAATAAATATGGTCTTTAATAAACTGAGTTTAATAAAGCAGAACCATCCTATGAAATTCTAAGTCATATGTACTGTATCTACATAGTTCTTGACTTCTTTTGGCAGATGAAGAGAGAGGAAACTGAATGTTTACATTACAAGAAATCAGCAGGTATATGTAAAAGTAATGGTTTAATGAGTGTAAGCAAGACAAAGCATAGAATTGTGCTTTTTTTCCCTTTTTCTTTTTGCAGATTGGAGACAACAAAATACTTAGCTACAATATCCCTGTACAAACATGAGACAATAGGCATATAGGATAAACACCGTCACAAATATGTAACTGATGAGTGAAGAATGGGCACATGAACGCACATACCACACATACATTTTAACCAAAGCAAAGCACAAACTGGAAGATATTGGAGATTCAAGAGACTTACAATTTCAAGCCTTCCTTTCCCACCCCCCTCAAAAAACCTGATACCTTCAGAAAACTATTTTGCAGAAAGGCTTCCAGGCAACTCATTTGTACCTGTTAATCCTTAACCAAGTTAGTACTGTACCATACACATACACATATATATTAAAACAAATTTAGTTAAAAAGCCTTCATCTGAATTAACTGATTTCTTTAGAAAGAATGAATGAAAAAGGTTCCTGCATATTTTATGGCTTTTTATATGCATTCCTGTGCTTTTTGTTTCTGGGGGGAAAAAATAACCACATATTCCAATACTTTCCCCTATAAAAGGAATAAAATCAAGAATAAAATCAAGTTGTTTCCATGTTCCTCCATTTTGTTCAATGCCTCACTTCCTTGGCATTGGAGACAATTAATTACATTGGATAAATGTAAAAATCCTGGGAAGCAGACAAGGCCCAAGAAGTCCTTTTGATATTGTCAATTGCTTCCAAGTTAGTGGGGAAGGAAACTTGCTCTCCTGCTTTCAAGGCAAAGAGCTGGTGGCTACTTTAGCAGGGCTCCCCCTACACCTGTCCCACAAAGCATCTGTCAGGGCTGAGCCAATGGGGACTTAGCCACCTTCATTGATACTGCAAGAAACACAATATTTTCTTTATAAATATATCATACAATACTGCTTCCTATTTTGTCATACACTAATATGGCGTTCTTCCACAAATTCATAATGCCATCAAAACCTTACAAAAAGAGCTTATCCTGTTTTCTTTCTTGATTTCTTTTTTCTTAAGCCAGCCAGTAAAATAAAAGGCAATACCCGCTTTTAGGTATACAGGTGTAAATCTGAACATAGAATGTCCTCCTTCTCTTCTATACCACTTTTTTCTTCTGTTGTTTTCTGATCTTTCAATGGCTTCGGTGCTGCACAGAAGTTGTGGATACAAACTATAAATCAAAATGGCTAATAAAGCAAATACATTGTTATTCACAGTGGTGTGGCTACATATGCGCATCTTTTTATGCATATTCAGTCTGGCATTTATGCATTTTGAGGTGGAGAAGGAAAAAAAAAAAACTTGCTTTCAATGAGATTTCCCCAAAACAGCAGAACCATAGTTCATAATCTAAAAGATATATAGGAAATTAATCTGGATTTACAAAACTTTCATTTGTGGTAGGTATCAATTATCAGATTCCAAATTAAGAAACAGAACAATAATGGGAAGTCCGGAAAAAACCCTCCTCAGATATTTGGATTGTTATCCTTTGTTTTTCCATGTTGCTAGTCCTTAAGAAACAGTTTGCTGTGGTGGTTGTTTAATATAAAAAAAGGTCCATCTCTTGTCCTCCCATTTAATTCCCGATCTTTATTCCTCTCTTATTAACCACCAGGCATAGACACACGTGGAATTTGCAACTATAAAGCTTAATGGTGTGATATGATAGAGACACAGAGACTGGAGCAGAAAATAAGCCATAACCTCTGCACCCAGTCTTCAGAGTCAGAAAGGAGAGTTTATGCCAGTCAGCCAGAAGAAGTCGTAGAACAACCATTGATGGATGCTTTCCGGGTTCTGTTGGTAAAGGAGGCATGGTGGTTACCACTTGGGCTGCTGCTGGTTCCATTCATAGTGCTAGAGATGTGGGGGAACTGGGGGTGGGGAGATTGCACTGGAGTGCTGGGGCTGAGCACGCAGGATGATGTGGAAGGAGCACCTCCCATGGGGCTGCCAGCTTTTTCACTGCCAGAGTCACTTTCCAGGTCCCCACTGTTGTGTAAGCCGTCTCGCTGCTGGCCCCCTATTTTCATTCTCTTGCAGGTTTGTCGCACACGGTACTTTAAAGGGAGGGGGCCGTTCTGCCGAAGGAAGTCAGAAAGGAAACCCTTGTTAGAGAGTTTATTTTTGTTTCCCGCCCCTCTGGCTCAAGGTGACCAAGACTTGGAAGGACTCTCAATATATTTACCCTTCTCCAAGTGTAAATGTAGGCTATATCCATTAGTGTGTAGTAGTCCTTCAAAGGCTCTTCTTCATACATGACATCAATCTAAGAAAAGAAATGAAAATACACTTCATTTAACATAGCATGGAGGTGTGAAAGACTATACAACTGCAACGTGGCATCTACTGTACTACCTTTATCAAACATCACACATTTTATCTGAAATTCAGAAATACATTGACTCAGTTGAGAAGATATCTGCCTTTATATCAAAGACTTAGAATAGAATGATTCAGAGAGGCCCTCTGAAATCCATTCCTGTAGGTCTTTTATCTGCTGCTGTTTAATTCCAAAAGCAATTCTTTCCAACAGAATTAAAGTTTAAATAATGCCTTTAGCTAAAACTGTTTTATGACAGGTCTTTCCCCTCACTGTCCCTTAGTCAAAAGTACCTGAAAAGCATTGGGTATGTCCATTTTGCTCCGGAGAAACTTCCTTAAATGCATTACAGTCATTGCTGCAGGACAGCGTAAATATCTTTTGCTGTTGGCCTGGGAGGGGCATTTGGTTGAGACAACATTCAAAATCTGATACTAATGTTCATTCCAATATAATAGATAGAAAGAGATGGAAACATGGTTAAAACTAGCAGCATGAAAACTAAATGTTTACTGGTGATCCAAAATCAATGAAGTAAAAAGCAGAATACATGCTCATCAGATTTTTCTTTTAGAGTTTAATTCATACAAATTTTATTCTTTAAAATGCATACACTAACTAAGGGAGGAAAATAAGAGGATGTTTTCTAATATAAAACTTATTTTTATCAGTCTTTTAAATGCCCTTGAATTGTAATTATTAAGAAGATATGCTCATACTCTGCAGAATAACTGACTCTAGTACTTAAGGAAATAAAAACTAATATGGTTTTATTTTCTGAAAAAGAAATAAAAGTGTCAAGGAACCAAGTATCTACTTACCTCCTCTTTGGCTTTCTCCTTCTCTTTGCTTCCTTTCCGTTCAGCTCTAGAAAAAGGACATATACTATAGTAGTAAAGAAAAAAAATCTATGAATGTACTAACAAAGATAAGATACTGCTTTTATAACTTACCTATTTTGGTCAAAGAACTCAATGGATAAGCTTATTATTTCATCATCTGTTATAATCCTTTTGTCTTCATCTGCAACTTCCCCTCTGTCTTCATTGGAGCCATTGGCAACTGCACAGAAATGTTCACAGTAAGTTACATTTTAAAATCCAAATCAGAAAGAGTAAAGAAAACATCAGTCATAAGATGTATGTGTTACTACTAAAATTATTTCTGTAAATAAATTTTAAAATTTTGAATGTATAAAAACATTTATTTGCTGTGCAAGAGCACTGAAATGGTACATAAATTTTACAAACTCAGCTTCTGCTTAAAAGGTAATTCTTTATAAAATCATAAACTCAGAATCTATTTTCTTTTACCATCAGCAGATGGATGAGCAGCATAAAAATCTCTTCTTCTTTTCATTTCATCTGAGAAAAAAACATATTTTTATTATTCATCTCTACACATTCTATTACTGAATTGGCTGTTCAATCTAATTGCTTACTTACTTTTAAAAAGACCTGGTACTAACTTATATACAATGTCCTGGAGAGTTTTATCAGATCTGGAATATAAAATCTAATGTTAATATTTACAATTTTCCAGAACCAAAAACAGCTTGGCTGATAATTTTTAAACTTTTAACCAGATTTGAATTGTTTTATATAAGTTTTTAGATCTATGCTATTAATCTACCTATATTTTTTGCTTTGGTAGAAAGATATCAGATTAGACGGTCACTATTATAAAAATGTAGGCATTTAATAAAAAGATGTAAACATAGAGAGCGCCAATGATATGCAACTAAATAAAGATTTCTGGAAATAATTTAACTTTTGCATTTCTTTATCAATACTTTGATAAAGATCAATGCGAAAAAATATAGGAAATTAATATGCACACTGACAATGAGAACAAAATGCAATTGTAAGTAGGAAAAGAAAGATAAAGGGAATAAAGATGGGCTTCTAATGTAGAAAAAGAAGAAAAATGACTAATTGAAATGCAAGACAGATACTTATGGAAATAGTACAGTTATGTTTCCTGAACTAATTTTTTTTTTTAGATTTACATCGGCAAGGAAGTTGCACCCAAAGAAATATAATATATGAAAAGACATAACTATGACATAAAGTATTTAGTTGTTGTTTTTCCTACCTTATGTTCAAAAGAGGCCTAGTTTTGTGAACTTGGACATCACAAATGGGACAATACTTGCTGGTCTCCAAGTAATGTACAATACAAGTCTTACAGACTGCAAGAGGGAAAAAATATATAGAATTGTGCAGAAATAAGGTTACAAAGCAGAATCAAGGCATGGTTTTCAGCTGTTATTTCTAACCCAGACCCTAAACAAAGTTAGCTGTTTCTCGGCAACAAAGGACCATATGGTCAATGAAGGAATTTGGTCTTGCGGAGCAAACCTTGCTTCACCAGGACCAAGGGACGGGAGGGCTGGCTGGCAGCAGGTCCCTTTCCCCGATGAGAAGCAACCAAGCGGGACTTACAGGAGTGCAGGCACTCGATGATCGTGGTAGCATCAATGAAATACCCTCCGCAAATCACACACATGAGATGGGGGTTGAGCTCCGTAATTTTGATGCGGGTGGTGCGATGCATTTTGGTTCAATCCGGGGAGACTCTAAAAGATGTACAAACAAAGAGGAGCGCTTTAAACACCGTGGGGGAACTTCGGAGGCGCGGCCCAACACGATTCCCTCACTTCCCCGCAGTTAAAAGTGGCCTCTCTCGGGGAAGACAAACAATCAGGTTCAGGCGAGAAAAAGGAGGTGCGAAGGCGCCGAGCGAAGAGCCTTAGCGCATGGAAGGGGCAGTGGAGGGGGGTCCTTCCAGAGCGCTCAGTCCAGCGACCACCTGCACATAGCCCTGCGCGGCGATATTCAGAAGGGGACTTGCCTGGGACGGGCGGAGGAAGCTCCTCGGGGTATGATCCACGGGCCTCCCTCCCCCTCCCCCGCGCTACCGGAAAACCGCAGATCGGGATTTGCAGAGGGTAGAACGGGACAAGCGGGAGGCGGGGAAGTGATCCTAGTGTAGGCGCGGACGTTGGTCTGGGCATTTCCGGCGAGAAGAAGGGGGGGGGGTGTTGGCGGCCGCGGTTGAAGCGGCGGCGGCGGTGAAGGAAGAAGCAAGCAAAGGAGGGGTGGCTGACTGGCTGCTGGCGGAATTGGGGCCCGCACCTCGGAACAAGGGCTGGCAGGCGGGTAGCAGCAGGCAGGATAAGATCAAGCTGGGACCCAGGAACTGGTTCGGCTGTTAGCGCGTCGCCGCCGCCAACCCAAGAGGCTCGGAACCGAGCCGCCTTCGGAACCATTCTAGCGAGGGGGTTGCTATAGCAACTTACACTTACACTTGGCATTCTGCCACCACCCGGAGCGCACCAGGGGAGAGGGGGCGGGGAGGGGCCAGGATGGGAAGAGGTGGCTTCGAGAGGAAATGGGGGTGGGGGTGGGTGGGCGCGCAGGGAACAGGAGGGCAGGTTTGGAGGCTCGGCGCGGAAAAAAGCCTAATCCCTTCAAGGGGCAACAACTGCTGCCCCTGGGGTAGGGATCAAGCAGAGGATGCGGGGGGGGAGAAGGACGGCCTGGGGGTGCCGCTGTGGAAAGGAACCGGGATCGTAGCCAGGGATGAAATCCGGGGGGAAGGATCCTGGTCGGGTATTGCTGGCGGGGCCAAAATTCCTCTCCAGTCCAGTTGGGCGGGTGGACGCGTCGCAGGGAGAGAAAGCGAGGACGCCAAAAGCGGGGCTGGCAGTAGGAGGCCTCGAGGGCGGCTCGAGTCAGCTCTGGGGTCCATGCCAGGCCGAAAGCAAGAGGCTCCTCCAGGGGCTTTCGGTTTCTCTCGGGGCCTCCATCCACGTCGGCCACGGGCAAGAAAGTGGTCACTGTTTCTTTCCCTTCTACTTTCTTCGCCTCCCGACTCCTGTCCGCAGCGCGATGCAACCTTATACTCTCTTGGATCGCCAAGGCACAGAGTTAAATGTTGGTCCCTTTCGGGTTCGTAGAGACTTTAGAGGAGCAGCAGCCTTTGCCATAGACCCGACCCGGATTCAAGAGAGTCCTAGCACACCCATCGGGCACCCGTGGACACCCCGCTCTGGCAGTCCAAGCTTGCCCGGCCGCAGATCCTAGGAATGCTGCTAATGTACCGCAGTTCTCGGGCTGCAGCCGGGAAGTGAAGAGAGCAAAGCAACTCTGAGGAAATCCTAACGCGGGTCATGTTGTTCCACCGCCCAGCAAGGAAAAATTTACGGTGGGAGGGAAGGAAGTGGGGAGGTTATGCTCAGCCGTAAGAACAGGTTCCATTCCCGCAGCCGCGGATCTACCTGTTTTACTCTGAACACACAGCAATCGGGACAAAATGTTGGACGCTTCCGAAAGAGCCCAATTTCTGTCCAATGTTCCAAAAGTTCGAGGGTAGGTAGGAGAGGGATGGAGAGTACAACTAGGATCGCTCTCCACAAAACCAATTACCAAAACTTAACTTGTTCTATGTACCCCTTCCCCAGATGGGGGGGAAAAAAAGGGAAGGAAGGAAAAAACAGAGAAGGAACGATGCCACTGCTGCGCGGAGGAAATTGCTATTTTTATCGTTTGAGGGGTGGGGCGGGGGAGGGAAGCAAAAGGTATACAAGTTTGGAGTAGAAGGGGAAGGAGAGGCTCAATAACCTTAGCCTGAGAACTGAATGTTGGCAAGGAAAACCGGAGTCTCCACGCCTGGCCTCTCCTTCTCATTCCAGAGCAGTTTTCAGGATATGAATAAAGGATATACTTCTCCACCCCAACCCCTTTAGCAGATAATTGAAGTCCTCATCACTACCACCATCGTGATAAAACACATCTATCTGTTCAAATTAAGATGCAGTAAATCCAGGGTACTTTAACCAAAAAGAAGATTAGAAAGGGTCGAGCAATTGAGCGGACTTAAATTCTTTCCCATGCAGTGAGGCACAGAAGGAGGCAACTCAATTCGTCAGAAGATACAAACACATGTTTCATTTCAGAGAAACAGAGCCTCTGCCCAAGTAGAAGAAAACTCAAATCAAGCGTGAAGCTTTGTTACTCAAAGCTTATTATTTATTACCTAAGTTAGCCCCCTCCTCCAGGATCTCGCTGGAGGTATCAACTGAATTCTTAAACCAACAATCCTGAATCAAAGCTATGGATCAGTGAAAGATCCCAGCAACTCCCATGCCCTCATTTATATACACTCACAAACAAAACAGGCATCTCGTTACCCAAAGTACTAACTTTGGGATGGAGTAGGGGCTGTTATTGTGTTCTCTCCCTGAAGTCTCCCACCTTCTTACAATAATGGTATACCTTTCTGTAGCCAAGACACAATAACCTTTAACACCAGATATTTTATTTTCGGCCCACCCCCCTTCCTAGGTATGTATTCCACCAGGAAAACAGGGAGAGATAAAACTTGTTATCATTGCCAGCTGAAGCTTGGAGGCCTTACATGGTCAACTTTGAAAATTATGGATAGTTAGGTGGATGGATGTTTTAGAAATTAATAGGCTCTAGATACTTGAGGTGTCAATTCACCAAGGCTACCTGAAATAACTTGATTTGCAGGAGCAGATCTGTAATCTGGTTCACTATGCCTTGAATTGTCACTAGGTGCCATTTTTAAAGGTGAATCCTGAAGCATGAATGACTCACTCAAAAGTGTGGATCCATGGAATCCCAGCCAAGAAAGAAATAGGTATGTTTAGTTTAACCCATATTCTCTCCAGCTAAACCCCTTCATCCTCATGGAGAGGAATAGACCTCTCCAACTAGTCTCCTCAAAGGCAGAAGCCAGTTCCTTTCTGGCTAGGCTGAATACAGTGGGTGAGGAGGCACAGCACCAACCAACTATAGTATTAAAAGATGAGTTCTCATTTACAGTGACCAGAGCAGAGAAATACACAGTCTTTCCCCTACACCTCAAAGTTATAGTTTTGGAATGCCAAGAAAGACCATTTGAAACAAACAAGTGTTGAATAGTGGGAGGCTAACAAAAACTCAAGAGGACGGTGACTGTGGATCACATGGTTAACTCTCCATTTGGAGAGAAAGGTTACTTGCAGGGAGACAAGATTGGATTAGGTGCCCCCGAGTTATTTCCCACCAGGCATTAAAACAACAAAACAAGCTGAGCTGTAGCTGGGTCTACTTTGTCAAGGCTGCGAGATTTTACACAAACCAAGTTTCCCACCCAGACACTCTTAGAGCCAGGACCAAAACCATCACATCTGGGCTAAGAAGATGTTTCGATTAACTTTCCCTTATTTAACTTGGAAGGATAAGAGATGTGAGGGAGAGGCGAAATCTTGGCTAAAGAATAGAAAGCTGCAGACGGAGTGCTTGCAAATTCTATCAACACAGCTCCCTCAATTATCCCGCATGTTCAATCTGGATATAAGAACTCCGAGAATTAAACACATAGTAACTTCTCTCATCGAAGCTAAATTTCCAGCGTCCACCTCCTCTCCTCTCTTCCAAAGCCCGGAAGAAACTCCAGCATTTTAAGCACAAATGCGAAAGGACACGCTAAGAGAGAACCGCCATCTTACCAAGCCATCTCACGCCACACAAGTATTGGCCGAACTTAAGTTAATAACATTTCTCCGGAGACCTCCAGCGGCTCGGCGAACCCTCCAGCAAGACCGCAACCCCCCGTGGAACTCATCCCTATAAAATGGGAGCGCTAGGTGGCTTTTGAACCCCCCGCCGACCCGTTTGTTTCGCAGGCAATCGCCATCCCGTGACCCAGGCAGCTCAAGATTGCACGAAGTGTCGCTCTTCAATCGAAATCTGCCTATAAACAAAGAGGGCTGGACTTGAATGGCCAGTCGCAACCGAAAATACAAACATCTTCCTTCGGGGCTGTGCATCCAGGAGGGCTCTACGACCTAGCTCCGGTGGAAAGGGAACGAAAATTTGCAAGCGTTGGTTGCGGAATGAAACCAAGCGCCTGGGTTGTTAGTGCCGCCGCTCCGGGCGGGCGCGCGCGCGTGGGGCGAACCGTGTGCGTGTGCGTGTGGCTGGAGTCGAGACTGTCAGCGCTTTTCCCATACGGAGAACACGGGGACACCGGAGCTCCCCCTCGCAGCCTTTCAAAAAAAAAAAAACCCCTCCCCAAAACCCGCCGCCAAGTCCCCATCACCCTCCGACCTCGGCTAGAAAACGCGCCCCTGCACACCTACCCGCGGGAAGAAGCTGCCGGGGGGCGACCAAAGCTGCCGGGAAAAGACAATGAAAGTTAAAAGTCGTTCAGCAGAAAATGAATGTGAGCCAAGCGGCCATCTTGAAACGAACTGCAGGCGCTGTCAGTTGCAATCAGCGTATATGCTGCCGCCGTCGCTGTTGCCGTCGCCGCCGCGCCGAGCTCCTTTTAGTTCCTGAAACAGCCCGGCGGTTCTCCTTCGGGCTCGCTCCGAGCCTGCTTGCCTTTCCCCTCCTCTTCCTTCCCGCGTCTCCTTTTCTCTCTCTCTTCTTTTTTCCCCCCACCTCGCTCGCTCGCTCGCTCACCCTCCCTCCCTACTCCTGGCTGGCTGCTCTCTCCTTCTTTAAAACGCGTAGCTCCAGTGCTGGGCTCTTAAATTATTTCCGGCCCGTCTGGACTGCCACTCTTCCTTCTCCACCACCACCAGCCCATTGTCTCTCTCCGGCTTCCAAGCCCTCCTCCCGGCTCCGTCTAAGGGTACCCCTCCGCCCCGGTCTGGTGTTTTCCCTCTCCTGCCTTCCAGAGAGCTTTTTTTCTCTCTCCACTTTCCTCTTTGTAAAAATAATAATTATGGAAATATTTGAATTATATCAGAGTTGTTGCAGTGGAAGGAGCAGGCGGGGGAGGCAGAGGTAGTGGTGGCGGTGGAGGGAACGCAGCAATGAAGGCGCACAGTGGAAACTGACACCGTAACCAAAATGGCTCAGAGTTCGCCCGCCCCGCCAGCGTCACGTGGGACTCCTCATTCCTTAAGGGTGGCCTGGGAATTAGTGTCGGTGCAGTCGGAGCCGTCAGCCTCCCTGTGACCCAATCCCGCGACTCGGACGCCTCCTCCCCCCCCTCGTGCGCCGCCCTCCCCTCCCCCTCTCCCTGCCCTCCGCCTGCTCTTCCGCCTCTCCCCCCCCCTCCAGACACGCGCGCGCGCACATACTTCGCTAGTCCTCCTTTTTTTTCCGCGGCACTCACGCGGCTGCCTGTTCCACCTCCTCCCGCTCTTCCTCCCCCCCTCCCGCCTCGCGCACTCACTCACGCGCGCACAATGCCTTATTCCTTTCCTCCCCCCCCCCGTTTCCAGCTTGCACACCTACCCCGCTCTCTACAGACACACAGACACACACACACACACAGGGCGCTCATTCCTCTCTCCCGATTTTACACGCCCTGTCACCTCGCCCGAGCAATCCCTTTCTCGCTTAAACAAGGGCACGCAGAGATCTCCGTTTGCCCTCTTTCCTCTCTTGTTCTTGGACAAATCTGCCCTTTCATACAAAAACGTACCTCCACCCCCTTCTTTCAAAGGCGTAATAAAGTGAAGGCAACCACAGACAGACCTTTGGCTTCAGTCTCTCCACCCCGAGCCTCTGCTACTGAAGCTGCTCTGATCCTTTCTCCTACAGCCTGCCTCCCCTTCGCGGCGCGCGCGCGCGCGCACACACTCACACACACAGGCACGCACACACACACACACATATTCACACACACACACACACACACACACACAGGCACACTGGCTCGCGCGCCACATGCACATACATACACACACATTGAAAAAGGTTGCCCACCATTTTAACAGTATTGTGTGGCACTCCAGTTTGCACCTCGGCGCCTTTCCCCAGAGCCTCTCCTTTGCCCCCAGACCTACTATTTGCTCTCCCCCTCACCTAGACTGTCCCACAACACCGACTTCGGTCGAGATCTCTTCCTCCACCTCCCACGTCTTCCTGGGCAACTCAGTGTTAAGACACCTCAGAAATGTTAGAAAGGCGGTCCAAGTGGTATTACAGAAGTTGGGTTTAACCGGCAGCTGAAACCGTCAACCCCGAGCGTCATCTCGGCCCTTCCACCTTCACTCCTTTTCCGTTAGAGCGGATTTTCCCGCTTTGGCATCCGGCCGCGGATTCCCAGGTGCGCGCGACTTCTCCAGCCGCGGCGCAGATCCCCTTCTCTCCTGGCGCAGCTCAGCACTACGCCTCCCTTCCCCAAGTCCTTTACTTGGTCCAAGATCTCCGAGTCCTTTCTTTTCCTACTGAATCACACAACCTTTTCACGCGAGAGAGATTCGAGCTACTTTGACAGAACCAAACTCTCCCTTCTCCACACATCTATCTTCTTCTGGGAGCGGATTTTCTCCCCCTCCTCCGAAAAGTCCAAACCCAATCTCGTTTTCCCTCAGGTGCCTGTTTTCTTTCCCCTTCTCTCGCATACTACTTCATCCCTCCTCCGTTTTTTGCCCCTTCTCAAAGTGCCACGAACGAGTACTCCGGATTTTTCTCAGCCAATAAGGTCTAGCGTTTTATTTCACCGCCTCAAAAAAACCTCACTCTTTTTATCCCCCCCCTTTGCTTGTTGTGTTGAAATCCTTCGCACAGATAACGTACTCCCATATCTACTCCCTCCCACACACACACACCCTCGCAAACCCCATCCAGCCCCTGAAAGTGCCCTGGCACACATTTTCTCGGTAAATTTTTTCCTGCCTTTGAACACGCCTTCTCACTTCCCGCCTGCCTTCAGTGTATAGATTTAGTTCACCGCACAACTCTGGCACCTCGCGTCTTCTGCAGCTGATTCTAGAAGACTTAGGTAGGGCGGTCTTCCAAATTCCTCACACCTCTCTACACACTTTCGCAATTTCATCTCACACAATTGCCACACTTCACAAAGCCCAGCTCCGGGGTCCCTGGCTGTCTGACACGCATTCTTTGTCACAAACTTTTTGTGCTGTTACATTTCCTTTTCTCTTTTTAAACATAGTAGAATCTAAACAGAGGTACCAATTTTGAGAATAGTTAGGGGCAGCATAGTCTAGCTGGTCTATTGGTCCTTTTGTGTCCATAAGAACCAACTAGAAGCTTTCCGAACTCCTCAAGATCTTTCAGCTTCTTCTACCCAAGATTGAAGGACTACCTTGTTAACACTATTCACCACTTTTTGAGAAGCAAGCAGCCTTATGATACGGTAGGCATTCCCTTTCCTAGAAAGATAGTATTTCCTTCATTTTGGGCAACTCTTTGTCTCGACAATTCTAAGGTGCCACCATTCGAAATTGTTGGGGCTCCTGACTGTCATCATTTTCTTCCATCTTGGCAGATCTTCATGGGATGCATATTGTAGGTTCCTGGGTAGATGAAGATGGAATGTTATTATAGGAAGGAAACCGGCATCAGGAAATGACCAGATGACAAAGAACTGTATTGGAGAGCCCTAGGATTAATCCACTTTTCTGAAAGATTAGCTATCAAACTCACTCTGAAGTTAATAAACTGCCTTGTTCCTCCATGCCTGGCAAGCATCCTGATATCATTCTGTTGTCAACCATTTGATATTAAAAGTATCATCCAACCATCCAAAAGAGACTCTAATGAAAGACGGCTTTTTCACTATCCCCTGACAATTTGATCCATATGAATGTGTTAATTTGGATACAATATTGTCACTCTCAGATCCTGCAGAGATCGGGGAAACTAAAGACAATGGTTAAAAAATATCCTTATATTCATCTCCAGGAAAATGATGGAAGGGGAAAGGAAATATTCCTGGAAAACATTATTCCACATTGTGTTAAACCTCCACCAGAGAAGGAAATCCAGGTCAGGATCATGCTGTAGATTTCACTCTACAATTCTGTTCAATCCAAGATTTGATTAACTTTCAACTTCAGAGCAACATATGAAGCAGTCAAATGGAAAAGTAGGTCCCACCACTTTTATAGACTTTCCCTGTCTGTGTTTAGGTTGGGGAGGGAAGTATCTTAAGTGGGAATGGCTTAGCACTCTGAATGGAATCTAAGTGGGACCACTATAAGGACCTGGTCCTCCCTTGATCATGATCAACCAGAAAAAATCTTTCCTTAATAGTCTTTCTTGACTTGTCACTCTCCCTCAAATGTGTTGGAATTTCAATCTCCATCATTCCCTGCAAACATATAGGCGGCTAGATATAAAATACAGTTGGAAGGCAACAATTTATGGAAAGCTATCTAGCAAAATATGAACCAGAAAAGAGAGTGGTAGTACTGAGCAAAATATTTAGTGAAAGAAAAGCCATTATTCCCAGACTATCTTATGCTTTCAAATGACCCAAGGTTAAAAAAAAATCCACTTTGTTCTTCCCATCCATTAAAAAAATCCTGTTAGGGAGTACAAAATATGAAGACCTTCTTGCTACTGTGCTGCAGATGTGGTTCTCTCCAGATGCTCTGGACTTTAAATTTTGAAGGGTGGCTAATGCCCAGAGCTGGAAAATTTAGGCTAAGGCATTCTGTTGCTTGCACACCCTCATGGCTATGAAGATGAGGAGGATCATCTTTTCTCACTATGGTGAATTAGTGGAACAACTGCAGTAGATGGCAGGTTATTCAAGATCCTTAAGCAAGCAACTTTTATGTAGCAGAATTGTTGTTGTTAAAAAGTAACAATCAGAGCTATGGTGCTGAGTTTCCTTCTACCTCCTTGCAAGCCACATTTTGTACCTCAGAACATATTTTGTACTACACCAGAGAGCTAGAACCAATGTATATAGGGAAATTTTTCTAACTTGGTGGCACCATAGAACAAGTTTAAATTCCTTTGCCTCTGCATCCTTATAGTTATTGGGATAATTCTCACAACTCTGTCTCATCTAGATTTCCCATCCTCTCCACATAGCAAAAAGCACTTAGAAGATGGAAGGAAAATAAGAACTAAGTCTTTGTGCATCCCACTCTCCAAATACACCAGACTGACACTGTTGCCTTTCTTCTTGGCTAGGTGTATAATTAATAAGTTCAACCCACACTGTGACTTGGAGATAAGATTTTTTGTTTTGGGAAGAACAGAGCCATGGAGACAAGACTGGTCATATTCTATTTATAGTCACTCAACTCCTGCAATTCAGAACACTCCAACAATTTTCTATTTACAGAAATGATTGAATATTTAATAAGTCAACCCAAGTTAAAGGAGATGAATGAATGGATTTTCCCAATTTTTCATGTAAATAACTCTATTAAAAAAAAAAAAGGTGTGTGTGGGGGGAGGAAACAGCAGAAACTGGCCTTCATCAAATGAGGTGCAAGCAAGGTGATAATTTTATTACAGTAGAATGACTGT